>NC_142065.1:108021253-108646253 GCF_059756535.1 Pantherophis guttatus | reverse complement strand
AAACCAAGAGACTGTGAGTTCTATCCTGCCTGTGGCACAAAGGCAGTCATTTTCTTCCTTCCTTCCTTCCTTTAGTAAGGAAGTATTGATGAAAAAAAATTATTGGCTGCCACCCCCAAAAATATTTTTTAGATTCTTCAGGTCATAGTCACCCACCCAATGCTCAGAAATAGATATATTTCCCTTTGGAAATAAACTGTGCTCTAAACTTTGAATTTTGACATTCCATGGTAGTTAGCTGGTTCACATGTCACTGATTGCTGATTCCTCTTCTGACATTTGAAAATGTTTTTGATAATTGCCAGTATAATCCCCATCCCTATTAAGAACAATTTGTACTCTTGAGAACTTGCCTGAGGCAAATGTAGGTAAGTATTTCCCAGCCTCACAAAGTCTTCTTAAACAAAAGAGAGTTAGTAGATTAAATAGAATCTGTAAGAGGAAACTGCCACATTTCTTTCTTCTTTCTTGACAAAAAAAAAAACTTATGAAACCCACAAATGGCTTTCTTCCAACAAATTCAATTACTTGCCCTTCTGGTGATTGTACAATCCATTGGACTATTAGCCTTGTCCTTCATGGGATGAAAAATGCCTTGTATCTCCTAGAGTCGTCTCTTAGTAAGACACTAGACCAGGAGTATCAAACTCAAGGCCTGGGGGCCAGATCTGGCCTGCGGGGTACTTAGATCTGTCCCATGGGGCTGCCCTAGAAACAGCAAAGGACTGGCCCGCAGTGCCTCTGCCAGTGAAAAAGGAGCTTGGGAGGGCCACACGCGGCCCTCCCAGGCTCCATTTTTGGCTGCGACAGCCTCCTGCTGCCCTCTGCCAGCAAAAATAGAGCTTGGGGAGCTGTGTACGCTCCCCCCCCAGATCAATTTTCACTGGCAGAGGGCGACAGGAGGCCATCGTGGCTGAAAATTGAGCTTGGGAGCCCATTTTCGCTGCCAGAGTTCTCTGGCCTCCACAAATGCCGCCAACATGAGTGACGTCAAGCTGGCCATGCCCACCCCGGCCACGCCCATCCTGGTCCCCAAGGTCAAACACAACCCTGATGCGGCCCTCAATGAAATCGAGTTTGACACCCTTGCACTAAACTAATATTTCTCAATTGTAGAATTCAGACGAATCGACTTCAATTCCCAGAATTCTCTTAAAGTTGCTAAGGTTGGGAAACACTGCACTAGGCTCTTGGGGGAGGCCAATGGAGCCAGCACTAATGGCAATCACAAGAATGAGACAAACAGTAACTACTATTGCAGGACCCAATCTGGGTCAGTCACCAGGACCAGAGGTTTAGTCTTCCGAGTTTTCAGACTTGTGCTGGAGCCCAGACTCAAGAAACTACTCTCACCGGAATGTGTGCTTTGGGCTATTCTATGCATAAGTGGACACCATGTGCTGTGAAGGATTCACAAAGTCGAACTGTTTGAAGCAATAGCTGCCCAGATCTCTCACAAATGAAGGCAAATAATGCATGAAGGATAATGTTGCAGGATCCAATCTGGGTAGCTGTTGTATTGCATATATCTCTATGCATATTGGATGTATCTTCCCAATCCAGTTGACATTCTAATTTCCATCTCTAGTTGGCTACTGGCACACACATATGATGATTAAACTGCAACAATGAAAGACTGCTCCACTTGAGGCTTTCCATGCTAATTATCTACAGTATTATTTACAATGGCCCTAGAAAGTTCTATTCTTTTTGATAGAGATAGATATCTTGTTTTATGAGTATTGCTTGCTTCATGAATAATGTATTTTATTTGTGTCCATCAGCTATTTTGATTGCTTCTGGCACACCTTTTGTTTGGGTGTCCCTATGGCTGAGCTAAGAACTTTTTCCTTGCCATGTTGTTACAAGCAAATAAAATTGGAATAGCAAGCCTAGATTTTATGGACAAGTTCAAAATGATCCATCACTTCTCTCAATGGAAAATACCATCCTTACCTGCCCCTTTTTGTTTGTACGACAAACAGAGCTGAGAAAAATCTAGCACCTCAAATTTCAAGTTAACTGAAAATATTTCCACTTTCTGCAGCTCTGTTTCTTTAAAGAAATTTCAAATAACATTCATCTTTGCTTTCCTTTCTCTGCCAGGAGTCACCAGAGGAAGGCAGAGCCAGCATTTACAGATCTGTGTTTACCAACTCATGCAAAGAAATGATGTGTTACATGGACTTCCCTTTCCCAGAGAATTTTCCTAACTATATGCACAACTCCAAACTTCAGGAATATATTGAACTGTATGCCAAGCATTTTGATCTTCTTAAATACATACAGTTTAAGGTAAGTGATTATAAACTGATTGAGAAGGGATTTTTAACAATTTCATTGCTGGTTCATATTCAGTATGTGGACCCCCAAAATACTGATCTGTACTGCTTCTTATGGCTCCTGGATAACAGTCAAAAGACATTTTATTATTTATTTATTCATCAAATTTATATGGCCAGGAAGTGATTCTGGACAGTGAAGAGTAAAAACAGTGTAAAACAATATACATGTCATACACAGTCATATTAAAAAGTTACAAAAACCTAAACCATGCACACAAAAGCTTTGATTAGCAATGGAGACATCTGAAGACCAGTTCCCTGGGACAAAGCTAGGTCTTGAGAGACTTCTGGATGGAAAATGGATGGAAGAAGGGAAAAATAATGAGATAACAAATGAAGGGAAAAAAGCATTCTAGGGTTCTCATAAAATTCTGAGAATAAGGCAGGGCAATAGGATTAGAAGAGCAAACAAAAATGGCTGCTGTTGACTCATTTCTTGTTTGAACCAGCATAAAAATAATACTTTGCATTTCTTCTGTGTATATCCCTGGCATTGCTTTTTCTTTGGTTTGGTGAAAATTTATAATTCAGATTACAGATTAACAGAGTTTGAAGGGACCTTATAGGTCATCTAGTCCAACCCCCCACTCAAGCAGGACCATTTCTGGCAAATGGCAGTCAAATCTTTTCTTGAAAGTCTCAAGTGATGAAAGTCTTAAGTGATGAAGCTCCCACAACTTCCGAAGGCAAGCTGTTCCACTGGTTGATTGTTCTCACTGTCAGTAAGTTTCTCCTTATTTCTAGGTTGAATCTCTCCTTAGTCAGTTTCCATCCATTATTCCTTGTCTGGCCTTCAGGTGCTTTTGGAAAATAGCTTGACCCCCTCCTCGTTGTGACAACCCGTCAGATATTGGAACACTGCTATCATGTCTCCCCTGGTCCTTCTCTTCACAAGACTAGTCATGCCCAGTTCCTGTAACCGTTCTTCATATGTTTTAGTCTCCAGTCCCCTAATCATCCTGGTTCCTCTCCTCTGCACTTTTTCTAGAGTCTCAACATCTTTTTTATAGTGTGGTGACCAAAACTGGATGCAGTACTCTAGGTGTGGTCTTACTAGGGCTTTATAGAGTGGTATTAGTACCCCACTTGATCTTGATAGTATCCCTCTGTTAATGCAATTTAGGATTGCATTGGCTTTTTAAGCTGCCGCTGCACACTGCTGGCTCATATTTAGCTGGTTGTCCACTAAGACTCCAAGTTCCCTCTCACAGTCCCTGCTATTAAGCAATCTGGATCTTGACCCTATCTTCTAGGGTGTTTGCTATTCCTGCCATCTTAGTATCATCTGAAAATTTGGTAAACTCTCCTTCTATTCCTTCATCTAAGTCATTTATGAAGATATTGAAGAGTACTGGGCCTAAGACAGAACCACTATTTACTTCCCTCCATGTAGACTTAGACCCGTTAATGACTACTCATTGAGTACGGTTTGTCAGCCAGTTGCGAATCCATCTGGTGGTGTAACTATCTATCCCACTTTTTTCTAGCTTACGAAGAAGTAGGTTGTGATCTACTTTGTCAAATGCCTTGCTGAAGTCTAAGTATATTATGTCCACAGTATTTCGTTGATCTACTAATTCCCGAGATTCTCTCAGTTGAATTTGTAACAAATAAATTTAATTAATAACTTGCACTGATTTAACCTTTGGCATAAGCCTAATGTGCTGAACCCCTGACTTGAACATTATTCTAATTTTCACAAGAGAAGATCTGAAATAGAGCCTATTTTTCTCTTTGACTATAAATGTTAAATTCAAGCTGAAGATGAATTATGGAGGGGAGATCTGTGTTCTTAATTTAGTTTGTTTAAACTGGGTTCCTTTTAGGGGCTGATTATATATTGAGCCAGATAAATCATGGTGTTTTCACTATTATAGCTTTATGCAGAGTTGGCAAGCTTTTCAGAAACTAGACACTATTTCGATACAGCTTTGCCCCCATTTTGTTTTTAAAGAACGTGCCTGAAATATCATCCCTAAAATGTCACAATTCCTTGCTGTTTTCAACATATATCTTGCAAGCAATCTTACAATAATTTTGCCATTTAAAATAAAATTTAAGAATAATTTGGAGATATTTATACATGATCTGAAGCATCATGGGTACTTTAGCATTATTGAGTGCTGCATTGTCAACAATTGGTTTAACATACTGCACAGATTGAGACATAGATATTACAGGTTGCAATCCTAAATTCATGTATTGGGGATTGATTGATTGATTGATCAAATCACTTTCAATTCTTAGCAATCACACAGATAGATATTAGGGATAAGTTTTATTACACAAGTAAACTTGTATAGGATTAGATTACATGGTCTTTTGTCAATTTTTAAATTCCACTGAGAAGAATTATAGATATATATCCATATATAAAATCTATGTACATATATCTCATACATGATGCATCCATTCACACCAATTAGATGTCATCAGTAGTCATTTATATAGTTGCTTTGGAACTTGAATCATACTAACTCCCCAGGCATTAGGGCCAGGAAGTTAAGCCAGATGTGTTGTTAGTGTGATTTTTATGACTGGGATATAATGAATGATATATTTGGGTATCATCGGTTATTGTATTGTTGTTTAAACACAACCTTTGTTTGTATGCAGCCCAGACCCACAGTTGTGAGATAGGCAGCCATATAAATTATTTAAATAAATAAATATGTCCTTGAATGTTTCTTCAAAGACACGTGTGACCAATATTAAGAAGCACTCAGATTTCCATGTCTCTGGTCAATGGGATGTTGAGACACAGAAGGATGGCAAGCTGGAATCAACTACTTTTGATGCTGTCATGGTTTGCTCGGGACATCATGTGTATCCAAGTATCCCAGTTGATAGCTTTCCTGGTAAGTGACAAATAATTAAATAGATATGGAAAAACAGCAAGAAGATATGTCCTACTTAGGATTTATTAAAATTCATGGAAGTTATTATCTGACTGGAGGGAGCAGCCCTACCCCCTTTAATATTGTACATATATGTGTTAGTTTCCACACTACCTCTGATCCTGCATATCAGGTTTTGGGCTCACATGAAACCAATTCATATACAATAGTAGATGTAAGGTATTTGCTGGGCAAGCATCTATATTGTGATAAACATGCCTGTCTCTGACTGAATCAGCACAGTTTAAAAGGGGCACCACTTTTCCACTCTTAACATGGACAGTTTTATATTTTTCATAATGACTAAACAGAACCAACCTTTGATAAACTACAAATGATGAAACATACTTTGTGAATTGTTTCTATGAGCGATACAAGAGATTCTCATACTTTTTCTTGATGCAGCTAAAGTGCATTGTATCTTCTTCCTAACAGTTATTTCAAAGCAAAATTGAGCCTAAAGTTAAATTCATGACTACATTAATATATCAGTTTTACTTTTAACAGTAGTTGCTAGCAGTGGGGAACTGGACTAGAATCATGGCAGATGAGAAGGAATTTTAAAACCATTTTCTCCTATGCCACTATCCTATTTAAAATCCTTCCCTCCAAAGCTATAAAGAAAATCCCATTGACTTAACAGGAAACTTCATTTTTAAGGGCAGTGGGGCATTCAGACCAATTACTCTACGAAACAGTAATAGTAGAAGATGAGATGATAAGAACAGTATCAGTGGGAAAACTGAAGATGTGCATCCATGTCAGACCTCCATGTGCTTTCACTCTATTGCATCAGTGGTTTTGCTTTGATGTGCTGGAAAATTTCAATTGTTACAATCATAATTTGTTTTCAAACTTTTTTCACACAGGGTTAGAGAAATTTCAGGGTGCCTTCTTCCACAGCCGGGAATACAAAGGCCCTGAAAAGTTCAGGGGGAAGAAAGTTCTGGTAATTGGCCTAGGCAATTCTGGGAGCGACATTGCTGTTGAGCTCAGTCACACAGCCTCTCAGGTATTGCCTCTACCCTGATAGTCCTCAGTTCTAGTTGTAGTTGTTCTAGTTCTCAGAGTAACCCGTCCAAAGCTGTGCCATTTCCTAGAGGGTCTATTTCAAAAAATCTTAAAACGTGCAATGTTTATAACGATTTGCACATAGCGTAATGAGAAAAAATAGGGATTATAATGAGATAAATTAGGGATTATACAGGAGGATCCAGATGAATTACATGCAGAAGGATTCAAGTTCAATTTCTAATACATCTACATGGAGGAATTTTCCATTAGTACAATATGGATACTTCACTCTAAAGCCTTGAAAGACCTTTACCAATCTGTCATAGTGATCTAAGATGACGTCACATTGTGTTAAACCATAGTTTAACTGGAGGTATACAGCCAATATTAAACTATAGTTGATGGTTACAATAATAGAGACTGAGTCCACATAATATATTAAGACACAATGAAACCTAATTGTTCTGCAAACAGAAAATGTTTGTACACTCTGGATTCTTACAATGTGAGAAGTCTCCAAATGTGATTAAAAATACCTTGTATATGGAAGGGAGTGAGCTTAAATGGACTCCAGAGGAAGGTAGAGGACAGGAAGGCCTGAAGGAACATTGTCCATGGGGTTGCAATGGGTCGGACATGACTTCGCAACTAACAACAACAACAATATGGGAGGGAGTTGAGATGGTGGCATGCATGGCCCCAGAACATGGATTTCATACTTTGGTATCCTCTCCTTGTTTTTTAAAGGTTTGCATCAGCTCTAGAAGTGGATCCTGGATAATGAGTCGTGTCTGGGACAAAGGCTACCCTTGGGACATGTTGATCGTAACTCGCTTTGAAACATTCCTCAAAAATGCCCTCCCAACAGCCATTTCTGACTGGCTGTATGTGAGGAAAATGAACAGATGGTTTAAACATGAGAACTATGGCCTGATACCTGTGAATAGGTAATATATGAACAAGAGCTTATAATGAGATTCTGTGAAAACACATTCCTATCTGCCAGATCCACACTGATAGGCAAATGTATTGCTTACTTAGAAGGCTTATATTCATCTTTTGATTGAGTGATTTTTGATACAGCTTTCAAAACACTATAATAAACAAACTAATATAATAATCCAAAACTCATACGACAAAATGCTTTAGCTAATTCCTGATCAAGTCAGAGTAGATATGCTGGTGGAAAATAATGGAAATCATTCTAATATATCTGATGATGGGTCCAAGAATGGGGAAGCTGCCTTAGCATATTAATAAATCACTTGTAAAATGAAAGTTTAAAGTTGTTTAAATGTATGACTAGAGTAACAGTATTGGCTACATTTAATTTAATTCCAATGTTGATGTAAATACAGCTAAATCAAATTCATTTTTCTTCTGTCCTCTAGTTCTGGTAGTGTAAAATTGGCCACTTAAAAATCAACTACAGCTTTTGGCCCACAAAAAGTTGTACACTCTTGATACACCCCTTTTTCTGGGGTGGGGGTGAGGGGCATAAAATTTGATTCAATTTCCTAAGCCATTTATATTACACCTAAAGTCAGAAAAGTTCCAGCCACAAATGGCACCATTTTCTTCAATGCTAATAATAGTACACTAACATTTCTACAAGATTATTAATGTGCTCATATCATTTTCTACATGATATCTACAGAGGTGTAGAAGGATTCTCCTTTTTGATAGCACTGAAGTAAATTAACTGAAGTAACAAATATAATAGAATTTTTGATAATTCTAACAACATTAGGATTAATGAAAATATAGATGTATCCTTACAGATTGAATTTGTAAAGCTGAATAAGTTATGTTCCATTCCTTGAAGCAGAATAAAAATTTGCCAAATCAAACATATTAATGGGGCAAGAAAAAGCATGGGCCTGATGGGAACTTGCCCGTGGGCCCCACGAATATAGGGGCCTCATACTAATCTGTGTATGTTAACCCTTCAATGCACCTTGTATCATACAAATACAGCAACATATTTATAACACTTTACTGCATTTTTAAATTAATATTAATATGTAAATATATGTTTAATTGTATCAACCATTTACATTTTTATTCCTGTGAGTAATTGTCATAGGGGCCCCAGTACACTGCTTTGCCCGGGCGCATAATGCTGTTAAGACGGCCCTGGTATGTACATTGGATGCAACAGTACTCTTCCATATTCTCTGGAAAAAAATCCTTAAAATGTCAATCTGTTATCCCGCTGGAAAGAAATTAACTTTTAAACTAAATCTATTTCTAGATAAACCAACTATAACAACAATAATTTGACTTTTCCAAGAAACATACTAAACTGCAAGAAGAAATCAGTAAATAAATCACTGTCTATCTGAATTGCTAAATAGTTTAAATATTCTTCTGAAGTGAGTTTGATTTGTGCAAGACACACACTTCACTTTATACAAACACTGAGATTAGAAGAAAATAGTCAAAGTTCAGGAAATCTATTATTTTCTCATTCATATCAGTTCAAAGCCAAAATCCAGTCCAGCAAATGTTACATAAACTTTTATGTCACTCCCAATAAGCTAACACAATTACATTCCTTAAATTTTTCTTTAGGGGTTGGTTTTGAAAGCTTCAGGACTTTTAGCAAAGACTTGAAGAATTTTAAATATTTTATCTAGGGAGTGGAAGTCTGTTCAGTATAATAATCCCTACTGTTGTACAGCTTTGTGCTATGACTGTTTTGTGGCAGTCATGAACTGTGATATAGGGCTGATTTAAAGAACTTGGAACACAAGGTTTGGAGTCTTCCCAGATATAACCCTAATTAACACTATATATTGATTCCTATAAAACAAGATGAGGAGGGAGAATGAAGAGACAGTGTGTATTAGAAGAAAGGATCATGATTTGGGAAGAGAATAGCACCACTATGCAGGTCAATCTAGTTAGGATGATCAGTTGATCTAATCTACCAGCATTACCTAAATGGGTGGACTAGTGTATTAAAAAAAAACCATTGGTCTGATTTCTCTATAGTATTGGCTAACATGGAGAGGCATTAGCCGGGGGTAAACCGGTCTACTCATAAATCTGTTGGCCTGATCTGCCCATTGGCTCATTCAGAGCTGTGTTAGTACCTGCTTGCCTGGAAATCCCATTCGTGGGAAGCAGATATGTATTTACTATTTAAGCTGCTGTTGTCCAGATTGTGTCACTTGGCAACAATTTACATGCTTAGTCCAGACTGCAGGCTACTACAGTACCCCACTGGACATTTTTCCTGCTGTTGGCTATATCTATATATACATACATACATATACATATATTATACATTAATGTATACATACATTACACACACACACATATACACACACACCTCCCTTAAAAATCCAAATACCAAAATGAAAACAATACAATGAAACTTTGGGAAAAGTGGGTTTATTGTAATGATGTACAACTAAAAGGTTTTTCACACCTCTCCTGGACAAAGCCTGCACTTCCCCAAGAGAGGTACAGTTTATAATTTGGGAAAGCTTCCTCTAAGTCTAAGAGATGCTGTCAAGAATGCTATAGAATATGGATGTCCAACCTTTTGCCTTGCATGGGCCACATATAAAATATATAATGTAGTCAATGTGTGTGTGTGTGTATATATATGTGTGTGTGTGTGTGTGTGTGTGTTTCTTTCTTTTTCGTAGGTTTTATGTGTACGTCTCTTTAGCCAGGTTCTACCTACGTAAACCAAGATATTATGCAGCCCTAGTTCAGTGAAATCACAATTCACTAGTTTCTGGGCTTTTTTTTTCTTTTTCTGGCAGCCAGCAGACCCTTTGCTGCTCATTAGGAGACTAAGATAGATCTATTTCGGCCTTATAAGGCTTAGCTTCAGGAGAACAATTTCCCCTGAAGCTAAGCTGAAATTCCAGGTAGAAGTCTTCTTTTTCTTTCAAATCTGCTCTCAAACAATGAAGTGTGTATGTTTGAACATGTATCAAACAGTAGAACAGTGCAATGTAAATAATTTAAACATGAAAAAAAGAAAACTGGGGAAGAATAAAATGGCTGAGAATTTATATAATAAATCCATATATCATAAAGCAAGCAAATGCATTTGATCAAATTGTTCAAAAAGAACAATAATGTTAATAAAGAGCATGTATCAGCATTCTGTTGCTGCAGATCAGGTAGAAAGGATGAAGAGTTTCCAAGAAGAAGAAGAAAATGAAGACTGATTCCCCTACAACTCTCTTTCTGTAGGAGAGAGAGCGTGGCAGAGTCAGGGTGATGAGTTAAATGAGACATCCATTTAGAATCCTTATATAGCCACCAAAGAATGAAGTCCAACTTCCCTTGAAAGCTGTTGACTCTTATCTAGTTCTTTCCAGGTGCAGAAAGTATCAAACTTGTGTCATCATGGCAGCGTCACGTGACATATCTAGACTTTTTCCCCTTCGCTAAATCAGTGTACATGGCTAGCATGTGATGCATCCAGCCCATGGGATGGGAGTTTGACAGCCCTGATCTAAAAGATTCCTGTGCATAGGCTTTAACAATAAATCAATAATTCAGAAACTTCACATATGGACCCTGTTTTTTGTACCTGACATATCCTGAGACAGCAACTATATAACATACAGTATATGTTATACAGATATACAGTATGACCCTTTAAAAAAAGTGATATCTGCCAACCTAAAGGTCCCCCTCTCTTCTCTTTCTGCCTAGGACTCTGCGAAAGGAGCCTGTCTTCAATGATGACCTCCCGAGCCGCATTATCTGTGGCACTGTTGTGGTTAAACCCAATGTGAAACAATTTACAGAAACCTCTGCAATATTTCAAGATGGGACTGTGCTGGAAGGCCTTGATTATGTCATCTTTGCTACAGGCTACACCTTTGCCTACCCTTTCATGGATGATGAATCCATTATAAAGAGTAGAAATAATGAAGTCACCCTATACAAAAGTATCCTCCCCCCTCTGTTGGAGAAACCAACCATGGCAGTCATTGGCTTAGTCCAATCTCTTGGATCAGCTATCCCAACCGCTGAGCTTCAGGCTCGCTGGGCTACACGAGTATTTAAGGGTTAGTGATAATGCTGTATATCAGGATGTCCCGTTTCACATATTACTTGATATTTTCATGTCTTCAAATTAATACAATTACTAGTCCTAATTTTACATGAATCATACAGAGCTGGCTTATATTCAGAGTAAAACTTAACCTCTGATATGAATGATCCATGGCCAGAAACTAAATCTCTGCTTTGGTAATTGCAGTTAACTTGTCAGATCAGGGTCAAAATATTCTGAATGATCATCCATATTTAATATTTTCTTCAGGTACCATTGTTTTTTAACACTTCTTTTTGATAATACTTTGCCTATATCCAGCTTCTCAAATCATATTGAAAATTCAGGTTGTATATTATGAAGTCACTTCACTTAAAATAATGCAGAATGTATGAATAAAGAGATGGGTAGAAGGATATCCTTATTGTATCTGTGAAAAAAGTGATTATCATAAGAAATCATAGCCAATTCTTCCTTCTTCTACAGGATTATGTAAACTGCCTTCAAAGACCACCATGATGGATGATATAGATGAGAAAATGGGGAAGAAGCTCAAATGGTATGTATTGCAGATATGACCTTTTAAATCTCTACTCATGTAAGAAATGTTCATACCATCACTTCAAGTCCTAAAAGTCCTTTTAACTTTTGGGATGATTTTCTAAAATATTAAAAGTACTTTGGAGACAATCCACTACTATCTTTGTCTTCATTCTATTTTATTTTATTCAAAAGAAAGGTGAAATACAAAACGCCAAAAAAATAAAAAGATTAAAAAATAAAAGAAGACTCAAAACAATCAAGACAAAAAAAAGAGCATTAAACAAAAAACAATACATATACACATTATCCATTACTACAATATAAGTTCCCACCCCTTGCAAAACATCCCCCATACACACATTTTTAAACTAGTAAATCTATTTGCAAATTATTGATTGACCTGTCTTCTATATACTATATTAATGACAAAATAGTTAACAGGAAAAAGAATAATAATAATAAAAGGACAAGATTAAGGTTTCAAAACAAATAGTTATTGTAAACCACTTGAAGAAAGTTTGCCATGGCATCTTATCTATCACAAATCATCCCAAAAGTTAAAAGTCATTTGTCTTGGATCAAATATCCACATTTCTTGTTCTTGTTTCTTAATGCCTTCTCTTATCAATTGTTATCTAATTAAATATAATAGATTCAGTCTCCACAGTGTGTCTATCTTCCCAATAAAGTCCAAATAGAAATGGTTTCCAGTTAGGTGTAATAAATCTTCCAATTTCCCTCAGTCTTCATAGGAAAAAATAAAAGAATTTGTCACTTTCCCATTCAGTCAGACAGACTCCTAGTATTGTAAGGATATGCAGCCTTGAACTTCAAAGTGCCGCATGGGATCAACTCAGTTAGTTCTCTAGCTATGGGGAAATCTCTCTGATTTGCAACTTTAAGTTCAGAGTTCTTTTGTGAATCTTTATCCAAAAATATTATCATCTCATCAAAGTTTTCAAAAAACCTTTCAATTAAAGATGCATATTTTTATACTTCTGTACAAGTGGGGGGTTCACGACTTCAAATCTTTAAAGAATTACCTCCTAAAATGCTGAAAGCCAGAAAAGAATTTGGTTTTCTTGTTAAGGAACTGAGAAATTTACAGATACCCTTCCGGTGGGACGCACCAGCTGGGTTAATTTTTAGATACAAGGGAGAAGGGTATCGGTTGAATACCGTGGAGAAGGCACAACACTTTTACACTACTATTCTTAAGGAAAGAACACCATCTCCACGTACATCCACAGTTTTGGAGATTAAAGAGAGTGAAGAGAGGCAATTGCAAGAACAGTCCAAGCAGGAATTAGAAGTAGTGCAAGGTGCAGAAGGAGGTTTTTTGAGTGAGCCCTTGCTGGATTCTTCTCCAATTTTGGATTTGATTCAGTTGACAGAAGTTAAAGATCAACGTATAACTAGAGCCCAATCCAAGCTACTTAAACAAAAGCAACAACAACAACAGGAAAGACAAGACAAGAAGGCAGTTAAGAGTATCGTACAAGAGAGTGGAGCTATGGGAGGAGTGAGATCGAAGCTCTCGGATGAACTTCAAATATTTTGCTCTGTGCTCCAGAAAGAGGCTGATGACCTTTAAGTGTCTATCTTGGAATGTCAATGGGTTGAATTCAGCACAGAAAAGGAAGAAATTATTTACATATTTGAAACAATTTAATAATGATATAATATGTTTACAAGAAACGCATATCACAACTCAAGATCAAAAATATTTGATAAATTCAAAACTAGGAGCACATTATATATCTTCAACTTCGCAGAAAAAGAATGGTGTGGTTATTTATGTAAATAAAAAATTAACAGCGAAAGTTATAGAAGCAGATCAAGATGGTAGGTTTGTAGCAATTGAATTGCTCACAGCAAATGGTCAAATTCTTTTGATTGGAATTTATGCTCCCAACCAACAACAGGATTATTTTTACAAGATGTTACATACTAAAATATTGCAATGGGACTATAGATCTATTTTAATTATGGGAGACTGGAATGGAGTAATTGATTCTAAACTAGATAAAAAGAGCTTGGCAAAGTCTAGAATTAGACTACCACAGACTTTTTTTGATATGAAAGAAGATATGGAATTAAAAGATGTTTGGAGAATACATAATCCAAAAGAATTGGACTATACTTTTTTTTCGGATAGACATAGATCTTTTTCTAGGATTGATTTTATCCTGTTGTCAAATGATCTACTTGTTAAGACAAAAAGAACAAAGATTTTTCCAAGAACTCTGACTGACCATAGCCCTGTATGGATAGAAATTGAGATGGATAAGGTTGAGAGACGTTCTTGGAGATTAAATGAGAACTTGTTTAGATATGAAAAAAATACAATAGAACTTAAAAAGCACTTGAAAGAATTTTTTGAAATAAATTTGAATAAAGGTACCCCAATTGAAATTGTTTGGGATGCAAGTAAAGCTTATATGAGAGGGGTACTCATCTACATGAACTCTAAACATAGACTGCTCCGACAAAAGAAAAGATCTGAGTTGGAAATGGAAATAAAGAATAAAGAACAGTTACTTATTAAAAATCCAACAGATGAAAGAATACGAAGTGCTATAAAACTTTTGAAAGACCAATTTCAAATGCTTATGGCGGAACAAGTTGCAACAAGTTTACAATATGCGAAGCATAATACATTTTGCAACGCTAACAAACCGGGCAGATGGTTGGCTTACACATTGAGGAAAAAACAAAGTATACGGACTATTGATAGTATTGATATTGGAGGGAAAGAAATCTTTCAACAAAAACTAATTAAAGAAGCTTTTGTGGATTATTATACTAAACTATATGCCAAAGAAGAGGTGCAGAATGGACTTATAGAAAAATATTTAAAGGATAAGAGAGTTACAAAAATTACTGATCAACAAAAGGAAAGAATGAATTATCCTATAACAGAGGAGGAGATAACAGCAGCAATTAAACAGCTAAAAACAGCCAAAGCTCCTGGCACGGATGGTTTGACTGCAGTGTATTACAAAACTTTACAAGCTGAAATGGTGGGACAACTTAGAGATTTATTTTGCAATATTCAACAAGGGGGTAAAATACCCCCATCCTGGACAACTGCTTATATATCTTTGATACCAAAAGAACAAGTTGGTCCTAAAAAACCAGAGAACTATAGACCAATATCTCTTTTGAACACAGACTATAAAATTTATGCGAAGGTATTAGCCAACAGGTTGATGCCAGTAATCCAAAAGGTGATTCATGCGGACCAAGCGGGATTTATTGAGGGCAGATATATGAAGGACAATGTAAGGCAAGTAATAGACTTATTGGAATATCTTGATAAGAATAAACAGATTTCTGCAGTGCTGGTTTTTTTGGATGCGGAGAAGGCCTTTGATAGAGTGGATTGGAATTTTCTACTAAAGACTTTAAAAAAGATGGGCTTTGGGGACCAATTTATACAGGCGATCTCAGCAATTTATCAAGAGCAAAAAGCACAGATTATTATTAATGGAAGTTTGACGACAGAGTTTAAAATTGAAAAAGGAACAAGACAGGGATGTCCGTTGTCCCCACTTTTATTTATTTTAACATTGGAAGTCTTGCTAAATATAATACGGGACTCAAAAATTTTGAAAGGCATAATGATAAGGCAAGAGGATTATAGAATAAAGGCATTTGCAGATGATCTGGTGGTTACCCTATCACAACCAATGGAATCAATAATCTTGATGAACGACATTATACAAGACTATGGTAGAGTTTCAGGTTTTAGAGTGAACTCAAAAAAGACTAAAATGATAGTCAAAAATATGACACAAGATCGTAAACATGAGTTTGAAAGGAGGGCAGGTTTTGAAACTGTACCTAAGGTAAAATATCTTGGAGTTCAGGTTGCAGAATCAAACATGAAATTGTTTCAAAATAACTATGAGGTGTTGTGGCGAGAGGTTCAGAAAGACATGGAGACTTGGAAAAAGCTGCAACTGTCTTTACTTGGAAGAATAGCAGCAGTTAAGATGAACATTTTGCCAAGATTTCTGTTTTTGTTTCAAATGATTCCGGTGCTTAAAAGTGATAAACAACTGAAAGTTTGGCAAACTGGACTTAATAAGTTTGTCTGGAACGAGAAAAAGCCGAGAGTGAAATTGAAAATTATGCAAGATGTTCCAGAAAGAGGAGGCCTTAAACTTCCAAACCTACAGTTATATTATGATGCAGCAGCTTTAACTTTAACAAGTGATTGGTTTGGAAGTAAAAAGGCTGGAATATTGAATGCAGAAAGTTTTGATCTTGAATTTGGATGGCATGCTTACCTATTTTATGATGACAAAGTTGATAAAGTATTTAAAAGTCATATATTTAGAGACTCTTTGATGAGAGTTTGGAAGAAGCACCGACTCAAATGGGATTATAAAATACCGCTATGGCTGGATCTTGGTCATACCTTGTGGAATACAAATATAATGTCACTCGGGGGGGTTTTATACAAAGAGGTTCTTTTTACAGATGCGGGCAGATGGCAGTTGAAGACATTGCAGACACTGTTGGACGAAGGGATTAATTTAACCTGGTTACAATATAATCAATTACAATTGAGATGGAAAGAGGACCAAAAAACTGGTATTATGTTGCATGAGGAAGAATTGGTTAGACATATAAGAGAGAAAGGTCCAATGCATATTAAAAGGCTTTACAATGTTTTGCTAGAAAGGGATTCAGAAACGGAATTAGTTAAAGATTGTATGATTAAGTGGGCACAAAATTTTGAAGAACCAGTGATGTTGGAAACATGGGAAAAAATTTGGGTTCAGAATGTTAAATTTACACAGTCGCAGAATTTGAGGGAAAATTTTTATAAAATGTTTTATAGATGGCATCTAGATCCTAAAAAGTTGTCATGTATGTACCCTAATGTTCAGCCAAAATGTTGGAGATGTGAATGTTTGGATGCTACGTATTATCATGTTTGGTGGACCTGTAGGAAAGTTAAGGCTTTTTGGATAAAAATATGGTGGGTCATGCAGAATGTTTTGAAGAAAAAAATTCAATTTTCTCCACAATTGTTTTTATTGGGTATAGTTAAGGGTTTTACACGGGGTGAAATAAAATTAATATTGTATATGATAACAGCAGCAAGATTGTTGATAGGTAAATATTGGAAGAATGAAGCTTTGCCTACTATCGAGGAATGGACTTTGAAGATGGCCAGTTTTGCAGAAATGGCGAAGATTTCAGCATATTTAAAAGATTGTTCACAAGAGACTTATGAATGGGAATGGAAAAGGTGGATAGAATATGTTCAGAACAAATACCAAACTAGAAAGTACCAAATAGCTTTTATTTGAAAACAATGTATTAGAAATATTTTAATGTAAAGAGATAAAGAGGGAAAATTATATAGGGGGAGGGATGGGTGCAGGTATATATATCAGTATTATTAGTTATGAGTATATAATAGGGAAGTCTGGGGGAGAGGGTTAGGGAGGGCTAGGGAGGACGGGAAGTTTGGGGAGGGAGGTGGGGGGGTGAAAAAAAGGGGTGAAAATGTAATTGTAAAACTTTTGCAATAAAAAAAAAAAAAAGATGCATATTACCCAACAAGCCACCATTGCTTGTCTGTAATCCGATATATTGGTACTTTGTGTAAATTGATCAGAGAACAAAGAACACTAAAACAGAAGGAAACAAGAATATATTGTCTGGATATTTCAATCCAAGGTTAAAAGAAAAATTTAAAAGAGATAAACTTCAAATGTTTTGTGAATTCAAAAAATACAAAAATCCTGCGGTAAGAGTTCAGTATTAATGTAAATCAAATGAAAGCCCTTCAGCATCCAGAAATGTGCTATACTTCCTTACAGAGAGAACAAAGATTATTCAAAACAACAGAGCTCCCATTCAAATCCAGAGAGCAGCAATGCCAGATAACCAGCTTTGGCAGCAAAAGCAGTAGATTGTCAATAAGAAGGAAAAAGCCTCTTAACGTTCAGCAGCCACCTTGAGGGGTAGTCTACAACTATCTTTTGTTTTGATACTCTTAACATTGAGAAGGAACAAAAAACAAAATCTCTCCTTCTTGTAAAAATTCTAGAGGAGTCTGGTAGCATTTTTCTGCTAAGACATTTTATTTAAAGACATAAGCTTTCATGACCCATAACTTACTTCATCATAATACAAAATAACAGAGTTGAAAGAGACCTTAGAAGTTTTCTAGTCCAATCCCATACTCAAGCAGAAGATCCTATACCATATTATACCATAATATTCTTTCCTTACATAAATTTGGCTCATGGCTCCCTAATAGAAACCAAAATTAAATAAAGGAGAGTGAGGCTTTCCTTAGTTTTTCCTTGTTGTTAGAAATGCTTCTACCAAACTTTCTCCTTTCTTTTTTCTTTTAAGGTTTGGCCAGAGTGACACCCTGCAAACAGATTACATTCTCTATATGGATGAAATCTCCTCCAACATAGGTGTCAAGCCCAACATCCCACTTCTCTTTTTGACGGATCCCTGGCTGGCACTGAAAGTCTTCTTTGGCCCCTGCAGTCCATATCAATTTCGCCTCACTGGGCCAGGGAAGTGGGATGGAGCAAGAGATGCCATCCTAACTCAGTGGGACCGAACAATGAAGGTCACAAGGACACGAACTGTACCCAACTCTCAGAAGTGTTTCTCTTTCTCTGTCTTGCTCAAAATCCTTGTAATTCCATTTCTCCTTGCTGCTATTTTTATATTGTTGAACTAGTAACTTCAATATCAAATTAGAAAATGTCATGGGATTCTAAACTATGTTTTATTGGAAAGCAAAATAATCTCAGGTTTCATAATAAACATTTCAAAAGAGTGCTGAATACCTGCACATGCAGAGTCCACATAAAATTTGACAAACATTTTAAGAGATCATCAGCCAAGCATTACATGCAGGGGTGAAATGCTACCGGCTCAGACCGGTTCTCCTGAACTGGTAGTAAAAACTGCTACCGGTGTTTTGCGGGCGAACCGGTATTTCTGACAATCAGCTGGGTGATGATCAGCTGTTGTTGTTTTTTTTTAATTTGATTTATATGCCACCCTTCTCCGGAGACTCAGGGCGGCTTACAGTGCGTTAAGCAATAGCCTTCATTCTTTTGTATATTTATACAAAGTCATCTTATTGCCCCCATAATCTGGGTCCTCATTTTACCTACCTTTGAAAGGATGGAAGGCTGAGTCAACCTTGAGCCTTGGCGAGATTCGAACCTGCAGTAATTGCAGGCAGCTGGTCTTAATAACCAGCTTAATAACAGGGTGCCTTAGACCACTGTACTACCAAGGCTGTGATGTGCAATTTGTATTAACTAGAACCGTTGGATTTCCTGCTTTCTAGCTAATCTAAATTGTGTGGCACAGGGGATCCCCCCCCCCCGCTATTCTACTTGCCTTTGCAGACTCGGAAGGCTTCAAAATGTTCCTTTTTTGTGCTGTGTGGGCACTCCTCAGGTGCGCATGCGTGCAAAGTGCACACTCGGTAGCAGACTCTCAGAACTGGTAGAGGACTTCAAAGCATTTCAGTGCTGATTACATGTGCAGATTCCTGTGCAGAAGCCAGACATCTGTCCTGTCCTACAGCCTAAGGCAAAAATGCTGTGGGGAACTGTGGCCAGTGACCCAAAGGGTTCTATGTGACAGCACTTCAGATATTGAAGGTAATTGCAATCCCTCTGCAATTTTCTCCAGTCTAAACTTATCCAGTGCCTCCAACCACGCCCTTTATCAGCTTGGTTGTTCTACAATGATATTAGCATTTTTTAAAAATGCTAATTTAAAAAAATTAGTAATGTTGTTGACTCCAGTAATGTTGTTGACTCGTCTGGGTTCTTTTCTTGCCAATTATGGGGGCATGAGGTTAAGCCAGAAGTAGTAAGGTCTGTTACAAGCCAGAAGCGTATTTTAAATTCTGCTAATGTATTGCTATCTTGGCTCCTCCAAGTATTCTGCAGTTACAAGAATTTCATTATTCTATTGGGAAAGAAGAAAACATGTTTTGTATTATTCCACTTTAATAATATTCTAAAATATAAATTTATCTTTAGTTGCAGAAACTCAACTTTTCCCCATTTCACTGTCCAGAAAATAATGAGAGATGTTGAACCCAGGTTTTGTTGTTTATTTTTCAGTGTTATTCACTATCACAATCTTATAAGGGACAAAACTCTATTTTTAGGCTTCTCCCTGAGTTGGTAGAAATGAATGAAAAGGAAGCAGACAGCTAGGCCTCAATAGAAAAAAACAAAAACAAATATTCATAAAGACAAAAGGAATATGCATTTTTCCAGCTCAGAGGTGAGCACAAAGGAAAGTAGAAAAGCAGATTTCCAAAGGTGTCCAAAGACCTGAGTTTTTCTTCATTTGCTCAAATTATCCACTGGTTTGCTGTTTGCACTGTGCAATTGGCAGAGTTGCATATAACAGCAGAAATGTGGTCAAAGCACTGTGTTATATGATTTATTCTAATCTCACCCATAATAATCATATTTCCTCTTTTATATAAGTTTATAAGATATCTAAACTGGCTGTAATATTTGACTTCTTCATAACTTTCATAGTTCCATTATTTTTGTAAGTATTGAGGCGAATATTTAAAGCAGATTCTGTCAGAGGCTTACAGAATCCAACACTGCAAAAACTTAGTTATGTAATTGGCAAAGTCTCAGCATTATTTTAATAGGAAAACTGCCACTGAGTAGAGGAAAGTCTCATTTACTGCAGGAATATAGGAAAATCTCTTTGATTGGAAGTCCATTATCTGTTTATCAATGGGATGGGGGGGGGCAATCCTATAAAGTGAATCCGAAAATGAGAATATGAAGCGCCAAGATGCCTAAATGCTCAATGATGTTTTAATTCACAGGCATCTGACAAAATAATTCAATGCTAATGTTTTGTTCAACCCATGTAATTTTATTTACACCAATCCCTTCAACCAGATGTTTCAACTAAATTATGAGGTGATAAATTTTCTTCTCTAGATAGTTTTATACATAATCCTACTTTAGTGCAAAGTCAACTGTAATACAAAAACATTTCCTTAATGAACTGCAATACCAGAACTTCAACGATTTAATATCCTATCTCTTAAATAGGCAATTAAGCACCATGTTTTTCTAATTCCAAACTTTCAGTTATAGTTAAACTCATAATTCCATTGTAATCATTCTATATAATCTATTCTAAATTTATTTTTTATTGGCATTTACACAGTTCTGTCAGGGGCAAGTCACCAGGAATAAGAGTTCAGTTCAAAGCACTAAAAGTTCCTGCTGTACATGCAATGTTCCTTATACCTTACAGTCCAAAACTTTGCAGTTTCTGTTGCTGGTTTTAACTGTATTTTATTCAGCTTTAAAAGCATATGTAACTCCAATGTAGTTAACTCATTTTATCTTGTGTAACAATCTCCATGTTTTTTTTAAGCAATTACAATTATCATCTAATCAAAGAGATTTATTTTTTTCTGGATATGCTCATTCTATATAAATGAAAGCCCCAGTAGACGTGTGCATCAGAATCAGTGATGAAAGGATACAAAAATATACAACTTTCACTATAGAATGGTTGCAAAGTAATTTATAGTTCCCACCTTACATTTGTATGGCAGACAGCAAAGATATACAGAATCCACACAGGAAATTAAAATCTGGGGCCCAGCTCCTGAATGTTCATGGATCGAGTGAGTTGTACAGACACCTGAATTCTAGAATATTCATGGTCCCTAATGTATTTGACAACTTCCAAATCAATAGTGCCTCTCAAAGAGGATATTCTGTCCCCCACCCCTCACCCCATTATATAGGACTGTATTTCTTGACACTTTATCAACAGAGTCTTAAGAATGACTAATTTATATAGAAGAGGAGGCTGGAATGCAGGATTAGAATTTCAGAATTCATTTGAAGATTGAATATATGACAGCACTATATCCTGAAACTGGATATATGCCAGCACTACACCCAGGGTAACTGGGTGCATGCCAGCACTACACTGGGTATATGCCAGCACTACACCCAGGGTAACTGGGTGCATGCCAGCACTACACTGGGTATATGCCAGTGCTACACCCTGAAACTGGGCATGGAAGTAGACAAGTTTTCAAAAATACATTACAAAACAGGCCTTATTTACTTCTAGTTTGCATTTTTATTCTGGTCCCATTGTACTGTAGTATTGAGATAAATAGACTTGGCAATTTTCTAAAGCACTACCAAAAGTGATCTTGAATATCTTTTTAGTTAATGTATTATTAGAGCATAGTGGAAATCAAATGAATTTGCTATAGCTCAGTCTTTTAGGTGAGTCACCTCAAGTGCTTCTTTCATTGGTCTGACATTGATTTCTTATTCGTCTTCAGTATTAAAGTATCTGCAGCAATGATGGCTGGTCTTTGGCATACAGTATTTCCTCCTCTTTAGGATCTTATAATTAACTAAAATGCCAATATTTTTTCAGGTGGTTAGAAGCAGTTTTTGAAAGCAGAAAGCTGTTCTAGTTTCAGGAGGCATCATGAGAAGTTGAAATAAAAAAGATGCATTGAAGTCAGATATTTGTGTTTGAGAATTTGGAGATGGATAAGAGATAGGAAGCAATCCTGCTTCAAATGATAAATGGTTTCTTTTTGCAATCAAAACTGTATCTCTTAAACTGTTCCAGAAGTTCAAGTCAAATGTGGCAATTCCATGAGCTGAACAAATGGACTGCCCCAATAAAAAAAAGAAGAAGTGGAAAATACTACAAAATGTTTAGTTTGTGGGAAATGGGAAACAACACCTTTCTGGTTTCAGGGAATCTATTACATTTCTTTCCACATCATTTTCATGTTTCACTCAAATCTTTCTACAGATCAGGCAGTTTTCAAAGGTATGTGTCCTCTATGTGGGGTGTCACTGCATTCTTGTATTTCCCAGCTGAGCTTCATATTTTTCGACTAATAGACTTACTGTAGTTTGCCAAGTTCCTTATCAGTATTTTTACTGCGTATGTCCTACATTCCATTCCTTCATTACTACTATTTCCTTTGTTCTCTCTGCCAGGAATGGTCCGGCAGAGGAACGCTGCCAAGATGTAGCTAATTAGATAGATAGGTGTTTTGTTACTTTTTACAAATAAAAGAGTTTTATTAGAGAATACTTCTTCGGGTTTTATTTCAGAATATTGCAACTTGGAGAAAGCCACGGTCCATCCTCTAATTAATGGTGAGATTATCCCAGAGTCAAAAATGGGATCGATCAAAACCCTGACACCTGGTAGCAGAGGATGGTTGAAATTATGGTTTTTTCCTTGCTTGTTATTTCTGATAAGACCGCCTAGGCTAAATAGCTAGATGATTGATTTTACGACTGAGGAACGTTAATTAATCTATCTGCTAAGATGCCAAAGAAGAAGAAGAAAAACAAATTCAAAATGTATTTTGCTGAGAAGGTGGCAGAAAGGAGGTTTTCAGATTTCCAGCCCCTTGCTACAGCCACGCAACTTGAACAAGAAGGGGCCATGGGTGAGGAAGATCAAAAAATGCTTTCAGAAACGCGTCAAGGGAGAGATAACAGAACAGCTGCTTTTGAAGATAATGAATTGCGACTGAGGTCGGTAGCTTTTTCTTCTCAATTTGCATGCTATAAATCTATCCTCCCGGAGCCCTCAGATTATGATGTGCTTGGTGCTAGGCCAAGAAAGTTTCCACAAACTGCCAAGCATTCTTCCCCCCACATAGAGAGAGAAGTAATTTACTATCCTCCTCAAAGCCCTGAACTCACTCAGCGTGAGATGGCCATCAAATCCTATCATGAGCATGTAAAATATTATGAAAATGAACTGTCTCGGTTTAAGAGGGATTTGTTTATGCTTGAGCAAGATAAGACAGAGCCTCGTGACTTAAGAACCTCTATAAGCGCCATCTTGCCTTCCTCCTCAGAGCCAAAGACACACCCCCTGGTGGATTCTGTGTCAGGCCAATTAAAACAGAGAGCAGTGCACACGTCACATAAAAGTCTCCCTGATCAAGTTACATGTAAACCTGCCACGCAGTCATTTCTTGTAACTGGGCTGCCCGAAGCTAAAGGTGCAGCACCATCTGCTGGCGAAAGTAATTTACTACAGGAAGCTGAAAGAGAACGGACCTTAGATGAGCACTTTGAATTATTACAGCAGACCCTGACAAACCTGTCTCTAACTCACTCAGAGATTCAGGCTGCAATCCTACAAGTGTCTCCACAGGCCCAAACTCAAGCACCCCCTGGTGGTGCTGGTGTCCTTGTAGATGGAACACAACCATGCTCAATGCAGCAAAGGCAAGCTCAAGCACAAATGGCAGCTGGAATACAGCAGATTCCAATGCAACAACAGCCACAAATGCCTGCATATGTGCCACAGCCACAAGTGCAGACAGGGCCAGCTCCCGGTCCACCTCCAATGGCACAACCAAGACCATTTTTAGGTCCACAACAGGCACAGCAAATACCACAGGCATTTCTGCCAGCACAGCCAGCATACCAAATGCATGCTCCTTACCAGGCATTTTCTGTCTCTCCACTAACTGGTGAGTCAAAACTAAAAATGTCAGGACATAATTATAAAGCCTGGGTCAGTGAGATTACACTATTGCTTCTTAGAGAAGGCACTCACTGCATGATTTTTAATCCTCCTGGACAGCCATGGACTTTTGCAATAAGAGACTTAGAGATTAGAGCTCGCACAACATTATTGATGTCCATGGATACTGAACTGCAGGTCACTTTTCCACCAAATACAACAGCCCGACAAATTTGGGCTCAATTGGAAAATTGCTACAGGCCTGTCTCAATTGAATCTTCATGTTTACTCATGTCTGAACTCCACGGTTTGAGATTGAAACCCGATGAACAAATTGGAGGGCATTTGACCAAACTGAGAGGAATCAGAACAGAATTGAGAGAAAGAGGCCATAATATTGAAGATATTCAAATGATCAGCATCATCATTAACTCAGGATAGTTGCAGTTGCTAAAGCAATTTTTACACTCTCAGTTCGAACTGTCGGTGAGTAGGTATTTGTGTAGTCCTCAGGATAACGTTGAGCGAAACCCTGAGCTACAAGTCTGGCCTTGTACAATGACTCACCATTTGGCTTCTTTTTGATTCTGTAGACCCATCGAGTGCCAATGACCTTTTTGTTTGCTGGAGGTTTTGCAGGTGTAAACACTTTAAGTTTCTTTAGACTGTCCATTTCAACCTGCATTGCATCATACCATTTGTCTTGCTCTGAATCAGGGAGCTGCTTGATTTGTGTGAAATTATCAGGTGGAAGTGTAACATTGCAAATCAAAGGCAAGGGTGCTTTTGTCAGTTGCCAAGAATATCGTTGTGGAGAGATTCCTTTTGTGGCCCTCTTTCCAGAAATGAATTGTTGCCTGCATATTTTCCTGAAGTTCTATCTATTTTGTTAGTTTGAAATAAATGATCTGCAAATTTCAAAATCCTGAAGATACTGGGTGACCCAGATCAACTGACAGTTGTATGCAGGTAACTGAACCTTTTGCCACAGCCTATGTAGAGCTTTTGTTTTCAAATACAAATGAGGGAAAGAAAAAGAAGAAAAGTAAGCTTGAACCTTATTCCTGATCTTTGGCTACTGATGGCAGAAATGGCTTATTCCTGCAATCTAATCTTTATCCTAGCCTTGGAAATCAGCTTTGTAATGTCCTAGATGGGTTCTGGACTGGTGTTGCTTTCCAGAAATGAATTGTTATGTGGTAGGATATACAAAAAGCTTCAACTCTTCCTTCTATTTCTATTTCCTTTTGTTCAGATTTTTGCTTGCAAATAGAATATAAATTTTAACATTATTATTAAAAGCCTGAACTCCACTCATTTCCTTTATAGGAATATAATACTATAACCCATCACCCTCTAGCCTACAACTAACTCAATGCATACATATTTGTGCACATACACATTAGTATGCAATTATTTGGTATAGCACTAGGAAGGAGTCCTCAAGCTTCATCCTATGCAAGGTAATTCATTGACTCCTACTTGGGCAACAAGAGCGATAGAATTTGACTGAGGGAGGCAGGATTGGCTTACAGATGAGCATCACAGCATAACTTGTAGTCCACTGTTATACTCCAAAGTCAGTTAAAAGATGGCCAGTTACATATATGTTTTAAATAATTAAATAAGTAGGAGCTCCATGATTTGTTATAAAGACTGCTTCTATGATGTTAACATCTGCCTGTGTTAAAATCCATATTAGAACTAAGCAGTTGAAGTTCTTCTTAGCATGCAGGGGACGAAAGATAAATCCTAATTATACAGTTTTAGCTTAGAATCTAATAAAAGCTGGAACATAAATAGACCCACATATTAGATTATGTAAAAAGGTAGCTTTTTATTTCTATTGTTTTGAGATATGGGAATCAATATCACTCTTAGGGAATCAAATGTATCACTGTTCATTTGCTAATATAATCAGGACCCTTTCTAAGCTTCTCTTCACATGCACCATCCACAGCAAGATCATGCCCCTGATATTTCCTTATGACACAGACCACATCTGAAGCCGCTTAAATTCATTTTCTAATTTTTCTATTCTAATTGTAATGTTTTTTCTCCATCTTACAAATCAATTTTTTTGCTGTGGACATCATCTAGGATACTTGAAAATTAGTCAGGGAATGAAATCTACCCAACAATTTTTGACCACTTTAGGCCAGTGCAAATATCCTTCCTCTCCTCTGGAAGTCTGTAAAGATTCCCAGTCATCCAGGTCATGGTTGTCCCAAAGGTGCTTTTTCAGGAAGCAACTGGACTTTCTTGTTTTTTCTTTGAAGACATTTCATTTCTCATCCAAGAAGCTTCTTCAGCTCTGACAGGATGTGGGGAATGGAAGGATTTATATTCCTTGCAGGCAGCTGGTCATTTGCATCCTGTCGAACCCCAGCCTGGGGTTTGCCATACCTGGGAGGGAGGTAGCCGGATGGCTGAGCTGGAGGTCCATCGTGGATGGCATGGTGAGCAGCAGGCAAGACTTCAGTGGCGGCAGTTACAGCTGTTCATTGGGTCCCCAGCGTGGGTGTGGCGACACCGGAACGATATTACCTGTTCATCAACCGGCGAGGAGGCCTCCGCCTACCCACCTACCAGCTGATTGGACAGGGATCGCGGACGCGCCACCACTGCCAGAAAGGGGTCCAACCACAGCGCCTCAAGCGTCCTGCGCAGCTACAGCCTCGTGTTTCTGGCCCTGGAATGTTCACCGGATGGGAGCTGTCAGGCTGGGTATACCCAGCCAATTGGAAGGCGTGGGCCTTTGCCATTAAAGTGTGCTGGGAGGCGGATGCTCCCAGCCCTGACTTTACACCAGACTTTGCATTGGACTCATTGTGTACCGAGGCTCTGGCCTCATTAAACATTTTGCTGGCTTGACGGTTCCTGAGCGTGCTTGCTTAGTTTGGCCCGGGTCCAGCCTCAGACCATTGAGACATCCTTTTAGAGCTGGCAGCCCATGGGCTGGATGCGTCACATGCAGTCCACGCCATCCCAGCTTCGCAAAGGGGAAAAACATTGTGATACATCACGTGACGGCAACATGACCCCACAAGTTTGACACCCATGTTTTAGAGGGTTGTTGAAGCACTCAGAGGTTTATTTGTGTCCTCAGGGTCACCTGAGTAGTGCTCCTGGTTCCTATAGTCTGCTATTTTTCCTCTGGAAATCCATTCCTACTCCCACACTATTCAAAGGGTGTTCATCCCAAATTGTATAGCTAAAAGTCCATAGAGATCCTCAGTCATCCAGGTCATGGTTGTCCCAAAGGTGCTTTTTCAGGAGGCAACTGGACTTTCTTGGTTTTTCTTTGAAGACATTTTGCTTCTCATCCAAGAAGCTTCTACAGCTCTGACAGGATAGTGGGGAATGGAAAGATTTATATTCCTTGCAGACAGCTGGTCATTTGCCTTTTTTGAAACATCTTCAAAGAAAAAACAAGAAAGTCCAATTGCCTCCTGAAAAAGCACCTTTAGTTCTTCTCCTCTGATCTCTGCCATTCACAGCCATTTTGGCTTAGGTTGCAGGACAGCCTGACACTTGGCTTCTGCAAAAGAATTGGTCCATGTAATATCTGACTAGTCAAGAGACCTAGATTCCTTTTACACAAAGATATTATGCTCTTTTGCAGGAACACCAGATTTGGATTTAAATAAGTTCAGATCCCTCAGTGTTGCCCAGAACAGAAAAAAGACAACCAGGCTTTGCCAACTGTGTATTGCGAGTCCTATCACCAATAAATTCATTATACATTTTCCATTGCTTCTATCAACAAGAGGTCATAAGGTCATACTTTTTATTATTCTATTATTTTGGTGTGGACTGACATTTTACATCCTCCTTTACATGCTTCCATGCCATTTTCCTACTGTCTGGCTATTAACATGTGCTGTTAGCCATAGCCACTCTTTGCTAACAATGCCACGGTTACATCTTTAGTCAAGGAAAGAAATTTCTTTTTATCCATGCCAAAATTCTCTTGGATATAAAGAACATATTTTTCCCAATACCCCACACTGATGAATCAGAACACACTTGCTGATTTGCCAAGGGCTCTCTAACCCAGATGTCTTGAAATTGAAAATAGCACTGTTCAAAAGATCATAAGTATGGCTGAAATATGATGCAAGTTCTCTTAGAGACGTTGTAGAAAGACTTTTTTCTTTAATGTTACTCAAGGGAACTTCAATATATGTATCCTTCATAGTAAGGAAATGTTATAAAGAAATGGCACATTTTTAAAGAGTTCCCTGACTAGTTTCTAAAGTTTGGTTTAGAAAAAGTCAAGAAAGACTTTGGTCTTCTAGAGAACACTTACTTACATCAAAGGTCACTGTGCCTTTTCCAAAGCTCAGTTTAATGCCTCTCCTCTGGCACTTTTAGCAGGCAGATGTAATAATCTTCTAGCCATGCAGAAGCTTTAACCATGTGACTTAAGATAAGTGAAATAATGTAGATAAACTCCTCCAACCTCTTATAACAAAAATATCTGTGCACCCAGATGAAGGTTATACCTATTATTTTTTTTTGTTACTGTGGTTATCATCTCTGAATCTGTCACAGTCTGGTATTCTTGGTGAGATTAGATTAGTAAGCACTTTTAGAGTATTTTCATAGGAAATTTTCATGTTTGTATTTTATATATACTGAGTATAGTATATGTATTAAGCATGTGATAAAACTGTTTCCTTTACTCATTGACATATTTACGTATGTATAGATCCATCTCTATTCAAATACACTGCCTAATGTGAGGCATTGGTATTTATTCTATGTTTGAATACTTCATATTAAAAATATTTTCCTGTGACTCTTTTAACTAGGTAAGAAACTCTGCAGTTAAGAGGTCAGAGTGGTTTTGAAGTGTGCAATTAACCCTGTGAGATGGGGTTGAGAGAAAATGAGTGGCCCCAAATCACCCAAGAACTTCTATGGCCAAGAGTAGACTAGAACCTCAGTCTTCTCAGTGCCCCTCAAAAGGCTTATCCACCCTTTCTGACTTCCCCATGTCTTATGTCCTATTTCTCAGTCCATGTATCTGTTAGAAATTATCTCTCTGGGCTGGGCAAATGAGGGTTTGGGAAAAACATACTGTTCCTTGTGGTTTGTTTCTCTTGCACAATCCCTGCTCTCTATGACCACTTGGGCTACAAAGGAAAAGCATTTGCCAGGCAAAGGGATGATTAATGAATTGCTGGATGGGACACAAGAAGAGGGAGCCCAAACAGCTGCCAAGAGGAATGAAATGAGGAAGAAATGCTTGCTGACTGCTGAAAACCCTTCAAGAGGCCTAACACTGTTACGGAATTGTAGAGGTAGGAAGGGCTCTGTCCAAAAAGAACAAATGTCAATTCTTGATCCCATAGAAAGAAGAATGCTCTATCAGTCAGGACTGATGGTTAAGACTGCACAGTATTGACTGACTTTGTGGCACTTTTTAATTTGTTTAGCTGGAATGGGCATGGTGGCTCTCCATATGCCCCTTGTATGTATGTGTGCCTTTGAGTGTTGACTCCAGGTGACTGCCTGGACAAGTCTCTACAGTATTCTTGTCTGGTTTTTAGAAGTAGCTTGTCATTGCCTTCTTCTAAGGGCTGAGAGGTCCTAGCCCATGGTCATACAAATGGCTTCCTGTCAAAGGCAGGAATAGACTCACAGTCTAATTTTAAATTTTAATTTTAAATTGGGGTCGAGTATGGAGGATATGATTGAATAAAAGAAAAAAAAGGACATAAGATTTAGTTAAAAGAATCCTATTAAATTGGAAAACTGCCTTATTGAGCGAATTTGTTCCCTAGAGCCCTGGTGGTGCTATAGTTAAAATGTAATATTGCAGGAAAACTCTGCCCACTGCCAGGAGTTTGATCCTGACTGGCTCAAGGTTGATTTAGCCTTCCATTCTTCTGAGGTCAATAAAATGAGATCCAAATTGTTGGGAGCAATATGCAAATAATACTTCTACATTGTAAACCACCCAGAGAGTGTTGAGCCAAAAATCTGTTAGGTCATTGGTAAAAGATTCAGTAGAAGGGTTTGAATAGACATTACACTAGATTAGGTTCTGGCACAATAAATAATGGTGGCTTTGCTTCTAGATAGAATTTGCTTAACCTGAATGTCCAGTATAAAACTGATCTAAGGGTTTTCTTCCGTAATACAATAACTGTCCTTCTGGATTGAAAAAGGTTGAACTGAATCGTCTTGGGGAAAGAAAACAGAATTTTCTCGCCCACTTTTATCTTAGCTGCTGCTTTATAAATGGACTTATTCTAATATTTCTGGCTATTCAATGGTTCATCGAGAAAAGGATTAAGTAAGCAGGAAGGTCATTTGAAGGAAAGCAGGCAGGCAGGCAGGCAGGCAGAATGCAGCATCTGGGAGTATGGCAAGTGTTATATAAAAATCTTACTTCTAGGGATTTAAAGGAAATAGGCTCTTTATGTTCAAGTTCCCAAAATATTTTTTTCTGGCAAGCCCATCTCCCTATCCTGTCTTCTATCTGTATAATATCTTTGTTCTTCTTGACATTGGTTTTTATGTGATGGCTAGTTACATAAGAACGGATCTACAGATTCGTATTGGTTTCATGAACTCTGCCATCAAATATATTAATATTTTCCCAGAATAAAAACATGCAAAGCTGGGAAGAAGAAATCTATAATCAGCACTGGAATTTATTCAGTGAATGGATTGTTTCCAGAACAAAAAGTTGTTAAAAATATTTTGCATTTGTTTTCAGATAGACCATGTCAGTTCAAGGAGGCTCTATTAAATATTTGTCCTAAACCTTGTTTCCCTTGGGATATTGAATGTTGTCCAAACCTCATTTCCTGTTGGAATCAAGTTTATCAAATATTATCCTAAACATTGTTCCATCCTCTCACTATGTTTCACTCTTTGCCTAGATTTGTGGGGAAAAGAACACTACAGAGGCATTGCTAGCAAATCACTTTGGAGAGATTACAACCTTAAATTCCATGAAGACTTGCAGAAGAGAGAGACAAAGAAAGAACAAAAAGCAAGCTGTTTGTAGAGTAAATGGGAAGATAGAACACATGAACCACCAACACCCCCCAAATTTGCAGAATTATCCTTTCAGCCTGGAACTCTTTTAAGCAGAAGGTAAATAGCCATTTGGAAGGAAGACTGTAATAGGGATTGGACTCATAGGGCTCTGGTCTATGAAAAGAGATTTTTGGCAAGTATTTTTTCTTTCTCCATTTCTGCACCAACCAAAAGTACCTCCTCTAAACAATTTCAAAAGTTAGTGTCCTTTTTTCACATTTTATTACATCATTTATTATTAAATATTTTCAGAGTATTCCAAAAAAACAAGTGTTGGATATTTATTGCTTCTTCATTCCAGAAAGAGTTCCAAATTTGATTCCTGGTTAAACTTGCATTTTTGAAAAATCTCCCTCCAAAACACATAAATTTTATATGACAATTAAACTGTGTTTTCTCCAATTATCATTTGATAAGTGTAATGTTTCAATAAAAAAGCCAGGATAGAAGAAATCTGGCTAAATTCATAGCCGTCTGGGTCTTTGCCAGTGGAATAGAAAACCACGTGAGGTTTTGCCTGTTCATTTAAAGCTCTCTGGACCTTGCTTGTCAGTGTCAATTTCCTCCAGATACTAAAGGGACAGTTAGCTTGTTCTAGAAGACAGACACCAGGTAAGAACTGTTCCTTCTCTACTATACTTTTTCTCTTCAAAGCAGCTCATCCTGATTAAAAGAAAACAAGTCTAGAAGGAGAGACAAACAATTCCTGTTTGATGGAAATAGCAGGCAAATGCACAAAACAGTTAAAATTTGTCTCTTACTTACATGTGCATGCACACTGCTAGATGAATTGAAAGCTTCCCAAGATCCTGGTGTCTCTGTATTCATCTGATGTGATTCAATTTAGATTGTAAAGACAGCATTGGAGAAAGGATTATAACTCTTTTTATTTCATTCAAAATCTGAGCCCTCTACAGCTGTTCTATCTAATTAAAAACAGACACAATTTTCCAAAGTTATGGTTTATTTAACTCAATTTCATTTTTTTTTCTTTTCCTGAAGCTAATGCATAATTGCTGACTGTGCTATATGGTAATAAATCAAATTCATATGTATCTGATTCAGGCAGCCTGAAAAAAAAGTATTGCAAAGTTTGACTAGATGATATAACAATAATGAATAGCAAAGCCCTATATTTAATCTTAACCCAAAGTAGTATATCTAAGATATGAGCTGTAGAATTCTTTCTTGCAGACTATTTTATTGAATATTTCTGTATGCTTTTCCTCTTCCTTCCCCATATACCTGATTTTGGTCAATTAATATTTAGCATTTCTTAGATACAAAACTTGTATAGCAATAAACATTTTATGGATTCATTCATACTAAGTATTATAAGTTGCCATGGATAATGGAAGTGCATATCAGGATGTCTTGTAAGTCTACTTCTAAAAAGAAAGCTAGGAGAACAGCTGCATCAGAACAATCCTATTCATTCCATGTGTGCAGACATGTAAGTAGATAGATATCCTTGCCTCACATTCTTGAGTGTCAATGGCAATGAGAGTCTATATGTGCAAAAAGTTCTTCCACTGTGCATAGGACCTATGATTACTATGAGCATGAAAATGGCAAGGGGAAGTTGGCATAATATTCTTCCTCTTTAATGCATTCATTCCATTTATCTTTCACTGTTCTAATGGAATTGAAATTAGTTTTTCTAATCTAGTAAAGCTAGCTGCAATGTATTTCCATTGCTTAATGGCTGGCTTCAGACTCTGTTTTAACCTCTATTTTTGTTGCATGATCCACAGTGTATCTGTTAATATAATACACAAAAGCAAACAAACAACATTATGCTTTAGAGCAGGGGTGTCAAACTCGTGTTGTCATGGTGTCATCACATGACATATCAGGACTTTTTCCCCCTTCACTAAACCAGGCATGGGCATGGCCAGTGCATGACGCATCCAGCCCATGGGCCGTGAGTTTGATAGCCCTGCTTTAGAGTAATGTATGCCCAGTTGGGATATGAATACTAGAAGAGCAAAAATTTTTGAGCTATTAGTGCCTTGGGCAGGAAAAAGGGGGCAGGAAAAAAGGGGCAGGAAAGAGGTAGGAGAATTGGAAAAACATTGCATAAAAGGGCTAAAAGAATAAAAAAGACGGTCAGATAAATGAGTGCACAATAGTAACATGGGAAGAAATGTGTAAAAAATATAGGTGGAGACCTATGATGTACACAAAAAGAAGGAGGAAGCCAAGCTTTCTATTATTGCAGAAAGAAGAGAAAGTGGATACCCTGACTCAGGTTTGGATTAGTCTCTCACTTTCTTTCCAATCTGTTCACGTGATGCTTATTGAATCCACAATGTGATTTGGAGGTCACTTAGTCTTTGGAATGACATTACAAATCACATGGTGGATTGGTGTCAAGGCTGTTTAAGAGTTTCCTTGAATACTTTGGAATGCCACCTAAAATTCTCCTTGTGGAAATCTAATTGAGGCTCTTAAAGTTGCATTCATCACTCTCAAGCTCTGAGAGTTGCATCCAATGATCTGGAGTGTCCTCTTGCCTTTCCACATTACCTGGGTTCATAAGTGGCCCTTTGCTCAAAATAGCCTTTATAAAATCTATCCACAGATATCAGAAATACCTGCATCAGACTGGCCACTTAGAGCATTCCTGAATTAATTTGTTCTGCCTTTCATTCTCATATCGCTGCCTCTCATCGTGGCCACCCCCACTTATACATTCAGCCAATAGAAGAAAGAGCGAGAGGAAAAGGGGACATCAGAAAATAAGAAGGGATGACCTACTCACAAATGGAAATAAATAAATCAGGAAAAAACATCTCTTTTGATAGAAAAGAACTAGAAGCACAGGGAGATGAAGTGATTGGATTTCCTCCTCCTATTTGCGAAGTTTTTTCTTTATATAAAACCTCAACGCTTCTCAAACTGCAGTGCCACTCTTAGTATTTGGTTCTTTCTCTCTGATTCTCCAAATATGGCAAAGAATTTTTAAAGTCTTATTTTTCTGATTTTCCATTTATCTTAACTCAAGTCAAATTAAAGTTTTCATATTCTGTAGATTCCTTGACAGGCAAAGTATCTGTGTTTCCCAAACCTCTTTCCAGTTGACCATCTGTGATTAGCTAAAGATGTCCAGAGTATGAGGTTCAAATCACATTAATTATGTGCAAGATCTGTTAAAGGATGGAAGGGACAGAAGAGGAAGAAATTGAAATTATCTGGGCAAAGGGGAAAGGATCTGAACTTTTATGAAGCATAGGTCCATACTTAAAGCATGGATTCAGTGATCTTTTAAAAATCATGGTGTTTCTGGCAAAAGTAAGCATTTCGCCTTATTGAGCGCTTTGTAAGTGTTAAGAAAAAATATTAATAGAATTTGTTAAAAGGAAATTCCTAAGATAAGTTTTATAATTTCTACCCATTATTAATATAACAAACTGGCAAAGATATTATCTTGAGTTAATAACATTTATTGGAGGCCTTTAGATTTGAAGGAAGGATCTGAATAGGGATCCCCTGCCCTCAAAGAATTATCCTGATCATTCTGTATTGTAGGGACCATGTCAAAGAGAGTAGCAGTTGTTGGTTCTGGAGTAACTGGGCTGACATCCATCAAAGCTTGCCTGGAGGAAGGACTTGAACCCACCTGTTTTGAGCAAAGCAATGACATTGGTGGCCTATGGCGATTCACAGTAAGTAGATAAAAAAATTTTAATTGCTTTCTTATAGAAACAAGTATAATATGCAGGCAAAGTTTGAAAAATTGGAGTTTTGAAATCCTCTTAGGAATTTTCCTCTTCAAAAGAGAAAGAATCCTATAAAGAGTATTTCTCTAAATCTGACAGCAATCCTACCGGTAGGAAAAATGTAGTTGTGTAAAACTTTTTATGAATTGAATTTGTATCTCTTAAACAGCATTCTAACGGCATATGCAGATAAGATGGATAAAAAAAGTTAAGATGGCCATAACTACATGGTTGAATTCTCACCCTGTTTATGTGGATTGGATGTATGATCGACATAAAAAAGTGTAAAGCCTCTCTTATCAACATAACATTCGTCAACAATTGGTCCTAAGAGCCAACCAGGCAAGATGTTAACTGTGTATAAACAATCAACATTTTTATATATAGAGAGAGAGAACTTGCAATCGAATGTTGTGTCTAATTCTAATTTGGCTGTGGGCTGAACCTTCAATACAGTAGAGTTGAACTAAAGATACTTTGGGTATTGCATGAAAAATCTAAATGAACCTTACAGCCCCCCTTCCCCTGATGAACTGCATACTAGTAGTAGTTTCATTTCATTACAGTAATTGATAGATTATGCACTATTAAGCCATTATTTACCCTTAGTCAACCACATAGATACGTCTGCTCCATGATGATCTGTCACTAATCTGATCTTTCAGGTCTTCATCATCACACAGTAATACTTGCTCAAACATTCCCAGTAAATACTCCCTCACTAGGCAAATCTGCCTGGAGACCTACTAGCATAAAAATATTGCCTCAAAATAAGATCACTTTTTATTTTCAGTGTTACAAAGGTTTAATGCATCTTTCTCAACATTGCAAGTCAGCTAATGTCCTAGTAGTCAGTAATAATGGTCCTATTATTACTGACCATTACCAATGAAATATTCTAGACCAGTGGTTCTCAACCTTCCTAATGCCGCGACCCATTAATACAGTTCCTCATGTTGTGATGACCCCCAACCAGGGGTGGGTTCTAAATTTTTTTACTATCAGTTCTGTGGGCGTGGCTTATTTTATGGGCGTGGCTTGGCAATCATGTGACTGGGTGGGCATGGCTAGCTGGTCATGTGACCGGGTGGCCATGGCTATGTGTATAGGGACTACTCAGAGGGCTGAAAAAAGTCATTTCTGACAGATCCTCGCACTTTTGACTGGTCCTCACACTTATGACCATCTTCACATTTATGCCCGTGCAGCATTCTTAACAACCATGTCACTCATTTCACAACTGCTTCTCTTCACCATGGTGATAAGATAGGGCAAAAAATGTAAAATGTGAGGACAGTCGTAAATTCAAGGACTGGTCAAAATTGCGAGGACCAGTCAAAAATAACTTTTTCAGCCCTCCGAGTAGTCCATGTGCACAAAAGGACTACTCAGAGGGCTGAAAAAAGTGATTTCTGACAGGTCCTCGCACTTTTGACCAGTCTTCGCACTTATGACTAGTCATCATGCCCATTGTAGCATTCTTAACAACCGTGTCACTCATTTCACAACTGCTTCTCTTCACCATGGTGACAAGATAGGGCAAAAACGTAAAATGTGAGGACAATCGTAAGTTCAAGGACTGGTCAAAAGTGCGAGGACCAGTCAAAAATAACTTTTTCAGCCCTCTGAGTAGTCCATATGCATAAAAGGATATAGCAATAGAGAGGGATGAAGGAAGGGAAGGGAAATTAGAGTAGGAGTGAGGGTAAGAGAGGGAGGAAGAGAGGAGGAGAAGGAGAAAGGAAGAGGAAGTAGGAAGGAGAAGAAGAGGGGGGGGAGAGAAAGTAAGAAGGAAAGAAAAGAGAGAGGTGGTAGGTTTGAGGAGAAAGATTGCTGTACAATAAAAAAGATGAAAGGGAAGAAAACCAATCCCAAACAAATATAAAGATATTAAGATAAAGAATGAATTGTTAAACTTTAAAGAATAAAAGAGAACAAATATGAATAAATAGCAATAATTAGAAACACACATACAAACATACAATGTATTTTCTTTGAACAGAGTATTTGGCCGGTTCACAAATTTAACCAGTGTTTAGTCATTTCAATTAAATTTACAATTTCTATATTTTCTTTTTGCCATATTTATTCCTCATCTATTTTTTTTTAAAAAATACCCTTCATCCACATCTCTAATCTTAATCAAATTCAATTTTTGCCTTCTATTCTATATTATACCCCTTCCGATTGTCATCTATTTTTATATCCATCCTCACATTGGTTAATTATGTAATTATGTAATACAGTTGTTTAATACAAATTCAACATTTTAATATAAATCAATTAGTTATATAACTATCTTTTTTGTATATCAATCAATATGAACATGAATATTCCAATTATTTCCATGCAATCCAATTTCTTACAAATCAATTAATTATATTTACCAATAATAATAAACCAAATAATTTCCCCCATATATTCCTCCAAACCACAACTTAACCATTTCTGCTTTCAACACAATATACAATTAATAGTATCTCAATTATTACAATTCCCTAGTTAAATAGAGCTTTTTTCTTTTGTGTTTTAAAATCTTGAACCTCCTCTTTTGCCCTAAATTTCCCATTGTTTGAAGTTTTGCACCTATCTTTTTTGGTGAGGAAAAAGAAAAAGAAATCTCTCTCTGCCTCATTTTGTCACGTTGCAGCAAAGACCCTGCTTTACTTTCAGTTTCGTTTTTCAGCATAGCTAGGGGGAAAAAATCTGCTCCTCTCTTTGCAACTAGCAACAGAGCCCTCTGGAAAACAGCTGAGAGCAAACCAGCTGAGAGTCCAGAGGCTGATCAAATCAACTTATGGTAATTAATCTATGCTGAAGCTGAAAGGGGCTGTTTTTTTCTATTTTTGCAGGGACCGGTCTTCTCATTTGTTTTCTTTTTACACTGATCAGCTGTAGGGCGGCCCTTTGAAGCCCCACGGCAAGAATTTAAATGGTTTGTTTCCCTCTAGCCATCAGCTGGAACTCAGAAGGCAGCAATAGATTGGGAGTGGGCGGGGTAAGCAAACGGTGACCGGCGATCCAACAGAGGCAGAGAGTGAGGGTGAGTGAAGGCGTGGGGGGAGGGCGAGAGAGGGCTTTGGCGACCCCTGTGAAATGGCCGTTCGACCCCCAAAGGGGTCGCGACCTGCAGGTTGAGAACCGCTGTTCTAGACTCTCATCCAGAATTGAATATATGACTGTATTCTATGAGTTACTTGTTGCCTAGTGTGCTTTTTAAAACAAATATTTTCTCCGATCACTAAGAGTACTATAAGTAATCCTCCATATTGTTTCTAAACTACTTTTTATAGTTAAATAGCTTTCCATCTGAAGGAAAGAGATTCTCTTTTAGGTAGTCTGTGTTTTCCATACATCAAATTTTCAATTTCTGAAATTTTTTTTGCATAGTTAAATGAAACACAGCTCAGGTTCTTGCAATTTTGATGGTATAGTTTTGGATAGATTTTGTTCTAAGTTCATAGGAAGAATGCAGATAAATGTGAGCAATCAGCTCAAGTCAAAAGTTAGGCCTGTGATCAATATTTGTTCAGAATGCAGAATTGTCACGAGTGTTTCCAGGATTGCTGTGGCTATCTGCCTACTCACAAACAGTATGGTTTTAATCAAGCCATCTGCTGTTGGCAATTACCTGCAAGCCTTCCCCGCCCTAGTTAATTGCAGGTTAACTCCCTATATAAGCAAGGACCTTTTGCTTGCTACCTGGGCCTAGTCTGATCTAGGCCTAAATGCACAGCTCCTGCAGGAAGCTTGTTGCAACGCCGCAGATGGGAGAAGAATGCAGATAAGGACTCCAGACGCCGCTACAGAGAGACTCCCACGGGTGCTTGCCTTTTGCTGTTTTGTAGCATGCAAGCTATCATCGGGACTGCTGTTGCTGGACCTTCTTCCTCCCACAAGCTTCAAGCAATGTTTGCTTTTTGAACTGTTTTTACTTCAGGTGACTTTCAGCTGTGAAGCTCGTGCTGCTCCCACTATGATTGCCTTGATGATGTATCGACGCCGAAGCTGCTTACCTTCATGCTAGCTTTATTCTTTCGTGAACTGTTTTCGGTATTGTGGAGAGGGATCTAGGGAGATAGCCTTGTTTCACATACCCAGATAAGACTTTGTTTTTAATGTGTTTTCTTAAAGACATAGTGCTTTTTAAATGTTTTAAAGTAAATTATATTTTTACACAAGACGCCTCTGTCAGAATCATTTCAGTCTCAGTGTGTTTACTCATGAGCTGGTTCACGGTCCGGGGTACCCCTCAACCCCATTTCGTCACAAGAATGAAGCCTGGCTCTTGTTCATTGTCGAGAACTGATGTTAGAGATACTTAAAGAACCAGTATTACATATCATACATGGTGGCTTTCTGTGTAGAGAATATTGGAGAAAAGGTTATTTTTTATATTCTTTAGGAAACTGTAGAGGAGAGAAAAGCAAGTATCTACAGGTCACTCACCAGTAATTCCTCCAAAGAGATGAGCTGCTTCAGTGACTTTCCAATGCCGGATAACTTTCCAAACTTTCTGCACAATACAAAATTCCTGGAATATTTGCGACTGTATGCAAAACATTTTGATCTACTAAAATATATCAGATTCAAGGTGAGTAGAATTGAATTCCCAAGTGGCCTTATGGACGTATCATACAAGCATTGTTTAAATCACTGTTTTTAAACTTGACAACTCTTAAGATTGTGGATTTCAACTACCAGAATTTTCCAGCCAGCATTTGAAAAACACTGATTTAAATAAAAGAAAATGGAAATCATCTCTGGTATAGCAATAAGCATAATGTATATCTCAGAGGACTACACAACATGTGTATTGTACATTGAAATACATTGACATATATACATGTATATAATTTATATTTGCTGATAAAGAAATAAAGAGAGACTAGTATAGATCTATTTCAAGCTATTTAGCTCTCATCAGCTAGCCATACCCTTACTCGGATTCGAACTTGGGCTGCCTGCATATTAGGCAGTTGTATTACCCTCTGAGCCACAAGTTCAGCTTGAGCCATGGGAGAAATTAAGTGTTTTTCTGTTGAAGCACCTGGTTAACCCCCAATATGGGAGGGAGCATACTGCTTCCCTTTCGCCTTTCAGCTCCAATCCGGGAGTCCTCAAGCAATCGCATGCACGACAAACCATTTTATACCAAATTATATTTGCTGATAAAGAAATAGCTTGAAATAGATCTAAACTAGTCTCCCTTTATTTCTTTATCAGCAAATATAAATTTGGTATAAAATGGTTTGTCGTGAATGCGACTGCTTGAGGGCTCCATCCTGACTGGTAAACTTCCCAATCTAGAGTACTTCCACTTAATCTAGTTTATCTATCTAATTACCCTAGTGGTAAAGGCACCAGACTAGAACTCAGGACACTTTAAGTTCTAGTTCCACTTTAAGCTTAAAAGCTAGCCAAGCCACTCTCTCTTAGCCCAACTTACCTCACAGGTTTGTTGTTGTTGGGGAAATAGAAGAAACTATTAGGTTTGTTCACCATCTTGAGTTATTTATAAAAACAATAAAGACAGGATAAAAATAAATACAGGTAGTCCTATGCTTATGGCTGTAATGGAGCCTGCCCATTACAGTTGCAAGTTACAATGGTCATTAAGAGAAATGTCAAGCCTACTGGGCTCCCCTCCATCCCTGCTCTCCCAAATGAATCATTAAATGAATGTACAGGTTATTAGGTGGAGAACTGGGTGCCTCAGGGGTGGGGCAGACCCTTGGAGGCCTAGTGCAGACTCAGGTCCATCTGCTCCAGGCCTCTCCCACCCTTGAGAGACTTGATGCTCCCTGTCCCTTGGAATTCCCCCAGGCCGAGTCCTGCTAGCAAGCTGGCCTTTAAGCCACGCAACAGAGCCTAAAGGAGCTATCAACTCAGGGAGGAAAGTTATAGCTTGTAGGCCTTAGCCAACTGCCCATCCAGCCACCTGAGGGACCACTCACTTCTAGGGCCAAGCAGCATCCAACTTACCTTTATTTTTTTGCAGAGGAGTCCAGGCCAGGGGAGGTGAGGTGAGGCTTTTGTTGCAGAGACCGCCAGCCTTATGCCAACCTTATGCTAATCTTCTAGCAAGTGGTACTTCTCAAGAGACTGTGGGAGGCTCTGTTTTTTAAGGAGGCTCCCTTTGTTAGAGGCTCTGTTATTTTTAAAAAGGTCCTGTGAGTTTGCTCCCTAGTGTCTCAGTAATTTTTTCACAGTGACTCTCATTCCCAAAATGTGCACTGCTGCAACACCCAAAAGTCTCTGCTTCCTCCAGTCCACAGGAAGAATGATTGGTGTACCGTATTTATTCCTCATGGCAGGTGACATTTAGAGATAAAACAAAGCAAGGGGAATTCACCTTAATTTGTTTCACATAAAATCTGTAAACACAACTCCAACCAATCAGTCTTGTCATTTCTCCTGGCTGAAGAAATGCACATTGAACATGGCAATTGTATAAATCCCAGACTTGTTCTTTTAACTTCATTCAAGGAAACAAAAAGAGACAAGCTATTTCAGCAGCCAACAATTACTATATATAATAACTGTGTCCTTTCTCTGTTTATATATTAGTCTCCAGTTGTCCGTGTAGAAAAATGTCAAAATTTCTCTACCACTGGCCAATGGAATGTGACTATAGAGAAAGATGGAAAGCAGGAATCCTTCACCTTTGATGCTGTCATGGTCTGTACAGGACACCATATAGAAGCATATACTCCACTGAATTCTTTTCCTGGTATGGCTTGGAAATGTTTTTGCAAATCTTTAGAAATAGCACATTCTAGTCCCGGGATCCAGCTATTGGGGATGAGATGAGTTTTGTAACATATCCTTTATGTCCAGTTGTGCAAACAAAATGATGAAAGTAAATCATGTAATATTCTTTATTTTTATATTTATTTATTTATTTATTTATTTATTAAATTTATATACCGCCCTATTCCTAAGGGACTCAATATAATAGCAACCTCACATTTTGACTTCTTTAAAGAGGGAAGGAATTGAAATTCTACATGGAGGAGAAAGGACCAGAATCTGGTATATTAAAACCAATTTTTTGCAGCCTAAAATTATTGTACTATAGTTGTGGTTTGCTTCATGGCAGGTTTTGAAAAGTTCAAGGGGAATTCATTCCACAGCCAAAATTACAAGGATTCAGAAGGATTTGAAGGGAAGACTGTTGTGATCATTGGAATGGGAAATTCAGCTGCTGACATTGCTGTGGAGATCTGCAAGAAAGCAAAGAAGGTAAAGTGAGAGTAGGTTATTTGGGGGAGGTTATAATATTTCTTTTGCAGCAGGCCCAAAGCATGAAAGTAGATGACTCAATTCGAAAAGAACATTCATGCACGCACACAAGAGAACAGGAATAGGGGAAGTGAAAGTGATACAGAAAAAAATGCACACCATATTCCTGGTTTTGTTTTGTTTTTTACAAAAACAAATGGTTAGAAGGGATCCTTGAAACAAGAGTAACATGATAGCGGATCATGCATCCATCAGTTTTTTACAAAAAGAAAAAATTCCCTAGGCCTTCTCTGCATTTCTTGAATTGTAGAATCCATTTGCCAAAACATAAAATCCAATCTAGTTATTGGAAAGCAAAACAAATTCATTCCTGACTTCATCAAAACCACCTGAAGTGTATAAGTGATTTCACTTTTCAACTGTGCAAACACTTTGACTCATGTAATAATTCTGGAATAAACTCAGAATTTGCCAGATTAAAATAATCCCACCTATTTTGTACCCGAATGGATTATCAAGGAAGGGAAGATAATTCCCCTTCTATTTCAGTGTGCCAGAAAACAGATAAACCACAGAAAAAATAATGCAAACAAATGAGTTTTAAATGTCTCAGGACAAACACCATAGAAAAAGGCAAAAGTGATTTGCTAAATTCAAATGAATGATATTCCAGCCCAATTCAGAGTGCTAATCTTGCTCCTCCTGTATCCTTCCCTGTATATATTGCTTTTTGAATAAGATGTACTGCTTTCATCACAAATTTCACATATTTTGAAATTTGTTACAACAGTTGAATATTATGACCTTCATTAGAACCAGATAAACTTTACAACTTTCTAAGTGTTTGAATTATTAAGAAAACTATTTCAAGCTAATTTAATGGTAAAGGTATTTTCAAAGAGCTAAGGATGTTTAAGATCTCTGAGCATTCACTGAACTTATAGCCACATTAAGTGCTTTTCATTTCTGAGCTTTAAGGTATTAACATTTTCTTTTCTCAGATCTTTGGATTTTCTTTGGACACTGAAATCTCAACGGAGTGAAAAATGAGTCTCTATCCTTCTTTCCTCAAATTTGCTAGATTTTATGTATTTTGCCCTATTCTCTGACTTGGTATCATGGTTCTGTAGTATTTTTATTTTCATCTTTTATTTGGATAGGACATATCCACTAGGTGGGACATATTGGAATCCCACACCTCTACCAGCAAAGCACAAAATTACAAGATAATCAAGAGTTAAAATCTATAGTACCCCTAGTGTACAGCATGAGTTTGAAGTGTATGCTAAAAAAAGCTGTTTCTTTGAGAATCAAAACAATAATAACACCTCTAATTATAAATTAAATGATTAAAAATAACAGAAGACTATAGAAAAGTTCATACTTATAGAGTGGGAAACGATCATGAGAGCATCATGTACCTATACTCAAATGTTGTAGTAGACTAAGGAAAAGAAAGTTGGTTTCAGGAAAAGGATAGCATCAAAATAGATATCTTCAACCCTTCTCTTGTGGTTATATAGGTAGTCCTCAGTGCCAGGGGAGGCACCTGGGTGATGAGTCGAGTATATGACAATGGCTATCCCTGGGACACCATCTATCACACTCGCTTTCTTAATTTTATCCGAAATTCTATCCCGTGGTTTCTTTTGAAATGGATGACAGAACAGAAGATGAATCAATGGTTCAATCATGAAAACTATGGCTTGGTGCCTCAAAACAGGTATATGAGGAGAAATGTATATTTGTCATGAGACTGTCTTTATAGTTATTGCTAGTTATTACAACAATCATTTGCAAAATTAGTAATTTAACCTTAAAGCTAGTCAAGGTTTTGAATTGTGCTGAATTTTGTCTCCTGTACCATTCTGCAAAACTAAGCAAAATTGAATTAGTATGTCGCTTAACATAAATTATTATAAGTAAAGTTAAATAATCTTTGACTATCAGTATTAGCTTCCATTTATTTCTATTTTGAAAAACCATATGCAATTCCCACTTTAAAACTCAGGTGTCTGTAAAAATATGTTTCTTACTGTGTCAGCCCTGGAGGCCATCTTTTTCTTTGGATCTTCAGGGCTGCCGCACTTAGTGCTGTGGGAAACTGGGAGGGGGGATTGCGTGGAGTTGCAGAGATAACTAAACATAATATTCTTTTCTCTGAGAGCCAAGGACATTCTGCCTGCACCTGGAGCGACATGACTGGAAGGCATCTCCAGTTGGGACGGTGCATTGACTGGCCCTGCACCCACATGATGGTCATGTGGGTGCAGGGGAAGGGACTTGGACTTTCTTTTGGGTGGGGAAAATCTGGAAGCTTTTAGATTTGGGTTTTCCCAGATGTGCCAATATGACATCTCTAATAAAATGGAACTTTGAGGAACCCTAACAATGTCTTCATGGATCACTTTTGTTGCCTTGCTGATCAGGGTTCTGACCAATGCTCTAATGAAAACATGAATCTCAAGCCGAGGTTCAAAAGAAATCCAGTTATTTATTAGGCGCGTCATGTCGGCATGTACCAAGTGAAGCCAACTGTTAGGGTTCCAAGTAACACCCCCAACGAAAGAAGACTCCAAGGCTACTTCCTCAAAGTACCATTTTATTTTTATTATGCTTTGTTTTGATTGAGGTGCAATCTCCCTGATACAGCTGTGAGGCTTGATTCCCCATCCCCCTGCCGTGCACATGTGCAGGGGCTGCATGCACATTGCATTTTGAGGGTTCAGGCACACATGTGCACATTTGTGCACTTGCACGCACGCTTTGGCATGCAAGTCCGGAAAAGGTTAGTCATCACTGCCTTAGAGTATGTAGGAGAAGCAAGTGTGGTGTCTTTCAATGACTTAATAGTCTTCCAATTGTCTTAATTGCAAGTGTATTTATATACTACAGTTGTGTAGGAAATCAGGCTACTTTATGTGGGGAAATCAAGCCTTCAAGAGTCTAGTTTCCACTTTCAAGTTTTTTGTTTCTTTTTTTTAAAAAAAGGAACATTAACAACATATGCATTTTCTCAGGTATGTACAGATGCAGGTTTGAAATAAATAGTGATTCATACCTATGCAGGGACAAAGCGAGAAATATGTTTTAAAAAGGTTTTAAAAATGTTTTATCTTTTCAACAAATCCCTCCCATCTCTACTTACAGAATTAAAATGGGAGAAAATCTTGCAAAACAAATTTGAAGTTCCTCTTCCTATTTTCCCCATAACAACAAGTCTATGAAGTTTATTGGGCTAAGACCGTGATGACAAGCCTATGGCACACGTGCTGGAAGTGGCACGCAAAGCCATCTCTCAGGGCATGCCAGCCATCGCCCGTTGCTCTTCCGAGTTCCGGCTCACACATGTGTGCCCACCAGCTGGTCTTCACGTGTGCTAGAGTGCCAGAAACTGGAAGAGTAGCTCCCTGGCGTGCATCCACCCACTGGGTAGCTGAGCTTTTGGTTTCCGGCATGTGCATGCACGCCAGGGAACTGCTTTTCCAACTTCCGGCACACCAGCGCATGCGCACTAAGGAGTTGCTCTTCTGGTTTCCGGTGCTCACCCCCCCCACATGTGCGCACGCTCCCACTTCGTTACTTGGTGCTGAAAAGGTTTGCCAACACTGGGCTAAGAGGTTGTGACTGCCCTAAAGTCACCCAGCAGGCTTTCATGCCTAAGGCAGGACTATAACTGACAATCTCTTGGTTTCTAGCCTGATGCCTTAACCACGAAACTGAACTGGCTCTTTTCAAATTTTTAATTAATTTTCAATTAAACATTTTACAATTTAAAATTAAGTTTAAAACTAGTTTAGAAGAAAAATGGGAGATGTCATCAAATTTTAGTGGGGAAAGCCATTTTGTATAGTGTGAGTTGTTATAAAACTGAGGAGCAATGATATTAGCATAGATTGGCTTAAGAAAACTAGAATGAGTTCCTGAGGGAAGATAATGTTTACCTTCTGGGAAATGCTCTTCTCTTCATTGAATATTACAAAATTGAATTCTACAAAGTATTATGAAAAGTCAACTGGTGATAATATATGTTTTCCATCTATTGTTTGGTACATATTAGGTACTTGATGAAAGAACCAGTGTTCAATGATGACCTGCCAAGCCGTATCCTGTGTGGATATGTGATTGTGAAACCACTTGTCAGGCAATTCACAGAAACCTCAGCCATATTTGAAGACGGGACAGTGCTGGAGAATGTAGACACTGTCATCTTTGCAACAGGCTATAGTGTTACATTCCCTTTCCTGGACAAATCAGTCCTTGAGGTAGAAGATAATCGTGTCCCACTGTATAAACATGTCTTCCCTCCTCATCTGGAGAAGCCAACCTTGGCTGTTATTGGTCTCATCCAGCCCCTTGGGCCTATTATACCCACTTCAGAACTGCAGGCACGCTGGGCTACAAGAGTCTTCAAGGGTAAGATTATAAAGAGGATGAATATTTTATATAAAATGATGCCAATAGTGGGCATCCTGACCTGCAGAGTATAGAGGGATAACATGCTGACTTAAAAACCTTGAAATCCAAAATTTGATACAGGATAATAATAAAACGAAATGAAAAAAACTATACTTACTCAAGGTACATGTAGTCCTGAAATTACAACCATTTGTTTAATAATAGTTCAAAGTTACAATGGCTTTGGTAAAAGTGACTCATGTCTTCTACTCACACTTAAGACCATTGCACCATCCTTGTGGTCATGAGATTGCAATTCAGGCATTGGAAACTGGCTCACATTAACAATGGTTGCACTCACGTAATTGCCATTTGCAATCTTTTTTGTTGATTTTCAACAAAAAAATGACAAAAATGCCAATTGGAGAAGCTGAATTTGCTTAACGACCATATGATTTTCTAGATGATTCACTTACTGTCTTCAGTAAAAATTGTTGCAAGTAAGGTCCATCTCGACTTACAACCACAAAAATTGATTACAAACATTCTGGTCTCAATTATGGTCACAAGTCAAAGACCAACTGTAATATATATTATTTACTTATATAAACAAACCAGAATTTATTTGAAGTTGATAAACCACCGTTTGAAACATTGGTTTGCTGTTGGCTTTTTGATAACAAGTGCAGTTTAAAGGTCCACCAAAGTTGCAGCCTTTTTACTTCTAATACTTATTAAATATAATTTAATTGATATTTAAGTTTATTTTTTCTTAGCAATTTTTATTTTATTCAAAAAAAGTTAAAATATAAAACTCAAAGAAATTTAAAAACAACAACAAACAAAAGACACAAAGCATGCAAGACATTAAAAAGTGCTTTAAAAAGGAAAAGAAAAACCCCCATCACATATACACATATTATCCCCCTCTAGGTTGAGTATTGATTAATACATGGCTACACTATTAGTTCCAAACCCTTGTGAAACAGATCCCCCAATTTTTAAAAAACTAATAAATCTGTTTGCAAACAAAATTCTTACTGTTAACAGTAAGCACAATAATAATGAAAAGGACAATATTAGAGTTTCAAAATCCTCTGTTAACAGACTGTTATTGTAATCAATTTGTAGAAAATTTACCATGGCATCTTATTTATCCCAAATCATCCCCAAAATTAAGAATAATTCATCCTGGATCAAATATCCACATTTGTTTCTTGATTTCATATTTATCAGTTGTTGTCTAGTTAACTATAATACATTCAATCTCCACAATCAGTCTATCTTCCTAATAAAGTCTAGATAAAAGTGATTTTCAATTAAGCGTAATCAATCCATTCCCTAATCTCAGCTAGTCCTCCTGCGAAAAACCAATTTGTCACTTTTCCACATCAGGCTTCTGCTATTGTAAACAAATGCACACTTGAAGTTCAAAGAGATGTATGGAATCAACTCAGTTCTCTGTACAATCAATATCTCTTTGATCTACAGATTTCAAATCAGATTCCTCCAAAGCTACACGCCTCCGAATATTTTCCACGACCATTATCATCCCATCAAACTTTTTAAAAAAGCTTTCAACTAAAAGTTGTATGGTGCCAAAATGTCTTTTCTGAGATTTCAGCCACTGCTTCTCTGTCCTCTGAAACATTGTTGCTCTATGAAGCTTAACCAGAGAACAAAGAAGCTGATTTCGATAGATTAAAAAAAATTAAAAAGAAACAAACTTCAAATATTTTGCAAATTAAAAAGGAACAAAAAACCTTGTGGTGAGAGTCCAAATTAATGTAAATAAATGAAAACACTTCATAATCCACAAGCACACTGAAAACAAAAGTTATTTAGAACAACAGCATAAATCAAAGGAAAAAGAAAAAAGAGAACAGCTAAAGCCCAGAAGGGGGTTGACATGAATTAGCATTCAGCCAGCCGGTTTACTTTTAAAGAGAAAAAGCAAAATAAAAATTCAAAAATTGAAATTAAAATGGAAGCATGCTTAAAAAAACCTGAAATGCCAGCAGGAAGAGATGGATGTCCAAGACTTTTTGACCACTCCCAAAGGGAACTGGAATCTTCAAGATTCCCCTTCCCAAATGGGTCCACAGCTGTCCCAAAGTCATACTGGCTCATTCCTAAATGCTCCTATTCAAATCCAGGGAGCAGCACTGCCAGAGAGCCACTCTAGGCCTGCCTGCCCTGGCCCTCTCAAAGTCTCCACCACCCCCAAGATGCCCCATTCTCCACTTTCCAAACCTTGGGTCCAACAGGCCTTTTTCCCACTCCCATCAGGTCCCCTCAGGTTATAGACCTGATTCCCACCCCACTCCTCCTCCTCCCTTACCTTTTGAAGAGCTCCAAGGCCTTCCAGAGCACTGGAATCAATTGTTTCTTTACACATCAACATGGCAAGGATAGGCCACAGTCATAAACTCTGGTCATGACATGGTAGAGTTACCAGTTAGAGAATATATCATTTTGAAACCAGGTTTGCACCATTGTTTTGGCAGATCTGATTTGTGTTTATGCTTCTCCCAGGCCTCTCATCAGATGTAGGGTTAGAGCTCCTCAGAAGTACAAAGAAAAACCAATCAGGATTGGCCAATCAAGACAGAATTTTATATTTATTGGCAAATTTGGCTTGTTCTACCAATCCTGGTTAAAAGAACACATGGTTTAGTCTGGGACATATGAACAGTGATGGGCTGCAACCAGTTTAACAACTGGTTCTGTGAGCGCGGGCTTCGTGCACATGCACGCTTAATACACTTGTGCACAGCGTTCAAAATACAGCAATTTAAAGCTCAGCTGCTTACCTTCTAAGGCAGCCCCAGTAAGTAGAACAGCGGAGGCACGGAAATCAGCTGTACTGCACGAATCAGCTGAGTCAGAAAGAAGGAAATATAGGACAGCATAGGGCAGGGGTGGGGCCAGCTGTTCGTCGGAACTACCAGTTCACCTGAACCAGTTCGAACCGGCAGCAGCCCACCACTGCATATGAACTCAGACACTAATCCTAAATTACTCAGTGAGCTTCATAATTTTCCCTGGTTCTCACCCAACAAGATTTTAGCCTAGGAAGCTAGTAATGACAGACTAGTGAATTTATGGCTGAAATCTGAAACATAATTATTGCTACTGTCAGGTGTGCTTCCTTCAAAGTCCAGGAAAGAATGACCCAAACTCCATTCTTTATAGAAAAAGGTACTTTTACTAGAAGATGAAGGGAACGCAACCAAAGGAAAGCAGAATCTAAGGCAATACGTGCGAAAATTGCATATAGAAAGCATCCCCTCCCACTGTCCACCGTAAATCATCCAATCCAAAGGTCTCCCAGGGGTCAGGTGGAAGCACACGTCTGGCAGCGTCATCAATCAGGAATGCCACGACCGTTGGCCCGACGGCAGCTTCAAAGATACAGTCCGGTGGCTTAACTATCGGTTTCGTTTTCCTCCAGCACGCTTCCCCCCCCCCCCATGCTACCCAGCTCTCCCCCTCCCGTTACTATGGCAGCCAAAGCAGAAAAGGTGGAGGCTGACAGCTACTATATGCCAGATTTTGGGTGATTTTGTATGTTCTAAAACAATAAGGGCAAAGAAGATAGAACAATAGGGATTCTTTCCATATTTTGATATCTTGGAAATAATTATCAGGAAAAAGAAAGGAAAAAGAAAGATACATAAACATATGACATACATAAAGAAGGAAAGGAAAAGGAAAGATATATAAACACAGAAACATATTAACTCCTTCCAATCATAAGCACTGAGTAGGTTTTAGCCAATAATAATGCAAGGCATGACAAAATTCTTGATAAGAAAGAGGCCTGTTTCTTTATAAAACAGTGTATACTGAAGCTTTGCAGAAGTTACCTTTATATATTCCTTAAATCAAGAAACATGAACTCTGGCTAAGATAAAAGAATAGCTGGTTAGAACAAGTGATGGCTTTTGCTTCCCTTTGTAGCCTGCCTACTTCACACAGAAGTCTATATTTCTCTCAGTTTTGTGCATCTTTAAAAATAAAAGAAGATGGAGAAAAAGAAAAGTATCACAATCTTCCAGGTCTACAACTTTTAAACTTTTTCAAGCTCTGGAACTTGTTAGATAAAAGAAAAAAACTTGATATGGTAGTAAACAAGGTACTAGTGATAGAAAACTGGCTGAATTTGAGTGAACTATTTTTTAAAATCCTTAGACTCACAGAATCCCAAGGTAATTTTGCACTAACACACTTTACATTTGCAAACAAGGGTTTGTGTACTGTGGAATACTTAACAATTAAGTATCCTATGGTTTCTATGTGAGTAATTCTTCAATATGCTCTTTCTTGACCAAATCAGAATAACTTATTCATTGATCTGATTGATTCTTCTAGTATCTTTTGCAACAATCCCAACTGTCATTTTTAGAAAATCCTGAGGTATAGCAATTTCAATACTCAGCATGTGGTCAATGGAATTACAGCCACTGCAATAGGGTATCCCAAGGTTCTGTCTTTGGCCCAGTTCTCTTCGACATCTTCATAAATGACCTAGATGAGAGAATTGAAAGGGAGATCATCAAATTTGTGGATGACACTAAGCTGAGGGAAATTGGTAACACTTTGGAAGAGAGACTCAAGATTTGGGATGATCTTGACAGACTTGGACTAACAAGTTGCAAAAAGTGAAAAAAGTAAGGGCCTGCACAGGTACAGAATAGGCAATATCTGGCTCAACTGTAGTACTTGTGAGAAGGATCAAGGAGTTCTAGTGGATCACCGCTTCAGTATGAGCCAGCAGTGTGCTGCAGCTGTCAAAAAAGTCAATTCAGTTCTAGGCTGCACCAACAGAGGGATAGCATCAAGGTCAAAAGAAGTGATAATAACTCTAAATAATAAGGCTACAGTTACTGTGTCCCGTTCTGGCCACAATATAAAAAAGATGCTGAGACCCAGAAAGAATGCAGAGAACAGTAACAAAGATGATAAGTTTGTCTAGAGCCGTGATGGCGAACCTATGGCACGCGTGCCACAGGTGGCATGCAGAGCCATATCTGTGGGCAGGCAAGCGTTGCCCTAGCTCAGCTCCAGCGCACAAGCGTGCTCTGGTCAGCTGATTTTCAGGCCTTCTGGGCCCACCGGAAGTCAGGAAACGGGGGTTGGGGAAGGCTGTTTTCGCCCTCCCCGGGCTCCAAGAAAGCCTCTGGAGCCTGGGGAGGGTGAAAAACGGGCCTATTGGGCCCACTGGGCCATTGTGTGCCAAAAGCGGGGGAAGCGCGGGGTGTGTGTGTGTCATCCGCGCATGCACGGGGACGGGGCACATCGAATTATGAATGGGGGCAGATGCATGTGTGACCCCCCCTGCATTCCCCCCCACACTTTTGGCATGTGACGGCAAAAAGGTCACTGGTCTAGAGCCTAAAGTGCAGGATGAACAGCTAAGGGTATGTTTAGCCCAACGAACAGAAGGATTAGGGTTGATAGCTGTCATCCAGTACTTGAGGGGCTGACATAGGGGCTGAACTTATGCTCCAACATATCTGAGGGTAGGACAAGAAGTAAAGGACAGAATCTCATTCAAGAGAGATCCAATCTAATTTCCTGATAGTGAGAACAGTTAATCAATGAAACAGCTTGCCTTCCAGAATTGTAGAATTGTGGATGCTCCATTGCTGCAGGTTTTCAATAAAAGATTGAACAATCAATCAGGATGGAATAAGGTCTCCTACCTTGGCCAAAAAGATACATTTAGGAAGCTCAAGAATGGATTGGACTCTTCTACTGTTGCTCCCTAATATTTATGGCTGTGAAATAGGAAGTTTAGGATTAGAAGCCATTGATAACCCAATCCATCACAAATCTGGTCCACTTTTAAAACCATCTAAACTGCTGACCACCACCCAATGCAAGTGAATTTGACAGGTTAATTGTATATAAGCTAAAATAATAAACCAATAAAGGAGAATATTTGTAACTCAGGGTTGAAATGAGGGGTCTTTAGTGCTCTCTAAACTTTGTTGTTTTCTTGCAGACTGATGATATTAACTAACTGGGTAATGAAACTTCTGCAAGAAAACAACAAAGTTCCGAGAGCATCAAGGATCCTTCAAAATAGTAAATGACAGCAAAGGAAAGAATAAAAATGCCTAGTGCAGCTATATAAATTGTATTCCTAATTGTCCATGAAGTGATGGCAATGTATGTATATAGGTTTGTGTATGTGTTCATTGTTAGAATATAAAAATATTGTATGCTTGCCCTTTTAATCCTCATTTCTCCCCCCAAAAATTTCATCATTGAAGCAGTGAATGACTTTTCCATTTTTTAATTCAGAAGTACATTTTAAGTAAACACAGACAAAGGCATTAATACAGAGAGTATGGGAAAACTGAAGAAATAGTAAGAGGAAGTGATATTAAAATTTTCCTCTGCTACTGTCACCCACTTTACATGCTCTAAAAACAATGACATATAATCTCTCTATATTAGTTATCAAAATTATAAGAAAAAGTAGATGACAGTGGTAATGATTATAAAAACAATAGCAACCACATCCAAGAGGCAAGAGTGAGTTATAAACCAATTAAGCTTATGCATGTGTATGCCTTATGTAAAATTGGAATGTACTATACTGAGATGACTATTCTGCTATGATGTCTTCTGAGAGGCTTAAATGACTTGTTCAGACTCAAACTCTCCCCCCTCCCCCAGGGTTAAGCCTTCTGCCTTCAGAGCGTTCCATGATGGCTGATACTATTAAAAGAAATGAGAAGAGGACTAAGTGGTAAGAGAACTCTCCTAGGCATTGGCATATGTGGAGATGGTAAGGGGCAGTAAGTAATGAAAGTTGTGTTGTAATGATTACAGTGCAAACATTGCCCATTATATATTTGCATGCAATATCATCATGCAAATAGAAGAAAACAGAAGTTGCCTTGTGACATCACAACACACATTTTGACATTTGGCCATCAGCATGGTTAGGACTGGATAGTTATATTCCTAAAGAACATTGATCTTCCTTATTTGGAGACACTTCTCCATCTTATAAAGTTTCCCAAATGGGAACAAATTTGAAGGGACTAAACATGATGATATGTTAATAATCTCTGCTATAGATCAGTGGCCTTTGATATTTTTAAATAGTTTAACTTGAGAGAAGTATCAGGAAACATGCTTTGGCATGGATTTATAACATTAAAATGTTATAATTATATTTATTTGCTAACCATGAAATAATTAAGAATGTTTTCATATCAATAATGTAAAACCAAATATCAGCAGCTTATCAATTGATTAGTAAGGAGAACTGGATAGTAGCATTATTAGTTGGTTTTCTTGTTTCAAGCTCTATTATCTAGACTTTTATTTAGTGACTATTTCTATTCGGACACAAAATGCTGCAGGGAAGAAAGCAAATACAAAATGTAGGATTGAGGGTTTTTACTTTTTAAAATAGGAATAGTCCAATCAAGTGATCAAAACATGGCATTTAAACATTATTTTTATTAACATTCCACAATATTTTAATTCACTTCGTACCAAGGATATGTGGTGAGTGGGAGGGATAGAATTGACAATCTGCTGTTGGAAGGGGAATAATTATTTCCATCACAGAAACTCCTCTCAACTACTGTCTCTTTATTTTCCTCACCCACAAAGGTTTGGCACCAGCCGCAGTCAGTCAATCCAAACTGATTTCATTGATTACCTGGACGAGCTTGCTGCAGCCTTGGGATCAAAGCCAGATCTATTCTCACTGCTGTTGTGGGATCCCATACTGGCTTGGGCCATGTTTTTTGGACCTTGCAACCCTTTTCAGTTCCGCTTGAAAGGGCCAGGAAAGTGGACTGGAGCCAGGGATGCCATCCTCACCCAGAGAGAGCGGATCATTAAACCCACAAAAACACGAGTTGTGAGCAGCTCTTCAAACCACACTCTGCTCTCCCTGCTCACAGCCATTGGTCTCCTTGGTATCTTGGCTGCATTTTTCCTTTTCCTTGTTCAGCACTGATGTCCATCCTAAAACATTAGTGACAATTGCTTATGCCAAAACCATGCTTTCTATTCCTCTAATGAGCACCATCACAGATTTATTATCTATTACACCTTATTTCTGTATGCTCACAAACATAAAAGAGGATCTTTTGAGCAATTTCCTGGGAAATTATGAACAAGGAAGAGATATGGAAAATGGGGGGATGCAAGAAAGAAAAAGCTATTTTTTTTTTTAAAGAAAGGGAAGTAAACATGCCAAGTGCAGCTTTGGCATGTAGATGCTCCTACAACATGCCTATTTTTCTGATTCCTTTTAACATTAGATAGCAGTGTGAATTGCAATTCATTCTTGAATTTAAAAAAAGGAGTAAATTTGGATTTCATACTTGAATCGTAAAATGCTATCCGGAACATGTCTGTTAATGTCTAAAGGCAGAAATATACAGTATATTTAATGAAATGCTGTGATATTCCTCTATGGGGCCTTGCTCAAGGAGCTTAGCTTTTATACAGAATTTGCCATCATGCTTGGTGTAGTATAAAGTGTGGCTTAATATTTTATGCAAATTCACCGAATTTGTCTTTATACAATAAATCATGGACCAATAAATAAAGATCTTTTACTTCTTAACTGAAAGAGTACAATATGTAGTGGGAACGAAAAGTTTAAAGAGGATGATTTTTCAATCACCTTCAGTAAGAGAATTTTCAGATTGTTGTGCAGATCAAAATGAGATGCGTGCACACCCCATCAGATGACATTGTAGGTTTAAGCTTAAGAAAACAAGAAAATCCTGTTTTCCTGTGTTTCTCCATCAATTGGTTTTATACAGATTTTGTTTCCCTGTGCTTAATAGGTAGTCTCTGCCCTACTAGGAGTGTCATAGCTGGTCTGCCTCCCAACCCAAATTCTCCGATTATAGCAACATTGACTAGACTGGACAAAGGAACCAAATATCAAGAATCTTAACATGACAACATAAATAATTTTAAGGAGGCTGAAATCAGGCGTTATAGTGAGCAAAAACATGGGTTCATCATATATTATTTCCTCTTCAGTTTCTCTAAAGAATTATTACTGGTCAGCAGCCAAATAGTAACTAGTTGCCAATTCTCTGGGCACAAGTATTGCTAAAAAGAATTACCAGTAGTACTTATTGACTGAAAGTTCATTACAAATAAATATGATCCATCCTCCCCGTTTCCCAATTTCCAAAAAGATCTGAAATACTCAGAACACCCCAGAATAGTTTTAAATGGAATAATTAAATTTAATCAAATCAAATCAAATCAGAGATTCTAGAAAAAGTGCAGAGAAGAGCAACAATGTTGCTAGGGGGCTGGAACTAAAACATATGATGAACAGCCATTCCCTGCAGGAACTGGGTATGTCTAATCTAATGAAAAGAAGAACGAGGGGTGACATAATAGCAGTGTTCCAATATTTGAAGGACTGTCACAGAGGAATCAACCTATTCTCCAAAGCACCAGAAAGAAGGACAAAAAGTAACAGATGGAAACCTATAAAGGAGAGATCCAATCTAGAACAAAGGAGAAATTTCCTGACAATGAGAACAATTAATCAGTGGAATGGCTTGCCTCCAGTGATTGTTAGTGCTCCATCACTGGAGGTTTTTAAAAAGAGATTGGACAGCCATTAGTCTGGAATGATATAGGGTCTCCTTCTTGAGCAGGGGGTTGACCTAGAGGGCCTCCAAGGCCCTTCCATCTCTGTTATTCAGTATTTTGTAGAAAAATCTTGCCATCATAAAATCCTTTCAATCTGAAAATATTCAGGGTTGTTTTATCTGTTAAAAAAAAACCCTCAGAACAAAGTTCATTGAATTATACAAAAGTATACAGCTTACTCCAAAACTTCAAAAAGATATAAAACGGTAAAGGAGGAAGGGATGGCCAAGAAACAGGAGATAGAAGAGAAACAATTGCAAGCTGAAGCTGACAATTAAGGATGGACAATCTTTGGAGGCTGTTCAGGTTTGCGAATCTCTGATACATTTGGAGGAAGTAAAAGAGCAAAGACAGACCCAAGCAATCACAAAACGTAAAGAATTGGAATTAAAAAGGCAACAAATTCAGGTGACAACCCAAGAAATTACTAAAACAGAAGCTGTGGGAGGAGCTAGGCCAAAGAGGCAGATGAAGGAAGACCTCCAGCTGATGCTCAAAAAGCTTCAAGGAGCCAAGAATGGTGACTAGATTTCTGACCTGGAATGTAAATGGATTAAATTCACCACAAAAAAGAAAGAAGATATTTCATTATCTCAAACAATTTAAAAATGATGTAATATGTTTGCAGGAACCACACATTAGAATATCAGACCAAAAATATTTGATAAATTCAAGATTAGGTATACATTTTGTTGCATCGGCTCCGGAAAAGAGAAATGGCATAGTTATCTACTTAAAGAAAGATTTATCTGCTAAATTAATTGAAGCGGATGTTCAAGGAAGATATATAGCAATTGAACTTTTAGCGGAAGGAAAGAAAACACTTGTGGTAGGAATATATGCTCCTAACCAGCAACAAGAAAAATTTTATAAACTTTTACACGCCAAAATGTTACAATGGGATTATAAATCATCTATATTAATGGGAGATTGGAATGGAGTTTTGAACAATCGAAAAGACAAGAAAAGTCTTTCTCAAAATACTTCAAACTCCCTAAAGCTTTTTTTGATATGATGGAAGATTTGGAGTTGAGAGACATTTGGCATGAGCGGAATAATGAAGAAAAAGATTTTACTTTCTTCTCTGACAGACACCAATCCTTCTCTAGGATTGATTTTATACTAATTACTAATGATTTCCTTCTTAGGGTAAAGAAGACAAAGATATGTTCAAGAATATTATCTGATCATAGCCTGGTTTGGGTGGAATTAGATCAGGAACAGAGAGATAGGCGATCATGGAGGTTAAATGAGAATTTGTTTAGATATGAAGAAAATGTGAAGGAGTGCAAAAGACATATGAAAGAATTTTTTGTTATGAATATGCATAAGGGCACACCTACAGAGATGGTATGGGATGCAAGTAAAGCATATATGAGGGGAATTTTAATATATATGAATAATAGACATAGACTTAGACAGCAGAAAAAGCAGAAAGATTTAGAGGAAGAAATAAAAAAGAAAGAGTAATTACTTGTTCTAAATCCACAAGACAAGAGACTAAAAGAAGCAATAAGTATATTACGAGGGCAGTTTAAAATGTTGATAGCAGACCAGGTGGCTATTAACCTACAATATGCTAAGCATAATACATTTTGCAATGCTAATAAGCCAGGTAGATGGTTGGCTTATTTAATAAGGAAAAAACAGAAATCACGATTAATTGCTAAGATTGAATATAGAGGTAAAGAAGCATATCAACAGAATTTGATCAAGAAAGCTTTTTTAGAGTTTTATACAAAGCTATATACTAGTGCAGTGGTTCTCAACCTTCCTAATGCCGCGACCCATTAATACAGTTCCTCATGTTGTGATGACCCCCAACCAGAGGTGGGTTCTAAATTTTTTTACTATCGGTTCTGTGGGCGTGGCTTGGTGGTCATGTGACTGGGTGGGCGTGGCTAGCTGGTCATGTGACCGGGTGGCCATGGCTATGTGTATAGGGACTACTCGGAGGACTGAAAAAGTTATTTTTGACTGGTCCTTGCACTTTTGACTGGTCCTCACACTTATGACCATCTTCACATTTATGCCCTTGCAGCATTCTTAACAACCATGTCACTCATTTCACAACTGCTTCTCTTCACCATGGTGATAAGATAGGGCAAAAAATGTAAAATGTGAGGACAGTCGTAAATTCAAGGACTGGTCAAAATTGCGAGGACCAGTCAAAAATAACTTTTTCAGTCCTCCGAGTAGTCCATGTGCACAAAAGGACTACCCAGAGGGCTGAAAAAAGTGATTTCTGACAGGTCCTCGCACTTTTGACCGGTCTTCGCACTTATGACTAGTTATCATGCCCATTGTAGCATTCTTAACAAACGTGTCACTCATTTCACAACTGCTTCTCTTCACCATGGTGACAAGATAGGGCAAAAACGTACAATGTGAGGACAGTCGTAAGTTTGAGGACTGGTCAAAAGTGCGAGGACCAGTCAAAAATAACTTTTTCAGCCCTCTGAGTAGTCCATATGCATAAAAGGATACAGCAATAGAGAGGGATGAAGGAAGGGAAGGGAAATTAGAGTAGGAGTGAGGGTAAGAGAGGGAGGAAGAGAGGAGGAGAAGGAGAAAGGAAGAGGAAGTAGGAAGGAGAAGAAGAGGGGGGGAGAGAAAGTAAGAAGGAAAGAAAAGAGAGAGGTGGTAGGTTTGAGGAGAAAGATTGCTGTACAATAAAAAAGATGAAAGGGAAGAAAACCAATCCCAAACAAATATAAAGATATTAAGATAAAGAATGAATTGTTAAACTTTAAAGAATAAAAGAGAACAAATATGAATAAATAGCAATAATTAGAAACACACATACAAACATACAATGTATTTTCTTTGAACAGAGTATTTGGCCAGTTCACAAATTTAACCAGTGTTTAGTCATTTCAATTAAATTTACAATTTCTATATTTTCTTATTGCCATATTTATTCCTCATCTATTTTTTTAAAAAACCAATATTACCCTTCATCCACATCTCTAATCTTAATCAAATTCAATTTTTCCCTTCTGTTCTATATTATACCCCTTCCCATTGTCATCTATTTTTATATCCATCCTCACATTGGTTAATTATGTAATTATGTAATATAGTTGTTTAATACAAATTCAACATTTTAATATAAATCAATTAGTTATATAACTATCTTTTTTGTATATCAATCAATATGAACATGAATATTCCAATTATTTCCATGCAATCCAATTTCTTACAAATAATTAATTATATTTACCAATAATAATAAACCAAATAATTTCCCCCATATATTCCTCCAAACCACAACTTAACCATTTCTGCTTTCAACACAATATACAATTAATAGTATCTCAATTATTACAATTCCCTAGTTAAATAGAGCTTTTTTCTTTTGTGTTTTAAAATCTTGAACCTCCTCTTTTGCCCTAAATTTCCCATTGTTTGAAGTTTTGCACCTACCTTTTTTGGTGAGGAAAAAGAAAAAGAAAAAGAAATCTCTCTCTGCCTCATTTTGTCACGTTGCAGCAAAGACCCTGCTTTACTTTCAGTTTCGTTTTTCAGCATAGCTAGGGGGAAAAAAATCTGCTCCTCTCTTTGCAGCTAGCAACAGAGCCCTCTGGAAAACAGCTGAGAGCAAACCAGCTGAGAGTCCAGAGGCTGATCAAATCAATTTATGGTAATTAACCTATGCTGAAGCTGAAAGGGGCTGTTTTTTTCTATTTTTGCAGGGACCGGTCTTCTCATTTGTTTTCTTTTTACACTGATCAGCTGTAGGGCGGCCCTTTGAAGCCCCACGGCAAGAATTTAAATGGTTTGTTTCCCTCTAGCCATCAGCTGGGACTCAGAAGGCAGCAATAGATTGGGAGTGGGCGGGGTAAGCAAATGGTGACTGGCGATCCAACAGAGGCAGAGAGTGAGGGTGAGTGAAGGCGTGGGGGGGGAGAGAGGGCTTTGGCGACCCCTGTGAAATGGCCGTTCGACCCCTAAAGGGGTCGCGACCCCCAGGTTGAGAACCGCTGTACTAGTGACTCAATTCAAGATATAGATATAGAGAGATATATACAGGAGCAGAATATTGTTGCACTTACATCAGAGCAACGGGAAGGATTTTATCAATTTATAACCTCTGAGGAAATTTTTTCAGTAATTAAAGAGTTAAATGGGCAAAGCCCCAGGGACAGATGGTTTGACAGCTGTTTATTATAAAAATCTACAAGCAGAAATGGTGGAACCGCTTAGGGATTTATTTAATAAAATTTTGTCTGGAGGGGAAGTGCCTCCCTCATGGAGAACAGCTTTCATTTCATTGATACTAAAGGAAGATCAAGATTGTAACAAACCAGAAAATTATAGGCCAATATCGCTTTTAAACATTGACTATAAGATTTTTGCTAAAATATTAGCAAATAGATTAATGATAGTTATGCAGCAAATAATTCATAATGATCAGTCAGGATTTATTAAAGGGAGACAAATGAGATGTAACATTAGACAAACTGTTGATTTATTGGAATATTTGGAGAGAAACAACCAGGTCCCTGCAGCACTTTTTTTCTTGGATGCCGAGAAAGCATTTGATCGATTGAATTGGAAATTTTTAGTTAAAGTAATAGAAAGGATGCAATTTGGGGAATATTTTACACAATCAATTAAGGCAATATATCAACAACAAACAGCCCAAATAATAGTTAATGGTAGTTTAACAGAAATTTTTAAAATTGAAAAAGGGACAAGGCAGGGGGTCCATTATCTCCATTATTGTTTATTTTAACTTTAGAACTATTATTGAATAAAATACGTAGTTCAAGAGAAATTAAGGGAATTAAAATAAAACAGCAAGATTATAGATTAAGAGCAGTAGCAGATGACCTGGTTGTTACTCTATCACAAGCAACACATTCAGTGATATATCTGTGGGATATACTTGATCAATATGGAAAAGTATCGGGATTTAAAGTAAATCAATGAAAGACAAAGATAATAATAAAAAATATGACTATACAGCAAAAAGAAGAGTTAGAAAGAATAACGGGCTTTGAAATAGTAAAAAAGGTGAGATATCTGGGAGTGTTTATTACAGCTACAAATGTGAAATTATATAAAAATAATTATGAAGTGTTATGGCATATAGTACAGAAAGAAATGGAAAATTGGAAAAAGCTACAATTATCTTTATTGGGAAGAATAGCAGCAATAAAGATGAATGTTTGGCCAAGATTTTTATCTTTGTTTCAAATGATACCAATATTTATAAAAGATGTAAATCTCAAGGAATGGCAGAAAGGTATTAATAATTTTGAATGGGTGGATAAAAGACCCAGGTTAAAGCTAAAAATAATACAGGATATACGTGAAAGAGGGGGTCTTACAATGCCTAATTTAAGATTATATTATGAGGTAGTTGCTCTTTCAATAATTAGTGATTGGTTTAATTTAACTGAAGAAAGAATATTGAATATAGAAGGATATGATTTGTTATACGGATGGCATGCTTATTTATTATATGATAAGAAAGTGGACAAGACATTTAAAAGTCATATATTTAGAAATGCTTTGTTGTATGTCTGGAAAAAGTATCAGTATAAGTTGAATTATAAAATACCTGTATGGGCAATTCCCAGACACGCGATAGAGAATATAAACTTAGAACCAAAACAAGAGATTATCGCTTATAAAGAACTCCTTTTTATGGAGAGGGGAAAATTACAATTGAAATCACTAAATATATTAAGAGAAGAAGGGAGAACCTTTACATGGTTTCAGTATGGGCAACTGCAAGTTAGATGGAAGGAAGATCAGAAATTTGGTATCATGCAAAATGAAGAAAACTTGGTAAAACAAATTAGAGATCAAGGGCATTCACATATTAAAAGATTATATAATGTTTTGATAGAAATAGATTCCGAAATGGAACTGGTTAAAAATTGCATGATTAAATGGGCACAGAATATTCAGGAACCTATAATGTTGGAAACTTGGGAAAAAATTTGGGTCAGAAATGTTAAATTTACACAAGCACAAAACTTAAGAGAAAATTTTTACAAAATATTTTATAGATGGCATTTAGACCCAAAAAAACTAGCGAGTATGTACCCAGATATGCAAGCTCAGTGTTGGAGATGTGAGTCGGAGGATGCAACGTATTTTCATATATGGTGGACTTGTAAAAAAGTTAAGGCATTTTGGATAAAAATTTGGTGGATTATGCAAAATATTATGAAAAAAAGGTTAAAATTTACTCCACAATTGTTTTTGCTGGGCATAATTACAGATTTTACAGCCATAGAGACTAAATTGATTTTAAACTTGATAACAGCAGCTAGGCTTTTGGTAGCACAATATTGGAAGAAGAAATGTTTACCTACTATTGAAGACTGGACATTAAAAGTGGCAAATTTTGCAGAGATGGTGAAAATCTCGGCGTACTTGAAGGACCATACACAAGAAAGATATATACTGGAGTGGAGAAGATGGATTGACTACATTCAAAATAAATATCAAACTAGGAAATACCAAATAGCTTATGAGTGATTAGAATGTTAGAAATGTATCTGTATTTTGTTAGTACAAGGGGAGTTAAGGTTCTGGGGGGTGGGTCTGGGAACTTATAGATGGTCAGTTTAGTTTAGCTTATGATTGATAAATGTTATACCCTGTATTTTGCTCTGGGAAGTCCGGGGGGGAGTGGGAGTGGTAGGGGGAGGGGGTAGAGGGAGAGGGGGAAATTTGTAAAAATGTTTTTTGTTTTGTAAAACTTTTTAATAAAAAAAAGATATAAAACGGTGTGACTGTTTTGTCAAATTTATTTTTCCTTTGATCATTTTATTTTGGGGTTCCTTCTGTAGATCAAATTCTTATTCTTTAAGCTCTTTTAACAGGTTATCTCGTGATTGTTGTTTGTCTTTATTTTTCTTCACTGTATATGCAATTGCCAGACCTCTTATGTACGCTTTTGCCGTGTCCCAAAGATTTTGAAGTGAGGTTTTCTCTTTTGTATTTATCTTGAAAAATATGTTCATTTCTTTTTCCATCATCTGTATGTATTCTTTATCTTTTAATATTTCCTTGTTCATCATCCATCTTTTCCTTCTCCATTGTGCTTTCCATATTACTTTTACCGGATTGTGATCTGCCCATGTATTTGTCATTATTTCTACCTCTTCAACATCTTTTCTGAGTTCTGTCGTCATCCAAGCCATGTCTATTTTAGACCATTGATGTGGACTAGAATAGAACGTGTACTGTTTTTTCTCTTTATTTACCTCCCTCCATGCATCTTGAAGATATAATTCCTGTATCATCTCTTAAACGTATCTGGAAGTGTCTTTTTCTTAGTTTTATTTTTCTTGTTGCTCTGATAGTCTTTTTTCATGTCCGTAATTGCGTTGAAGTCACCTATAATGCAAATATTTTCATATTCCAAATCTTTTATTTTATCATGTAAACTTTTATAGAATTCATTTTGGTTCCCGTTTGGTGCATATATCGAAATCAATAATATTATTTTTTGTTCTGTTTGTATCTCAATCATTAAGACCCTTCCCTCTTCATCTGTGTATATTTGTTTAGTTTTCAAATGTTTTTTTAATATAAACTGCAATTCCTCGGTTTTTTTGTTCTACTAATGAAGTATATAAATTTCCTAGTCTTGGATTCTCTAGCCTCTTTTTGTGTTGTTTCTTGATATGAACTTCTTGTAAATTTATAATGTCCATCTCCAATTTTTGTAACTTTGTGAATGTCTGAATTCTCTTGGCTGGTGTGTTTAACTCGTTTATGTTAATTGAAATCATTTTTATTTCTTGCTCCATTTTTATTCTTATCTATTCTTTGTCCTTAGTCTTCTTGTGTTTCTTGTTACTATTTGTGTTTTTTCCCTCGCTCCCTCTCTCTCTATTCTTTCTCTTTCCAATCTTCTCCTTTCCTCTTGTTCTCCTTCTGTTTCTTCTGTGACGCATTCTTCTTGGCTTTTACTCTCCGATTCCTCTCTACTTTCTTGGTCTTCCTCCAAGGTAAAATGATGTTCAGGAAACTCCTGAACTTTTTCCAAGTTATCTATCCTGTATTTTTTCTCTTGCCAAGAGATTAGAATGCCCTCCGGTATCAGCCATCGAAACATGACTTTATATTTGTTTAATTGTGATGTGAGAAAGTTGTAATTTTTCCTCTGGTCCCTTACTCATCTTGGAATTTGTTTGAGTGTTATTATCTCCTTCCCTTTGTACAGAATTGCCTCATCTCTCATCTTTTTGTAGATTTCTTCCTTTATTGTTTTTTTGGTGAATCTGACTTGAACTTCCTTTGGCAGTTTGTGCCTGCGTGCATAATTTGTATGCACTCTATAGACCTCGTCAATGTCTCTTCTCATATCCTCCTTGTCTCTCTGTGTTGTTTCTGCCAGAATCTCCGCCATTATCTCTCCTAAGTCTTCATCCTTACTTTCCGTAATATTCTGGAACCTAAGATAAAAAGATGCCTTCTCCATTTCCAGATGTGTGATCGACTCTTCCAGTTCCCTGTTAGTTGACATCTGCTTTTGTTCCAACGTCTCTATCTTCTTGTCTGTTTGTTCCATTTTTGATTCTACCTTTTGGATCCTTTGTTCATTCTTAATGATATTCTGTTGAATTTTTTCTATTTTGTCATCCATTTTCTTTATATTGTCTTTTATTTCTCCCACATCAGATTTCAAATCCTTATGGTTTCTTGTTTCCTCGTGATTATTTGCAATGGATTCTTGTGTCTTGTTCATTGCTTTTTGGATCATTGCCACACTGATTGAATATTTTGTATACTGAAAATGGAGCCTGCTTTTTCTTTATCTGTTCTCAGCATGGTTTCTTTTTTTTTTTTAATTGAAAAAGTTTTTCAAATACAAATTTTTCCCCCTTTTCCCCCCCTCCTCCCTAAACCCCCTCACCCCCCTTCCCCTTTGACTTCTTCATAATAAACCCAAATTCATAACAGATTATATCATACTTTGCTATCCACTTACTCCATCTCCATATACTGACCCTTTCTTTCTAATAAAATTATCATACCCCCCTTATACTATGCTGTAATATGCATTTCAAAGTGACATTCTATTATAACAATATCTAGTAACTCCTGATTTAACATAATGATATTATTATATCTCCCAATTTAACAATTTCGGCTCGTGATCTACCCTTTTACTACCCCCCATACAATATAACATTTCAAAGCATACTTCCGCTCTAAAACTATTCAATAAATCCTAATTTGACACTTATTCAATTCAACTAATTTCCTTCCCCCCCTTCATTACATACATTCAGATCTAAACATAATATCCCTTTTCTTTAAACTAAACAATCCGTAACCTATCCTATCTCCACCCACTTTCCTACAAAATCACCATAATTATTCTTAATATCTTTATTCTTCTGCCCACTCCCCTAGAAAAATATTCCCTTATGTAAATAAAATCCTAAAAGAAAAAAAAACTTTTTGCTTGTAATCCATATAACATCTTCTGTAATATCCTTCAATTGGATGATAAATTCCATCACCCATGTTAGGGTAACATCGCATCCTTATTCCAACAGTATTTTCAGAATCTTCAATTACCATCTGCCCCCATCAGTAACGAATATCTTCATATTGGAAGAAAGAAAAAAAAAGCCCCCAACAACCACCCGAGTGACTTTATAATTATATTCCGTATAATGTTTATGGAGGTATCTTTTATCCAGATTATTAATTCCAACCATCGTAATAGGGTAACAACCAGATCTTCTGCGTGCCCCAATCCAGTAAACCTCTTGCCATATAACTCGACATACACGTAATATATTTATCCGGAAATCCAAAAATCAAACAAGATGTTTCCAACCATTCAATTTAAGGCCTTTTTCACACCCCAAAATAATTCAGCACTGCAGAGATCTGTCCTTTCCTCAGGATAAAATAAACCAATGCTTTGCCAATTATCTTTTCATATATTCAGTACTGTCATAAGTAACTGGCATTACTGTTGTTTAGTTTAAAAGTTTTTATGTTTGTGAGACCTACTTCTTCTTTTCTTGACCTTTTGTGGGTTGGATCTCCATCCTAAATTCCTTCCTGTAGATTGTATATCAACTATTTGGTTTTGCTGATGTATAACTTGATCCTGTTGGGTTTGCTTTTGTGGCTGAGATCTTTCTGGTTCTGTAAATTGTATATCAACTAATTGACTTCCATGCTGGTTTGTGGTTTGACAAATCATTGCAATAGGATCCGGAACCGCCTCTCTTATATTAAATAATCCAGCTGAGACCTCTGAAAGAGAATCCAAAAGCGGCTCATCTGTGGAGACCTCTTTAACTTGTTGTTTCTTCATTGTCTCCATCTCCTTCTGCTTTTCTTGAATTTCTGTCTCTTGTTGATTTTGCTTTTTAAGTACCTTATGATAAAATTCTTCCGCTTTTTCAACAGTATTTATCTGATATCTTATTCCTTGATATCTCAGTATTATACCCACTGGGACATCCCACCTGAATAGAATATTTTGTCTTCTTAACTCAGTCACCAAAAAACCAAATTTCTTTCTATCTCTTACCATCTTAGGCGGCAATTCCTTAAATATCCAGATTTTTCTCCCATTCAGTTGTAAAGTAGAATTAAAAGATTTTTGCACAATATCATTCCTTATCTCTTTATCTGTAAAGTAAATCACCACATCTCTAGGCAGTTGCCTTTGTTTTGCAATCCAGGAATTCACTATATAAACCTTATTAATTTTACTGAATACCTCCTCGGGATGAACCTTTAAGATCCCAGCCAAAACTTGAGCAGATGTTTTTCTTAAATCATCACTATAATTTTCCTGTAAGCCTCTAATTCTGATCGCAAATTCTGTGATTCTGTATTGCAGCATTACAGCCTCTCTTTCAATTCCTTGCTTTATATCTTCTGCATTATAAGTCTCGTGACCAGCTTCCTTTTTACACTTTAATTCTGAGCTATTATCTCGAATATTTATTAAGTCCTTTTCAATTCTTAGTATTTTATTGTCCAAATTATCAATTTTCTCCATTTTAGACTCTAACAATTTAATATTTGTATCCAACTTTATAACAATTTCTGAAAAACCATTAGTCACTGTTACAATCTTTTGTTGCAAATTGTCATACTTTTGTTGTATCATTTCTTTAATTTCCTGCCTTAAATTTTTGAATTTCTGGTTCACAGTCTCATAACATTTTGCCATTTCCTCCTGAATAAATTCTTTTAAATTAAAACCATTCTGCAAAGTCTGTAGGCTCAGAGCTTGCTCAAGCAGTTGCGAGTGGGGGAGCACCCCACCCTTCTTGTCTATCAGATTTCATTAGTAACGCCATCCTTCCAGCAGGCTGTTCTTTTTTACCCCCCAAACAAGATCAAGTACAAATCTCCAAGAAGAGAGGAACTTAAAATAACTCTTTTTCTTTCAAATTGTAGCCAGCAGTATATATTCCGCTACTTTGTATCTGTTATGGAAGGACTCTTAGTTTCAGCTTTCTTCTACTTCTCAAGCCTCAGTGGCCATTTTAAAGCTTTTTTTTTTTTCCTCTTTCACTTTAAAATGCTTGTAAATTCATTAAGGATACTTGCGATTTAGGGTCCAAAATCCAAGTCTCATCTTTTTTAATAAGTCCATCTGTTAGTTTCGTTAGTTAATCCGGTTCCAGCGCCTAGCTCTGCAAAAAAAAAGCAGATTGCACTCGATGCCCGGAGCGGCGGCAAGGGACAATAGGGAGCTCCAATCCGCCCGTCCCCAAGAGTTAAAAAAAGACTCTGGGGACTTCGCAGAGGGCTCTACCCACCCCCGCCCGCTCAGACTCACATTTCCATCAGGAAATGGAGTTTTTCGAGCCGCCTTTCAGATGTAAAGGCGGCTCTTTTACAGGCAACGGGGCGGCGGTCACAGAGGACCGTCTGGCGGCGCCAGAAGCCAGACAGGAAGTCCCTCAGCATGGTTTCTATCGACCTTTGCTGGGCTGGGGACGCCGTAAGAGATGTCTGATTCGAGATTATTTTCTTATTTATTTTGGTTACAGTTGTTGTGCCTGTGCTTGTCATTTTTACTCTTTGTTGTAAATTTTCCCAAAATTTCACTCAATAGCTTACTTTTAATATCCTAAAGTTTGTTGTCTATAATAGTTTTTTAGCTTTAATCTATATTCTACAAATCCTTAAATAACAGTCTATATTTATAATATTATAAGTTTATCTGCATAAATACTCTTATCTCTCTAATAAATATGAAATCACTCTATAAAGTAATATATGTTACTATATATCTTTCTGAGTACTGTTTAGGATTCTATAAGTTTTAACTTGTATATACGCTTATAGAGAGGGAAAAAAATAAAAGGAGGGAAGTAAGGGAAAAAATTTAAAATTCTAAATGTTCATTAATTTGTTAATAATATAGTCAGCAAAATATATATAATCAACTATAAAGATAAGTAAATATAACTAGACATTACTGAAGTTAATATCAATATCAATAATCCAACTTGTCTCAATCGTTAAGCACTAATTATCAATTAATAATCAACAATCAGCAGTTATTAATAATTAATTCTACTCAGGTTAATCAATTTTATACACACACACACACATATACATATACATATACATATACATATACATATACATATACATATACATATACATATACATATATATATATATATATATATATATATATATATATATGCATATTCTTTCTAGCCAGGTTTTACCTACGTAAACTTAGTTGTTCTACAGCCCTAGGTTCTGTGAAATCTCATTCACAAGTTTCTGGGCCTTTTTTCTGCTGACAAAGTGCAACTCTGTGTTGCTCTCTGGGAGACGAAAAAGAAAAAGATACATATATATATATATATATATATATATATATATATATATATGCGATATTTTTGCAATCAGGGTTTTTTCCTATGTTGAAAGATGTTAAAATGGCCATGGTGGGATGAAATCTCTATTCATCGCTTTCAGGCTTGTCAGACATTTTATGTTGTTTCTTCTGTGACTTATGGGAGACTGGGATAGCACTATTTCGGCCTTTTTAGACCTCTTCAGCCAGACACACCCATATTTTGTGATTCCTCCCTGTAGAGGTCAAATATTTATTTCTTTTGATTCATAGGTATAAATGTGCGATATTTTTGCAATCAGGGTTTTTTCCTATGTTGAAAGATGTTAAAATGGCCATGGTGGGATGAAATCTCTATTCATCGCTTTCAGGCTTGTCAGACATTTTATGTTGTTTCTTCTGTGACTTATGGGAGACTGGGATAGCACTATTTCGGCCTTTTTAGACCTCTTTCAACATAGGAAAAAACCCTGATTGCAAAAATATCGCACATTTATACCTATGAATCAAAAGAAATAAATATTTGACCTCTACAGGGAGGAGTCACAAAATATGGGTGTGTCTGGCTGAAGAGGTCTAAAAAGGCCGAAATAGTGCTATCCCAGTCTCCCATAAGTCACAGAAGAAACAACATAAAATGTCTGACAAGCCTGAAAGCGATGAATAGAGATTTCATCCCACCATGGCCGTTTTAACATCTTTCAACATAGAAAAAACCCTGATTGCAAAAATATCGCACATTTATACCTATGAATCAAAAGAAATAAATATTTGACCTCTACAGGGAGGAGTCACAAAATATGGGTGTGTCTGGCTGAAGAGGTCTAAAAAGGCCGAAATAGTGCTATCCCAGTCTCCCATAAGTCACAGAAGAAACAACATAAAATGTCTGACAAGCCTGAAAGCGATGAATAGAGATTTCATCCCACCATGGCCATTTTAACATCTTTCAACATAGGAAAAAACCCTGATTGCAAAAATATCGCACATTTATACCTATGAATCAAAAGAAATAAATATTTGACCTCTACAGGGAGGAGTCACAAAATATGGGTGTGTCTGGCTGAAGAGGTCTAAAAAGGCCGAAATAGTGCTATCCCAGTCTCCCATAAGTCACAGAAGAAACAACATAAAATGTCTGACAAGCCTGAAAGCGATGAATAGAGATTTCATCCCACCATGGCCGTTTTAACATCTTTCAACATAGGAAAAAACCCTGATTGCAAAAATATCGCACATTTATACCTATGAATCAAAAGAAATAAATATTTGACCTCTACAGGGAGGAGTCACAAAATATGGGTGTGTCTGGCTGAAGAGGTCTAAAAAGGCCGAAATAGTGCTATCCCAGTCTCCCATAAGTCACAGAAGAAACAACATAAAATGTCTGACAAGCCTGAAAGCGATGAATAGAGATTTCATCCCACCATGGCCATTTTAACATCTTTCAACATAGGAAAAAACCCTGATTGCAAAAATATCGCACATTTATACCTATGAATCAAAAGAAATAAATATTTGACCTCTACAGGGAGGAGTCACAAAATATGGGTGTGTCTGGCTGAAGAGGTCTAAAAAGGCCGAAATAGTGCTATCCCAGTCTCCCATAAGTCACAGAAGAAACAACATAAAATGTCTGACAAGCCTGAAAGCGATGAATAGAGATTTCATCCCACCATGGCCGTTTGAACATCTTTCAACATAGGAAAAAACCCTGATTGCAAAAATATCGCACATTTATACCTATGAATCAAAAGAAATAAATATTTGACCTCTACAGGGAGGAGTCACAAAATATGGGTGTGTCTGGCTGAGGAGGTCTAAAAAGGCCGAAATAGTGCTATCCCAGTCTCCCATAAGTCACAGAAGAAACAACATAAAATGTCTGACAAGCCTGAAAGCGATGAATAGAGATTTCATCCCACCATGGCCGTTTTAACATCTTTCAACATAGGAAAAAACCCTGATTGCAAAAATATCGCACATTTATACCTATGAATCAAAAGAAATAAATATTTGACCTCTACAGGGAGGAGTCACAAAATATGGGTGTGTCTGGCTGAAGAGGTCTAAAAAGGCCGAAATAGTGCTATCCCAGTCTCCCATAAGTCACAGAAGAAACAACATAAAATGTCTGACAAGCCTGAAAGCGATGAATAGAGATTTCATCCCACCATGGCCATTTGAACATCTTTCAACATAGGAAAAAACCCTGATTGCAAAAATATCGCACATTTATACCTATGAATCAAAAGAAATAAATATTTGACCTCTACAGGGAGGAGTCACAAAATATGGGTGTGTCTGGCTGAAGAGGTCTAAAAAGGCCGAAATAGTGCTATCCCAGTCTCCCATAAGTCACAGAAGAAACAACATAAAATGTCTGACAAGCCTGAAAGCGATGAATAGAGATTTCATCCCACCATGGCCGTTTTAACATCTTTCAACATAGGAAAAAACCCTGATTGCAAAAATATCGCACATTTATACCTATGAATCAAAAGAAATAAATATTTGACCTCTACAGGGAGGAGTCACAAAATATGGGTGTGTCTGGCTGAAGAGGTCTAAAAAGGCCGAAATAGTGCTATCCCAGTCTCCCATAAGTCACAGAAGAAACAACATAAAATGTCTGACAAGCCTGAAAGCGATGAATAGAGATTTCATCCCACCATGGCCATTTTAACATCTTTCAACATAGGAAAAAACCCTGATTGCAAAAATATCGCACATTTATACCTATGAATCAAAAGAAATAAATATTTGACCTCTACAGGGAGGAGTCACAAAATATGGGTGTGTCTGGCTGAAGAGGTCTAAAAAGGCCGAAATAGTGCTATCCCAGTCTCCCATAAGTCACAGAAGAAACAACATAAAATGTCTGACAAGCCTGAAAGCGATGAATAGAGATTTCATCCCACCATGGCCGTTTTAACATCTTTCAACATAGGAAAAAACCCTGATTGCAAAAATATCGCACATTTATACCTATGAATCAAAAGAAATAAATATTTGACCTCTACAGGGAGGAGTCACAAAATATGGGTGAAGAGGTCTAAAAAGGCCGAAATAGTGCTATCCCAGTCTCCCATAAGTCACAGAAGAAACAACATAAAATGTCTGACAAGCCTGAAAGCGATGAATAGAGATTTCATCCCACCATGGCCATTTTAACATCTTTCAACATAGAAAAAACCCTGATTGCAAAAATATCGCACATTTATACCTATGAATCAAAAGAAATAAATATTTGACCTCTACAGGGAGGAGTCACAAAATATGGGTGTGTCTGGCTGAAGAGGTCTAAAAAGGCCGAAATAGTGCTATCCCAGTCTCCCATAAGTCACAGAAGAAACAACATAAAATGTCTGACAAGCCTGAAAGCGATGAATAGAGATTTCATCCCACCATGGCCGTTTTAACATCTTTCAACATAGGAAAAAACCCTGATTGCAAAAATATCGCACATTTATACCTATGAATCAAAAGAAATAAATATTTGACCTCTACAGGGAGGAGTCACAAAATATGGGTGTGTCTGGCTGAAGAGGTCTAAAAAGGCCGAAATAGTGCTATCCCAGTCTCCCATAAGTCACAGAAGAAACAACATAAAATGTCTGACAAGCCTGAAAGCGATGAATAGAGATTTCATCCCACCATGGACATTTTAACATCTTTCAACATAGGAAAAAACCCTGATTGCAAAAATATCGCACATTTATACCTATGAATCAAAAGAAATAAATATTTGACCTCTACAGGGAGGAGTCACAAAATATGGGTGTGTCTGGCTGAAGAGGTCTAAAAAGGCCGAAATAGTGCTATCCCAGTCTCCCATAAGTCACAGAAGAAACAACATAAAATGTCTGACAAGCCTGAAAGCGATGAATAGAGATTTCATCCCACCATGGCCATTTTAACATCTTTCAACATAGGAAAAAACCCTGATTGCAAAAATATCGCACATTTATACCTATGAATCAAAAGAAATAAATATTTGACCTCTACAGGGAGGAGTCACAAAATATGGGTGTGTCTGGCTGAAGAGGTCTAAAAAGGCCGAAATAGTGCTATCCCAGTCTCCCATAAGTCACAGAAGAAACAACATAAAATGTCTGACAAGCCTGAAAGCGATGAATAGAGATTTCATCCCACCATGGCCATTTTAACATCTTTCAACATAGGAAAAAACCCTGATTGCAAAAATATCGCACATTTATACCTATGAATCAAAAGAAATAAATATTTGACCTCTACAGGGAGGAGTCACAAAATATGGGTGTGTCTGGCTGAAGAGGTCTAAAAAGGCCGAAATAGTGCTATCCCAGTCTCCCATAAGTCACAGAAGAAACAACATAAAATGTCTGACAAGCCTGAAAGCGATGAATAGAGATTTCATCCCACCATGGCCGTTTTAACATCTTTCAACATAGGAAAAAACACTGATTGCAAAAATATCGCACATTTATACCTATGAATCAAAAGAAATAAATATTTGACCTCTACAGGGAGGAGTCACAAAATATGGGTGTGTCTGGCTGAAGAGGTCTAAAAAGGCCGAAATAGTGCTATCCCAGTCTCCCATAAGTCACAGAAGAAACAACATAAAATGTCTGACAAGCCTGAAAGCGATGAATAGAGATTTCATCCCACCATGGACATTTTAACATCTTTCAACATAGGAAAAAACCCTGATTGCAAAAATATCGCACATTTATACCTATGAATCAAAAGAAATAAATATTTGACCTCTACAGGGAGGAGTCACAAAATATGGGTGTGTCTGGCTGAAGAGGTCTAAAAAGGCCGAAATAGTGCTATCCCAGTCTCCCATAAGTCACAGAAGAAACAACATAAAATGTCTGACAAGCCTGAAAGCGATGAATAGAGATTTCATCCCACCATGGCCGTTTTAACATCTTTCAACATAGGAAAAAACCCTGATTGCAAAAATATCGCACATTTATACCTATGAATCAAAAGAAATAAATATTTGACCTCTACAGGGAGGAGTCACAAAATATGGGTGTGTCTGGCTGAAGAGGTCTAAAAAGGCCGAAATAGTGCTATCCCAGTCTCCCATAAGTCACAGAAGAAACAACATAAAATGTCTGACAAGCCTGAAAGCGATGAATAGAGATTTCATCCCACCATGGCCATTTTAACATCTTTCAACATAGGAAAAAACCCTGATTGCAAAAATATCGCACATTTATACCTATGAATCAAAAGAAATAAATATTTGACCTCTACAGGGAGGAGTCACAAAATATGGGTGTGTCTGGCTGAAGAGGTCTAAAAAGGCCGAAATAGTGCTATCCCAGTCTCCCATAAGTCACAGAAGAAACAACATAAAATGTCTGACAAGCCTGAAAGCGATGAATAGAGATTTCATCCCACCATGGCCATTTTAACATCTTTCAACATAGAAAAAACCCTGATTGCAAAAATATCGCACATTTATACCTATGAATCAAAAGAAATAAATATTTGACCTCTACAGGGAGGAGTCACAAAATATGGGTGTGTCTGGCTGAAGAGGTCTAAAAAGGCCGAAATAGTGCTATCCCAGTCTCCCATAAGTCACAGAAGAAACAACATAAAATGTCTGACAAGCCTGAAAGCGATGAATAGAGATTTCATCCCACCATGGCCATTTTAACATCTTTCAACATAGAAAAAACCCTGATTGCAAAAATATCGCACATTTATACCTATGAATCAAAAGAAATAAATATTTGACCTCTACAGGGAGGAGTCACAAAATATGGGTGTGTCTGGCTGAAGAGGTCTAAAAAGGCCGAAATAGTGCTATCCCAGTCTCCCATAAGTCACAGAAGAAACAACATAAAATGTCTGACAAGCCTGAAAGCGATGAATAGAGATTTCATCCCACCATGGCCGTTTTAACATCTTTCAACATAGGAAAAAACCCTGATTGCAAAAATATCGCACATTTATACCTATGAATCAAAAGAAATAAATATTTGACCTCTACAGGGAGGAGTCACAAAATATGGGTGTGTCTGGCTGAAGAGGTCTAAAAAGGCCGAAATAGTGCTATCCCAGTCTCCCATAAGTCACAGAAGAAACAACATAAAATGTCTGACAAGCCTGAAAGCGATGAATAGAGATTTCATCCCACCATGGACATTTTAACATCTTTCAACATAGGAAAAAACCCTGATTGCAAAAATATCGCACATTTATACCTATGAATCAAAAGAAATAAATATTTGACCTCTACAGGGAGGAGTCACAAAATATGGGTGTGTCTGGCTGAAGAGGTCTAAAAAGGCCGAAATAGTGCTATCCCAGTCTCCCATAAGTCACAGAAGAAACAACATAAAATGTCTGACAAGCCTGAAAGCGATGAATAGAGATTTCATCCCACCATGGACATTTTAACATCTTTCAACATAGGAAAAAACCCTGATTGCAAAAATATCGCACATTTATACCTATGAATCAAAAGAAATAAATATTTGACCTCTACAGGGAGGAGTCACAAAATATGGGTGTGTCTGGCTGAAGAGGTCTAAAAAGGCCGAAATAGTGCTATCCCAGTCTCCCATAAGTCACAGAAGAAACAACATAAAATGTCTGACAAGCCTGAAAGCGATGAATAGAGATTTCATCCCACCATGGCCGTTTTAACATCTTTCAACATAGGAAAAAACCCTGATTGCAAAAATATCGCACATTTATACCTATGAATCAAAAGAAATAAATATTTGACCTCTACAGGGAGGAGTCACAAAATATGGGTGTGTCTGGCTGAAGAGGTCTAAAAAGGCCGAAATAGTGCTATCCCAGTCTCCCATAAGTCACAGAAGAAACAACATAAAATGTCTGACAAGCCTGAAAGCGATGAATAGAGATTTCATCCCACCATGGCCATTTTAACATCTTTCAACATAGGAAAAAACCCTGATTGCAAAAATATCGCACATTTATACCTATGAATCAAAAGAAATAAATATTTGACCTCTACAGGGAGGAGTCACAAAATATGGGTGTGTCTGGCTGAAGAGGTCTAAAAAGGCCGAAATAGTGCTATCCCAGTCTCCCATAAGTCACAGAAGAAACAACATAAAATGTCTGACAAGCCTGAAAGCGATGAATAGAGATTTCATCCCACCATGGCCATTTTAACATCTTTCAACATAGAAAAAACCCTGATTGCAAAAATATCGCACATTTATACCTATGAATCAAAAGAAATAAATATTTGACCTCTACAGGGAGGAGTCACAAAATATGGGTGTGTCTGGCTGAAGAGGTCTAAAAAGGCCGAAATAGTGCTATCCCAGTCTCCCATAAGTCACAGAAGAAACAACATAAAATGTCTGACAAGCCTGAAAGCGATGAATAGAGATTTCATCCCACCATGGCCATTTTAACATCTTTCAACATAGAAAAAACCCTGATTGCAAAAATATCGCACATTTATACCTATGAATCAAAAGAAATAAATATTTGACCTCTACAGGGAGGAGTCACAAAATATGGGTGTGTCTGGCTGAAGAGGTCTAAAAAGGCCGAAATAGTGCTATCCCAGTCTCCCATAAGTCACAGAAGAAACAACATAAAATGTCTGACAAGCCTGAAAGCGATGAATAGAGATTTCATCCCACCATGGCCGTTTTAACATCTTTCAACATAGGAAAAAACCCTGATTGCAAAAATATCGCACATTTATACCTATGAATCAAAAGAAATAAATATTTGACCTCTACAGGGAGGAGTCACAAAATATGGGTGTGTCTGGCTGAAGAGGTCTAAAAAGGCCGAAATAGTGCTATCCCAGTCTCCCATAAGTCACAGAAGAAACAACATAAAATGTCTGACAAGCCTGAAAGCGATGAATAGAGATTTCATCCCACCATGGCCATTTTAACATCTTTCAACATAGAAAAAACCCTGATTGCAAAAATATCGCACATTTATACCTATGAATCAAAAGAAATAAATATTTGACCTCTACAGGGAGGAGTCACAAAATATGGGTGTGTCTGGCTGAAGAGGTCTAAAAAGGCCGAAATAGTGCTATCCCAGTCTCCCATAAGTCACAGAAGAAACAACATAAAATGTCTGACAAGCCTGAAAGCGATGAATAGAGATTTCATCCCACCATGGCCATTTTAACATCTTTCAACATAGAAAAAACCCTGATTGCAAAAATATCGCACATTTATACCTATGAATCAAAAGAAATAAATATTTGACCTCTACAGGGAGGAGTCACAAAATATGGGTGTGTCTGGCTGAAGAGGTCTAAAAAGGCCGAAATAGTGCTATCCCAGTCTCCCATAAGTCACAGAAGAAACAACATAAAATGTCTGACAAGCCTGAAAGCGATGAATAGAGATTTCATCCCACCATGGCCGTTTTAACATCTTTCAACATAGGAAAAAACCCTGATTGCAAAAATATCGCACATTTATACCTATGAATCAAAAGAAATAAATATTTGACCTCTACAGGGAGGAGTCACAAAATATGGGTGTGTCTGGCTGAAGAGGTCTAAAAAGGCCGAAATAGTGCTATCCCAGTCTCCCATAAGTCACAGAAGAAACAACATAAAATGTCTGACAAGCCTGAAAGCGATGAATAGAGATTTCATCCCACCATGGACATTGTAACATCTTTCAACATAGGAAAAAACCCTGATTGCAAAAATATCGCACATTTATACCTATGAATCAAAAGAAATAAATATTTGACCTCTACAGGGAGGAGTCACAAAATATGGGTGTGTCTGGCTGAAGAGGTCTAAAAAGGCCGAAATAGTGCTATCCCAGTCTCCCATAAGTCACAGAAGAAACAACATAAAATGTCTGACAAGCCTGAAAGCGATGAATAGAGATTTCATCCCACCATGGCCATTTTAACATCTTTCAACATAGGAAAAAACCCTGATTGCAAAAATATCGCACATTTATACCTATGAATCAAAAGAAATAAATATTTGACCTCTACAGGGAGGAGTCACAAAATATGGGTGTGTCTGGCTGAAGAGGTCTAAAAAGGCCGAAATAGTGCTATCCCAGTCTCCCATAAGTCACAGAAGAAACAACATAAAATGTCTGACAAGCCTGAAAGCGATGAATAGAGATTTCATCCCACCATGGCCATTTTAACATCTTTCAACATAGGAAAAAACCCTGATTGCAGAAATATATATATATATATATATATATATATCTTTGGTTATTCGGGTCTTCTATATATATCTTTTTCTTTTTCATAGGCTTTTATGTGCATATTCTTTCTAGCCAGGTTTTACCTACGTAAACTAAGTTGTTCTACAGCCCTGGTTCTGTGAAATCTCATTCACAAGTTTCTGGGCCTTTTTTCTGCTGACAAACTGCAACTCTGTGTTGCAGAGAGCAACATTATCAAATGCTCAAATCCCCCTGCAACTCAGACTAAGCTGAGCACAACCAAGCCCCCACCCAAACAGAACACACCCCCAGCCAATCAGAGCACAACCAACCCACCATCCAATCAGAGCACAGCCAAGCCCCTAACCAATCAGAACAAACCTCCACCCAATCAGAACACAGCCAAGTTCCCACCCAATCAGCTCACACCCCCACTAGCAGTTAAAAGGAAGAGACAGCTGCGATCTCACATTGCTCCTGGAAGCACGAAGCCGAGAACACCAGCCTGAAGATGATGAATGAGACTTCGTCGAAACATCGCCAAGACACTTCCAATTTTACGTGGGAGAAGACCCGAATAACCAAAGACCTACATACAAACACCCGCGAAAACCTGAGAAAACAAATATCGCACCTCTACGGGGAGGAAATCCACCATCTGACCAGGACCTATGAAAAACTTGAAGTCCAAAGAGCTTCCATTTTATGTGACCTTGCATTCCTACGCAACTGCCGAGATCAAAATTTAATCCCCACAGGCTTCCAACTGAAATTCCACTCCAACTCTGCAGCCACCAAACGCATTCTGAAAAGAACAGAACTAGCCCTAATCAGAAATGAACTCCACAGAAAAAGATTCCTCCTAGACTGAATCAACAAGGATCTCCTCACACTTCACCTCAAACTCAGCAACAAGATCCACCCCGCACTTTGGGACAAATCCAAACAACTTGCCGTCTGGAGAGCCGAAACACAGACCACCCTCAAGACAGACACACACACCAACAAACTCCGAAGACTACAAGAATGCCAGAAACAATCCCCTCCACCCTCACAGCCACACATGAAACAAACAGTGCATAACATCTCAGATAGGATCCTCACCAAAGCCGAAACCAATGTCCTTTCCAAAGGATTCAACTTTGCAGTCGCTCCCAAAAGCATCCCCACTGAAACCATTATATGCGGAGTTGAAACCAGCCTGACCAAAATCAACCCCGACGACGCAAACAGAATCAGACTCGAAATCACCAACATCCTCTGCACCAGCAAGCCACCCAAAAGTAACTTACCCAAAGAGGAACAGACAGCACTACTTAACCTGAAAGAAGACACCAGCATAATAATCCTACCAGCAGACAAGGGCAATGCCACGGTGATTATGAACACATCTGACTACCAAACCAAATTAACCAACTACTCCAAGACTCCATATACAAACCCCTAAACACAGACCCCACCACCTACCTGGAAAAAACCACCAGATCCAAAATAAAAGCCTCCCCCACCAGCGAAGAGATTCAGCAAAGAATCATTCCCAGAGAGAAATCATCCAGATGCCCTAAGCTTTATGGTCTCCCCAAGATACACAAAGAAGGAACCCCACTTAGACCCATAGTCAGCTCCATAGGCTCACCTCTACAAAACCTAACCAAATCTCTCGCCAAACAACTACAGCCCTATGCAGAATCCATCACCTCATACGTAAAAAACTCATTCCAGTTCATAGACATCATAAAGCAACAAAACTTACAGCCCAGTGACCTACTCATGAGCTTCGATGTCATATCCCTCTTCACCCAAGTACCAATCAAAGAAGCCTTGACAGTTATCCAAAACAAATATAACCCCCCCAAGCACATCTTAGATCTGACCAACCATTGCCTATCCAACACATACTTCATCATTAATGGACAGAAATACAAACAAATAGAAGGAGCACCCATGGGATCACCCCTCTCACCTGTCATTGCCAACCTCTATATGGAATACTTTGAAACCCAAGCTCTAGAAAAATCTGATCACAAATCCAAACTCTGGCTCAGATATGTAGACGACACCTTCATAATCTGGCCACATGGGAAAGAAAAACTGGACAACTTCCTCACACACCTCAACAGCCTACACCCCAAAATACAGTTCACCATGGAAACAGAAGCAAACAACCAACTTCCCTTCCTGGATGTCTTAGTCTACAGAAAATCCAATGGCTCCCTAGGACACACTATCTACCAGAAGAAAACACACACATACCGCTATCTGCACGCACTCTCACACCACCACCCTGCCCAGATCAACTCTGTAGCCAAGACACTCATTTCCAGAACAAAACGCTTAGCTGACGAACAACACCTAAAAACCGAACTACATACTCTCACTAACGTACTAACATCCAATGGATTCCAAAGAAATAAGATCACCAACCTAATCCAAAAAGAAACCCCCACTAAAATCCAAGACAGAGAACAAGAAAACGGCAAAGCCCTCCTCCCATACATAAAAGGCACCAGAGACAGAATAAGCAAAATCCTCCACAAACATAACATCAAGATAGCATTCTGCACAAACCGAAAAATATCCACCATCCTAAGGAACCCCAAAGACAAAATTGAGTTAGAAAATCAAGGAGTATATGAAATCCCATGCACCGCCTGCCCCACCACATACATCGGACAAACCAACAGACGAATAAGTGCACGCATAAAAGAACACAAGAACTCAGTCAGAAAAGAGGAACCAACTTCTTCCCTGGTCCAACACCTTAAAGCCACAGGACATGATATTGACTTTAAAAAGACCAGAACTATCGCCAAAACTGAACACTTTAACAACAGAATAATCAGAGAAGCCATCGAGATAGAAAAACGCCCACACAGCATGAACAAACGAGACGATACCTCCCGCCTACCAGCCATTTGGAAACCCGCCCTTATTGACAAGCGAGTCCCTAACACGACGAATGACACCAGACCCACACTCACGAGAGCCACACAAGATGTCACCACCACACATCCACGCAGAAAGCAGACTCAAACCCACACTGATAATGAGCCACGACCAAGGACCAGAAGCCAGACCGCAGCTGCATCATTAGCCACTTTAAACCCCTCCAATCCATACATGAAGCAGACTGACACCCACCATGAAGAGCTCGCACGGCCACAAACATGAAGCCAAACAACAACAACGCAGCTCACCAGCTCAAATCCCCCTGCAACTCAGACTAAGCTGAGCACAACCAAGCCCCCACCCAAACAGAACACACCCCCAGCCAATCAGAGCACAACCAACCCCCCATCCAATCAGAGCACAGCCAAGCCCCTAACCAATCAGAACACACCTCCACCCAATCAGAACACAGCCAAGTTCCCACCCAATCAGCTCACACCCCCACTAGCAGTTAAAAGGAAGAGACAGCTGCGATCTCACATTGCTCCTGGAAGCACGAAGCTGAGAACACCAGCCTGAAGATGACGAATGAGACTTCGTCGAAACATCGCCAAGACACTTCCAATTTTACGTGGGAGAAGACCCGAATAACCAAAGACCTACATACAAACACCCGCGAAAACCTGAGAAAACATATATATATATATGTTTTTCTTCTAGCCAGGTTTTCCCTACGTAGCCAAGGTTTTTTTGTAGAAAAACAACTTAGTTTACGTAGGTAAAACCTGGCTAGAAAGAATATGCACATAAAAGCCTACGAAAAAGAAAAAGACACATTATACCTTTACAGGGGGAATATCTGAGAAGTGGGTGTGGCTCACTGACGAAGCCTTATAAGGCAGAAATAGCTATCTGAGTCTCCCAGAGAGCAACACAGAGTTGCAGTTTGTCAACAGAGAAAAAAAGCCCTGAAGCTTGTGAATGAGATTTCACACAACCAGAGCTGAAAAACAACTTAGTTTACGTAGGTAAAACCTGGCTAGAAAGAATATGCACATAAAAGCCTACGAAAAAGAAAAAGACATATATATATTTCATTTGTCAGACTTCGATGCTATCTCAAAATAAATGAATTTCCAAACTGCCAATCTTTAAGGAAATCTTCTCTTTATTCGAGCACAGCAACCGGATCATGACTCGTGCGGACAAGACTGATCTTTTGCCCCCCAATCCCTCCCTTTCCGATCCCCAATTCTCTGCTTCTCATTGGCTATCTTCCAAGTCAATCTCCTGACATCTTGTCTCGTCATTTCACAGGAATGTTCCCCCCCCCTTCATTTCCACGGAGACCGAGCTTCAAAGGGATTTAGCAGGCAAAAGTCCAGGGCTTATCTCCCTTTCTATGTCAGCACTGAGGTGCTGACATCGTTATTCTTCTTCCATACAATCCTCTTTCACTCTTGCATCATTTTCTGCTCAGTCATCTGTACAGTCCTTTTTTCCAACTCTCTTGAAGTATAGTTTTTAATGCCACTCTCCAGGAGTGTCCAAATATCCAAATGTCTAGATTCAGCACTTTTAAATAAGTGAGGCCTGCCCGAGATAAACAACAAGTTTAGTACCTTACCCCGTCCGAGGGTGTACCCCACCCCCTCCCGGCTTATCTGGGTGATCTGCATGGAATTTAGCTATGAGGCAGTCAGCTTGGATGTTTGTGCTCTTCACCCAGGAAGATTCTGACAAGGGGTAACCCTTCCACTTAATTAAATACTAGAGGCACCCTCTGTGCCACCTCGAATCGTGAACTCGCTGTACTTCATAGTGGGTCTGGCCTCCAACAATCAAGGGCCCTGGGGGATCATGTGGCACCAGCCTTAAAGTTGACCCTACCACAGGCTTCAGGGGGCTACTGTGAAAAACGGGGTGTATCCTCCCTAGTAACCGGGGCAACTGCAATTGTACTGTGACCGGGTTGATTATTTTTACTATTGGAAATGGTCCTATGAATTTCGGCCCCAGTTTTCTGGTCGGGAGTCTGAGTCTTAAATACTTGGTGGAGAGGTAGACCTTCTCCCCTACTTGGAACAGCCTCTGGGGGACTCGGTGCTTATCTGCTTGTTTCTTATAAGACCGTGCTGCCTTGTCTAATGCCCTCTTGACGTTCTCCCAGGTTTCTCTCATCATTGCCATCCATTCGGTCAAGATAACTGAGGAAGGAGGCTCCCTTGGGTACTCTAGCATGGGGACGAAATCGATGCCGCTCACTATCTTAAATGGGGTTAGTCTTGTACTACTGTGGACAGCATTGTTATATGCGACCTCCGCAAATGATAAGAGGTCCCCCCAGTTTGATTGTTGGTAGTCAACGTAGCACCTCAGGTACTGCTCTATCATGGCATTCAACCTCTCTACCCCCCCATTGGTGCTCAGGTGAAACGCTGAGCTGAGGCCTTGGGATGATCCTATGGATCGAAGGAATTCCCTCCAGAACTTCGCTGTAAACTGGACACCTCGATCAGAGATGATTCTTCTGGGTACTCCGTGCAGGCGGTAGATGTGTTTTACAAACAGTTTGGCCAATTGACGGGCTGAGGATAGTCCGCTGCAGGGTATGAAATGTGCCTGTTTGAAGAATAAGTCTATTACAGTCCAGATCACTGTGCTTCCGTTGCTCCTCAAGCAGTTCGACTATGACAGCGGTTCTCAACCTGGGGGTCGCGACCCCTTTGGGGGTCGAACGGCCATTTCACAGGGGTCGCCAAAGCCCTCTCTCGCCCCCCCACCTTCACTCACCCTCACTCTCTGCCTCTGTTGGATCGCCGGTCACCGTTTGCTTACCCTGCCCACTCCCAATCTATTGCTGCCTTCTGAGTCCCAGCTGATGGCTAGAGGGAAACAAACTATTTAAATTCTTGCCGTGGGGCTTCAAAGGGCCACCCTACAGCTGATCAGTGTAAAAAGAAAACAAATGAGAAGACCGGTCCCTGCAAAAATAGAAAAAAACAGCCCCTTTCAGCTTCAGCATAGGTTAATTACCATAAGTTGATTTGATCAGCCTCCGGACTCTCAGCTGGTTTGCTCTCAGCTGTTTTCCAGAGGGCTCTGTTGCTAGCTGCAAAGAGAGGAGCAGATTTTTTTTCCCCCTAGCTATGCTGAAAAACGAAATATTGGTTTTTTAAAAAAATAGATGAGGAATAAATATGGCAAAAAGAAAATATAGAAATTGTAAATTTAATTGAAATGACTAAACACTGGTTAAATTTGTGAACCGACCAAATACTCTGTTCAAAAAAAATACATTGTATGTTTGTATGTGTGTTTCTAATTATTGCTATTTATTCATATTTGTTCTCTTTTATTCTTTAAAGTTTAACAATTCATTCTTTATCTTAATATCTTTATATTTGTTTGGGATTGGTTTTCTTCCCTTTCATCTTTTTTATTGTACAGCAATCTTTCTCCTCAAACCTACCACCTCTCTCTTTTCTTTCCTTCTTACTTTCTCCCCCCCCTTCTTCTCCTTCCTACTTCCTCTTCCTTTCTCCTTCTCCTCCTCTCTTCCTCCCTCTCTTACCCTCACTCCTACTCTAATTTCCCTTCCCTTCCTTCATCCCTCTCTATTGCTGTATCTTTTTATGCATATGGACTACTCAGAGGGCTGAAAAAGTTATTTTTGACTGGTCCTCGCAATTTTGACCAGTCCTCGAACTTACGACTGTCCTCACATTTTACATTTTTTGCCCTATCTTATCACCATGGTGAAGAGAAGCAGTTGTGAAATGAGTGACATGGTTGTTAAGAATGCTGCACGGGCATAAATGTGAAGATGGTCATAAGTGTGAGGACCAGTCAAAAGTGCGAGGATCTGTCAGAAATGACTTTTTTCAGCCCTCTGAGTAGTCCCTATACACATAGCCATGGCCACCCGGTCACATGACCAGCTAGCCACGCCCACCCGGTCACATGACTGCCAAGCCATGCCCACAAAATAAGCCACGCCCACAGAACTGATAGTAAAAAAATTTAGAACCCACCTCTGGTTGGGGGTCATCACAACATGAGGAACTGTATTAATGGGTCGCGGCATTAGGAAGGTTGAGAACCACTGGACTATGAAGTCCATAGCAATTTCCTCCCATGGCCTTGACGGTTCAGCTACTGTCTGCAGCAGCCCTGGTCGGGTTTTCATTGTGGCACAAATGGTACAACTTTTTACATAGCTGTCTACATCTTTTCTCATGTGGGGCCACCAAAACTGTCTCCATGCTAAGTGCAGAGTCTTTAGGAAGCCAAAATGTCCCGCTGGTTTGACATCGTGACTTCTCTTGAGGACCAAGGTGTGTAAGGCCTCTGGGACATAAAGTTTCATCCCTCTCCATGCTAGGCCATCTCTCTTTGTCAAGAGATGTTGATTGTCTCGGAACCAGGGGTCCGCCAACGTTTCTGCCTTGAGCCTTGTCGTTAGGTCACTCGCGGGTTGCCCCTGCTGATCTCGATGCTGCCGTCTGGTGGTTACTTGGCCCACTCCTTGGGCAGAAGGGATGATGGGATTCACTATCTGCTCATGTTCACTGTTGTATTGAGGAATTTGGGAGAGGGCATCGGCCAGAAAGTTCTTCCCCCCTGGGATGTGCTTCAGCTCGAAGTTGAAACGATTGAAGTATTGGGCCCACCGGACTTGCCTGGGCGATAACTTCCATGGGGTCTTGAGGGCCTCCAGGTTTTTGTGGTCAGTGCAAACCTCGAACGGTGTCTGGCCTCCTTCTAGCAGGTGTCGCCAGGTTAACGGCGCCCATCTCACCGCGAACGCTTCTTTTTCCCATGCCGCCCATCGTCTCTCTGTGTCGGTGAGTTTGCGGGATGTATAGCCACAAGGTTGCAGGTCCCCCTGGCTGTTCTTTTGGAGTAGGACTGCCCCTACTGCCACATTGCTGGCATCTGCTTGGATGACGAAGGGTTGTTCGGGGTCAGGATGCTTCAAGACCGGTTCTTTTGCAAACATTTGTTTTAGTCTCTCGAATGCCTGTTGGCAGGCCGGGTCCCACTGTAGAGGCTGTCCCGGGCGGGGTTTCGTTGTCGGACTCCTTGTCTTTAGGAGGTCCGTCAGAGGTTTGGCAATTCTTGCAAAGGAGTGGATGACTTGCCTGTAGAAATTTGCAAACCCCAGGAAGCTTTGTAGTTGCCTGCGGGTGCGAGGGGGTCGCCAGTCTAGGACTGATTGTACTTTAGCTGGGTCCATCTCTATCCCCTCGTTTGACACTCGGTAATCTAAATAGTCTAGACACGATCGGTGGAACTCGCATTTTGACAGTTTGACATAGAGGTTCGCTTTCAGCAGTTTTTCCAGCACTTTGCGTACGAGGAGTATGTGTTCATCTATGGTCTCCGTGTAAATGAGAATGTCATCTAGGTAGACGAGGACCCCTTTGTACAGGTGGTCATGTAGAACTTCGTTTATCAATTGCATGAACACGGCTGGGGCTCCCTGTAGCCCAAATGGCATCACCTTGAATTGGTAACTTCCCAGGGGGCAGTTGAACGCTGTCTTCCACTCGTCTCCTTCCCTGATGCATACTCGGTAGTAGGCTTCATGGAGGTCTAGTTTGGTGAAAATCTTCCCCTTGGCCAGGTGGGCTAGCATGTCTTTCATGAGGGGGAGGGGGTATAAGTTGTGTACACAGAATGCATTGATTCCACGAAAGTCAACTACCAGACGCATAGAGCCATCTTTCTTCTCTTTGAAAAGGACCGGTGCCGTGACCCGTGGTTTGACTGGCTCAATGAAACCCCTTCATAGGTTTTTGTCTATGTAGTTTCGCATTTCTTGCATTTCACGGGGCGTCATGGCATACAATTTAGGTTTAGGTAGTTTCGCCCCAGGGATGATTTCGATGATGCAGTTGGCATCGTGGTGGGGAGGTAGGACATCACACTCGGTCTCGCTAAATACCTCTGCTAGGTGTTGGTAGTCTTTTGGAATCTGCTCTGCTTCATGGGTGCTGTTGGATGTGGGTCCCAGCTGCTTCGCAGTGCCCTTCGGGAGGGGCCCTTGCGTCAGTGCCATCTTCTTTTGTTCAGGCGGGAGACGTTGGGGCTCGAGTGTGGGGGGTGTTTGTTCTGGTTGGAATGGCAGAGGTTGGGGCCCTTTGGCTATCCTCAATCTGCGGGTCCCCTCTTGCCACCAGATAATTGGACCCCACTTGTCTAGCCAGGAAAGTCCCAGTATGACTGGATCGGCCAGTCATATTGGGACTGGATCGGGGGCTATTATGAACTGTATCGTCTCCCAGTGATCCCCTAGTTCTAACTTCACTGGCTCGGTCAGGTGTGTGGCGTAAACTCCCCCTACTAGGGTCCCATCAACTTGCTCAAATCGAATTGGGTGGTTGAGCTTCTTAGCTCGGATCCCCAATTTTAGGACTGTGGGTAGATTAATCAGGCACCTGGTGCAGCCCGAATCTATCAGGGTCTGGAAAGTCTCTTGGATACCTGTTTTTGGGGCGTATGGGGAAAAGGAAAGGATGGATGGGTCCACTCACCATTGGGTCGTCTTCACCCTCATCCTTGCTGTCATACGAGTCGGGGGATTGGTCTCCATCATCCAGGACTCCCCTTGTCTCGGTCGGGTGGGCGAAGACCTCTGTGCCTGGGGGGAGACTTCGTGGCGCATCGGTGGCTCGCTTGGGGCACCGTTCCTATCGTGCCTTTGGCTGAGGGTTTGGCCTCGGGCCCGGGGTTCCACACGCTGTTGCTAGATGACCCATTCCTCCACATCTGTAGCATCTCATTGGGCTTTGTGGAATGAAAGGCCTTTGGGTAGGCCGTAGTGCTGTGGTTCCCCGTCTGGTATGTGGCCTCGGGTCCGATTGGTATCTCTCTCTGGCCTCTGGTTGCTTTAGCATGTCGTTGGCGCGCAGTCCCCTTTCAACTTGCATCGCCACGCAGAACCATTCTGAGAGGGATAGTTTGGGATGTCCCAATAAGCGGTCACTTGAGCGATCCGCTTATCTAGGCTTGTTCTGAAGAAATACACTAGCAGTCACTCTGGTAGGGGAGACAAGGTGCCCACAACTCTTTGGAACTCACGAATGTGCTCCTTGATGGGCTACCCTCTCTGCATTAGGCTTCTGAGTTCGTCTTCCACATATGGGTCCTCCCCTGCTTCCTCGAACCTCGCCCGCAGTAGCTGCAAGAAATCATCTGCGTCTTGCAGTTGGGGGGCTCTATTCTTGTAGAGGGCTGATGATCAAGTCTTTGCTTCTCCCTCCAGCCCTTCTGAAATGGCATTGACTAGGGCTCTGGGGAATGGGTAAAGGTGCCCATAGCGCTCGATATAGACCTCAGCTGCGTCGAGGAACTGCGCTACTTGGTCTGGATCCCCATCAAACTTCCCTCTGAACCAGGGTGGCTCTGTCCTCGGTGGCCCCTCTTCCCATAGTGGGGCTGTGTGCCTGTCTAGAGTGTCGTTGGGTTTCTTCCTCATCTCTCATTCGGGGGCGGGGGGGTGATGCCTTGCGTAGGCTGGTATGCTTGCTGGGCAGAGGAGGAACCCATGGATGCACACTGGGACTTTCTTTCCTTCTGGTGTGGGAGGGGGAAGGGCTGGGCCCCCGTCTATGGTGACTTAGTTCAACAGGGTCAGCTGGCCTCCTTCTATCTTTGGGCCTGCAGGATGGACTCTCTTCCAGGCTGACGGCACGTTCAAACTCTTGCTTTAACTCTTCCATGGGGCTTTCGAGTGGCAGCTTTGAAGTTTTCTGCTGTCTGGCCTGCTGCCAATCCCATAACCAGTCCGCCCTTCCCAATTCACTCAGGGGCTTCCCCTTACCTTTAGCGTCTGGAAAGGGGAATTCAGCTTCTGCAGATTTTGGCAAAGTCCACCAAGGTTCATCATTTTTTCTCCTCTTGGGCTGGAGCACGATCACCTGTCCTTGGTAATTCTGTGGCAGTGGGGGAGGGAAGGGGGGGTTGCAGCTTTGCTGCGGGAGGGGGTGGCCCCGTTGCATCCAAGCTGGCTGGAGTAGGGAGGGGGGGCTGGTTCACAGCCACTTGGAGTAGGCTTTCAGTAGAGAGCTGGCTTTCTGCCATGGCTTCGGAACCTTGCCGCCACTCCGTCCAAACATCTGGCAGGGAGCTGGAGGGCTGGAGGTTTGCCAGTTTGGCTTGGAAAGTTGTGAGTCTTGTCCGTCTGTCAGACTTCGATGCTATCTCAAAATAAATGAATTTCCAAACTGCCAATCTTTAAGGAAATCTTCTCTTTATTCGAGCACAGCAACCGGATCATGACTCATGCAGACAAGACTGATCTTTTGCCCCCCAATCACTCCCTTTCCGATCCCCAATTCTCTGTTTCTCATTGGCTATCTTCCAAGTCACTCTCCTGATTTCTTGTCTCGTCATTTCACAGGAATGTTCCCCCCCTTTCTTCATTTCCACGGAGACCGAGCTTCAAAGGGATTTAGCAGGCAAAAGTCCAGGGCTTATCTCCCTTTCTATGTCAGCACTGAGGTGCTGACATCATTATTCTTCTTCCATACAATCCTCTTTCACTCTTGCATCATTTTCTGCTCAGTCATCTGTACAGTCCTTTTTTCCAACTCTCTTGAAGTATAGTTTTTAATGTCAGTCTCCAAGAGTGTCCAAATATCCAAATGTCTAGATTCAGCACTTTTAAATAACAGGTTTAAAGTTCGTTATTTTCCAAGTCTATTCTGTCTATAGTTCTGTTAAAGTCACCACTTCTCCAATCACCATTCCGGTTCCACTGCTCACTTTCTCTCTCCGATCTTTAATGGCTTCCGTCGATCTCACAGTCCTAGTCCAAATCACTGTCTTCCAACAAGTCTATTTCTTTTGTAATCCACACCTTTTTCAAGTCAAAATCCAAATATATCTGGTAAAGTTTTCTTCCTTGTCTCCGCCACTCTCTCGCCTTTCACGCAGTCACTACCTGTCAAAGTTCCTTCTTTCTTCCGCCGTTCATTATCTCTTTCCAATCTTTAAGGGTTTCAGTCAGTCTCACAGTCATCCACTCAGTCTATTTGTTTTGTAATCCACACCTCTTTCAAATCAAAAACAAATTATAGCCGTTGGAGTCTTCTTCCTCATCTCCATCACTCTTTCTCCTTTCACGCAGTCACTACCTGTCAAAGTTCCTTCTTCCGCTCCTCTCCCTTTTCGTTCCCGTGTTTATCTGGCTACTGTTTTGCCGCTTGTTTTGGAGATTTGATCTCTCTGCTCTCTTCTCCCACTATATAGCTGTACCTTACTTGTTTTTTCTTTCCCGGCTTCTTGTACTGTTGCGATCTGTTGGTTTACTTTTCGCTTCCTACTCCTCGGCTGTCAGCGCTTCGGGCCAGCCAAAATGGCTGTTTTTTTCCCTATCAGAATTAAGAGGTTTCTCCTGAACCTTCGGGGTGATTGCTTTTCCCCCCGAGGTCCTTGAAAACTCCTCTTTTTTCTATTGATCTCTCCAGGATCAATAGTGCCTAATTCTGCTTCCTGGTTGGGAATATTGGAACTACAAGAACAGAGCCCCATTCTCTCGTTCCAAACACGCTGACATCACCGCCGGAAGTCTTTATGTTTATGTGTTTGTATGTTTCATTGTTGTTTGTTTGTTTGTTTATATTTTTAAAAAAAACTTTCCAGAGAGATAGCTGTGTTAGTCTGGCACTACAAAAACAGCAGGCTGATTGTAGGTTTCTTTTAATACCAATGTGGCTTGGCATGGACTTTGTGGATTTGTTTTATTAGGTTTATTAACTCGATAATAACGTGAGCGTTCTGTTCAGTAGACAATAAATAAATAAATAAATAAATAAATAAATAAATAAATAAATAAAATGGTGTGACTGTATTTGGGGGGGAGGAAAAGAACATAGAGTAGGAATTGCATCTGGCCTTACGTTTCAAATTTACAAAGTGATATTCTGAAATTTCACATTAAACATCATTGACTGGATGATAGATGTCTATTCAACATCAGTCCCTGAAGGGTAACTGCTGATTGACTGGTGGTTCTTGGCAACTCAATAGACTGACAAGCATATTAATGTGTCTATGCCCACAGCATATGTTATCTTAGTGGTAGAAGTTGTAAGAAATAGGAAATGTATTTTGTTTCAAGCTCAGAACAAAGTATGCTCTGATTTGGCTGTGTTCTGGTGGAATTAAAATGACATGAGAGTTATTGAAAACAAAGTATTCTAGCCATATTTTGGGGGGTGGGGGGGTAATGAAAATTGGCTTAATTTGTCTTTCATCCAAGGTGAAGTGGCAGTTCATGCTGACGTTTACTAGTTAGTCATCTTGTAGACAGAGAATAGAGTAGAGTAGAGTTCTTTTTTGAAGATGAGAACTACATCAGCTCTTTTCCAGTTCTCTGGCAGTTCCCCAATGCTCCAGGATCTTTGTAAAAGGAATAATTTTTAAAAGGTTGACAGTGCATATAAGCAAAAATAACTCAGACATTTCTAACTGACATGATACTGGTGCCCAACATTTAAGACAAAAAGCTAATTCTTTCATCAGTCAAACGCCATGATCCTAAATCCTTTACCCACACCAACACCAAACAGCACCAGTTTAAGGAGCCCTGGTGGCGCAGGAGACTAAAGCACTGTTATTAACATCAGCTGCCTGTAATTACTGCAAGTTCAAATCTCACCAGGCTCAAGGTTGACTCAGCCTTCCATCCTTTCTAAGGTAGGTAAAATGAGGACCCACACTGTGGGGGCAATAAGCTGACTTTGTATAAATATACAAAAGTATGAAGGCTATTGCTCAACGCATTGTAAGCCGCCCTGAGTCTCCAGAGAAGGGCGGCATATAAATCAAAACCCAACCCCCCCCCAAAAAAATTGGAGCAACACTATAATCATTGGCCATGCTACCACCCACCATGCTCATGAGTTCATCAAAGCCTGGCACTCCACAAGCAATTCCATCAACAGACACATTGACCTACAACCTGCTTACGAACCCCTCAGAATCCAAATCAACCACACAACTAAGCAGAGACAGCATTGACCCTCAACCAACCCATGCAAGCACTTCCACCAGCACTTCACCTTCTAATGACTTCACCTGATGTAATCTCTCCATCATAAGACCCATCAAAAGACTCCCACTGATGACTCCCACCTGACCCATCACAAGACCCATCATTACAAGACCCTCACTTGACACACCCACACCTGACCCCTACTGACCACATGACGCCCTTATAAACAGAAGAACACTGACACCCCCTAAATTCTGCTGAAAATGGTACCTAACCTGGTAACGAAATGTTTGGAAACTAACCCACAAGCTAGAAGAATGAACCTCCACCCTCATCTTTCATCAGTATTCTTCAACTGGCTATAAGTTATATTTTCCCAAACTAAATATACTGTCAAGCTTGTGGACTTAATTGCATTTCTATTATTTTTATAGAAACATTTTAAATGTTTTCAAACTTAACAGAGGAATGACTGCTGCTTAGCTGCATTTGTAAGTGTTAACATTACAAAAATGCAAGAGAGTATTGCTCCCTCTCACCCCATTATTATTTCGACAGACTCTATGACAATAAAAATCAGCATTTAAATATATGCTCCAGCAGCTGTTCAGTAAAACATAAAATCAAGTGCTAGCAACCAAACTAACAGGGATAATAATTTAGGTTTCTTAATACATCCTTAAGTTAATATTAACAAGACAGAGATTTATGCCAACATACAGCCTTTTCCCTTCCCACTTATCAGTAATCTATTACACCACACTCCTTTAATACTAAAATACAAATGTAGCATACTTGAACAAAATTGGGCTGGTACTGTGGAGTTGTCTAGAGGTGGTCAAGTAGATATATCACTAATTCCACCACAGCAATCTAATCGTAGGATTCTTACAAATGGCAGAGACAGAGCTAGAATGGCTCCTTGAGATACAATGTGCTTGGTTCTGCTTCCTGTGCCAGCATTCCACGCTTCCTTCCAGGTCATCCCATTCAACCTCAACCAGTAACAGCTGATATACAGGCCAACCAAGGATGTTTTTGCTTTTATTCAAAGGTCAAATGAATTTTCCAGAACAACAGAGAATGCTTAAACAGTACCACTCAAAAAGGTCATATTTTGTCCCAAATATGAAGCAAAACTACGTACTTTCTTCTAAACATTGTATTTGCAGAGGACACCCAAAGCAGCTGTTTTGAGCTCTAAGGACCTCACATTCAAACTATTTTGTACGTTTCTGTTAAAAGGAATAGAAAATAATCAGAACAGTTCCGCCAGCTCAAGCTACATTTTAATTATGGGATAGGCTATTTTTTGTGAGTAGCATATGGGCAGATGCAGATTGTAAATACCTTAATCATACAGACAATAGCCACATACCAGTAGTGGAATTCAATTTTTTTACTACTGGTTCTGTGGGTGTGGCTTGGTGAGTGTGGTGTGGCTTGGTGGACATGGCAGGGGAAGGATACTGCAAAATCTCCATTCCCACCCCACTCCAGGAGAAGGATACTGCAAAATCTCCATTCCCACCCCACTCTGGGGCCAGCCAGAGGTGGTATTTGCCGGTTCTTTGAACTACTCAAAATTTTCGCTACCAGTTCTCCAGAATCTGTCAGAACCTGCTGAATAGCATCCCTGCCACATAGTGGTTAAAGGCATTAGACCAGAAGCTGGGAGACTGTGAGTTCTAGTCCTGCCTTAGGCGCAAAACCAGATGGGTAACCTTAGATCTATTACCCTTACATAACCATAGGAAGAAGGCAATGAGGAACCACTTTGAAAATATGGTCATGAACTTGTCCAGGGACTTGTCAGGAGACAAGACAAAGTCATTTTTTTTTTAAAGTACTGAAGTGTTAAACTGTTTTAACTGCAGAAAGTTACAGTACAACTGATTATGCTGTAGTTACTCCTCATGGGAACAAGTTTCTGCAATATAAAAATACTCCGGTGAACTGTTTAGTTGTATTCTAAATAGCCTAGAAAAGTGAGCTATGCATCAAGAGTTCTACTGTATTTTGTTTTTATTTGAGAAGTGACGAGTGATCTTAAAGCACAGTTCCATTAAGTAATTCTTACCATCACATTGTTAAAATCTTCCAAGCTCCTATGAATGCAAAACTTGGTATTTATTGAAAAGAACTGCCAAGTAGAAAGTAGCACTTAATCCTTCCTGCACTCATCAGTATGCCGATATAAATGCCTCCAAACACCTGAAAGTTTATTTACAGTCACCTGATCCATTTGAAGGATAACAAAATGTATAGATTCAGGTTACCAATTCTCATCCAACTTTTCTTAAGGGGCCCTTACCCCCTTATCAGTGGTTTGAGAGCCAGCCTAACATCTCAGATATGTTAGGTATGAAACTTTCAAAATTCCTAACTAATATGGCCAATGACATTTGTAAAAACCTGATTGGAAAGGTTGTCCTAATTCTAGCTTTAGATTGCTGTATTGACATCCTTACTTTATTTTAAAAAATGCAAAAGCAAATACATTCCTCAGTAACTTAATCTCTATTAAAATTCAAAAATCAATCACCTTTGCACAATTATTACTTGATGTATAGCCCAAAAGTTAGACCAAATGAACTTTCTGACAGTTTAAATTCCATATCTTCACTTTTATTGCCAAAAATGAACCTATGACAATAAAACATAAGATTTTCCCACCCAGCTGGAAGTACCACAATTTGGCAATTTACTGTACATTTTATATGTAAAGAAAAAGTAAACCTGTACAGAAATTGAAGAACCAGGGCATAAAACATCACTACAGATTTCTTACTCACGAAACCATCTGCTAAGAATTAAGCAATGTTTCTTTAAGGAGCAACTTTCTGTGATCTCACCCCCCCCACCTCCCACCCCATCTTTACAATCATGCGGAGGAGATTCTAACACAGGAAGAAGCAAATTCCCCGGAGCTATGGATTACAAAAAAACAAAACAAACAGAGGAAATGGAGACAAGGTAAAAGGGTGGGAATTTTGAACAGGCTAAGGAATAGGGGAAATAGAACTGCTCTGCCTTCAATCTTCCTGACAAATTTACGTTCACTTGCTAAGAAGAACCACAAAACCAACAATTAAATCAGTGAAGACCTGGACTGAGGAGGCAAAGTTAAAGCTACAGGCCTGCCTTGACTGCACTGATTGGAATGTTTTCGAAAATACCTCTGCAGACTTAGATGAACTCACAGATACTGTAACATCATATGTCAGCTTTTGTGAAGACCTATGTGTATCGACCAGGAACTTGCAAATATACAGTAACAACAAACCTTGGTTCACAGCTAAATTTAAGCAGCTACGTCGTTCCAAATAGGAAGCCTACAGAAAAGGTGATAAAATGCTGTACAATCAGGCCAGAAATGTATTAACAAAGGAGATCAGAGCAGCAAAAAGAAGCTACTCTGAAAAGCTAAAGAATCAATTCTCAACAAATGAACCAGCAAACATGTGGAAAACTCTTAAAAATATCACCGGTTATGGCAAACCTCCTTCCCAGGTTGAAGGAAATGAACAACTGGCAGATGACCTGAACGTGTTGTACTGCAGGTTTGAAAGAAAACTACAGCCACCTATCTCCACAACCCCCATCTCAGACACACCAACAACAGCCAAGCCTCCTACAGCTGACCCATCCCATTGGGTTCACAACCCCTAGTGATCACAGAAAAGGAAGTACAAGACCTATTTCACAGACAAAAGCCAGGAAAAGCTCCAGGCCCAGACAAGATAACTCCTCCTTGCTTAAAAGTCTGTGCTGACCAATTGGCCCCCATCTTTACCCGTACCTTCAATAAATCACTAGAGATGTGCTATGTTCCTTCTTGCTTCAAACGCTCTACTATTATCCCAGTGCTGAAGAAGCCCACCATCAAGGAACTGAATGACTACAGACCAGTTGCTCTAACATCTGTAGTTATGAAAACCTTTGAAAGGCTAGTAATGTCCCCCAAAACCATCATGGCTCCCTGCAATTTGCATACCGAGCAAATAGATCAACAGATGATGCTGTTAATTTGGCTCTGCACTACATCCTACAACATCTTGAATCTCCAAAGACCTACGCAAGAGTCCTCTTTATAGACTTTAGTTCAGCATTCAATATTATCATACCGGACATTCTTCTAACTAAGCTAAACCAGCTAGCAGTACCTGACCACACTTGTAAGTGGATCACAGCTTCCTAACAGACAGGAAGCAGCAGGTGAAGCTAGGCAAAATCACATCAGATACCTGTACAATTAGCATAGGAGCCCCCCCCCAGAGCTATGTGCTCCCTCCACTTCTCTTCTCTCTATATATCAATGACTGCATCTCTAACGATCCATCTGTTAAACTACTGAAGTTTGAAGATGACACAACAGTTGAACAACTAGCCTCGTGGTGCAACCAGAACAATCTGGAACTGAACACACTCAAAACTGTAGAAATGGTGGTGGACTTTAGGAGAAACCCTCCCATACTACCACTTCTTACAATACTAGACAACACAGTATCAACAGTAGAGACCTTCAAATTTCTAGGTTCAACCATATCACAAGATCTAAAATGGACACCTAACATCAAAATCGTCATCAAAAAAGCACAACAAAGAATGTTCTTTCTGTGCCAACTCAGAAAGCTCAAACTGCTCAAGGAGCTACTGATCCAGTTCTACAGAGGAATTATTGAGTCTGTCATCTGCACCTCTATAACTGTCTGGTTTGGTTCTGCAACCCAACAAGACAGACACAGACTTCAGAGGATAATTAGAACTGCAGAAAAAACAATTACTACCAACCTGCCTTCCATTGAGGACTGTATATTGCACAAGTCAAAAAGAGGGCTGTGAAAATATTTACAGACCCCTCACATCCTGGACACAAATTGTTTCAACTCCTACCCTCAAAATGACGCTATAGAGCACTGCACACCAGAACAACTAGACACAAGAACAGTTTTTCCCAAACATCATCACTCTGCTAAACAAATAATTCCCTTAACATTGTCAAACTAGTTACTAGGTCTGCATTACTATTAATCTTCTCATCATTCCTATCACCCATCTCCTCCCACTTATGACTGTATGACTGTAACTTTGTTGCTGGTATCCTTAAGATTTATATTGACTGTTTCCCTATGATTATCATTAAGTGTTGTACCTTATGATTCTTGACGAATGTATCTTTTCTTTTATGTACACTGAGAGCATATGCACCAAGACAAATTCCTTGTGTGTCCAATCACACTTGGCCAATAAAGAACTTTATTCTATTATGCCTCCAGAAACAGCTGTTGCCCATTCTGTTGATGAGGCAACCTAGCAGTCCAGGTAAGTCCTTAATCATAATATTTAAGTGTGGAATGTTTTTGCTACTGTCTGCAACAAAACTTTCGGGTGTTAAACTCTAGCTAAATAGGTGTTTAATGCCTTTCACCAGGAAAAAAACTGAAGAAATGCCCATGCTTATCATTTTTTTCTTGGCTGAAATGTCAGAGATTCCTCTGATCATTTTGAATCTGATTAAACAGCTTCTTTCCACATGTGGATCATGTAAGTTTACAAAACTCTATTGTGTAATCCAATGCTAATCAAAAGAATGTTTGTTTTGTCCTCTCAGAAAAAGCAGTTCCACCCTTTCACACAGTCTTGCAACATATCCATTGCAGTACTGTGCTGTCTGCATTTCAAAGCAATTCCTTCAAAGCAATTTATGTAAGCCTGTGAAATTGAAGAAAATTTGAAGGGGACTTCTGAAATGAGGTAAGATTGTGACAATCTGTTAGTCTTCTGCTAGAGACATTCCAAAGTAGAAAAAAATATGCATAATGAGAATAAATAAAATTTTGCTGCTGAATGAGCTAGGGATTGATTTGTCACTGAAATCCTTTTCTATTGCTTTTTAGAATTACATAATACAGGGAGAATTAATTTTGCCAATTGACTAGAATAACTATAATTTGCCTTTACAACAGTTTTGAATACAGAAAGTACAGTAATCTTATATGTCTTTATGGTGATATACTGTATATTTTGTGATGATACTATATGGATTGTCAATCATTAATTTCAGCACATATTCATACCATGTTCTGCTTAGTTGCAGGCTTTTCTTGTTTTCCCACTGTACTCACCTAGTTCTTACAATGAAGCTTATGATGATTTTCCAGCCAGGAGGTCACAGAGCCTGAAACTAATTAGAGCTAAGAGGACAGAGCATGACCAAAATCACCTAACTGGTTTTCATGCCAAAATGGGGACTAAAACCAGGGTTTCTCACTCATTTTACAACTCATTAAACTATCTCACCATGTTGGCTGTCCAGAGATTTCTGTACATGAAACTAATAAAGGCTTTGCCTGAATATATTAGGCTGCAATAGGCGCAGTAGCTTAAATTTGTACCCAGAGGAAGTAGCCAATGAAGACCCCAAAAGAAATTCTGTGGGAACTCTAGGTGTCTATATGTGAACTGGTTCTTTACTTCTTTGCAAATCATTCACTTTTCACCTCCTAGGAGAAGTCTGGTACTTTAACCTACATATCCTTTTAAGGATAAATTTTGAAACCAGACTTAATTCTTAGGAGTGCTTGCTTATAGTTGGAGATACAAGCTAAGACAAAGGTAAGCAACCACTTAAGAATCATGACTCTTTCCCTTGAAGGTTTTATAATCTCTACCACACTTTTTAATGGATGGATAAATAATTGATATTTTAAACTGGTTTATAATATTTTTATGATAATTTTTCAATACAATAAAAATATAAAAAATAAAGAAAAAATAATGGAAAAAAGAAAAGAAAGAAGAAAGCATAGATTTATGACTTCCACCTTTCTATTAAGTAATTGCCTCTTACTCTTGCCCTTTCCTCTTCAGCCCTTTTTAATCCCCAAATCCATAAATCATCAGTTCAGTCTTTTTTTCTTTCAGCAAAACTTCTATATAAAGTTTCCAATCCTTTAAAAGTCTCTATTGTATTTTCCCTGATCAAGTTGGTCAGTTTGCCTTTCTGCAAACTTCATTTTATAATTCAATCTTCTAGTCTGGGCAATTTATTATTTTCCCAACTTTGTGTGTACAATAATCTTGCCACAATTGCTACACACAGTACTATTTTCTCATATTTCTTTTTTATCTTAACAAATATTTTAATTAAGAAAATAATTTGACACTACATACAACATACAACAAAATCTCTGGCAGCATCCTTATTTCTGAAATTTCACTTCATTCCTATCTTGTTCCTTCTGTAAAAAAAAAAAAAAGATTTATTTTAAGACTATTTGTATGTATTTGTGGATGAGCCCAGCTGTGGATAAGCCACTCCTTAAAATTTTAACCAGAATACCATAAAAATATGCCACCATACCATAAGTGTAGATTTATGTTTATCATCATTTTTTTTCTTCACTTTATCTACTAACCAATTGCTGTATTTACAGTCTTGCATGAAGAAAAGTACTGGAGAACTTGAAAGCTTGCATACTTTTTAAGACATCTGAAATTGTCATAATAAAGGTATTGTTTTATTTTTAAATTTATTAATTCATCTGTTCATGCTTACTTTTCATCTTTGATTTACTGTATTCACCATCTCAGTCTTCGAGTTCTGCTAATATTGTGTATAATTGTTATGATTTTCCCCTATACTTTCATATACGTCAATATATGTATGACAATATTCTGCTAATTGCTTCTTTTCCCATGTGTAAAAAACACTTACACTTTACATTGAAATGTTAGGATTATTACAATATTTGCTCTCTTTTCCTGCAGCTTATAATCAACCCTGTTTCTTCCCTATATGTTGTTTCGTCACAACGGGAGCTCTTACTGGGAAAAATTTGTACTATCAACTGTTTCTCTAAACTATTTTTTTCCAAACTTGGCTTTAAGATGTATGGACTCTCGATCCACACATATTAAAGTTGCCACATCTGTAAACCAAGGTTGTATATATTGCACTTTGCATTTAGAAAGCAAAATCTCTTTAAAGAATGGAAAAGAGATGTTATTCTACCTCAAACTGTACCTATAATTTTGTTATCAGCAGAATTCCTTTTAATTTCAATACAGAAAAATAGCCATATATTTCTAACAATTAGTACAACTTTCTAGCTACTATTTTTTTTTAAAATTTGATTTATATGCCGCCCTTCTCCGGAGACTCAGGGCGGCTTACAATGCGTTAAGCAATAGCCTTCATTCTTTTGTATATTTTATACAAAGTCAGCTACTATTTCTGATTGACAAGCTGATTGAACTCTAACTGAAAGTTGAAATGCCAACTCATTATCAGTTAAAAGTTAAGTGAGAGGATTTCCATTTCATGAGGACTATAGCTGATCCAAGTGATATTTTAAATGTACAGGTTTAAGTGCAGGAAAACCTCAAGATCCTGAAACTCAATTAATTTTGTAATGGAGGGATTTCCAAATGGCTGGGAACAATCCATTTTCAAAAAGTTATGCAATATTTTCAAGATAAGAATATGTGTTTCAGCAAAAAGAAGCAGTAAAGCAAACAGAAGGACTGCCAGCCAACACTACAGTCTTTTCAAGCTGAATGTTTTCTTTCACCATACTACCATATCATGTGAAGCAGTGCATCAGTTGCAAATAAGATGCCATCAGTGATATAGTAATTGGTGCCAAAGAGAAGGAATCCCCTATGCCTTATAGAGTTGTGAAGAGAATGTTGGCCACACTTATTATCTGGGAGACAGAAAGACTCTACTTTAATACTCTCAACTACGCATTTCTTAATAGGAGAGGAACTGACCACAGTTATCTTTCACCCTCTGACTCTTTATGCCTTTTGTCCTATCCATATCATTCCTCATGGTGGGGCTCTTGTGCTTTAAGGGTAGAAAACTATTAATACTGAACATTGGTGGAAATTTGCAGCCATGAGAATAGGAATAAGAATAGGAATAGAATAGTTGGAAGGGACGTTTGGGTCATCTAGTCCGACCTCCTGCTCAAGCAGGAGACCCTATACCCTATACAGGTGGCATGCGGAGCCATATTATTGGGCACGCCAGCTCAGTTCTGGGGTGCATGCGCACGTCAGCCAACTGATTTTCAGGCCTTCTGGGCCCACCAGAAGTAGGGAAACAGGCTGTTTCCTGCCTCTGGAGGGCCTGGGGGGGGGGGAGGCCCATTTTTCTTTCTTACCTGGCTCCAGATCCTCTCTATTTATCTGGGAAGGGCAAAAACAGCCTTTCCCACTCCCTTGGAGACCCTATGGAGGCTGAAAGGGCCCATTTCCCGACTCCCGGTGGGACAGGAAGTGACTTTCTTGCTGTCCCCAGCCTCCAGAGACTCCTAGAGAGGCTCCTAGAGACTCCTAGAGAGGCTCTGGAGGCTGGGGACAGCAAAAAATGTCACTTCCTGTCCCACTGGGAGTTGGGAAATGGGCTGTTTCAGGTCTTTGGAGGGCCTCCGAGAGAGTGAGAAAGGCTGTTTTCGCTCTTCCCAGATAAATAGAGAGGATCTTGAACCAAGTAAGAAAGAAAAACGGGCCTATCAGGCCATCATGTGCCAGGAGCAGGGGGGGGATTGCACGCGCATGTGCATGGGCATGTGCATGCATGACCCTCCCCCGCCCCCCTCTCCTGGCACGCAATGGCAAAAAGGTTAGCCATCACTGCCCTATACCATTTCTGACAGGTGGCTGTCCAGTCTCTTCTTGAAAGCTTCCAGAGATGAAGCATCAGTGGTGGGCTCCTGCCAGTTTGCACTGGTTCTCCCAAACAGTGTGTTAATTTTCTGAGCAGTTCAGAGAACCAGTTGTTGGAAGAAATATTTTCCCACTTTACAGGGCTAATCCTGCAAGGAACGCAGGAAGGAAAGATTCTAGTGTGCCTGTATTTCTAGCCTAATCCTTATCTTAATTGCCACTCTTGGTGCTTTAAGTGTTTTCAGAAACTGCCTCTGGGGTTAAGCTTTGTTACATTGTAACAGCCTTAACAGTTCTTGGCAGTATGCCCAGACTTTCTGTCTGTAGCTGAGTTTCTCTGGAGTCGTCCCCACCCACCCTTGAGTTTTTTGTGGTATTTTTATTCCTGGGGCTTGAACAGCTATTTACAGAACGGTTGGCATAGCCATAGAAGAAATGGCTGAGAGGCAGGATGCAAGCTTGGCATTCTGTCTAATTTTTTTACTGCCTTTCTGAGGGCATGTGATTTTCCTTAAATCTGGATGATTACCTTAGGATATCTTGTGAAATGAATAAGACCAGCTGGTATATTTAAGTACTGCAAATAGATCTAATGATTGCTTCTCCTAGGTGCTTTGTTAGTTCACTGAGCACAAGAATCACTTGTCTATGAGTATTCTTCAATCGCCCAGGTCATGGTTGTCCCAAAGGTGTTTTTTTTAAGAGGCAACTGGACTTTCTTGGTTTCCAGAAAGTCCAGTTGCCTCTTGAAAAAGCACCTTTAGGACAGGAGTCTCTTGCATTGCTTCAGAGTGGCCAAGCTACATGATTGTTCACTGATAATAAGTGGATCCTCCTTCCAATTTGTTATAGTTTGCTCTCATAATATTATGGTATAGTAACATGACACCATGTTTGTATAAAGTTAGCACCTACCCTTCTCCTAGAAGAATGAAATATTTTGAGAGATATTAAAAAGGAAGAATATATTTCCCTGGATGAGAAATGGAGAAACATGTTTTCTTAGAGGGAGAAAGCAGCCCCCACCTTCCTTAATAATCCACAGCAGATGTCAGCATTTAAGAGATAAAGAGATAGATAGCTATATTCATGGGCAAAAATTCCCTGCAGCAAGGTCTGAACAAAGACAGAATGGGATTAGCCCTCACTCAAGATGTTAATTTGTTAATTTGTCTCTTTAGCTAGGCATTTGGTAGCCCAAATATCTCACCCACTTTCTGGATAGCTTAAATGACCTCTCTGCTAAAGGGTTTCACTTTATGAGCAAGAGTTGGCTGTATTTTAACTATTTTAATTCCTCAATGTGCTCTGGCACACTGCCTGATTTGTAACTCTGGGTTGCAGGTATTGCTGAGGAAAAGGAACGTATTCAGACAGAATAGTATATCTTTCCATGACAGCTGTGACTCATTGATCTTCAGTGTGTATTCTGCTATTTCTAATCTAATGATTTGTATTTAGGGCAGCTTTTTGCAAGCAAAGCTTTTTGTATTTTTGTACAGGTAATCCTTGACTTACAACAGTTCATTTAGTGACCATTCAAAGTTACAATGGCACTGAAAAAAGTGACTTATGACTGTTTTTCACACTTACAACTGTTGCAGCATCCCCATGGTCACAAGAGGCCAGGCGAGGCTAAGTGCCCCTCGATATGAGTGACATCAAGTTGGCCACACCCACTCGGTCACATACCCCCCAACCACACCTACCCAGCCGGTCATTAGGGCAGAGAACTGGTTATTAAATTATTTGAAGTCCACCACTGTGAAGCACCCACAACTTCTGGAGGCAAGCTGTTCCATTGATTGATTGCTCTCACTGTCAGAAAATTTCTCCTTATTTCCAGGTTGAATCTCTCCTTGATCAGTTTCCATCCATTATTCCTTATCTGGCCTTCAGGTACTTTGGAAAATAGCTTGACCCCCTTCTTCTCTGTGGCAGCCCCTCAAATATTAGAACACTGCTATCATGTCATCCCTGGTCTTTCTCTTCACTAGACTGGCCATACCCAGTTTCTACAACCATTCTTCATATGTTTTAGCCTCCAGTCCCCTAATCATCCTTGTTCTCTGCATTCATTCTAGAGAATCAAAATCTTTTTTATAGTGTGGTGACCAAAACTGGATGCAGTATTCTAGGTGTGGTCTTACTAAGGCTTTATAGAGTGGTATTAGTACCTCATGTAATCTTGATTCAATCCCTCTGTTAATGCAATTTAGGATTACATTGGCTTTTTGGGCTGCCACTGCACACTGCTGGCTCATATTTAATTGATTGTCCACTAAGACTTTAAGATCTGTCTCACAGTTAGTGTCACAGTTACTCACATATAGATTCATCATTCACCCAATACTTTTGTGCCCTCCTTTATACTTACATAAAAAACAGAGTTTTTAGTCTTCAATAAATACTTAATGGCTAATTAAGATATTTTAGACTGTTAAGTTATAAGTATTTCCACACTAATCAAACCTGATTATGTGAAAGCATAGAGAGATTCTGGAGCCCTCAATATTACTCTGTCAAACTTTAAAGGCATGAAGTAAATCACCCTGGGCATTAGGAGGATAGTATCAATGCCTTTACAATTTTGGATACTTATATTGATGACTACTTTTGTATCTCGGGTAACTTTCTTTTTGAAAGGTTATTAAAGATAACATAACATTTATTCTTGGGACAAACTACTAGAAAATTCCTCCTTTTTTCTTTTTCTATATATCTCATCTTCTGCATTGTTTTTTCTAACTCACAAAACCTGAATACCTTAATCTGACTAATTTCAATCTTCCTATTGGCACAGATATGAATCTGTGTTTTCACCCTGTTAGCCATACAGTACATAATCATTTGCTATATACTAATTTATCATATCCTGTAACACTGTAATCTAACCCAAATAAAATCATTAGAACATTTTGATATTCTGTGAGTGTAATAAGTTAAATCACTTCTCACTTCCATTTCCAAGAAACTTGGGACTTAGTATAAAATTTGCCAAGATATATGACTATTGACATCTCTCCAATAATATGCACTGTTGTGCAGAAATTCTTTTTTAAAAAACTTTTTTAATTTTTTAAACAAACAAACATTTAATACATCAGTCATTCTTTCCGTGTGACATCTTGGTGTTGTCTCCAATTGTTCTTCCTTTTATTATTTCTTCTGTCTTAGTTCTCATCGAATCAATCACAACAATTCATCACTAACAAAATATTCTGATTATGGCATTTTTATACATAACTATTAATTTACTTATTTGTATCTCTTTTCTAACCAATAATAAAATTGATTCCATATCTTAAAGTATTCTGAATCTCCTCTTTCTTTAATCATCAAAGTCAATCTATTCATTTCTGCACAATCTAAATTTTGTTTAATTACTTTTCCTTCCAAAGGTATTTTCTCTGCTTTCCAGATGTGTGGATAAACAATCCTTGCAGCCGTTATTACATGTATAATCAAATAAATATTTTCTTTGCTAATTTTTTCTGGCAGGATACCCAACAGAAACAGTTCTGGTTTTAAATCAATACGTTGTTGTATCATTTCTTCCAGCCATATCTTAATTGTATTCCAATAATTTTTTGCTTCTGGACATATCCACCACATATGGTAATAAGAATCTGGTAACTGGTGACATTTCCAATATTTAGCTGATTTATCTTTAAACATTTTTGCCAGTTTCTCAGGTGGCATATGCCATCTATAAAACATTTTATATTGATTTTCCTTATATGCAGCGGACATTGTTAATTTATAATTCCTTTCCCATAACTGTTGCCATTTATCTAGATCTATTGAATGTCCAAAATTCTTTGCCCAGGCTATCATTGTTTTCTTTACTTGCTCCTCCTCCAGTTGAATGCCTAGTAAAAAAATATAGATTTTTAAAATTAATTTATCCACTGTTCCCATAAGTATCCCATCCAACTCTGTTTTTTCTAAGTGAAAACCATAAATTTAGCATCTTTTTCATATCTTGTTTGCATCTGCATCTACATATACCAATCCATCTCAATCCCCTGTTCTTCCAACTCTCATTTCCCTTTCAAATCCCCTTTATCTGTTAGTAAGTCCTTATATCTAACAATATTTCCAACATTAAAAACATTTGGGTGTATCAAAGCTTCCATTGTTCAAAGAATTCTTATGCACAAACTAAGACACTATTCTGTTTATATGTATCCTATACAAATCTGGATCCTATACAAATCTGGATGATAGTCCTGCTCTGCAAGATAGATATGCAGAGAGATTGAATAGCCCAAGCTGAGACCATCACCTAGCTGTATTAAAAAGATCCATGTATGAGCAATGTTCCTTCAGATACACACAATCATGCAACAAAGGAAGCTTTGCTTGGTAATATGGTGTCTTTCCCCAAGCCAGGCCTTTGAGGATGCACCTGCTGCCTCAAAAATGTTTGCTAATGTTGGTTAGATTGACTCTCCCTGGGAATCATACAATTGCTGCTTATATCTAGTTATCGCTTCCTTTCAGACTAGAGTCTCCTGGTCAGTTCTAATTTCAGCTTTTCAGTTAATTCTATTTATCTGCACAATTCCTTTATTTATATTTTCGTGACCTGTGACTTTTACCTGTTCTTCTGCCTCCTATAAATTTTCCTACTTATATTCCATTTATGCTCAAAAATGACTGTACTGCATTTAAGTTATACTAGAGGTAATCAAAATATGAATAATCAATACAATTAATCATAATATCTGAATGTCTGCATTGTTAGAAATAAGAATAAACAACCAGAATACATATACTACTATATCGTATGGGTGATTCACCACAGTTTGTCTCACAAGATCATGTACCAAGCTTGGGCATGGGTCTGCAGAGCAACCATGATAAAAGCATTTATCCTGTTCCGCATTTTTTTTTTTTGCAAGAATTCTAGTAAATGATCATCTATTAACAGGCCATGTGAAATTGATCAACAATCTATTGATGAAATGTAACCTTCTGCAAACCTCTTTTCAATTATGCACCCTTTTTATAACCTACATAGTGATATCAAGCTTAGAGATACTGGGGGGAATAGCCAACCCTCTAGAACACGGATGTTAAACTTGTGGTGTCACGTTGCTGTCATGTGACATTTTGTGATGTTTTTCCCCTTTGTGGAGCTGGGATGGGCATGGCCTGCGCATGATGCATGCAGGCTGTGGGCCGCCAGTTTGACACCCCTGCTCTAGAAGATAGGCTCAAGATCCAAAAGGATCTTGATAGACTTGAACATTCAACAAAATGCAGTTCAGTGGTGAGAAAAATAAGTTTTTTCACAGGCAAGAAAAACCAAATGCTTAGGTATAGAATAGGCAGTACCTGGTTCAACAGCAATAACTGAAAGAGGAATCTGGGTATTCTAATAGACAACAATGTGACCCAGCAGTATGCTGCAGTTGCCAAAAAGGCCAATACAGTCTTACGCTGCATCAAAGAGGGATAGTATTAATATCATGTGAAGTGTTAGCACTGTTTTATACTGCACTGATAAGGTCACACTTGGAATACTGCATCCAGTTTTGGTCACCATAATGCAGAAAAGATGTTGAGATTCTAGAAAGAGCACAGAAAGAACAACAAAGATAATTAGGCGACTGGAGGCTGAACAGTTGCAGAAACTGGGATTGTCTAGTTTAATGAAGAACTATGGATGACATGATAGCAGTGTTCCAGTATTTGAGGAGCTGTCACAAAGAGGAGGGGATGAACCTATTCTCAAAAGCACCTGAGGGCAGGAAAAGAAGTAAAGGATGGAAGCTTAAAAAAGAGAGATCCAACTTAGAATAAGGAGAAATTACCAGTCAATGAGAACAATTAATCAGTAGAATGGCTTGTCTTCAGAAGTTGTAGATACTCAACCACTGGAGGTTTTTAACAAGAAACTGGGCAACCATTTGTCTGAAATACTATGGAATCTCTGCTTGAGTAGGAGGGGTAGATTAAAAGACCTCCAAGATCCTTTCCAACTGTGCTATTCTTTATTCTACCCAGAGGATATTTGAAACAGACAGAGGTATTCTACTGAAAGGAAGCATCAAAGAGGGATAGTATTAATATCATGTGAAGTGTTAGCACTGTTTTATACTGCACTGATAAGGTCACACTTGGAATACTGCATCCAGTTTTGGTCACCATAATGCAGAAAAGATGTTGAGATTCTAGAAAGAGCACAGAAAGAGCAACAAAGATAATTAGGCGACTGGAGGCTGAACAGTTGCAGAAACTGGGATTGTCTAGTTTAATGAAGAACTATGGATGACATGATAGCAGTGTTCCAGTATTTGAGGAGCTGTCACAAAGAGGAGGGGATGAACCTATTCTCAAAAGCACCTGAGGGCAGGAAAAGAAGTAAAGGATGGAAGCTTAAAAAAGAGAGATCCAACTTAGAATAAGGAGAAATTACCAGTCAATGAGAACAATTAATCAGTAGAATGGCTTGTCTTCAGAAGTTGTAGATACTCAACCACTGGAGGTTTTTAACAAGAAACTGGGCAACCATTTGTCTGAAATACTATGGAATCTCTGCTTGAGTAGGAGGGGTAGATTAAAAGACCTCCAAGATCCTTTCCAACTGTGCTATTCTTTATTCTACCCAGAGGATATTTGAAACAGACAGAGGTATTCTACTGAAAGGAAGCTATAAACGTAAATTGGGAAATAAAAGTACCTTGAATGAAACTTTCTGTGTAAGAAAAGCAAATTTCAGAATTCAGACTTGAAAGTATAAGTTAAACACAATTTTTAAGAAAGGTCCAACCAGCTGTCATGACAAGTTGAAACAGGAAGCTACTTTCATTTTTTTAAAATAGTAACCCCATATATTTCTGCTCTTCTTATTGCAAGAAATCATGGTGAAAAAGGTAGCCATTGTTGGAGCCGGTGTGAGTGGACTGACCTCCATTAAGTGCTGCTTGGAAGAGGGACTAGAGCCAACCTGTTTTGAGCAAAGTGATGACATAGGGGGATTGTGGCGATTCACAGTAAGTTATGACAGTAGAGTGTAGACTCATCTCTACCATGCCCATGTGTTATGATGCTTAACTATGAAAAGAGACAACTGAATGTTCACACTGTGTGTATTATTACAAGTTTTATTATTTAAACCGCAAAGTAACTTTAAACCCAAAGCAGGTCCTGATGAAAAGTATTCAATATACAGTATTTACCCTACCAATAATTTCAAAATATTTTCAAAATATTTAATAATTGTACAACATCTATTTTCCCAATTCTTTATTTAAATAGCAATAGCACTTAGACTTATATACCACTTCATGGTGCTTTACAGACCTCTCTAAGAGGTTTACAGAGTTATCATATTGCCCCCAACAATCTGGGTCCTCATTTTTACTGACCTTGGAAGGATGGAAGACTGAGTCAGCCCTGAGCTGGTGAGAATTGAAACTGCTGAACTGTTGGCAGCTGGCAGTCAGCAGAAGTAGCCAGCAGTACTGCATTCTAACCACTGCACCTATGTAGATGGAAAAAAGAACAAACTGTATAATACACACCTACACACACACACACACACACACACACAGTTATACTTCATATAAGGAAAAAACATAATACTGCAAAATAATGGCAAAATCCCATAATTTTCTACATATTAACCTCAATGTTCTCCAAGCGTAAACTTATGAGGAGTTATGTCATGTACACAGTAATATCAATATCATTTCATTTGTTTCTTTTTACTGTTATCCCAGCGGTGGGATTCTACCAGTTCGCACCGATTCAGTAGAACCGGTTGTTAAGTAGTTAAGTAGTTAAGCAGTTCAGAGAACCGGTTCTTAAAAGAAATCTCCTTTTGTTTTTTTCCACTTTACAGGGTTAATCCTGTAAGGAATTACAACATTTGGTGTTGTTTCCTAGCCTAATCTTTACTGCCCTGCTTACAGAAACTGCCTCTCCAGCAGTATGCCTGCTGTTGCTTCCAGAGGTGTTTTTTTTTTTTTTTTGCTTGACTTTCTTAAAGGGGAAGGGTTGTTTTAAGCTTTTTACACCGCTGTTGGGAGGAAATACTCCCCTGTTGGAGTTCTTCCAGCCAGCGTGCAATGATCAGCACTTTGAAGAAATAATTGAATAACGAAGCAGAAGCTTTTAATGACAAAGAACCAAGATGAGTGACATTCAGCAAGACTTAAACAGATTGACATTCAAACGTGAGTTTACATACCCTTTCTGACTTTTGGTCTAAAACAGGTTTTTGGTGAAGTTTAATTCTGTGCTTGGTGATGTTTAATCCTGTGTTTAGTGATGAGATAATTTTCCCTATTCAGCTTTGTTTGGAAGGAAAAATGTTAATCTCTGTTCCTGAAAAGAAGCAGCTTTGGAAATCTGACTAGCTCTGTGTTTATTTGTTCTGGTAATTGGTTTAACAAGCAACAGATACTCTGTTTGCTCCTTTGCTTCATTCTGGAGAGCTTAAATGATCTTTCTGCTAAAGGGTTTCACTTTATGAGCAAGAGTTGGCTGCTGATAGTTATCATTGCATTTTAACTATTTTAATTCCTCAAGGTGCTCTGCCACCCTCCCTAATTTGTAACTCCAGTTTGCAGGTATTTCTAATCTAATGATTGGTATTTAGGGCAGCTTTTTGCAAGCAAAGAAGCTTTTTGTATTTTTGTACAGGTAATCCTTGACTTACAACAGTTACAATAGCACTGGAAAAAGTGACTTATGACCGTTTTTCACACTTATGACCATTGCAGCAAACTGTCATTAGGGCAACGAAGCGATGCCACATGACCACCTGGCCACGGCCATCCGGTCACATGAAGCACCGCAGTTGTGAAATGAGTGACACGGTTGTTAAGAATGCTGCAACGGGCATAAATGATGACCAGTCATAAGTGCGAGGACCGGTCAAAAGTGCGAGGACGGGTCAGAAATCACTTTTTCAGCCCTCTGGCTAGTCCTTTTGTGCATATGAACTACTCGGAGGGCTGAAAATGTTATTTTTGACTGGTCCTCACACTTTTGACCAGTCCTCGCACTTACGACTATCCTCACATTTTAGTTTTTTGCCCTATCTTGTCACCATGGTGAAGAGAAGCAGTTGTGAAATGAGTGACATGGTTGTTAAGAATGCTGCAACGGGCATAAATGTGAGGATGGTCATAAGTGTGAGGACCAGTCAAAAGTGCAAGGACCGGTCAGAAATGACTTTTTTCAGCCCTCTGAGTAGTCCCTATACACATAGCCACGGCCACCCAGTCACATGATCAGTTAGCCATGCCCACCTGGTCACATGACAACCAAGCCACACCCACCCAAATAAGCCATGCCCACAGAACCGGTTGTTAAAAAAATTGAATCCTACCACTGGTTATACCCTTTATTGTGCAAAATAAATTCCATATTTTATTCTCAGTGGGCAAATCATGAAAGAATGTACTCAGCTTCCAAGTATTTGATCTATCTGCCACCTTCCAGGTTTTTGGGTCTAAATCTTTGTATTTTAACAGATATTGCCTACAGGTAATAGAATTGCAGTTAGCCTTCTTTAATCACCTCACATATCCTTTTCATAACAAGTATTGTGCTTAATCTGAAAATGGCATAGTTTATGTCTATTAAATGGCAAATATGTCTGAAAGTGTTACCTGAATCTGTCTAAACTCAAGAAAATTGCACTTTACCCCTTTTTTAAATTAAGAAGCTTAGATTTCAAATTCCTTTTGGAACCCTGCCCAAGCATCACGGTCTCCTGGTTTCTAGTCTGATGCCTTAACAAACTGGCTTTTTAATACATAATCTTGTAATATTTTATGGATAGGACTATGTTGAAGATGGAAGACCCAGCATGTACAGGTCAATGGTCAGTAACAGCTCTAAGGAGATGTCTGCCTTCACAGATTTTCCATATCCAGAAAACTTTCCAGCCTTCTTGTCCCATCACCAACTCCTGGAATATCTGAGGATGTACACAAAATATTTTGATCTCCAGAAATACATTCAAATAAAGGTAAGCTTTAAAAATATTAGCTGAATGTTCACATTAAAAAGAAGTAGTACATTTATTTCTAGAGACTTTGGTTCAGTGAAACTCAAACACAGATTTTGCCTCTCCAAGTATAAACTTTCCAGAGCAAATATATGATTTTGCTTGTTCACTTTTGTTTATATTCGTACATTCATCTATTTCTAATCTAAAAAGATGCCTATGAACTCAAAGCCAGATGTATTTGCAAGTTCAGTCCTTTTTGGATCATCTCAACTGATTATTTTCTGGAAATGTTTCAGACAAAAGTGATCAGCATAACGAAGTGTCCTGATTTTTCTAACACTGGCCAGTGGGAAGTTGTTACAGAGGCCAATGGGAAGCAGAGCTCAACCATTTTTGATGCTGTGATGGTTTGTGTGGGCTATCTTACTGAGCCTTTATTGCCACTCAAGAGTTACCCAGGTATATTGATTTCCAAGCATATGTTTAATTTAGAAATGCATAATCAGGTACTCCAGGTTTAATATTTACTTTTGAAATGCATGGACAGAATTCTTAAGAAGTGATCAATTGTCACTTTGTTGAACTTGTATTCTCTAGAGTGCTTCATGAGCAAGGATTTTTGCCATTAATACATCTGTTTTATTTGTTAAATTACAGGTTGTAATACTTAAGGAAATGACAATATAATATGTATGTACATACACACTTAAGTATCTTTGTAAACATGATGATGATGATGATTTTATCCATTCAGTCAAGTCCGACTTGACAATTCTATTTTATTTCATTTCATTTTCATTTTATTTGATTTATATACCGCCCTACTCCCGAAGGACTCAGGGTGGTGAACAGGCACAAGATAAAACACATAGAATACAAAAATTTAAGAGCAGAAGTAAAATCGAATTAAATCAATTTAGCCCAAGACAAATTTAAAACCCCAGGTTAAGAACAAATTAAAATTTACATTAAAATTTACATTAAAAAAGAATGGGAGAAGTTAGGCCAGACCAGCCTGGTGAAATAAAAAGGTCTTGAGAGTGCGGTGGAAGGTGCATAGATCCGGGATCCTCCGTATCTCCGGGGGGAGCTCGTTCCAGATAGTACGTGCCCCCACAGAGAAGGCTCTCCCCCTGGGGGCCGCCAGCCAACATTGTTTGGCCGACGGCACCCAGAGGAGTCCCTCTCTGTGAGAGCGTACCAGCCGGTGGGAGGCCGTTTGCGGCAGGAGGCGGTCCCGTAAATAACCAGGCCCTAAGCCATGGAGCACTTTAAAGGTGGTAACCAAAATCTTGAAGCGCACCTGGAAGACCACCGGGAGCCAGTGCAGCTTGCGCAGGAGAGGTGTTACATGGGAACGCCACGTCACTCCCATAACCACCCGCGCAGCCGCACTCTGCGCCAGTTGGAGCCTCCGGGTGCTCCTCAAGGGGAGCCCCATGTAGATAGCGTTACAGTAGTCCAGGCAGGAAGTGACGAGGGCATAAGTGACCATGTTTAAGGAGTCCCAATCCAGAAAGGGACGCAACTGGCGAATCAGGTGGACCTGATGGAAAATCCTCCCGGTCACGGCTGTCAAGTGTTCTTCTAAAGACAGCCGTGAATCCAGGAGGACGCCCAAGTTGCGAGCCCTCTCCGTGGGGGCCAGCAATTCACCCCCAATAGTCAGCGATGGCATCAACTGACTATCGGGACATCGGAAACCACAGCCACTCAGTCTTGGACGGGTTGAGCCTGAGCCTGTTCCTTCCCATCCAGACCCGCACGGCCTCCAGGCACCGGGACATCACTTCAAGGGCATCGTTGGGGTGGTCTGGGGTGGAGATGTACAGCTGAGTATCGTCAGCGTACTGGTGGTACTTCACCCCGAAACCACGGATGATCTCACCCAGCGGCTTTACATAAATGTTGAACAGAAGGGGCGAGAGGACCGACCCTTGTGGCACCCAACATATGAGGCATCTCGGGGTCGACCTCTGCCCCCCTGCCAACACAGACTGCGACCGGTCGGAGAGAAAGGAGGAGAACCACCGCAACACGGTGCCTCCCACCCCCAACTCTTCCAAATTCCAATTCCAAATTCTATGGGCCAGGTCTCTCCACATCTTCCAATCTTGCACTATTTCTTTATGTTTTTCTATGCTATGGCTGGTGTCAGCTTTGATAGTGTCCAGCCACCATGTTCTTTGATGGCCTGGTTTCCTTTTACTGCTAACTCTTCCAAACATAATTGTTTTCTCCAGTGAAGTCCAGTGAAGTAAGTGAGACACAGTTTTGTGATTTTGCCTTATAATGACATGTCTGGTGTTATGTGCTCCAGTACTTGCTTGTTAATCGCCTTTGCTGTCCAAGGACTTTATAAACATAAGAGACCACATTTGCAATGTTAAGACAAGGAAGGGTGTAAGAGCTAGTTCTCAGACTGATCCAAATTCAAGCAACCTTGAATTTGGATCAGTCTGCAACAAACCTCCCCATTATTGGTAAAGATACCTATACCATAGGGCTGTGAGAAAAAGGTTCAGAAATTCTCCCCCTTAATAGACACTGAGAGATATTGGGTCTAAGTTGGACATTAATTCACTTCGTGAATTCTTGAAGCATTACACAATCATTTTAATAAACTGTGCTAAAGAAAAGTTTGAATTATCTTTTAATTTTAGCTTCTTGTAATCTGCATTTGTTGGAATAGTAGAGGAGTTTTGTTTGCATTTTGGTTTCTTAGTGAAGCAGAAAATGTAGGGAAGCAGCACTATCTGATGGGGAAGGAGAAGTGAATATTATTTGGGGCGAGGATTTACAGTATACTGATAAATTGTTATGCTAAACAATGTGCAGACTTAATACATTTTGGCCTTTTACAGGAGTCCCCTGACCCACCCAAAATTAATACCTTTGAAAATTGTCATTTTGCTGCAGTCATATGGGAGCTCTCTGTAGCGGCACAAAATGGAGTCTAAATCCTTCTCTAGTCCAGTTTCCACCTCTCAGTTACAATGTATTTATTTTATTTTTTTTATAGAAACTTTATTGAGGTTTTTTACAAAACAGAAAAAATAAAAAAAAATAAAAAAAAAGAGAAAAAGGAAAAACAAACATTCAAACAGAAACATAAAACACATAAGTATAATAACACTTTCAATTTGTATCGGATGTGCAGTGTTTTAACTATTTACATCAATAGTACTTGGTGACATTTCAACTCACTTTTAACCAATATTTAACACACCTTTAGATCTTTCTTTCATTTTGTCATGCAACCACTTGTACCACCTTTTCCATACCATATAGTAAACTGACTTCTCATCATTTAATTCATAAGTTAATTTAGTCATCTCTGCGCACTCGAGTATTTTCTTAATTGTAAGCTCTTCTGGTGGTTGAGTTTTCTCTTTCCAGTACTGTGCGTATGCCAATCTAGCGGCTGTAATTATGTGGATCATTAAATGTGTCATTTCCTTTCTATATGACTTCTTTATTATTCCCAGGAGGAAAATCTCTGGTGTTAGTTCAATATCTTCGTCAATTATTTCTTGTAACCACCTCCTAATTTTACTCCAGTATCCTTTCGCTTCAGGGCATGTCCACCACATGTGAAAGAAGGTGCCTTGACCATGGCCACATTTCCAACAGGTGGGATGTATATTGGGATATATTTTTGCAAGTCTGGCCGGGGCTAGGTACCATCTATGCAACATTTTGTAATGGTTTTCCTTATATGCCACCGCTCTAGTGAGTTTAAGATTTCTGTTCCATGCCTCCTCCCATTCCCCAAAATTTATATCACGTCCTATATTTTTCTCCCATGCAATTATTTGGTTCTTTGTGACATCTTCGAACTTATCGTCGCCTAATAGATAATTGTATAGTTTTGCCAGAATCTTTTTATTTGTTCCCATCAGGACTTTATCCAATCCATTTGGTCCAAGTTCTAAACCGTATTGTTCTTTGTCTCTCTGATATCTGGATTTTACTTGTGAGTAGGTCCACCAATCTAAAATTATTCCTTGCTTTCGTAAGGTGTCATTTGGCTTAAGCCTCCCTCCTTCGTCCAAAATATCTTTGTATCTGCCCATTTTCTCCCTCTCCCACCTATTTGGGTGGGTTAGGGCCTCCATCGTTGAGAGCCAATTTGGAATTTTTTTGTAATATTTCTGCCTAATCTGAGTCCATGTTTGTATCAGGGAGTCTCTAATTTTATGTCTATGGAAATGTGTCTTCCTTTTCTTCTCCGTGTCCCAAATGTGGGCATGCCAGCCTTTTTGCAAGTCATGGCCTTCTAAAGTGAGAATCCTCTCATTTTCCAGGGTGATCCAGTCTCTTAACCAAACTAGCTTAGCTGCCCTGTAGTATGTTTCCCAATCCGGGAGTCCAAATCCGCCTATATCTCTTTTGCCCCTTAAAATTTTAATGGAAAATCTCAATTTTTTCCCCTCCCATATAAATTCCCTGATGATTTTGTCTAATTCTAAAAAAAAATTTTTATCTAAATTTATCGGTATATTTTGGAATAAGAATAATATTCTGGGGAGGATGTTCATCTTAATTGTGGCTATCTTGCCCAAGAGTGATAATCTTATTTTTTTCCAGCTATCTAGGTCTTGTTTCATTTTTCTAATTAAGGGAATATAATTGTCATCTTTCAGGGTCGAACATCTTGATGTAATCCAAATTCCTAGGTATTTAATTTTTTTGGCAACCTGTAATCCTAATACTTCTTCTATCTCGTTTTTCTGGCTCTCGGTTGTGTTCTTGATCAATACTTTGGTTTTAGTTTTGTTCAGTATAAAGCCTGCCACCTCTCCATATTTACTTAATTCCTCTAATACTTTAGGTCCTGATTCTATGGGGTCTTCAAGGATTAGAGCTACGTCGTCCGCAAATGCTTGCGTCTTGTAGGTCTCCTTCCTAATCTTCAATCCTTTTATTTCCTCGTTAGTTCTAATTTTCCGGAGAAGAACTTCTAGGGCCAAAATAAACAATAAGGGGGATAGGGGACAACCTTGCCTTACTCCCTTACTAATTTGGAATGTTTTGGTCCTATCCCCATTCACCAGGATGCTCGCCTTTTGGTTATTATAAATAGATTTAATCATCATTTCAAAATTTGTTCCGAATTTCATAATCTCAATTTGTTTAATCATAAATTTCCAGTTTAGATTGTCAAATGCTTTTTGAGCATCGACAAAGATCAGAGCCATCTGTTTTCCGGGGTGTTCTTCATAATACTCTAATGTATCTAGCACGATTCTCAAATTATCCCTAATTTGTCTCCCCGGTAAAAATCCGTTCTGGTCTTTGTATATCCAATTATTTAAAATCTTTTTCATTCTTTCTGCCATTATACCCATGAATAATTTGTAGTCAGTATTTAGGAGCGAAATTGGTCTATAATTTTGGATTTGTTTTAGGTCGGCACCTTCTTTCGGCACAAGTGTAACATGCGCCTCTTTCCATGACTCTGGAATTTTATGGTCTAGCAATGCGTCATTGAAAATTTCTACTAATTTCGGTTGGAGTGTTTCTTCTAATTTTTTATATATTTCCCCTGGGAATCCGTCAGGTCCTGGCGCTTTATTATTTTTCAATTTGGAGAGGGCTGTTTTTAATTCTTCAATTGTAATCTTTCTGTTGAGCATTTCTTTCTCATCATCAGTTATTTGTGGGAGCTCTGCTTTTATCAGATATTGTTCTATTTTATCATCCGGTATCTCCTCTTCTTTGTATAGGGATTCGTAGTATTCTCTCACCCTATCCCGTTTTCCTTCCTTGTTAGTCAATAATTCGCCCTTAGAGTCTTCTAAGGTATGAATTATTCCCCTTTCATTTTCCTTTTTTAATTTATAGGCCAGCCACCTGCCTGATTTGTTAGTATTCTCAAAAAGATATTGTTTCGTTCTTTTCATTCTTTGTGCCAGCTCTTCTTGCTCCATGATATTTACTTTATGCTTCCACATCATCCAATTTTCTTTGGCAGCTTCATCTTCTGGGTTATCTTGGAGTTTTCTTTCTGATTCTCCTATATGATTTAAATAGTCTTCCAGGATCTTCCTTTCTTCTTTATTTTTATGTGCAGTATATGAAATCGCGACTCCTCTCAGATAGGCCTTCATTGTATCCCACACTATTGCGCGGGATGTGCCTTTGTTTTCATTTTCCTTAAAAAAGAGGTTTATTTCTTCTTTGAATTTTTGTATACAGTCTTTGTCGCCCAATAATTTAGCATTTAACCTCCACCTCCGTTGGTATTTTCTCTGAACAAGCTTCCATCTAATTTCTAGTGGATTATGATCTGCCCAGTCATTTGGGTTAATTACAGCTGTTCCAATTTCTAACCCCAAATTCCTACTAACCCATGCCATGTCAATTCTGGACCATGACTTTTGTGCATTTGAAAAGAAGGTATATTGCCTATCGTTTGGATGCAAGGTACGCCAAATGTCAATTAAATCTAATTCATCGACTAACTCGAAAAAGGCTCTCGGTAAATTTGTCCTTTTATTTTTTTTTTCTTTATTGCTCTTGTGGTCCTTCTCCGGATCCACAATGCCATTAAAATCCCCTATCATACAAATTTCGTTATATGCCATTTTCACTAATTGTTCATGGAGTTTCTTAAAAAATTCTCCCTGTTTTTTATTTGGGGCATAAATGCCCACTAATAATACCTTGGAATTCCCTCTCTTAATTTCAATCATGAGGATTCTACCTTTTGTATCTTTGAATTTCAATTCTGCTTCAATTCCTTTTTTTACGTAAATTACCACCCCCCTCTTCTTTTTCTCTGCTAGCGAATCGAATGTTTGACCGAATTTTTTATATTCTAAACATTTACTCTCTTCTTTTTTTATGTGTACCTCTTGTAAACACATTATATCAACATTTTGTTTGCCTAATTTTGTTAATATTCTTTTCCTCTTTTTGTAATCATTTAGTCCATTGACATTTACGGATATTAACTTCAGGTCATTCATCTCTATACCTCTATCTGATTATAGGTTCTTGTTTGTTTCTTACGGCCCTTACTGGTCTTGTTTTCTTCTCTTTGGCTTCTTCTTCTTCTTCTGTCTTCTCCTCTGCAGTTGCTTCGTTCGTATTCTGTTGGTGTGGGGCTTCCTCCTCCACTACTGCTGTTTCTAGTTCTTCCTTGCTACCCTGCTCTTCTTCCACACCTCTCAACTGATCAAGGAAATCTTGTGCTGTACTCAGGCTTTCTATTTTGATTTTTCTTCCTTGCCAGGTTATTAGCATCCCTTCTGGGAGAAGCCACCTGAATAGTATCTTTCTTTTATTCAACTGTATGGCTAGAAATCTGTATCCCTTCCTCATCTCCCGAACTCTTCTTGGTATCTGTTTTAGAATTATTATTTCTTTTCCTCGATATGTTATCTGTTCGTCTCTTGCCATGTTGTATAGAATATCTTTAACTTTTTTCCGTGCGAAGCGGATATGTACTTCTCTAGGGAGCTTGTTCCTTCTTGCGTAGTTGGTCTGGACCCTGTATACGTCGTCCAGTTCCCTGATTATCGCCTGTTTGTCTTGGTGAAGTGCATCCGCTATCAGCTCAGCCATCTTTTCACCTAGGTCTTCCTCTTTGTCCTCGACAACATTCTGAAATCGCAAATAGAAGGAAGCCTGGTCCATCTCCAATTGGATTATTGAGTCTTCTAACTCTTTATTTTGGCTTGTTAATGTTTGATCCACAATATCTAATTTCTTTTCAGTTTGGTCAATTCTTGTTTCAGCTTTTTGAATTCGTTGTTCATTATTGACTATTGATGTTTGGATTTCATTCATTTTCTGGTCCAATGCATGTATGTCTGATTTTAATTCGGCATGGTTATTTAACAGTTTTTCCTGCATTGCCATCATCGTTTCTTGGATCAAGGTTAATGATGCTTGCAGAGTTTGCATTGCCAGGCTTTCTGTTGATTTTAGTGTCGCCGGAGAGGTTGTCGTTATAGTGGGATTAGAGGGAGTCTTTTTTCCTGTTTTCCCCGCTGTGAGTGACATACTTGTCATTTCTTTCAAAATTTTCTTTTGCTCTCTAATTATCCTGTCGATGTTACTCCAAATTCTCATTCGCCAGTTAGCGCCTCTATTATCTTTTTTTTTTTAAGTATATATTTATATATATATATTCCTAAATCTAATTTTTCCTTCTAAATTTATAAACAAGTATAACCAGCTTAATAGATATGGGTTAAACAGTTCAATACTATACAATCAATATATCAGTTAATCAACAAGTCACAATCAATGTATCGATATAGCAATTAATTTGGCTAAATATTGTACTTTTAAATGCTTATAGTACTATAAATACTGTAAATGGAAATTTATGAATACTTGATTTTAAATACAATTACAATTTTAAATACTATAAAAATACTAATAAATACTGTAAATGCTAAGCAGCGGAATATAAATAGCAGATTTAAAATATCATAGCTTGAGAGTATATTATATATATCTAGACCAAGAAAATACTGAAATTCTTATATTACTAAATATTAATAAGTTGATATATAAAATATGTAAAGTTACTATAGATACAAGTGAGTATATTTAGATAATTAATTAAATGAATGCAAATCAAATAACACTGTATACTAGTATATCTTATAAGCAAGTCAAGTCAAGACTTAAATAGCCTAAAAATTAACAATTCTTATTAATGACACTATTACTATGTAGAAGGTCAGGGGGTTGAGGACAGCGTTATAAAAAGTAAAAAGATTAAAGAGGAAGGCTATCAAGATACAATAAGGGACAAATGGTATTTTCCACAAAGATAAATTTTTTTGATTTTGATTTTTTTTTTTCACTCAGTCATCAATCTCCTCCAATCTCCTCCAATTCTTCCTTAGCCACAGCCAAAGCTCTATGATAAATCTCGCAGCTAGATTGTCTCTATGCCTGTCCTTTTCAGCTTTTGCTCTGTCAGGCTTCTTTAATGGCTGCACTTCCTGTTCTCCGATACAGGCAAGTAAGATCCGATCTTCAGCTTAATTCACCTTCCCACTATGGCCAGCAAATGAGGAACAAAATTTTCCTGAGTTCTTATGTGTTCCTTGCTCCACCAAACCTCTTTTTACGCAGACAGTTTCAGCGCCCTCAGACTTTCCTTTTCTGCGCCGGCTAGACGAGCTCTGTGCCTTGGCAAACTGCTCTTTGATCTCCAGCGCCGCTCGTTTCCACTCTGAGCCCCTCGCTCTCGTCTACGCCGACCCCTTTTTGATGTTTAAATCCACATAGGCAGGGAAAGCAGGTTTCGATCACGCCACTGCCACCTCCGATCTTCCTTGCTTCCTTCTAGTTGTCAGCTCCCCACAGCTTCAAGTCAGCCATTAAAAGGCTGACTCACTCACGCTGGTTTGACAGAGCCGCCCGGATTTGCGAGAAGTGCTTGCGCTTCACTTTCTCGCTCGCCGGACTCCCTCTATTGTCCGCGGGGCTCTCCAGGTCCCGCGCCCCCGAAGGGATCCCCAAAACGTGGTGACAGGCGGTGTTGAGGAGTAGCGATCACTCACTCAGCACCATATCGCCGCAGCTCACCAACCGGAAGTCCAGTTACAATGTATTTAAGTATATTGATACATAATGGACATCAACAAAACAATTTCTTAAAAATATAAGAAAGTCAAGCATTATTAGAGAGCCTTGCTGTATCCCGTTTTACATCTTCATCATTATCTTTGGCTCTGGTTTCCCTGTAAGCTTGTACTCTTTATAATGAGATGGCTTCATTTCTGCCAGTTTAGTTTTTACTCTGTTTTTACAAAAGTCTTTATTGAATTTATTTATTGAATTATTGCTTTAAATTTACAAAGCAGGATCTCTTTAAAAATTAAGTCATCCTAATTATGCTGTCTTGCTTAAGAACTGGCACAGACAACTTGTGGCCTTCCAAATGTTGATCAATTGTTAATCCTACCAATTTTCATCTTGGTCATACTGCAACTGATAGGAACTGAAGCTTGAGAACAATTAAAATATTTGTCTATCAGGGGTGGATTCCAACCAGTGTTACCACTGGTTCTCTTCACGCACGTGCTTTGCGTGTGATCACCGAACAAGCGCGTTAGGTTTCTAGGCCAGCTGAGATGCGGCATGCCACTCTGCCGCGCCTATCAGCTGGGCTAAAAAACAAGAAATAAAAGTAGGAATAATGCGGGGGTGGGCAGGAAGGCCCAGCTCCCAGTCAAAGAGAACCGGTTCGGTGACGTCACATCGTCACCACTACTGGCTCGGCCGAACCAAGCCGAACCAGGAGCAACCCACCACTGTTGTCTACTTTAGAATTAGATAATAGTTTTTCTGGGTGACCAAGCTGTAGGTAGGCCAATACTCTTCACAAAAAACAAAGACATCTATGGCTACAAAGGTTGACCTTTTGCCCACTTCTAAAAAAACTTCACAAAAAACAAACAGAATTAGCTTACAGCAGAGAACAGCAATGGAAAACTATAAGATAATTTATGTGACAGTGTCCAGCAAAGACTGTTAGCATCAACTCTATTCCAGAAACATATTGTTGAATATTGTTTTATGAAACTCAGATATGGTCATCAAATGAAGGAATATCATCAACCCTTAAAATTCCCCCAAATGCTATTCATCTTTGTTTTTCTTACAGGAATATTGAGGAAAGTGCTTTATGAATTTCTTAGATAGTATCTAGTTAGCAAGCTACAGTTTAGATTTCTCACCAATAATAGGCTACAGTATACTTTGTTGGGCTCACGTAAGGGTGACTGGGATAATACATGTAAAGAACTTTGCATATTAGGGTTGCTCTATATAAATGCCACAATTGCAATCAAGATGGAATCTGCTATTATTTATTATAAGTTTTATTTGAAAGTTCATTGGATTTGTCTTTGTTTCCCCACAGATTTAGAAAAGTTTAATGGTCATTATTTTCACAGCCGGGAATACAAAACCCCAGAGGTATTCAGAGATAAAAAGGTACTTGTGATTGGCATGGGGAATTCTGGAGTTGATATTGCTGTAGAAGCCACTCAAACAGCAAAAAAGGTAAAGTACTTCAGAACAGCTTCACTTTTGGAAACCTGACTGGACTACATTTTAGCCTTGATTTTGGTAAAGAAGTTAGACTATTCTCTTATCACTATTGTTCTAATGTGTGAGGAACTTCTATGTAAATCTTCCTCAAAAACATGCCACTCAGCTAATATGAGTGTGAGAATAATAAAATGAGAATTAGCTTTTGTAATTTATTCAGTAAAAGGTGCTCATTATTACTGTACTGAATAAGTTCAGAATTTAAGATTGGTAATGCTTGTTCCACACCAAATTTATAATGCTAACAGATGAGGTCTTCCAAGTGAAGGCATAATGCCTGTGACTAAGTGAGCCAATCACATTTTATATGGCTTAAACCAGTAGTTCTTTTTTTGGCCATGCTCCACCTAAGCATCTTGAATAGCCTGATGCTCCCACCCCCCAACATATAATTCTTATTATTCAAAAAGTGAATTCCTACTCACAGGAGGAAGCCTAAAAGGCCATTAACTTGGTTTAAACAAGGTTCCAATTGCCCCCATTAAAATGTAGTTTCAAAGCAGCAAATATCGTTTTATAAATGACAGCCTATCACTGCCTTTTGCTTGACTATGTGAGCTACAATCTTACTGGAACCAAACTTCTTGGTTCATTCTTGAATTTCCCTTTGGTAGCATGATGAGGGAAAGGAGCTCAAATACAAATTACTTGCCACCCCAGCTTTAGCAATACAGCTGACCTGGGGATTTTGATCTTTCTTCCTCCGATAAGAAATAAACAAAAGCATATTTAACAAGAAAAAAGGTTCGAATATGAGTGTGCAACCATTTATGTTGAAGACAAAGGCAAAGTTGCCTCAACAAAGTAGCTTTTTCCAAATAAGTTTTAAAAAGCAACAAAGATGGAGCATTCCTGGCAGATTCTAGTCCACTATGCATTACTCAGCTTAGAAATTTACAGAGGTTCAAGCTTGTCAAAGAAAAAGTATGACTTAAGGACTATAACAGAATGTTTAACTTCACTGTTAGGAATTTGTTAGGCAGAGAAGGTGGGGTTTGGTTTTTTTTTTTTTGTTTTTTGCCATAAGAAATGCAGCAACATGGGAAAATGCAATTCTTTTGTTTTTATGGAAAGATGGAATTTGGTATCTTTATGCATAGATTTGAGCAGGGAAGATATGGCACTCAGTTATTGGCCTGCAAATGAGCATTGACTGATTGCTATGGTCTTTCTGCTTGACTATTGGTCAGAAGGGGCTGTTAACTTTTTTGGGCTCCAGATTCATAAAGATGAGTTATCCAAGTATGCACACAGCCTTGATCAGTCATCCCCAATCAATATAGCTCACCCTGAGGATGCCAGGTATTTAAGGCCTTGCAAAACACCAAAGGTCAGAATGAGTTTGTTCTCCAAAGAGATGATGTTCTAGAGGTGAGCACTGTGACAGAAAAGGCCATCCTCCTGGGTCCCACAAGCTAACATTCTGTCACAGAAAGGACCTGGAGCAGCTTCTACTCCTGCTGGATCCAACAGGATGGATAGATACCACTGGGGAGAAATGGTGTTGTAAGTAACATGTCCCTCATACAATCCCTTGCTATTGTCCACATTGATTGAACGTTACTACCATATTTCTCCAAAATTACGACCTACCCTGAAAAAAAGCTCTAGCCGGATTTTCACACCTGCACCTAAATTAAGCCCTACCCCAAAAATAAGCCTTAGTTAAGCCCCACCCACCATCTGGTTGTACAAGGTGGGGCAAGGGGCAGGTGTAAAAATCAAACTAGGGCAAGTGGGGGTGATGGAGGTGCCCCATACGTCCTGCATTGTGCCGGTGGAGCTGCTCGTGGCAGAAAGCCATTCACGACAGAACTTTTCACCCAGACAGAGAAATGATGGAGACTCAAAGCTTCGTGTGCTTGCTAGGGGGACAGTTTGAAACAGAGCAATTAGCTCTGTTTCAAAGTGTCCCCTTTGCAAGCAGACAAAGCCTAGTCTCCCTCTGGACAAAAAGTGTTTGGGCAGCTACCACCGACCTCGCCCTCTCTGTCCCACTGTCTGCTTGCCCACGGCCTCAATCAGGGCCAAGCTCTCAGCATGTCCCAGGCTCCATTCACCCTGCGAGGACAAAGAGCCCCCATGAGGCACTATGGCCAATAAGTGTCCCAGCAGCATCTGGGCCAGCAGGTAGGGTGAATGGAGGCTGGGGCATGCTGAGAGCTTGGCCCGTTGCAGCTGTGGACAAGCAGACAGTGGGACAGAGAGGGTGGGGCAGCGGTAGCTGTGCTCCCACTCCCATCGGCCCCCACACTTAAAAAAATAAGACCTCCTCAAAAATAAGCTCAAGTGCGTATTTTCAAGCCCAAAAGAAAATAAGACCGGATCTTATTTTCAGGGAAACATGGTAGAACCTAAATCTGAAATATTTGGACAGTATTACATTTCCTGTCCTTCATACAAAAGCAAGGGCATGTTTTATTTGCAGACCATATGTTCTGCATGCAAAAAATTATAAGGCATCCTTTCCCAGGTTGGGTTTGGTAAATCATGTCAAAACATTGATCAACAACTATAAATAATAACTGGATGTACATGACATACAGCTGTTCGATCTGGAAAAATCCTCATTTTTCTACATGCAGTATGCCTCAAAACAAGATACAGAGGAATTTATTGAAATAAGGTTTAGGCAAAATTATGATTTTCCATATTATTGTTGGAAGCCTTAAGTGGAATGGTAGCTCCATCTTGTGTGAAAAACTATGTCCTGAATATTTTTTTTCTATAGCCAATGGAGAGATTCTTCATATGCTAATAAAGTACATTAACTATATTCAGATTTTCCCACAACCGGATTTTGTACAAATTAGCAGAAGAATTTTGCCCCATATAACCTTGACTGTACAGTTAAGATCATTTATGGAGGCCTTCTTCTGATAATACTTGTCAATGATGTCACTGGAGCTTATTCACACAAAGGAAAGGGGCACATAAGGAGTATGAATTAACCTCCCATTTAAATTGTATTTTTAAATTTATTCTTATTAAATTTTAATAAGAGATTTATAGAGATTTATGCAGGGGTGAAATGCTCCCAGTTTGGACCAGATCACCCGATCCGGTAGCGATGGAGGCAGATGGTTCAGAGAACCGATAGCAAAAATCCCTGCCCCCGCCCCCATGCCCAGCTGAGCCGCACAATCATCAAAGGCTTTTTTAATTTTTAAAAGCATTTTTTCTACAACCTCTTCAACCGAAAAAATGCTTTTAAAAGTAAAAAAAAAAAGCCTCTGATGATCCCAGCTCGGCAGAGGCTTTTTTTTCCTTTTAAAAGCCTCTGACGATCCAAGCTGAGTTGACTGATTGGCAGAGGCTTGTTTTCTTTTAAATGCCTCTGACGATCCAAGCTGAGTTGCCTGATTGGCAGAGGCTTTTTTTTCTTTTAAATGCCTCTGACGATCCAGGCTGAGTTGCCTGATCGGCGGAGACTTTTAAAAGAAAAAAAGCCTCTACCAATCAGGCAACTCATCTGGGATCGTCAGAGCCTTTTGAAAACATTTTTTTACAACCTCTTTGCTGAAGAGGTTGTAGAAAAAATGGTTTTAAAAGTAAAAAAAAAAAAATTGGCCACGCCCACCCAGTCACATTACCCCACCACCACCAAGCCACGCCCACAGAACCGGTAGTAACAAATTTTAAATTTCACCACTGGATTTATGTATGTGTGTATGTGGGCGCGTGCATGCATGTGTGTGTATTGGCTGCAGGAGGCAGGACAGCTGTGGCATCAGGAGGCAGGGTGGCAGTGGTGGAGCAGGGGCTGTGGTGGTGGCCCTTCAGAATATTTCCGGTTTCTCATGTGGCCCCTTGGGAAAATGTATTGCCCATCAACTGTTCTAGTGAATAGTTACAATCTTATTTTTTCCCCTCTGTTTTAAATTTCAAAAGACAAAACAATGGAATGGAAAATATTCAAAAAGTAGCAAAATATATATGAGTAATAGTGAAAACTCTCAAAATTAGACCAGATGAAAATTGAAAGGAGAAGGCTAAGAAAAAAATAAATATATTCGGATGCCAACTACACACAGTAGTAATTGCAAGCTTCCCCCCAAAACAACCCATAATCTGAACACTTCCATTTTTTCTGAGAATACCACCATATATCTTACATAGCAGCAAAATGAGGGACCTCTGATGACCGACTTGGTTTATGGGTAAACTCAAGACCCTTCAGATATTGTATTACAAGACTGCAGTGCTCCAATATATAAATGAAACTGCTGGGTGTATCATCAGGATCCTAAAGGCATTGAGTTATTCATCTCTGCCCAGGCTGTCCAAGTGATGAAACTGAAATATTCTCCCTGTGCCTAGAGACTTTCTAGACTGATTGGGGAAGAACCAGCTTTGGCTCAACCCAGTAGTGGGTTCCACTTACTTTCGCTACTGGTTAGGAACTGTGAGTACGCGTGCGGGGCGCTTCTGCATGTGCGCAGAGCATTCGTGATGATGTCCAGGTGGGTGGGTGGAGCCTCCCACCACCACCATTACCGGTTCACCCGAACCGGGGTGAGCTGGTAGAAACCCACCACTGGCTCAACCCTGACAAGGCTTTAGGAACCTTGGTATCTAATGATTTTCTACAGTTAACTCTGCATGGAGTTACAATCGCCCAGGTAGAGTTGATGCATCTAGGGATGCTCCTGGACTCATAGCTTTTGCTCACAGGACAGCCTTTGCAGAAATACATCTTGTGTGATTACAGCCATTCCTGGGCTGGGAGGCACTGCACTCTGTCATTTGTGTCTTAATCAACTCCCACTTCCACTACTGCAACAGGGCTGCCCTGAACAGTTTTTGGAAACAGTGACTGGTCTAAAAGGCAGAAGCACATACAGTTCAGAGGGCATCACAGCACACTCATGTAACACCACTATTGCATCAGCTGCACTGGCTCCCAGTGGGCTTCCAGTACTATTCAAGGTGCTAACTGTCAATTTTTAAACTATTCATGGCATGGGGCTAGGATGCTTGTGGGACTGCCTATCTCTGATGTTTTCTACATATCTCACTACATCTGCCACAAAGGGAACATTCTGGGTCCTCTTGATGAGTGTATCAACTTACACTAGCTCATTTGGTGACTATTCAAAGTTACAGCAGCATTAAAAAAGTGACTGATGATCGCTTTTCACACTTATACAATCATTGCAGCATCCCGGTGGTCATGTGATAAAAATTCACATGCTTGGTAACTGGCTCTTATTTATGACAGTTGCAGTGTCCCAAGGTCATGTGATCCCCTTTTGTGATCTTCTGACAAGCAAAGTCAATGGGGAAGCCAGATTCATTTAACAGCTATGTTACTAACAGCTATGTTACTAACTTAACAACTGCAGTGATTCATTTAACAACTGTGGCAAGAAAGGTCATAAAATGGGGCAACTGTCTCGCTTAGCAACAGAAATTTTAGACTCTATTGTGGTCATAAGTCGAGGACTACCTATAGTATTATCTGGTCGGTCCTGGGAAGATGCCTTCTCTGTCACAGCCTTTGCTTTATGGAACAGCCACCTCCTAGAGCAGGGCTGTCAAACTCACGGCCCACAGGCCAGATGCATCACATGCTGGCCACACCCATGCCCGGTTTAGTGAAGGGGGAAAAAGTCCCAATATGTCACATGACCCGCTGTGACGCCACGAGTTTGACACCCCTGTCCTAGAGATATGAACATCCTCTAGTTATTTCTTCCTGACCGCTGAGATCAGGCAGAGTAAGTGCCCTCTGAGTCCCATTGATTAAACATTATCATCTTGCAGGATACAAGAAAGATGCCTTCTCCATCACACTGCCTGTGCCCTGCAATGCCACTCACCCCTAAAATCCAATGACCCCAATGACATTCAGAAAATCCTTTAAAAGTTGGTTGTTCTCCCAAACATTGTGATGCAGCAGTTGTGGAATCCCCATAAGTTGGATTTTTTAAATTGGTACCGAGTTAATCTTCCTTTCATGTATATTTATATGTCACTTTTTCTATATATGTTATTTCTCTTTTGTAATTATAAGCTGCCCAGAGTTGTTAAGTTGGCAGCCTCAAAACTGAAATCCATCAATCAAAATATTGGCCTTTCAGAAAACCATGATGTTTTGGCTCATCTCCCAGGCAATAGAACCTGGATGTTAATTTACTGTAGTTTTGACATGTATATATAAATTACATGAGGAAAATTGATATTTTACTGGGGTCTCAGCTTTGTGTGTGTGTGTGTGTGTGTGTATTGGACATTTCTTTTACTTAGTGGGCACAGTTAGATGGATATTGGCAGGCCACAATATAGCCAGCAGAATTAAAAGAACCAAGTGGGCACTTAGAAGAAGTACTGCAAGCAGTTCCCGGATCTGTCTCAACCCAGCATGAAGTTTGGAATTAATTTACATAACTAATGACTTTCAAGAGGGCCAGCACTACATGGGTTAATGTTATTTATGAAGCTTTATATCACCTCAATTACAATTGGCATTAAGCAGTTCACAGCCTAACATTATATTGTACATAATATGGGGGGAGGGGGGAGAGAGAGAGAGTGAATGAATGAATACAGGTTCTCATCGTAAGAGTCCCAAACCTAGACTGAGATAATCTATTAAATATTTTTGTGTGAGATATAGATATGACTTGAGATTGTTCATTATTATCAGGCTGCTGCTCTCTTTTCATTGTCTTCTATTTTTTAGGTGATGATCAGCACAGAAAGAGGTGCTTGGGTAATAAGCCGTGTTTTTGATAATGGATACCCCTGGGACATGGTGTTTCTAAGTCGTTTTTTGAATATTATCCGAAATAGCCTTCCTGGACGTATCACAACATGGATGATTGCAAACAGAGTGAACCAGTGGTTTAACCATGCAAACTATGGCTTAATTCCCCAAGACAGGTACTGGGAATAAATTAGAGGTTAAAGATGGGAAGATAATAAATTTTATTTATTTGTTTATTTATTTACAAAATTTATATTGTAACTATATTGAATTCTACTGTATAGTGCAATATTAATGCAATATCGGGTTTTCAATTTAATTGTGTTTTATTTTTATAGTTATAATGTACACTGAAGATGGCATTTAATTTCATTGTACGAGGTGCAATGACAATAAACTAAACTAAACTAAACTCAACTCAACTAAACTAAACTATTGCTGCCTATTAAAACATGGCGACTCAAGGCAGCTTACAAGAATATAAAAACCTCATATAAAAAAACAATAAAACTAATAAAAGAGAGAATCCTATAATAAATTAATAAAATAGTATAAATAACCTGCCACCCCCACCCCACCCCGGCAACAACACATCACATGAGCAATTTAATGGGCTCCATCCCGCTCTGCATTTTCCAGGCCCACTGGCAGAACCAGGTCTTCAGCGCCTTCCGGAAGAGTGTTAGAGTGGGGGCCATTCTAATCTCTGGGAGAATGATGTTCCAGAGAGAGGGAACTACCACAGAGAAGGCACTTCTTCTGGGTCCCACCAGGTGTATCCCCCTAGGACAGTGGTATCAAACTCAAGGCCCAGGGCTGGATCTGGCCTGTGGGGTGCTTAGATCTGGCCCACGGGGCCGCCCTAGAAACAGTAAAGGACTGGCCCATGGTGCCTGTGCCAGCGAAAACAGAGTTTGCTGCGTTTGGCTGCAATGGCCTCCTGCCCCTCTCTCCAAGCGAAAATGGAGCTCGGGGGGGCGTGTACGGCCCCCCCAAGCTCAGTTTTCACTGGCAGAGGGCGGCAGGAGGCCATCACAGCTGAAAATTGAGCTCTGGAGCCCGTTTTCACTGGAAGACAGGTTGGGCCACCACAGACACCCCTGACATGAGTGACATCAAGCTGGCCTTGCCCACCTTGGCCACGCACACCCCAGCCCCTCAGGTCAAACACAACCCTGATGCGGCCCTCAATGAAATCGAGTTTGACATCCCTGCCCTAAGGGATGGGTTCTGCAACATTCCTTGCCTCCCCCGCTCAGGTGGGTTGGGTAGATGTGACCGGCAAGAGACAGTCCCTCAGATAACCTGGTCCCAGGCCATGAAGGGCTTTAAAGGTGACAGCCAGCACTTTGAATTGCACCTGGAAGCAAATGAACAACCACTGCAGCTCCTGCAGGAGAGGTGATACATGTGCACACTGAGGTCTGCATAAAACCATGCAGGCCACTGCATTTTGCACCAACTGGAGCTTCCAGATGCTCTTCAAGGGCAGCCCCATGTAGAGCGTGTTGTAAAAGTCAAGATGGGAAGTGACTAGGGCATGAGTGACCATGAGTAGGGATTGTTGATCCAGGAAAGCGTGTAACTGGCGCACAAACTGCAATTGCACAAAGGCAGTGGTGGGATTCAGCCAGTTCGCACCACTTCGGGAGAACCGGTTGTTAACTTTCTGAGCAGTTTGGCAAATTAGTTGTTGGAAGAAATCATTAGGGCACAGAACCGGTTGTTAAATTACTTGAATCCCATCACTGCACAAAGGCCCTCCTGGCCACGACTGCAACCTGCTCTTTGAGCAGGAGTCACAAATCCAGGAGAACCCCCAAATTATACACAGGGTCTGTTTGGGTAGTGCCACTCCACCCAAGACCAAAGGTGGCAATTCTCCCTGGGCCAAGGAATTCCAAACCCAGAACCAGGGTTGGTCAGTCTTGCCAGGGTTTAGTTTCAACTCGTTGCTCCCCATTCAGCCCTAACAGCCTCCAGGCACTGTGAGAAGGAGGATATGGCATCGCTTAATTTACCACGGGCTGAGACATACAGCTGAGTATCATCATCTTATTGATAATATCTGAGTCCATGGTGATGGATGATCTCTCCCAGTGGCTTCATATAAATGTTGAACAGGAGCGGAGAGAGTACCAAGCCCTGCGGAACTATGCAAAGCAGTGGGGGAGGGCTGGATCTCTCCCCTCCTATTAACACTGACTGAGTTGACAAATACCTCAAACCTCTTCCTCCCCTCCAGAATTCTTGTTAAGTCTTCACATCCTGATCCTTTCCCCTGCATTAGTTATTGATGCCTAATATAGTGCCACTTGCTGGCCATTTATCCTGGCCACCTACCGGTAGTCTAGCATTTTGACTAACCAGTTCTGTATTTATTTTTTCCTCTTGAGAGATAAACCAATCTCATTGCAAATAAAGTAGTGTTGTGTTGTGTTTTGTTATGTTATGTTATATAGAAAACACTTTTTAACTTCATGTATTAAAAAATCAGTTTCATGTAGTGATTAAGGTATCACACTAGAAACTGGGAGATTATGAGTTCTAGTCTTGCCATAGATTAGAGTCCAGCTGGGCGATCTTGTCATTTTTCCTCAATCCTAGGAAGCAGGCAATGGCAAACTACTTCCAAAAACTCTTGCCAAGAAAACTTCAGGCACTGATTTTAAAAACCTGCAAAACCCTGATTCAAAGCTGTGTGCACATACACATTAAAATACAAGCATTCAACAGAGAAAGAGATAACAATAGAACTGTCAAGATCACATTACTTGGAAAGTAGTTTAAAAAGAACAAAGGAAAATAGAACAGACCACGGTGTGGCATGTTCTATCACAAATGAAGAGCTTGCAAGACAAATTCTGGTAAAGAAATTAGGGATTCAAATGATTACCAAGCATAATGTTCCCAAAACATTTTATATTTTCACGCAGAGCCTAAATTGGCATTAAATGCTAATTCTGTAATTTGTGCAGAGATGAAAAACAGAGATTTAGCACCACCAAAAACCAAATAAAAAGCCTAGTGCAAATTAATAATAATAATAATAATAATAATAATAATAATAATAATAATAATAATAATAATAATAATTTTATTTCTATACCGCCCTTCTCCCGAAGGACTCAGGGCGGTGTACAGCCTATTTAAAAACACAGACAAAACAACAATATAAAATTTAAAATAATTAAATAAATTGGCTCAGATTTAAAACCCAAAAAAATTTAAATACCCCAATTTAAAACTATTGTGTTGATAGTCCGGCCTGGCGGAACAACAGGGTCTTCAATGCGCAGCGAAACACCCGGAGGTCGGAGATCTTACGAATTTCCGGGGGCAGTTCATTCCACAGGGCTGGGGCTCCCACAGAGAAGGCCCTCCCCCTGGGTGTCGCCAGCCGACATAACTTGGCTGATGGCACCCTGAGGAGACCCTCTCTGTGGGAACGGACTGGTCGGTGAGAGGCTATTGGTGGCAGAAGACTGTCTCGGAGGTACCCGGGTCCTATGCCATGGAGCGCTTTAAAGGTGGTAACCAACACCTCATGGCTATACATATATCATATTTCTATAAAATTAGCAGGATTCTCAAAACAAATATTCTCTGCTTCCTTTCTGCATTTTTTACAGCTTCCCAAGATCCCAAACATTAATCAGAGATTGCTGGGCAGATGATAGTTGTACTCCTTCCCAATTTCCTTCTTCAGATTTTTGCCCTTTGTTTTAAAAAGATCAAGCAATTTCTTTATCTGAAGGAGAGAGTGGCTGCTGACCTGTATGTGACAAAGAGCCATTCCTCACGTAAGGGGTTATGGATTGTACATATACAATATGACATATAATCTCCATTCAAACCATGAACATTAAAGGGAACTCAAAGGTATAAAATTATTTTGTTCTATAGCTGATTTTGTTACCTCCTGAATAATAGGCATTCCTTGCCTTGAGCAGATTCATTTCAGTCTTTCAGCACAAGGCAACACTCTTGGAGACAAAGTTGAAAGCAGAGCAATTTGCTAATTAGAGATGTATTGTACAAATCTATCTGTAATTGACAGGAAAGCAAGCATTTTAAATTCTAGGTTTGAGAGGTTTTTCTTACTTTCTCTCTGAGTCTACAGAAGAAGTTTTTCTAAACTATGCTAGAGAAGAGCGGAGGTTTGCAAACTTCACTTCTTGTTTAAGAGAGAGATAAATGAATTTTCCCCCTCACCATATTACTAGATCTCTAGGTCATCTAATGGAAGTTTGAAAAACTTCAAAGAAAATGCATCTTTACATCATGATAATGGACTTCACTTGTACAAGTGGTGAGAATTGCCATTAGTTTAGCCAGCCTAGAACATGCACAAACATATACATAGGTATTCTTTATTAGCCACTATATATTCATAGTTAAATGAATGAAAACTCCAGGCTGAGAGTCAAAGGGAGAATTTCTTTCTCATAACTTTCTCCAATAAGAATGACCTATAAAAATGCTGAAAAGAAAGGATAATCCAGGGGGTATCTCCTTTGCCTGCAATTTACTAATTGCATTTATTTTTTTTCCCTAGGAGTGTGATGAGAGAACCTATATTAAATGATTTACTTCCTTCATGCATTATCACTGGAAAGATCTCTATTATGCCTGCAGTCAAAGAGTTCAAAGAGAATGCTGTTGTGTTTGTAAATGCTCCCACTGCAGAGGAAGTAGATATTGTTGTCTTTGCCACTGGATACAAAGCTTCTTTTCCCTTCATTGATGAATCAATTCTCAAGGTTGAAAACCATCATGCTTCCTTGTACAAATACATCTTTCTTCCTCAACTAGAGAAACCAACACTAGCCATTATAGGCTTCATCAGGCCATTTGGTGCAATCATACCAGTTGTGGAAATCCAAGCACGTTGGGTCACACGTGTCTTTAATGGTATGTAGATTGAGTTGCAACTCTCTAATGCAGGGGTGTCAAACTTGTGGCCTGTGAGCCAGATGCTTATGTGTTGACCACGCCCCGCTCAGTTTAGTGAAGGGGAGAAAAGTCCCAATATGTCACGTGACGATGCCGTGATGACGCGAGTTTGACACCCCTGCTCTAATGAGTCCTTGAGCATATCTATTTTATATGCAAAATGCTGCTGGACAACAGAGTGATGACAACTAAACTAGGTATTCTTTGATAGTAGCTTCCCAGCAAGAGTTACCAGCCTGCTTTCAGATATATCCCTGCTCAGTACCATCATAGATAAACTGTAGATAACCAGTTCAGCCAAGGCTATTACTGACAATGGTATTACTATCATATCTCAGATCTTAATAACTAACTCCAGGTAACCCCCTTCTGAAACACTAACTAGATCCATACTTGTTTGTCCTTAGCAGAGTGGTTACATCCTATACCTTCTTATATTTTTGACTTAGAGCAGGGGTGTTAAACTCAAGGCCCGGGGGCCGGAACTGGGCCATGGGGTGCTTAGATCTGGCCCGAGGGGACACCCTGGAATCAGCAAAGGAGTGGTCTTCGATGCCTCTGCCAAAGAAAACGGAGCTTAGGAGGGCCACGTGCGTCTCTCCCGAGCTTCGTTTTTTGCTGGCAGAGGAGTGCAATCGAGTTTGACACCACTGACTTAGAGGATTTCCCCTTGTTGTTTAGTTTTTGAAACTATCCTACTTTATTAATCTGATTCATTACAAACTTTTTATTTTGTTTGTTCATCTTGTGTGCTACTTGGCTCTGCTTACTCAAATGAGTCCGCATTTTTCTGCCTACTAAAATAGAAGTACTTGGAGATTCAAGGGGCCTATTCTAATTTCATAGTATTTCCATTCAATTTCCAGAATAATTTCCTTTCCAAAGATTGCATCCATTACGTGCTTCAGATGAATTGAGGCACAAACCCCTTCTCACTCCTACTCTTTAAAGTAGAAGTTTATTATTTATTTACTTTATCTCTTCACTCTTGTTTACAGAGTTGAGATGCAGGAGGGGGAAGCCAATTCCCCAAATCAGAGGATGCAACTTGTTTCACTTGTCAGTGTTTTGATGGTGGGGGCTGTTATTAAGATTAAGGTGAAATTAGTAGTAGGAAGCCTTGGGGTAGCAATTTACATCCATTACAATTCTCAGAATATATCTCTAAGAAAAACAAATATACCTTCAAGCGTAATTTGAATCCAATTACATGATAATCTCATGATCATTTCCATTTGGGCATTTTTTTATTTGCTACATCTTCTTTGAAAGACAGTCAGACAGGTTTTTTGTTTGGTAATAATCCTCCATTAAAGCTATCATTTACTTGCTTTGGTGCAAAACACCCACCAACTTTCTGAAATATTGCTGAAATATTCTCTTTCCTTTCAGGTTTGTGTAAATTGCCTCCAGCCAAAACCATGATGGAAGAAATCAATGAAAAGAAAAAAAACAAAGTCAACTGGTAAGTCTTTTTATGTAATGAAGACTATATTGGACCAAGTCTCCTTGGCTGGAAAAAAAATGCACTGCAATTATTAGCTGACCAGCTTCCAGCACATGTTTGATCTTCGGAAAACACTAAAAAATTTATACAATGTAAACATTGATTGCTGATATTTTTGTACTGCATGGCAGATAAACAATCTAATCCAATAAACCATGGTGGCGCAGTGGTTAGAGTGCAGTACTGTAGTACTGCAGGCTACTTCTGCTGCCTGCTGCCTGCCTGCAATTTGGCTGTTCAAATCTCACTAGGCTCAAGGTTGACTCAGCCTTCCATCCTTCCAAGGTCAGTAAAATGAGGACTCAGATTGTTGGGGGAATATGCTGACTCTGACTCTATGCTCATAAACCAAAGCTGCTTCAAATGAGACAAGAAGGAACTAATATTTTTGTCCTGAACTATGAGGAATTGGTGTGACATGGATAAAATTCTCAGCTAATTGCCTACTAGCTCAGGTCACATGGCTAAGTACTAGCAATATAGTAAAAAAAATTATTTCCATAAATGTTTATTGACTTAAACCAGATTTAATCAAGCTTCAGTTCTATTAGAGGGCTATTTCAATGTTGCAGATGGAATCCTTGAAGTTGCATCCTATATTTATGTGTGTTTGTCTGGTGGCATCTGTAGTTGTGGAGAACTACATCATCTTCATTTCATGGTGGCACCTAAACCTAGTAGATGAAAGATACTTGCCTTGCAAAGCTTGCAAAATGCTGTATGATTGCTGATTTTCATGTTAGCATTACAAGGCTCAAATGGAACAAAATTAGTTTTAAAATCAAGGATAATGTCAGGCAGTATTTCCAATCAGTAAACAGAAGCTGTCATAGCTCAGAAGAATGCAGGATAGACCTCACTTAGCAACATTCATATCATTCAAAGTTACAGCAATGTAAAATAAATTAGCTTTGTGACCAATCCTTGCATTCATGATTGTTGTTAATGTGCTCCACAACTGATTTCTGACAAGCACAGTTAATGGAGAACTTAGAAATAAAATCACAAGTAACAGTCATGTGATATCTCATTTATCAATCACAGTGATTTGCCAAACAACTGAATCGGAAGTGACATCATAAGCCTGTTGCAGTCACTTGATTTTTCACTTAGCAACCACAGTGGTTAGTGACAGAATTGCCAGTCCCTATTGTGATCATTAAGCATGGGCTATGTCAGGGGTGTCAAACTCGCGTTATCATGTTGTCGTCACAGGACATATAGTGACTTTATTCCCTTTTGCTAAAATGGGAATGGGCGTGGCCAACAAGTGACAAATCCAGCCCACCGGCTGCGAGTTTGACACTACTGGTCTATGGAAATACAAGCTTTACAATAGATCTTGTTTAATGACCACAATTGGGACCAGCAAATTTGTCATTAAGTGAAGTGACTGTTAATCACAACCATGCTTATAATCTTACTTCAGCTTTCCATTGCTTTACAGAACTGCAAAGTCATATAGGCAGGTATTGGTCATGAAGTTATTTTTTTCATCCTCATTGCAATTGCAAGCAGATGCTAAATAAATCAGTCATTAAATGAAGACTACATTTTCTTCCAGTGAGATCTCAAATTTTGCATGCAGATTTTGTCCATTTTCTGGAGCAATCAATCTATGGACTAATTTCCTGATGAGAATTACAGTATGCTTGTAGCTCAGAAAAGCGATTAAATAATAAATAAAACTGGCTCTCCTGGGGCCACTGCAAATCTTTTGATTTTCTAGGCTAGCGCAAATGATCATAATTAAATCACAAAGCACTTGTTTTGCATGATCACATACAAAAATTGATAGCATGTCCAGCTTTTAATGTATCTTAAATGGAAGGAATAAGTCTGCTTGAGCCATAATATTGCACAAAATATTAGGACAATTGAACTGATGGATTGATTCAGTTTTCACTGGCCAGCATTACAGGCTGAATGTCTAGTAGCCTTTACAAAGCTGACTTTCACTATGTCAAGGGGCATACAAATCCTTCTTTAAAAAGGTTTTCAAAGGAGCACAGTAGTCTTCACTTCTAACACAGAAGCAGCCTCTCTTCTTCATTTGGAGGTGCTCCAGGGCCTCCCTCACAATCTGGACTAACATTTTTATTCCTTGAAGATGTTCTATGTGTGCATAAGAGCCCCTTTCAGATACTGGAAATGCTGGTTGAAATTGTGCTGCCTAGTGAGGTGAATTGTGTCGCCTCTGCGGTATGAGGTAAATAATAGTATTTCACAGGTTGCTAAGTTATTTTTTTTTTAATCAGAAAAGCAAATAAATGGTATTTCTGTTCATCTAAATTAAATCATAACAATATATTGTCTCCAAAGAGATTTGTAGACATTTTAAGTTTTGGAGGAAGCTAAATATTAAAGATCCAGGGTCCCCAAGAAAAAGGACAGAATTTTCAGTGCCAGGTGGTGTATTTAATTTACTAACTGTACTATTTCCTGTCTCTTTCTTTGTGCTATTTGATTAAGGTTTGGCCTGTCCTTTGATGAAGTCCTGAAAACAGATTGCCTTGTTTACTGTGATGAACTTGGTTCCTTCATTGGTATAAAGCCTAGTGTGCCAGCTCTACTTCTCAAAGATCCCATACTAGCAGTCAAGATTTTCTTTGGCCCCTGCTCTCCCTACCAGTATCGTCTGACTGGACCAGGAAAGTGGAATGGGGCCAGAAATGCCATCCTGAACCAGTGGGAACGAGTCCTGAAGCCCACAAGAACCCGAGTTGTGGAAGATTCCTTGAATTGCTTCTCTTGCTTATTGAAAGGGCTTGCCATATTTGTTATCTTGGTTGGAATTTACCTTAGTTTCAATTAGTTTTTGCAGACCACTTTGGGACAACCAAGGTGCAAATTTCTCTTTTTAAAAAGGATGTGCCACTCCAGGTACCTCTTCAAAAAGTTAGAGTTCTCTAAACATTACAAAATATTAATTTTGAATTTATTATTTGACCAAATAGTAATCAGTTAATTATGTTTGATTTTACTTAAAAGTAAAAGAAGATGTAAATGTTGACCTGACCCAGTTAACTATTTTTTTGAAGGGCAGCCTTGGTATGCCACCCAAAAGGCATTATCCGGCCTTCAGCTTTAGCCATGACATTTTCTTGAGTTTGTTATAGTCATTTGGGTAATATAAAAAGTCCTACTAGAATATATAAAAGTTTCAACTAATTGATCTTTCTGTGGCCAGAAAAGTAGGACATGATTAAAGTTCCTGTTCCCCAAAAGCCAGTTCTCAGACCCACTGTGATTAATATTTATTGATAGACATACTTTTCTACTCCCCTTCAAAATCATTCAGATTCAACTCCACATTGTTTGAGTAAATTCCATATTTCATGTGAAGGATCCCACTCTTCTTTCTGAAAGCAAAACAATTACATTGCTTTGCTTTGCTTTGCATTGCTCTTATTTCATCTGGCAATTCTAGTTGCCTAAGAGGTTCCTATGCTTGTGCAGACATCACTTCCTGCCTGTAAACCTTTCAAGGTAATCCAGGTAGGAAACCAAAATATGAGTACTCATGCTACCTTTATTGTAAGATTACAATAAGAGAATCTTGCAAGTCTAAAAGCATTTCCCCCCTCCCTTGCTTTTACTTTCCACAGAATTAGGAAGAGTCCTTTCTGATATGTTTTTTCCACCTGCATTTGCTGTTTGGCCTCAAATTTTGTTCATCAGACCATTGTTTAGACTGCAGCGCTTCCTTCTGTCTTGCAAGGTTATTTTCACAGCCAATTACATCACCCTTCTAGTCAACACCTGAAAGAATCAGAGGCTTTGGTGCATATATATTACAGGTAGTCCTTGATTTACAAACATTTGTTTAGCGACCATTCAAAGTTATGACGTCACAGAAAATAGTGATTTATGACCGTTTTTCACCCTTATGACTGTTACAGCATCCCCATAATTACATGATCAAAATTAGGTCACTTGGCAATTGGCATGTACTGTATTTATGACCGTTGCAGTGTCCCGAAGTCATGTGATCACTTTTTGCAACTTCTGACAAGTAAAGTGAATGGGGAAGCCAGATTCACTTATCAATTGTGTTATTAACTTAACAACTGCAAAGTTTCACTTAACAACTGTGGCAAGAAAGGGTGTAAAATGGGGCAAAACTCATTTAACAACTGTCTTGCTTAGCAACAGAAATTTTGGGCTAATTGTGGTCGTAAGTCGAGGGCTACATGTATTGGAACTGCCAGATGAAACTTCAAGTCAGTATGAAACATTCTGATATGAGTTACTGCCATGTCACTATGGCATCAAGCACCTCTTCAAGGGCAAACATAGCCATTTCACAAAGTTTATTAACTATAGTAGTTAATGGCTTGAACTTACTGTTATCCTTTGTCTCTCTGCTAAATGTCTCATAATTCTGGATCCTCTAAGCCAGGGGTGAAATGCTCCTGGTTCGGACCGGATCGCCCAATCTGGTAGCGATGGAGGCGGGTGGTTCGGAGAACCGGTAGCAAAAATCCCTGCCCCTCCACCCATGCCCAGCTAAGCCGCGCAGAGGCTTTTTTTTTTAATTTTTAAAAGCATTTTTTCTACAACCTCTTCGGCCGAAAAAATGCTTTTAAAAGTAAAAAAAAAGCCTCTGATGATCGCACGGCTCAGCTGGGATCATCAAAGGCTTTTAAAAGCATTTTTTCTACAATCTGTTCAGAGATTGTAGAAAAAATGGTTTTAAAGGCCTCTGATGATCCCAGCTGAGTTGCCTGATTGGCAGAGGCTTTTAAAAGAAAAAAACCCTCTGCCGATCAGGCAACTCAGCTGGGATGGTCAGAGCCTTTTGAAAGCATTTTTTTACAACCTCTTTGCCGAAGAGGTTGTAGAAAAAATGGTTTTAAAAGTAAAAAAAAAAAATTGGCCACACCCACCAAGTCACATTACCCCCCCCCCACCAAGCCACGCCCACAGAACCGGTAGTAACAAATTTTAGATTTCACCACTGCTCTAAGCATTGACTTTCAACTTTTTTTTAATCCATTCATTGGTACCCTCATGATTTTAAGTGGGTTAGGACAGTGGTGGGATTCAAGTAATTTAACAACCGGTTCTCTGCCCTAATGATTTCTTCCAACAACCAGTTTGCCAAACTGCTCAGAAAGTTAACAACCGGTTCTCCCGAAGTGGTGCGAACTGGCTGAATCCCACCACTGGGTTAGGACTTGGAGATGAGAGATATACAATCAGTCAGATGTAAAACTGGTAATTTCCTCTTAATAACAAGAACAAAACAGCTCTGTGACATCAGGCTATAGTGCAGCATTATCAGGCACTTAGTGGCCAACTGGATGCATTTGCAAAGGTAAAAAGGTAACATCCAAAGGAGGTTCAAACCAATCTACAGTATCTTTGGTGTTCAAAGAGAGGTTAGAGTTCCATGCCAGTGTTGCAGATTTAAACCAATCAACTTGTTTTCATTTGGAAGGTTCCCATGCAGGAATTAACTTTTTCTTCAGAATCTGTGACCAATAACTGTACAAACCTCCCCTCACCATTGATAAGATGTCTTGTTTTGACTGCAAACACAAGAAAACTAGGCTAAGAGATTTGTTTGAATGTTGCCTTCATTTTAATTTTGCTTTAATGAACATAATGGTGTCTGTTTACAGAGCTGATTAGAGAACAAGTATATTAAAAAGTTAATTGTGTGACTGGACATGCACTAACCAAGTCAGCCTCCCCAATCTACTACTCCCCAGATGTTTTAGATGATACAGTAGAACCTCGGGTCACGAACGCTTCTGACCACGACCAAACTGAGTGCTGACCAAAGAAATCTGTTAATGTTTCACTCTGGTCACAAACACATCCTTGGGTGGCGATCAAACACAGCCGCGGCAATTTTCCCTTCCGTGCCATTTTTTTTTTCTGTATGCGCATGCGCAGTCAGTCTTACGTCTGGTTATAACCAAGTCAGGTTGCGGACCAAAGTCCTGGAAAGGATTACAGTCATGACCGGAGGTTCCACTGTGCCCCAAATCATCTTATATGGCAAGAAGCAAAGGATTGTAATCATTTAGCATTTGTGGTAACAATATCATCCTATTTTAAGTAGCATATTTACACACAAAGTGGTTTCATATGTTTGGCTACCATATACATATATGGTAATAGATACATATATATTAACACATATATTTTTTATTCCTACCAGATAGGATTGCAATGCCAGGACATTAATTTACTCCATAGGATATTGTGTTATCTTTTAAAATAATGCAAATTTTTAGAGAATATAGGATGACTCAGAACTTTGCTTTCAGCATTGCTTAGCCTGATCCCTTGGGAAATGGGATATGAAAGCAATATGATTCCTTAAGCTGGCAACTAAGTTCAGAGTTTCATTTTACTATGATGAGTAATGGATATTGGCATATGCATTTTTATGCTATAATTCTCTTAAGGCTCAGTCATAATTGTTAGTAATCAGATATAATGGGAACTATAATCTAAAATATTGTGAAAGAAAATTGACAAAAATATCAAGTTTCAGAACAGTTAACTGAAGTTACATAATCATATCTTAGATAAACAAATGTTCATATCAGTTTTAATAGTCATGCCTATTAAAACCTCTTTTTCTATTTCCTTCTATGTTACCATATATTGGTGCCTTCGCCAAACAAATTTGCATTACATTAAAAATATTTAAACTTTAACTTCATTACTAGTGCTTGCAGTGAGCAGTATGATTTTACTTCAATTTTGGTACTGAAAAATGTATTCTTCTTAGAGTCAAAGGTATTCTCAAAAACTTTCTCCACTGTCACAATTCAAAGGCATTGATCCATTATCCTTTTTAATTGTTAACTTAGTTCTGATATGTTAAATTAATAAGACTATGGCTTTGACAATAGGTATCTTTGTTGTCAAGATATTATGCTTTGCAAATTGCACTAAAATACTTTAAATAATATCATAAAATATATGTTTAATACCATTGATATTTTGCTGTCAGATATGCTATAATAAACAAATTCTACTTTAACACTTTAAATAATTTTACATTAACTACATTAACAATTTTAAATGTCATTGCATAATAATTAGGAAGAATTCATTATAACAATTATGGAGTGAAATAGATGGCAAATTTCAAAAGGAAAAAATGTTACACCAGAACACAAAATGGGAGTGATCAGAACCGAGGCTGAAAGTTTGCCTACCAGCAAAGAGAGAAAAGAAAAACTAAAACAAATCTTCCAGGTGTTATTTATTTCTACTTTTTCCCCCTTTGCCTTATCATTACTTCCCAAGGTTACAGTAGTTTAGTATATATTCCATTCACCAGTAGATGGCGCCTTCAGCTTAAATTTCAACGTTGCACAAAATCTGACAAATATTTATTTCAGGTTTTTTGCAAATAGTCAATATTGAGACAAATAATTCCAGCATTTTAAAATGCCTTACCAAAATGGCTGTTGGTCCTACCTGAACGCCATTTCTTGTAGAGATGGAAGAGAGCATCCAGAGTGGGTAGTAGCTCTATGTTCTGCATGTAGACTGAGCACGTGATCTTCATTTGCATCTCAGGTCACTCCTCCCTCGCCTGGTGCTTCCCCAGTTTGGCGAAGGTCAATTGATGCATAGACTTGTGTCCTGTAAAAGAGGAGCCCCTCCCAGACTGTGGACCAGAACCTAGTAAGGGTGGGGCTGGTGTCCACTTTGTTAACCCTATGGGGTGACTTTAGCCTCTTAGGGGGCCTTCCAACGAGGAGGATTTGGCACGAGTTTGCGGAGCCCCACTCCTCATGTCCGATCTTGCCGCAACATCAAACCACTATAGTAACATTTCTTCTTAAGGGGGAGATATTGGGGAGCAGAAGAGAGGTTATATCAAAAGTCTTCCATTGTGTTGCACCATAGAGTCAACTCTGACACCCTTATTTAGCATTTAATATGAAGTTAATTGGTATCATTGGTAAGCAGATAATATCCAGTTGAATATCACAACCTTGGACCAAGAAAAAGAATGCATACAGTAAATGTCCTATTCTGGTGTCTGGAAGCAATTCATTTCTAGACTGGGAAGAAAGGCTCAGATTTAATCCCAACACTACAGAATCCCACTAATTCTGCGTCTACAGAAATCTTGCTGTTCCCGGGATCTTTCTTTTTAAGTAATGTGGGAAGCCCCCACCCCAAAGAATGAAATATTTTGGGGGATATTAAAAAGGCAGGGTAGAGTATTTCCCCTAAAGGAGAAATGGGAAAAAACCTTAAGGGAGGCAGAAACCAGACCCAGTTTCCCTGCCCCAAGCAGTTTATAGAAATGCAGAAAGACTGAGTCAGGCAGAAACTTCAGATAAGCAACACAATCAGCAACACAATCAAGCCAAAGTTTGACAAAATTAGCTCAGACAAACAAATAGGATTTGCATTTCCCATTTTGCATATAGAGCCAGCTATGACCCCTACATGACCCACCCACTCTAAACTCATTTTGTCAGCTGTCCCAGAATCACATGTGCTTGGTGGTTCTGCTTCATCAATCAAGGGAACCTTTCTTTCCAATCAACCTCCAGGCTCCATTTTATTTCCAGTGCCTTTCTCCCAGCTTGGAACTGGACCTGGGATTTTTCTTCCAACAGTAGCATTGCCCTTCTTTGTATGAAATGTTCATAATCTGGGACTTGCTCTGGAAACAACCACTGGAAAGACTGAGCACAACCACTTATTTCCCATGCACCATCTCAACCTTTTCCAGGTGTCACAGTATCTGGAGGGTTCAATATCTGAGGCTTGCAAATAAGACGACTGCTACTACTCAGATAATATCTGCCTGCCGTAAATATTTGCAAGAGAAAAGCCTTTTGTGGGTAGGGAAAAGCCTGAATCATATCTTTACTTGGGGCTATTAGACAAATCAAATGCAAGTTACGATTTGTGTAGTTCTCAAGGGGAAAAACAGTGTGTGTAGACACTACTGGAATATTTGTTTTAAGGTAAAGTTGAAAGGGGGAAAGATGAAGCAGGTACAAAGTGCTTCCTGTTAAAATGAGAGTTTTGGATTAATGGAAACACTGCAAAATTTAATAAACCTCTCTACAAACTTTCGCCATAATGGTGGTGGATTATGCAATACTGTCTTCTATAAAGCTGTTTGAAGAGAATCTGCTGTTTACAGTAGTTTGTGGATTAAATAGAAAAGGAGAAAACATTACTCTTGGTTATCTCACCTATTTAAGGTATGTATAATAATTTTCTCCCCCCCCCAAATGCTCTGTGAAAGCAAATACTGGAGGGAACATTTTTACCCTCTTCTCTACCCCCTCCCCATTTCTTTTCTCTTTCTTTCTGTTCTTAATTCCTGCCAGATGAGTCAAAATGGTTTGGACAGCATACATACAATTGATTTCTCTTTTCCCCCTTAGCCCTTCCTCCACACTTAAACTTCTGGAAATGCTGCATTTATGCTGCTGCAGAGAAAGAAATCTGAAACATTTTTGTTTCTTAATCACAGTTTTAACAACAAATTTTAATTCTTGTTCCTTTGTTTGCCCTGTGATTGTGATTTTTGCCCAAAGTCAGATAAATTTGCACAGATAGATTCTGCAAACATTCATTAATCAACAACTGAGTTACATGAATTTTGCACAGAGATATCCTGCAGAATGTATTTAAAGATATCCTTGTGATCACAGAACAATGTGAGCAAAAACTTTTTAGGAAGCAAAATAAATGAGCCCAGACTGTTACAAAAACAGGAAGTAGTATCATATGATTTTATTTGCAAAAAGTATGCTAAGAAAGCAACTTCAGAAATAAGTTATGGGAAAACGTACTTTAGCCCTAAGACAAATCCACATGAGGGTTTTATACACTCTTTCAGCTGGTTTTGAGAGGCAAGAGGCAATTTCCTTGCACTGTAGATTTTAGCTGCAATACTGTATTGAAGGGTATTGAAAACAAGTCCAAACATGGATGTTTTAGCAGCAGAGAAAAAGAAAGTTTGTTTGCAAAACAAAAGTTAGAGTTGCAAAAAAGTAAAAATCAAATTTTATGCAGTTTGTTGTAGAGGAAACAAAAATGAAATTGTTTCTGTAGAACACAGAATATTTGTGATAGTCTGCAATTTACTTCATGGTCAGCATTTAATCTCTACAGATTAAATACAAAAAATTTAACCATTCTATAGTTGTTAGGGGAAGGGAAATGTTCTACTGAGAAATGAATTCTGCATTTTTTAGCTTCACCCTTTCCTAGTTCTGTTTGATTTTATTTTGCAAAATTCAAAATAAGTTCACCATACTTCTAAATGTGCACAGATACATGTAGATTAGTGTACATAAATGTAAGACATGTAATTAAATCTGCCTTTCTTGAAATGTGCAGGCTGCAGTTTCATTATGAACTCCCCTACTCAAAAAGGCAGAGAAATGTACAAAAGAAGGAACTTATCAGTGCTTTGCTTTCATAATTATTAGAATCAAAACTAAGAAACCACTTTTTGTCTTTGAGCATATCAATTACCTCTTAGGTTAGTTGACACATCATACTAAGTGAAATATAATTTGTTTGATGTGGCTCATCTAGAACTGTTGTGCCTTCCTCTGACATATCCTCAAATGAAGAACTACTGAACTGAAGAAATAATCAAGGTACAGTTCCCAATTCAAGCTGAGGCTGGACTATGCAATGTTCCTCTAGGTCAAGGAACTTAATCCAGAATCTACTAAAGTGCTGTCTGGATTTCTCCCCAGAGAATACTGATGCTTGCAGAGAATTCACAGGAATGGGAGAAAGACTAATGCTTAGAAGTGCAGGAAAAGTCATGCAGATCTTCTAGGAGTAGGTCTGCTGCAAATTCACACACAAATAACAGAGGAACTATGCTGCCATCAGCATTTACCTCTCTGCCTTCCTTTCAGTCTATATTACCAGCAACTGTCTGCTAATGCTAAATGGCTTTTAACCCTTCTTGGATGGAGCTTTGCTCACCCCAATACAAAAAAGATATTGAGACTTTGGAAAGAGTTCAGAGAAGAGCGACAAAAATGATTAGGGGCCTAAAACATATGAAGAACAATTGCAGGAACTGGGTATAGTCTAGTGAAAACAAGGAGCATGGGTGACATGATAGTAGTATTCTCATACTTGAACAGTTGCCATAAGGGAGGGCCAACTTATTTACCAAAACACCTGAAGACAGGAAAAGTAACAATGGATGGAAACTAAGCAAGAAAAGAGACAACCTAGAACTAAGGAGAAAATTCCCAAGAGTGAGAACAATTAACCAATGGAACAAATTGCCTTCAGAAATTGTGGGTGCCCCATTAATGGAAGCTTTTAAGAACAGAGTGGACAACCATCTTATCAGAAATAGTATAGGTCTCCTACGAGAGCAGGGATTAGACTAGATGACCTCTGAGGTCCCTTCCAACTCTATTATTGTTACATCATGTGATGAAGCTAGTTCCTGTTACTCTTGGTCACCTTTTGAGTTTCTCTGTGGTAGTTCTGACAAACTACATTCATTGCTATTGACCCTGCTTTTACTGTGGAGTTTCACCTTTGCTACAGCTCCACCTCCTCTAGAAATAAAGAAATAAAACTGCCATGGTAAGGCAAAATACCAACTATATTATGGAGTTTGGCAAGTTGTGCCAAAACAGCAAGTGTTGACTTATTCACCACTTAAACCAGTGGTATAAATAAATATAGTATGACCTGGCAATGAAACCACTTTCATTAACTTGATTTAAAATGCTATATTGTAGCACAATTCACTTTTTTAAATTTTTACTTTCCTTTTTTCATAACTGAGCACCCCCACCCCACAACCAATAGAATCTGGAGTCCCTGTATTCTCCATATTTATTTTTACCATTATTATGAGTATCTCTGACACTGCATAGATTGAAGAATGTTGTTTAGGAATGGTGAGTATTAACAAAGCTCTAGTGTTAAAAGAGGCAAGAGGGCCTCCCTGAGAAAAGAACAGTAATTTGCATTCCAATATACAATATAAACAGTGCTTGAATTTACCAGATATTTACTGGCAAAGATGTATACTTAAGGGAAGAGAAAAATGCTTCCTGCTTATGAAACTTCACAAGGAAATAATAAAAGTATTGCTACAGAATTATAACCTTTGCACTTTGTGTCCAACAGATAGTAGTGTGTTAATTAATACCAGTGCAACTTTCTAGCTGCCTCTTCAGAAAAGCCTCTATCCTGACACCAAGGTATGGAACGAAAAGTGGCCATTATTGGGGCAGGAGTGAGTGGGCTGGCCTCTATCAAGTGTTGCCTAGAGGAAGGACTGGAACCTACCTGCTTTGAAAAAAATGATGTCATTGGAGGACTTTGGCAATTCACAGTGAGTAGCACTAATTCAAATTTAAAATTCTGGGGGAAAAAAACCCTATCAAATTGTAGTAATTCTACAAGCAACAACAGAGAAGAACTTTACTTGAATCCAAAGATTCTGGAGTTTGGGATTTTTTTCTCTATGTTGTGAGGTCTCTTTTGCTTGTGCCATCAAAGAAAATTTGGGGCCATTAAACTAAAATACAGGTAATCCTTGACTTACAACAGTTCATTTAGTGACGTTCAAAATTACAATGGCATTGAAAAATGCAACTTATGACCTTTTTTCATAGTTACAACCTTTGTAGCATCCCCATGATCATGTGATCAAAATTCAGATGCTTGGCAACTGGTTCATATTTATGACGGTTGCTGTGCCCCAGGATTATATGATCACCTTTTGTGACCTTTTGTCAAGCAAAGTCAATGGGAAAGCCACGTTCACTTAACAACCAGTTACTAACTTATCAAGTGCAGTGATTCTCTTAACAACTCAAAGTGGTAAAATGGGGCAAAACTTAACAAATGTCTCACTTAACAACATAAATTTTGAGGTCAATTGAGGTCGTAAATTGAGGACTACCTATAACTGTTTTGCCCTCCAGAGATTATGTTGCAATCATTAAAGTATTTTTTAAAACAACACCCATGAAATAATAGGAAGATTCTATAGACCAAAAAGAAAGCAAGAGATAATCTTGCTCTGAGCAACTATAAGCTGCTGTTGTTAAGTTATAAGATAACTTGACTGTGGAGGAAATATATATACAAGAAGCAATATCTAACTACTGACACTGATGTCAGAAGGGTCCAAGGGTAGTACCAAGACAGGCAGACTAAAGAAAAGGAAAATAATTAAAAGATGAAGCTACGGGAGGTACGGAGACAAAAGATGGAGGAAGCATTATAAGCAACTCTTTGAGAAAGCTGCCCTGCTGCCAAATGCAATCAAGATTTCTATATGTCTTTCTTGGATGGGAAGTAAAACATATGAACCTTGTCCAAAAAGCAGATATCTATCACTTCCACCTGGAGACTGGCCCAGTCCTGCCAGTTCAACCAGAGAAGAAAATAATAAATGGTCCAGCCCTTCGGGAGATTCTCATCCCTACAGGCAGTTTGCCATGGATTTTGTTTACCTCAGTAATCACAAGTTCAGAGGCAGCAGTCAGAGATTGTGGGGCTCTTAGTGGGAGGGTTCAAGTGAAAGCTGGTTGAGAAGCTGACTATTTCCAAAGTTGGCAGGGAGATAAAAACCCTGAATTTCCTACAGGCAGTCTGTAAAAAATTAGGAGACCTTTAATTAAGCATTGTTGAGAAACAATGAGAAAAACTGCTCTTCATATTGATAATTCCCATAGACTTTAGCACCTTCATATACTAAGATTTGTTCATATGTGGGTTGGACATATAAAAAATTAAATTAAAATTAAAAAATAATTAATTAATTAAAAAAACAAAAACATCCAAAAGGCAGATTAAATGGACCACTAGGTCTTTTTCGGCTGTCTGTTTTCTTGTTTCTATAATGAAGTTCAGATTATACGCATTTAAGTGGTTGTATACACATTGACTTCACCACATAGCTGTTTTTTGATAAATTGAGTGCCACACACATATGAAGCTATACATGTACAATATATATCCTCAGATGATGGTGCATAAGTAGGAGGTGTTAAACCTTCCTACTATCATATTTTACTAGCATAGCTTAGATATATTAAAACTCCTTGGTAACCTTTCCTGTTTGATGAAAGACAAAGAAACCAGGCATTCTCTGCTTTCAGAGAAGCCAGATATTCCCAGGATTAATTACATAGACTCCAATGCTCATCCCCAAACTACCTCATTCTGGGAATCACTAAAATGACATTCTCAACACATTTTCACAGATAGGAAGCATGTCTACAGATATCAGTGTGTCACAGATACCATGTTTGTGTTCTCAAGTCTCCCTGCAGCAAAAAGTGTCCTTTGGAATGATGAACACACAAACACATGTCTAATTAAAATTTGATTGTAGAACAGGGGTGTCAAACTCAATTTCATTGAGGTCCGCATTAGGGTTGTGTTTGACCTCCGGGGTCTAGGGTGGGTGTGGCTAGGGTGGGCCAGCTCGATGTCATTCATGTCGGGGACACCTGTGGTTGCCCAAGTGCTCTGCCAGTGAAAACGGGCTTCCAAGCTCTGTTTTTGGCTGCCATGGCCTCGTGCAAACCTCTGCCAGTGAAAATGGAGCTTGGGAGGGCCGCATGCTCCCAAGCTCCGTTTTCGCTGGCAGAAGCACCACGGGCTGGTCCTTTGCTGTTTCCAGGACAGCCCTGCAGGCCAGATCTGGCCCCTGGGCCTTGAGTTTGACACCCCTGATCTAAAATAACCTGAATGGTTCCAATGAAAAAACAGAGCAACTTTGGCCTCCTTAACGGGCTCTTGCTAGAATACAGAAGCTGATCTCAATCCAGTTTCTCAGGGATATATTCACTTAGAGAGTTTGTAAATGAAAAATACATAGGCTTTTCATGTTGTTCCTTGAATTATTTATGATATAGCATAGTGGAGCTCAGGTGGGCTGCAAGCTCCATTTTCTCTGGCAGAGGATTGCAGGATGCTGTGGCAGCCAAAAATGGAGTTCAGGAGCCTGTTTTCACTGGCAGAAGCACCACGGGCCAGTCCTTTGCTGTTTCCAGGGTGGACCTGTGGGCCAGATCTAAAAAGAGCCTTGGTACTACAGGGGTTTAAGGCACCCTGTTATTAAGCTTATTAAGACCAGCTGCCTGCAATTACTGCAGGGTTCGAATCTCGCCAAGGCTCAAGGTTGACTCAGCCTTCCATCCTTTCTAAGGTAGGTGAAATGAGGACCCAGTTTGTGGGGGCAATAAGCTGACTTTGTATAAATATACAAAAGGATGAAGGCTATTGCTGAGCACATTGTAAGCCGCCCTGAGTCTTCGGAGAAGGGCGGCATATAAATCAAATTTAAAAAAAAAAAAAAAAGTACCCCACGGGCTGGATCTAGCCCCTGGGCCTTGTGTTTGACACCCCTGTTGTAGAATAAGATGAAAATGTAATGTTGTTTTATTTATTTCTTTAATATTTACATTTATATACTACTCATTTTGTTGTCCAAAGCTGAACAGCTAAGATCATTAAAATAAAGGTAGCTATATATCAGTGGTCAGCAGAATTAAATAAAACCAGATTTATCCAGAGGTGAAATTCATGTACCTTCCCTATTGGTTTGCAAATGTGTGCGCACTGCGCATGTGCTTGCTTTGCTCCCATGCGTCATCTGCACATGCGCAAAGCATTCTGTGCATGCACAGAGGCTTAAAATGTCACAAAAAGTGACATCATGACATCTGCATGGTTGGGTGGAGCGTCCCACAGCCGCTGCTACAGGTTCGCCTGAGCTGGATAGATCCGGCTGAATTTCACCCCTGGATTTATTCCATGGCTAAAGCAGATTACATATAAATAGTAGGTTGCATTGCAAAGCACTTTCAAAAATGATTTTTAAAGGCTCATAAACATTTTACTATATTATATACAACCATTGTACAGGACATTCCTGAAAAGGGAAGGACCAATGTATACAGATCTGTGGTGAGCAATACATCCAAGGAAATGACCTGCTTCAGTGACTTCCCATTTCCAGAAAGCTGTCCTAACTACCTACATCACTCCTTAGTCCTGGAGTACCTCAAGGATTATGCTAAACATTTTCACCTTCTGGACTGCATTCAGTTTAAGGTGAGGGGGGAGTAGATATTTCTGCAATTCGGAATAGGAAAGGACTGTAAATTTTAAGTGAAATTTCAACCATTATGGTATGTTAAAAATATAGAATTCCACTACATTATTCCATAGAACCATAGAATCATATGGCTGGAAGGGATCTGTTTTAACATCTAAGCAGCTGCCTCTGGAAAGCTTTTTGCAGTCTGCCTCCTACTCGTATACAGTATTTATTTATTAGAATTTTATTCCATTGTTATACCCAGAAATATAGTGTTTCTGATCATGTGTACAACACTCTTTGAGTGGGTTATACCACATCTTGTAAAAACCTGGTGTTTACACTTTAGATTGGCTTAGATAGAAAAGGGGACACACAGCCCCTGCTAGATATGGATAGCAGTGAGAGATTTATTACTAAACCAAAAATTTCCTCTGAGTGCTTAATGCTCTTATTAACTGTTATGCCTTTTGAGTAGTTCTATCCTTTTATCTAGTAATCCTCAAAAATCTCAACAGAACACAAAATAACAGCAAAATTGGAGATGTTATCACTCTATAATGATGCCGAGTTGTTTTCATTTGTTTGGGGGTTATACAAGACTACAGTATACAGCATCAGAAAACATCCAGATTTCACAACTACTGGACAATGGGTGGTCTACACAGAGACTAACGGAAAACAGGCATCAACTGTCTTTGACGCAGTTATGATTTGCAGTGGCCATTATACAGAAGTTAATCTACCCTTAGATTCTTTTCCTGGTGAGTTTTGCTTAATACAAATAAGCTAATGTGATTATGGTTCCAGCTATTTAAAAAAAATGGTCTTGCTGTTTTATAATACCAGGTTGATTCAAAATAAAATAGATAATCCATGATTTGATCATGGGTGAAAAAGCCAAATGCATTCTTTGGGGGAGGGGATGACAAAAATGACCTTAAAATAGTACAGGACACATGCAGGTAACTTCTAAGATTAACAAAGGTAACATGCATGTTGGTCTACCTTTGTGTCTAGTCTAGAAACTTCAGTTTCTGTAAAAATCAAGAGCCAAACTGGTTTGGGGATAAATGCAAACAGCCCGTATCATATGGGTGCTCAAATTATTGCACCAGCTGCTTGTTCATTTCCTGTCAAAATGCTGGTTGTAAGTACTACAAAACTTTGGTCCAGGTTGGTTGAGAGAATGTTTCTTTCTATAGGAACTTCTACAGTTGCCGAGAGCAGTGATGACATTTACCTACAAGGGGTTGATCTGGCATTGACTCAGGTCAAGCCTTCTTGGCTGACACTTCAATTCTGTGGAATGTTTTTCCTGCAGAGTTCAGGGTCCTGATGTTTCCATTAACTTTTTAAAAAAGTCCTTAAAACACATTTTGGTTTATAACTGTTGTTTAATTGTTAATTATTGATTTTACTTGCCTAACTTGTCTTCTGGCTTTTAATTGTTACTGAGACTTCAGTGGCCAGCTATACACCAACTTAAAATAATAATACAGGCAGTCCTCAACTTATAACACTTCATTGAGTTTACAATGGCACTAAAAAAAGTGACTTATGACAGTTTTTCACAGTTATAACCTTTCCCCTCAATAAAAATTCAGATGCTTGGCAACTGGTTCATATTTATAACCATTGTTGTATCCCAAGGTCATGTGACCACCTTTTGTGACCTACTGAAAAGCATAGTCAATGTGGAAAACCACTTAACAACCAGATTACTAATTTATCAACTGCAGTAATTCACTTAACAACTGTGGCAAGAAAGGTCGTAAAATGGGGCAAAACTCACTTAACAAATGTCTCACTTAACAACAGAAATTTGGGGTTCAATCAATCAGAATAGAGCTGGAAGGGAACTTGGGAGGTCTTCCAATTCAACCCCCTGCTCAAGCAGGAGACCCTGGCCTATACCATTTCAGATAGGTGGCTATCCAGTCTTTTCTTAAAAACCTCCAGTTATGAAGAACCCACAACTTCTGAAGGCAAGCTATTCCACTAGTAGTTAATTGACCTCACTGTTAGGAAGTTTCTCCTTAATTCCAGGTTGCTTCTCTCCTTGATTGGTTTCCATTCATTGTTTCTTGTCCTGAACTCTGGTGCTTTGGAAAATAAGTTGACCCCCTCTTCTTTGTGGTAGCCCCTCAAATACTGGAATACTGCTATCATGTCATCCCTAGTTCTTCTTTTCTCTAGAAATTCAATTCTTGCAACCATTCTTCATAGGTTTTTGTTTCCAGGCCCTTAATTATCTTAGTTGCGCTTCTCTCCACTTTTTCCAAAGTCTCAACATCTTTTTTGTAATGTGGTGACCAAAACTAGATGCAATATTCCAGGTATGATTTTACTAAGGATTTATAAAGTGATACTAATACTTCACATGATTTTGATTCTGTGCCTCTGTTTATACCATCAAGGATAGTATTAGCTTTTTTGGCTGTTGCCGCATACTGCTGACTCATGCTTAAGTGATTGTCCACTAGGATTCCAAGATCCTTCTCACAGTTAGTGTTTTTGAGCCAGGTTTCACCTCATCTGTATTTATACCTTTGGTTTTTCCTGCTTTTCTCCACATTGAATTTCATGTTGTTAGATAAGGACCATTGTTCAAGTCTGTCAAGATCTTTTTGGATCCTGAGCTTGTCTTCTGGGGTGTTGGCTATTCCTGTCAGCTTAGTGTCATCTGCAAATTTGAAGAGTTCCCCTCCTATTCCTGGATCTAAGTCATTTATGAAGATATTGAAGAGTACTGGCCTAATACCGAACCTACTGGTACCCCATTGCTTACTTCCCTTCATATAGATGTGGTACCATTAAGGACTATTCATTGAGTATGGTTTGTCAGTAACCATTTTTGGGGCTATCCTGGATCACACTAAAATCACCTTTCTAGTCTTGGCATGTATAATTTGAATAATAAATAGCCAGTGGGGAAAGATGCAGTGTTATGGGGTCTGGGGGAAAAGCAATTTTATTACATTTACTTGTAGTGTAATTTACATTACAGAAATATGAGAATTGCTGTCCTCCACATGTGCTTGCTTATTTTCAATGGGAAGAATGATTCCAAAAGAAGATTTTTCTCCCATGAAGAACAGCAGATCCAGAAAGCAGAGAGGCAATTATAATGGGAATTACAGTAGGGATAAAGACCTAAAGCCACCTTATCTCACCTGTTGTCTTAGTCAACCCCATTTCTACCCATGGTAGCTATTATGTTCTCAAAATTACACAATTCCTGTCATATCTTTTTGGATTTCAATATTTTCATTCATGAGAGATGAATCATTACAATCACTACTTGAGGCAGAAGAATTAAATGGTATTAGAGACAATGAAACAAGTTTCCCTGTTACATGGAAAGAAAACAGAAGGAAATCAGTTCCATTTACAGTTGAATAAATCTGATAATGTCAGAGCTTCAGCAGACCAGGACTAATTTAGTCCAGCATAATATTGCCAGTAGACCAGTAGTGGGTTTCAAATCCTGTCGCTACTGGTTCGCTTGTCAGCGTGCATGCGCTTGCACTCATGCGATACTTCTGGGCAGGTGGGTGGAGCTTGCCGCTGCCGCCACTACCAGTTCACCTGATCTGGGGTGAATGGGTAGCAACCCACCACTGCAGTAGATCCAACCAAGTGCTTCTAAAAAACTCATGTAGAATATCAAGGGAATCAATATAGAAAAGGACATTTTAAGGTGTTGCAGAGAAGTACTATATTTGCACTCACAGATGCTTTTTTTTAAAGAGGAATTTATCAATTTATTTAAGATATTTAAAGAATCAACCATAAACATAGCATTCAAATATGTATTGGTTTTGAAGCAAAATTATTTACACAACTCTTAGTATTCTCTTTCATCTTAGATCTTTTGGAATGTTTTTATTGACTAAACTGGATATTTTCCTAGAAAAAATAATCCCCAAGTATTTAATAGCTTCTAGATAATACAAAAACCCTAATTTGTTTCTTTTTCTCCTTTGAACCTTCTCTCTCTCTCTCTCTCTCTCTCTCTCTCTCTCTCTCTCTCTCTCTCTCTCTATATATATATATATATATATATATATATATATATATATATATATATATATATATATATATATAAAATTATTTTTTATATATATAAAATTATTTTATAAACACGCATACATACAATATATAATCAATCAGTGTATCATCTAAATACATCTTTTTTCCTGATATCATTTCATTTGTTGTAACATTTTCCCCACATTTATCAACAATTTTGTCCCAACCCGACCCTCCCCCCCTCCCCACCCACCCCCACCCCCAACTTCCCAGAGCAAAAACAGGGTATAACATTTAACAAGCAAAAGCTAAAATATACTAACCTACTATAAAGTTTAAAACTCCCTCACGCTCTTTAACTCCTCTTTTGCAAATTCATCAACCTCCCTTTTGTAAATTCTCAAAATCAGTTAGATTAAATTCTTTCTTCCTGAATATAAGAGCCTTTTTCTTGGTATGTAATCCAATAGCTTTAACAATATTACAAGCATTAACAAACATTGATAAATTTCATTTTCATCCCTCAAACACCTTTCTTTTTCAACATTGCTCCCTAATAAGATTCTAAATTAAACATTTATCCTCTTTATTCCTTCATAAATTATCAATTTCTAACTATTCAGCATTAAAAATTCTAAATTAAACATTTTAAAACTTTAAACATTTTATCACCTATACCTTTTAAAATAATATAATCTTATATTAAACATTTTAAAAAACCTCTTAATACATACAATAAGACATTCTCAGTTCATTCCTCAAAAATATAAATTTCAAAACCTTCAGGAAACTATCCCTTAAATTTTTAATTAACCATTTCTATATTTTTTCCAGTCCTTCTTCCTCAATCAACATTGCTCCCTAATAAAGTTCCAAATTAGACATTTATCCTCTTTAATCCTTCATAAAATTAAACATTTAATCTCATATACCTTCTTAAAATACTATAATCTCATGTTAAACATTTTAGAAATCTCTTAATACATCAATAGGACATTAAGTCATTTCTCAAAATATAAATTTCAAACCCTTCAGAAAGGTGTCCCTCAAATTTTTAATTAGCCATTTTAATACCTCGATAACTCTTTAAAAGCTATCATTTTTATCTTGATAACTCTTAAGAAGCTATCATTTTTATATCCAGAACCAATTGTAATAACCCACTTCCTTTATATTATTATCTTAGAATAAACTTTAAAAATACAAATTTAATTAAGCCTCTCAACCTATTGCCCAAATGCTCCCCAAAAAAGATTAATCTTCAATTCTTCCCTTCTTTCTCTATTTTTTCCAGTCCTTTTTCTTCGATAATTCTTTCTTCTTCAGCATTGCTCCTCCTCCTGCTTTTATTTTCGAGAATTTTAAAATTTGGATTTGAGGTTGATGTCTGTTTGAAAGTTTTTGTCTTCTTAAAGTTATTTCATTTAATTTGAAACCCCCATAAATCTCTCTCAAGTCCTCCTGATTAAACTCTTCCAGATTCCTTTGCTTTCCCCTCTTGGTCTGGAAAGCATCCTTTTTGTCCAAAGTCACATTAAACTGAATTTCTGCCCCATCTTGTTCCAACAGCTCACTACTGTCTAACAAGCCTTGAAATGATACTATATTCTCCTTTGTCTCCATGTTTTGAGTCAAAACAGTTTCTTCTTCCTGAGACCTTTCATCAAAAAAACCTTTAAGACTTTCCAGTAAAGCAGTGGTTTGTGACTCAAAAATTTCATGTATTATAGCTCTTATTTGTGTATTTGCTGGTGTGTGTAATAATAGTCCTTCAGCACTTTCAAAGGTGCCAGCCATTTTCTTTTTTTTTTCAAAGTCCAATTATTTTTAAATTTGTTCAGCTATCAGGTCAATAAATCCAATAATTTTCCACACAATTTAGAAGTATAGAGTAGTTAAGATCAATACCATAGTCTTTTTCATTTCACTAGCACTTTAAATCTTTTTCTTGCCACGTTTACAATATTGCAGCTTTAACGATCACTTTCACTTGTAACTTTCATTTTAAACGCCCTTAAGCGCCATCTTTTTTCCTTTTTCTTTTAAACGGAGTTAAAGTTTAATACTTGCATTTCCTGTTCTCCTGATTTGCTCTGCCAGCATCCAGATTCGAATTTTCTCATAATCCTTAAAATTGCGCTGCTGGTGTCGCGACCCCTTGTTCTGCTTAAAGCAGAATTGTCCCGGATCCAGAGCACTGAAGGGCTTTCAGGGAGCTCTCACCCTGCAAACCCCAGGCTTAAAAAAAAAAAGCCTGGGGGTCTAGGGGAGCTCTACCCAGACCCTTCTGCTCTTCTCTCCCCCTTTTTCCCTGGGGGAGAGTTTTGAGCTGCTAGAACAGCTGATTTTCACTGTTCTAGCGGCAAACGGAATCACGGGGCTGGAGCTCCTGAAGGAGTGTCCATTCAGGGAATGCGGAGCCACCGGACCTCCACTCACAGATGCTTTGAAGCCCATTTGAGAGGATTAAATCCAAAGTTTTGGGCAGCCATTTTGCATACAATTAAAAAATGGGGCCATGTCGCCGCCTCTTGCTATGGTACAGTATTTCCCCTAACTTTCTTGGCAGATAGCCTCTGATATATATAAAAATCAATACTGTAAAGTTTAATAAAGAACCTTTGGCACTGTATTGAGTAGCTGGTAATAATGGAAAAAAACCTGTTTTATTGTCAGGGAGAAATATCTCATGAAACATGACATTGTCTTCTCTGTCATTTTACAGGATTTGAAAACTTTAAAGGTCAATACATGCATAGCTGGGAATACAGAGATCCAAAAGGGTTGGAGGGTAAAAAAGTTCTGATACTTGGTGCTGGGAACACTGGAGGCGATGTTGCCGTGGAAGTGAGTCGCACAGCTGCCAAGGTATTGTTTGCTGAATCAATGACTGCTATGCTTCTACTCTCCAGTAGGAATAAGTGGTCATCTTGGAGTCGTCGTCGTCATCATCATCACACAATATCAATTTTAAAAGAGCAGAGTCAGAAGCAGTGAATCATGGTTTTGTCATATCTTTAGTGCAAAGACAGGGCCTACTTGGTGCTCTTTCACTCTTTCTTTCATGAGGAGTCATATGCTAAGTGCATGGCAAATAAACATTAAGTACAACTTTTATTACTACAATATTTTCTTCTGAGTCGCTGACTCTGACTGGCATAGCTATTTCAACAAAGCTGGTCTAAGCACATGCATCTCCTGAAAGCTTCCATTTTATCTGTTTTAATGGTGTTACTTTAGTTGTTTTCTATTTTCTCCAAGTATAGGTCTAAAGGCTTTGTTCAGAAAACTATTTCTGGGTCGCTAACAAAAAGTCTGGTGGTTGATAGACATCACCAAAATGTTCCTGTTTTAAGACAACATAATGATGCAATCAAATGTTCCTTGACTACAGGTATTCCTTGATTTACAACCAGTGGTGGGATTCAATTTTTTTAACAACTGGTTCTGTGGGCGTGGCTTAGTTGGGGGGGGTGGCTTGGTGGTCATGTGACTGGGTAGGTGTGGCTAACTGGTCATGTGACCGGTGAGCGTGGCTATCTGCATAGGGATTATAGAGGGCTGAAAAAAGTCATTTCTGACTGGTCCTCGCACTTTTGACCGGTCCTCGCACTTATGACCATCCTCACATTTATGCCTGTTGCGGCATTCTTAACAACCGTGTCACTCATTTCACAACTGCTTCTCTTCATCATGGTGACAAGATAGGGCAAAAACGTAAAATGTGAGGACAGTCGTAAATTTGAGGACTGGTCAAAAGTGCGAGGACCAGTCAAAAATAACTTTTTCAGCCCTCTGAGTAGTCCATATGCACAAAAGGACTACCCAGAGGGCTGAAAGAAGTCATTTCTGACAGGTCCTCGCACTTTTGACCGGTCTTCGCACTTATGACTGGTCATCATTTATGCCCATTGTAGCATTTTTAACAACCGTGTCACTCATTTCACAACTGCTTCTCTTCACCATGGTGACAAGATAGGGCAAAAACGTAAAATGTGAGGACAGTCGTAAGTTTGAGGACTGGTCAAAGTGCGAGGACTAGTCAGAAATAACTTTTTCAGCCCTCTGAGTAATCCATATGCATAAAAGGATACAGCAATAGAGAGGGATGAAGGAAGGGAAGGGAAATTAGAGTAGGAGTGAAGGTAAGAGAGGGAGGAAGAGAGGAGGAGAAGGAGAAAGGAAGAGGAAGTAGGGAGGAGAAGAAGAGGGGGAGGAAGAGAAAGTAAGAAGGAAAGAAAAGAGAGAGGTGGTAGGTTTGAGGAGAAAGATTGCTGTACAATAAAAAAGATGAAAGGGAAGAAAGCCAACCCCAAACAAATATAAAAATATTAAGATAAAGAATGAATTGTTAAACTTTAAAGAATAAAAGAGAACAAATATGAAGAAATAACAATAATTAGAAACACACATACAAACATACAATGTATTTTCTTTGAACAGAGTATTTGGCCGGTTCACAAATTTAAACAGTGTTTAGTCATTTCAATTAAATTTAAAATTTCTATATTTCCTTTTTGCCATATTTATTCCTCATCTATTTTTGTAAAAAACCAATATTACCCTTCATCCTCATCTCTAATCTTAATCAAATTCAATTTTTCCCTTCTATTCTATATTATACCCCTTCCCATTGTCATCTATTTTTATATCCATCCTCACATTCGTTAATTATGTAATATTACAGTTGTTTAATATAAATTCAACATTTTAATATAAATCAATTAGTTATATAACTACCTTTTTGTATATTAATCAATATGAACATAAATATTCCAATTATTTCCATGCAATCCAATTTCTTACAAATCAATTAATTATATTTACCAATAATAATAAACCAAATAATTTCCCCCATATATTCCTCCAAACCACAACTTAACCATTTCTGCTTTCAACACAATATACAATTAATAGTATCTCAATTATTACAATTCCCTAGTTAAATAGAGCTTTTTTTCTTTTGTGTTTTAAAATCTTGAACTCTCCTCTTTTTCCCTAAATTTCCCATTGTTTGCACCTACCTTTTTTGGTGAGCAAAAAGAAAAAGAAATCTCTCCCTGCCTAATTTTCCAACGTTGCAACAACAGCAAAGCCAACAGCCTGCTTTACTTTCTGTTTCGTTTTTCAGCATAGATAGGGGAAAGAAAATCAGCATTCTTTGCAAGCAAGCAGCAGAGCCCTGAACAAAACAGCTGAGAGCAAATCAGCTGAGATTCGGGAGCCGATCTAAGCAAGGGCTAATTAGCCTATGCTGAAGCTCCGCGGGCCAATAACATTACAAAAAAACACCGAACCCTTTGTTAAATTGCTGGCTCGCCCACCCCTCGCCCACCACTATTTATTGGCAATAAATAGTGGTGCGGAGGGGCGGGGCGAGCCAGCAATTTAACAAAGGGTTCGGCCGAACCCCCTAGAACCGGCAGAATCCCACCACTGCTTACAACCATTTGTTTAGTGACCATTCATTTACAATGACATTGAAAAAAGTGACTTATGACCATTTTTCACACTTATGACTATTGCATCATCCCCATGGTCAGGTGATCAGAATTTGGATGCTTGAGAACTGGTTCATATTTATGACGGTTGCAATGTCCTGGGCTCATGTGATCAACTTTTGCAACCTTCTGACAAGCAAAATCAATGGAGAAGCCAGATTCACTTAACAACCATGTTACTAATTTAACAACTGCAGTGATTCATTTAATAACTATAGCAAGAAAGATTGTAAAATGGGACAAAACTCACTTGAGAGCTGTCTTGCTTAACAACAGAAATTTGGTCGTAAGTCGAGAACTACCTGTAATGTATTTCGGAATTATTGCCCCTCTTGCACTGCTTTCTAATTCTTTCTTGAAAATATTGCCAAAAGTTTTTAGCTTGCCATATTCTGTAGCCTCTTATCGGTTATGCATTATTAGGTCATATTATTCTCACATCCTTAGTTGTAAGCCTGATATAATATTGCTCTTCCATACTATGTGCCTCCATTGGATACTGTTTTAATGTTTTTATTTTGAATGTATTAATAATGCTGTCTATCTTACCAAAGGATTTAACCTCCTTTTTGCCTTTTACTGCTAGACTAGATCACTTCCCATTCACCAGTAGTTGGAGAGTTCCTAGGAATGCTCTTTTCAGTTTTTCGCCCCTTAGGTCTTTCTCAGCACCAGAAATGGAGCCTGGGTACTAAGTCGGATGTCAAAAGCCGGCTGGCCTAATGATATGGTCTTCCAAACTCGATTTCTATCCTTCATTCAAGGACTTCTTCCTGTCAGCATTAGGGACAAGTTATTGGCAAAGAAATTCAATCAATGGTTTAACCATAAGAATTATGGATTGATCCCTATTAAAAGGTAATCTCTTTTACTATGCATTACATTGTATTTGCCAAAATGCTGAGCTTAGAAAAGATGAAGTCTGCTAGTAAGTAAAAACTAATTTGCTATTTGCAAGTCTGTTGCCAAAAAATTTTTCCCAGTGCATTGTTAACAAACTTCCCCTCCTCAAGGGAAATATATACTGTTAAAATCGCTAGTTAGACTATTTACTGATTCTTGAGCCTTTTCCCAAAGCGATCTGTGAACTATGTTTCTGGAGAATTCTCAAATCCATATTGGGCAACTTGTTGCTTACGATACACACAATTATTTTTGCTTTCTCAGAAAAACAGATTGTTGAACTGAACACTAGCTCAGTTACAAGAGACATTAAAAGCAGAGTATCATTTGCACATTGATGATTAAAAGAAATGAATTTAGAAATTTTAGAACTGAAGAGATTATACCTATAGGCTCCTGTACCAAATCTATCACCCAGGCTGATTCAGGCTGATCAATTGTTGGAAGAAATGTCCATCTGCGTTCAGTTTCAAGTGGGGAAGAAAGACACTGGAAACAAGGAGACTGCTTGGAAATATGGTTTTTAATCGTGGACAGGAGCACATGGTTTGAGGTCCTGGGGGGAAAAAGGGAAGAGATACTGAGAGTGCCCCAGTTTTATGCCCTCTCTGGGCTTTTGAATTTGAGCTTGTATTCTGATTGGTTGTCAGACTCCCATGGGGCCATGCAGGGGCAACTCTGTAGGCTATCCTGAGTCCCTAATTTGGTTGACTCTTGCTCGGTTATGATGTAATATGAAAGGGCTTTGGGATTCCTATTATAGCTCTGCCTGAAGGAGGTAGATCTTTGTTATGTAGAATAGACTGGCCCAGGCCTTAATGGCCCATTAACAAAGGTGGGGGGCTGGGTTTCTGCCTCCCATTCTGCCCTTTTAATATTTCCTAAAATATCTCATTTTCCTAGGAGAGGGGTGGGTGCTAACTTCCTACACTGTTAACAACTTGATTGCCCATCTGCTGATTAACTAGCCAGACAACTACTTAACTAGGGTCACTTCTCACATCTCATTTGGAGGATAATCTATGCCTAGCCATACTGAAATCTGAGATAAAAATAGGAGGAGAAAGAGATTTCTGTAGCAGTTGATGGCAAGCCAGACTAGGATCAAAATCCTGCTATCTTCTATCTAATTCTACCAATTGAAGAACTAGCCAACATTTGAAATTATTTAATATCCAGGCAAGTAGTTAAGGAAGGTGGTGGAAGTAAAAAGGTATGCTGACATTTTTTTTGTCTGTGCAGTGTGAGTCAATATAAGTCTTTCAGAAGCAAAATAGGGTAGTACCTGAAAATGGACTAGGCTAATGGGGATAGTTGACCTAACAGTGCTTCTTTCTACTTTTGTTCTTTCCATCAGCTCATTGACATATGTCATTATAAATGACGAACTGCCCAGCTGCATCCTCTGTGGTTCAGTGGTTGTAAAGCCAAATGTGAAGAAGTTTACTGAGACTTCTGCCATATTTGAAGATGGAACTGTAGAAGAAAATATAGATGTGGTCATTTTTACTACAGGCTATGCTGCTTCATTTCTCTTCCTGGAAGAATCGGTTCGCAATGTTTGTAAAAGTAGTACATTCCTTTATAAACAAGTATTCCCTCCTCACTTGCAAAAGCCCACACTTGCCTTCATAGGTTTTATATCAGTAACGGGATCTATTCTACCAGCAGTGGAACTTCAGGCTCGATGGGTTACAAGAGTGTTTAATGGTAAGGCTAATCTAAATATGTATATTTCATGTATATTTATATTTCAACTTTAAGTTGCTTTCCAGTTTAATATTAATATTACATTTAATACTAAAATATTCTCATGTTTGTCTGCACCCATGTAAGCTTTAAATTTTATGAAGCCAAAAATCATAGAAATCTCATCACAATGCTACATTGTAATTAAATGGCATATTAGTTTCTAGAATGCCAGCTAAGCATCTGGCCTCTTTATTATGAGATCCATAAAAATACAACTAGGGAGATCTTGCAAATGCAATTTTGGGGCTCATACCTTTCATAAATTCAGCCCTCATTTTCAAGTTGGTCTGAAATATTTAGATACTGCATTATATTATATTGTATTATATGTTATGGTGATTGCTGAGTCCCACAGGGTGGAATATCCCATCTCTTCTGGCCAAAACTTCTGTGTCCTCATAACCTGGTTCCATATCCTGCTCTGATATAGTAGCTTGGAAATTTCTGGGGTTGTTGCCTATCTTCCAAGTAGCATCTAGAAAGGAGACATCTTTCCAGTAACATTAATATGCAAGAAAGATGGGACTCTCACATCACTCAGTACTGTCTTTCTGGCAATTAATAGTCAAAATGAAAAGGTTGAATTTCTATAATCTCATTTCCTGGCTTTGCTGCAAAATAAAGTAGCTACCAGACGATTAAGCTCTTTCCAATTTGAAAGATGACTCAATCTCACAGGAAATGAATACATCAAAAAGAAACAAAGATAACATATAGGCACACTTTTTTTTTTTTAAATGCTTTATTGAGTTTTCTAAAACAAAAAAGAAAATATACAATCTATCTCTCCTTTCGGAGGTGCAGTGTTTATACAATATAGTGAAACAAAAGTTAAAAAAAGACTTCATCCTTAACTATACATTATTTTATACAATACAACTATAATACATGTGCCAAGTCAAATTCTATAGTCATGTTTTCGTCTTATTGTTCAACCAGTGATACCAAATACCCCATACGTCATAATATTTTGAGTTGTCCTCGTTTTTTAACTCACTTGTCAGTTTCGCCATTTCTGCGCACTCTAGGATCTTATTTATTAGAGTTTCTTCTGAGGGCATAAATTTGTTTTTCCAGCATTTTGCAAAAACTAATCTAGCCGCAGTTATAATCTGGATTATCAGTTGGGTTTTGTTGTTATTAAAGCCTTCTTCGGTTATGCCTAGGAGGAAAAGCTCTGGGGCTAGGTCTACCTCCTGTCCCGTTATTTCACAGAGCCAGTGTCAGATTTTGGACCAGAACTTTTTAGTCTCAGGGCAGGTCCACCATAGGTGGTAGAAGGTGCCGACCGTTTTTCCACATTTCCAACATGTGGGAGAGAGATTTGGAAACATCTTGGCTAGCCTCGCTGGGGCTAGATACCACCTGTGTAACAATTTGTAATGATTTTCCCTAAACATTGTCGATTTAGTTATTTTGTAGTTTCTATTCCAAGCTATCTCCCAATCATTAAAATTTAGTCTATGTCCTAGATTTATTTCCCAGATGTTCAGTTGATTTCTTGCTATGGACTCTGCCCTATCTTCATCTAATAGAAAGTTATAGATTTTCGATAACATTTTCTTATCTGTTCCCCAAATAATTTTGTCAAAGTTCCCAAATTTCGCTGCCATACCAAATTTGTCTCTGTCTTTTTGGAATCTTGAGTTGATCTGAAAATAGTTCCACCAATCCAAGTTTAGGCCCTGATCTCTCAATAGATCCAATGATTTAAGTTTCCCTTCTTCATCGAGGATATCCTTGTATGTACCCCATTTGTACTCATCTCTCCTGTTTGGTGCCGCCAACGCTTCCATGATGGAAAGCCAGTTGGGTACTTTCGTATAGATCTTCTGTCTAATTTCGACACACGTGTGAATAAGGGTCTCCCTAATTTTATGTTTATGAAAATAGGATTTTTTCTTGTTCTTTATATCCCAAAGGTAGGAGTGCCATCCTTCTAGAAGGTCATGTCCTTCCAAGGTCAGGGTTCTCCTATCTTGTAACTTGATCCACTCCTTAATCCAGATTATTTTTGCCGCCTTTTGATATAGTTCCCAGTCAGGGAGCCCAAAACCTCCCAAATTCCTTTTCCCTTGGAGTATCTTAAAAGAAATCCGCGATTTCTTGCCCTCCCACAGAAAATTCCTGATATGTTTGTTCAGGTCCAAGAAGAATATTTTATCTAAAGATAACGGAATATTTTGGAATAGGAACAAAATTTTTGGTAGGATATTCATTTTAATCGCTGCAATTTTACCAATCAGAGACAATTTGAGCTTTTTCCATCTTTCAAGATCTTGGTGTGTTTTCTGCAGAAGGGGGATATAGTTATCATCTTTTAATGAGGAGAATCTTGCGGTGATCCATATTCCCAAGTATTTTATTTACCTAACTGTCTGGAAGCCTAATAAATCTTCCAATTCTTCCTTTTGAAGGTCTGTCATGTTTTTCACTAATAGTTTAGTTTTATCCTTATTGAGTTTAAGGCCCGCCACCTCTCCATATTCCTGTATTTCCTGCATTAATTTTCCACCGGATTCTAATGGGTCTTCCATTATGAGGGCTACATCGTCAGCAAAAGCTTGGGTTTTGAATAATTCGTTCCTAATCTTTAATCCTTTGATATCATTGTTAGCTCTTATTTTTCTAAGTAGCACCTCTAGCGCCAAAATATATAATAAGGGAGACAGGGGGCATCCCTGCCTCACTCCTTTTTGAATCTGGAACAATTGGGTTCTGTCTCCATTCACTAGTATATTTGCCCTCTGGTTTTTATAGATATTCTCAATCATCTTCCTAAAGTTAGTACCGAATCCCATTAGGTCAATTTGATTTATCATAAACGTCCAATTCAAGTTGTCGAATGCCTTTTGGGCATCGACAAACATTAAGGCCAGCTGTTTTTCAGGATGTTGTTCGTAGTATTCAAAGGTGTTTAAAACTATTCTCAGATTATCTCTGATCTGTCTCCCTGGGAGAAAGCCATTTTGATCTTTGTGTATCCACCGATTTAAAATGTTTTTGAACCTTTCCGCAATTATATTCAGGAACAGTTTATAATCTGCGTTCAACAATGAGATAGGTCTGTAGTTGGATATCTGTTTCGGGTCGGCACCCTCTTTCAAAATAAGCGTCAAATACGCTTCCCTCCACGAATCTGGAATTGTGATACCCGCCAGGGCCTCATTCAGTATTTCTAGTAACTCTAATTTTAGGGCGTCATCAAATTTTTGGTATAATTCCCCGGGAAGACCATCTGGGCCTGGAGTTTTATTCTTCTTTATTTTAGAAAGGGCCATTTTTAATTCCTCTATAGTGATCTTTTCATTTAACCTTTCCTTTTCTTCTTCCGGGATTAACGGTAGATTAGCATCCAAGAGGTACTGTTCTACCTTTCTTGACGCAATTCCTTCACTTTTATATAAGCCTTCATAAAACTTTCTTATACTCTCCAATTTATCTTCTTCCTTCGTCAGCAAATTACCCTGGGAGTCTTCTAATACTAATATTTGATTTTTTTCCTTCTCTTTTTTTAGTTTATATGCCAGCCATCTCCCTGACTTGTTAGCGTTCTCAAAACAATAATGCTTGGTTCTTTTTATTTTTTGCGCCATTTCCTCTTGGTCCAGTAAGTTCAATCTATGTCTCGTCATCGACCACTGTTGTTTAATCGCCTCATCTCCTGGGCATTGCTGGAGTTTATCTTCAGCTTGCGATAACTTATTAGTGAGCTCTTCTCTAGCCTTTCTTTTTTCCTTGTTTTTGAAGGCGGCATATGAGATGGCAACCCCTCTCACATATGCCTTCATAGTGTCCCACACAATTTCTTTGGCTGTCTCTCGGTTTCCATTTTCTATGAAGAAGCGTTTGACTTCTTCATTCAACTTCAGTATAAACTCTTCTTCATATAGCAGCTTAGTCCTTAGGCTCCATCTCTGTTGTATTTTCTTTGTATCGTGGTGCCAGCTAATTTCAAGGAACTTATGGTCTGCCCAAGCATTTATGCACATGTTGACCTTTTTAATTTCTAGGCCCAGTTTTCTGGTAGCCCAGACCATATCTATTCTAGACCAAGAGTTTTGTGGCATTGAATAGAAAGTAAATTGTCTGTCATGGGGGTATAGGATATGCCACATATCGACTAGATTTATCTCGTCCACTAAATCAAAAAAGGACTTTGGTAAGGGAGATCTTTTATTCTTTTTAGTTATATCACATTTGTAATCGTATTTTGGATCTATTATTCCATTAAAGTCCCCTAACATACATATTTTGTAATTTGCCCAATTTGCCAGCTGTTCATGTAATTTCCGGTAAAATTTCCCTTGTTTTTTATTCGGGGCATAAACCCCAACCAATAACACCTTAGAATTACCTCTCGTTATTTCTACTATAAGTATTCTCCCTTTTTCATCTTTATATTTACATTCTGCCTCTATTCCTTTCTTAACATAGATAGCCACCCCCCTTTTTCTTTTCTCAGCTAATGAAAAGAATACTTTACCAAATTTAGTATAATTTAAATAGTTGGCTTCTTCTTTTTTTATGTGGACCTCTTGGATACAAATTATGTCGGGATTTTGTTTCGCCAATTTCGACAATACTATCCTCCTTTTTTTGTAATCATTTAAACCGTTCACATTTAACGATAAGATCTTAGTATCGTTCATTCCTGTAACTGTTCTCTAGTCTCTGGTTCTTATTTACCTTTTAAAGTTACTGCTCTCACTGGTCTATTTTTTCCCCCCTTTCTTCTGTGTCTTCCTTTTTCTTCTCCTCTTCTATATCTTCTGTTGTGATTTGTTCTTGAGATGTCTCTTCTTCCGTATTTACTATTTCGTTTTCCTCCTTACTAATTTGTTCCTCTTCACCTCCCCTTAATTGCTCTAGGAAGTCTTGGGCATCGCTTACACAATCGATTTTGATTTTCCTCCCTTGCCAGGAAATAAGCATTCCTTCTGGCAAAAGCCACTTAAATATTATACTTCTCCTGTTTAGTTGGTTTGTCAAAAATCTATAGTTTTTCCTCCTCTCCCTCACTCTCCTTGGAATTTGTTTTAAGATGTTCACTTCTTTTCCCCCAAAGATAATTTTTTCCTCCCTGGCAATATTATACAAAATGTCTCTCACTTTTTTCCTAGCGAACCGAACATGGACTTCTCTAGGGAGCCTATTCCTTCTCACGTAATTTGTTTGGACTCTATAGATTTCGTCAATCTCTTGAATTATTTCTTGCTTATCCTGTTGGAGAGTCACTGCAATCAACTCAGCCATCTTATCTCCTAAGTCCTCTTCTTTGTCTTCCACTATGTTTTGGAATCGCAAGTAAAATGAGGCCTTGTCCATCTCGAGTTGAATTAGGGCATCTTCCATTTCTTTATTCTGCGCCAACAGGGTTTGATCAACCATGTCCAGTTTCTTCTCATTTTTTTCTATTCTTTGTTCCGCTTTTTGAATTCTGTTCTCGTTACTAGCGATCGAAATTTGAATCTCATTCATTTTAGCATCAAGTCCATGTATATCCAGTTTCAATTCAGAATGGCTATTCAAAAGTTTTTCTTGCATCGCAAGCATGGTTTCTTGTATTGTTAACAGAGACGATTGTACCGTCTGCAGTGTTGGAGTTGCTGGGGGTTTGTCTGTTTTCTGTAGACCTTCTACTAATTTCTGGGTGGCTGGAGATGACATTGCTAACATGGGGATGGATGGCACTTTTTTATTGGTTTTTGCGATTGTTGATGTCAAACTTGCCATTTCTTTCAAAAGTGCTTTTTGATCTCTAATTATATTTTCTATCTTTCTCCAAATAATCATCCAATGGCGCTTGCCACCTTTTACTCCGGGGCACTATCTTAAGTCCCAAACTCCTTAATTAGTTCCCACTAATCTCTTAGTATGATTCAGGTAGAACTTGATTTAAAGATTACTATGATACGATAATTCTACGTTGCAGCTAACCGCAATATGTAAAAGTAGGGTTCTTATAAGGCTAAGAGCAGTCTTAATATAATTTGTTAATGTAAATGAATTAATAAGTTAATAAGTTGAGCAGTTAATAAATTACGTTAATAGATTGATTAATAAAATTTATCAATTCTATCAATAATTCTTATATATCTAAGTTTAGCCCTTAATATAGAATACAATATTACTATAAAGTGAATATCAATGAAATAACTATTACCAATAGGAATAAATATTTAAGATTAAATAGATTAAATAGATAAAATAAATATACTTAGATAAATATATATAAAATATCAATATTATATCAAATCAATTCAATAAATACAAGTCTATATCCTAATATAAAGTTTTATCCAATAACTATTAAATAAGGTCAATACTTAATTAATTAATCAATTTTATGGGTTCAATATTTCTTAACACAACGGAAATCTACTTGATAGATAGTCTCCTTGATAGTATAGTGTAGATTTTTTTTTTTTTTTTTTTTGGTAATTTTAAAAGTACTTATCAGGGACAGAATCAAAGTTCTGAGTATTAAAGTCCCAAATACTCGAAAGAGCAGGAAGGGAAATGAATAAAAGTATATCTATGATGTAAAACGGTGATCGCCCAGCTTTAAATCTTCGCCTCTCAGCTCGACTAGGTTCCAACGCTTCTCAGTGGTAAACACTCACGACTAGAGCGTCTCCTTACCAGTCCTCCACTGTTTCAGTCTTCCACTTCAATGGACGCACTTCCTGTTTCTCCAACACTCTCTAGAGCTCTCAAAGGCAGGTCGCAAATTTCTCCTTCTTCTTTTTCACTTTGATCGCCAAACAAAACCCAACCGCCCCAATAGACTTTCCCTTTGCTTTTCCTTTCTCACCGCACCATCTGGAGCTCTTTAAAAAGACAATCTGCTCCCTCTGTGACTCTCGTCAGCTCGTCGGGTTGTCGGGTCTCTGTAGTTATAATCCGCTTTACCCTCTCCGTCGCCGCCTCACATCGGATCAAAGCGCTCCTCTCCCGACAGCACCGACCTCCTCTTTCGGCGCTAGATCACTCCAGGGTATGGGAATAAGGTTTTAGAGCTAACACCGCACCTCCGATCTCCTTCTTAACTCCCCGTCACTTGCCGGCTATTGCAGCTTCGGGCCGGCCATTAGCGGCCAGCTCACCACATTGGATTGACAGAGCCGCCGGGTCCAGCGAGAAGTGGTTGCGCCCCACTTTCCCACTCGCCTGGCTTCCCCTCTTGTCCGCAGGGCTCTCCAGGTCCTGCGCCCCCCAAGGGATCCCCAAAACGTGATGAAAAGAGGTGAAGAGGAGCAGCGAGCACTCACTCCACACCCTGTCGCTGCAAGTCACCAACCGGAAGTCATAAGCACACTTTTTAATGTTAAGTATTAAAATGCAAATATTCAGTACTGAAGTAGATAATTACAGAGCTGCCCCAATTAAGCAATATAGCTGCTTGCAAAATAGCGGATAAAGAAAATTTCACCAAAAAATGCAGTATATAGACAAACAAGATGATAGTCGTCTGTTTCGTTTGTAGCAGAGAGAGTTTCAAATTATTGTTACAAATCAAAGAGATTTTAAAAGATATAGGTATTAATTAGTAGCACAGAAGAGATATGATTGATGTATAATCCAACATAACAGTGGTGGGTTCCTCCCGGTTTGGCCCGGTTCTCCCGAGCCGGTAGCAGTGAAGATATGATGTCACCGAACCGGTTCTGGCCCCCCTGCGCCCCCCCTACCCACCCCACCCACCCCCACATTATCCTTACCTTTTATTTGGCCCCACCCCCAATCTATTGCTGTCTCCTGAGTCCCAGCTGCTGGCTAGAGGGGAAAAAACTGTTTAAACTCTTGCGGGGGGCTTCAAAGGGCCACCCTACAGCTGATCAGTGTTAAAAGAAAACAAATGAGTAGACCAGTGCCTGCAAAAATACATGAGTAGATCAGTGCCTGCAAAAATAAATGGGTAGACCAGTGCCTGCAAAAAATAAATGGGTAGATCGGTACAGCTCTGCAGGCAGTTAAAAGCCTGGTAGACCAGTACCTCTGCTAAATCCTAAAGAATTGTCACATGACCATCAAGCCACGCCCACAAAATAAGCCACGCCCATAGAACCGGTAGTAAAAAAATTTAGAACCCACCCCTGCAACATAAGTATTAACCAATACTGTACATATGAATTGAACTCATATGTATCCCTAGAAAGATTAAGTGGTTTCTGGATGTTTACTATTGCTGTTTTTTAATCTCCTACAAATCGGTGCAAGGTAACAGAAAAACAGCACTTAGTTAAAACGTTCAGTTCGCACAGCATTGTTTTTCACATACATATCTTATGTGCTTGATTTGAAAACAATGGGAATGAGAAACTGATTAATTTGTATTTCACATATAGTGGCATATGAATAAAACTTCAGAGTTGCTGGGATGGATGGATGGGACAGACCGACTTGCTCTCTACAGCAAAGTAAACAGAGGCTGTGAACACTCTCACCTGTAACATGATTAATAAAATGGACGTTGTCTTACCTGAACGTCCATTTTCGGAGTGCTGCGGATACACTCCATAGATGGGATCAATCCTCCTTTCTGACAGCAACTGAGAGAACTTAAACAAAAAAATTTAACACCCACTCTGTGCTCTAGCCACGCCCTCCTTACCCAAACTTCCCCAGTCTTGAATAAAGGCGCAACACAGGTATCAAACCAACAAACTTTATTAGGAACAAACACAACCAACAACAGCAAAAGAAATAAAGCAGGAAGCTTATCAACAACCAAGGGAGGGAATGGAGTGTATCCGCAGCGCTCCAAAAATGGACGTTCAGGTAAGACAACGTCCGTTTTCCAGAGCGCTGCGTCTCCACTCCATAGATGGGATATACCCAAGCCTAAACCTCATGGGCGGGAAGCTGACTGCTCCCAGAGGAATCCGAAACCACACTCTGCAAAACATGCCTCCCAAAGGAGGCCTCAGCTGAAGCATAAGCGTCAATTCTGTAATGTCTAATGAAAGGAGACAAGGAAGTCCAAGTAGCTGCTCGACAAATATCCAACACGGAGGCCTGCATCGCCCAAGCAGCAGAAGTGGCCGCACTTCTCATGGAATGAGGTAAAATCCGTGCCGGAAGAGGACGCACTTGACGCTCGTAGGCAGACGAAATGCAGGCTTTAATCCAGCGACCCACCGTGGTCGATGACACTTTCTGACCCATGGGTGGAAAGACACAAGGAGGGCCTCCGTCTTACGAAAGGACGCCGTCCGACGTATATAAGGTCACAGAGCCCTGCGGACATCCAGAGTGTGCCAGAGAACCTCACGGTGATGTCTAGGCGACAGACAGAAATCCGGTAACACAACCTCCTGCGAACGGTGAAACGAAGAATTCACCTTGGGTGTGAACGCCGGATCGAGTCTAAGCACCACCGTGTTAGCATGAAAAATGCATAAGTCTTTCCTGACCGAAAGCGCTGCAAGCTCAGAAACCCTTCTGGCCGAAGTGATGGCCAGAAGAAAAGCCACCTTGAAAGAGAGAAACTTTAAAGAGATGGAACCAAGGGGTTCAAACGGTGGCCCGGTGAGGGCTTGCAACACAAGAGGCAAGTCCCATGAAGGATATCGATGTACCGTAGTTGGTCTTAAATTCGTGGCGCCGTGTAGAAACCCCCGCACCCATGGGTGGTGAGAAAGCAACTGGTAAGGGGGAAAAGACAATACCGTTGAAAGAGCAGCAACCTGCCGTCTCAAGGTGGCTGAAGCTAAACCTCGGTCCAACCCCGACTGGAGAAAATCAAGAACGTCCTGGACCACAGCCGAAGTCAGGTCCACATGTCGACTGGAGCACCATCTGCAGAAGGCCTTCCAGGTCGCTTCATAAATCCTTGTTGTGGATGGTCGACAAGCCGCCTGGATAGTGCCAATCACGTTGTCTGACAGTCGACCTTTCTTCAGGATGACCCTTTCAAATGCCAAATGGCCAACTGGAGCCACTGAGGCTCTGGATGGTGGATGGCCCCTTGGTGAAGCGATATTCGATGTGGCGGGATCACCCACGGACTGCTCACTGAGAACTCCACTAGGTCGGCAAACCAGGGTCTGCGTGGCCAGTTTGGGGCTACCAACAATAGTTCTGCTCCCTCTGCCACCATCTTGCAGATTACGAGTGGAATCAGCTTGACTGGAGGAAAGGCGTACAACCGCCCGGTTGGCCACCGGCATCTTAGTGCGTCCGTGTCCTCCGCCTGAGGATTCGGGTACCTGGAAACGAACCGAGGGAGTTGGGCGTTGGCAGGACTGGTGAAGAGGTCGACCACTGGAGCTCCGAACCAGAGCGACAGTTCCTGAAATAGTCGCGGATGTAGTTGCCATTCTGCCGGGTCAATCTGTTCTCTGCTGAGCCAGTCTGCCTGAACATTGGCCGTGCCCGATATGTGGTCCGCCCGCACAGAGAGTAGATGACATTCTACCCAACGGAAAAGCTTCTCCGACTCCAGCATCAGGACACGAGACTTCGTGACCCCCTCCCGGTTCACATGAGCCTTGGCGGATGTATTTATTTATTTATTTATTTATTTATTTATTTATTTATTTATTTATTTATTTATTTATTTATTTCATGTATTTATATGCCGCCATTCTCCTGAAGGACTCAGGGCGGCGAACACAAGTTAAGAAACAAGTACAATAAAATCATAATTTAATCCAAATAATTAATTAGTAGTAAATAATAAAGCCCGGAATCAGTCTCAGCCTATTTGTTTGAAAAGCCAAGTCTTCAAGTCCCGACGGAAGGAGCGGAGATCAGGAGTCATCTGGAGCTCAGTAGGTAATTCATTCCAGAGGGTGGGAGCACCCACAGAGAACGCCCTACCCCTGAGCACAGCAAGGTGACATTGCCTCGCCGTCGGAACCCTGAGGAGAGCGGCCCTATGTGAGCAAACAGGACGGTGAGAGGCAGGCAGGAGAAGGTCATGCAAATATCCCGGACCTAAGTCATGAAGGGCCTTATAGGTGAGGACTAGAACCTTGAAGCGGACCCGGAGAACCACTGGTAACCAGTGCAGCTCACACAGGAGGGGTGTTATATGGGAGTAACGAGGGGCTCCCATAACAAGCAGTGCAGCTGCATTCTGGATCAGCTGGAGTCTCCGGGTGCATCTCAGGGGCAGGCCCATGTAGAGGGAATTGCAGTAATCCAAGCGGGAAGTAACCAGGGCATGAGTGACTGTGCGAAGGTCATCTCGGTCCAGGAAAGGGCGCAACTGGTACACCAGGCGAACCTGTGCGAAGGCCCCCCTGGTCACGGCTATTAGATGGTCTTCTAGGGATAGCCGAGCATCCAGGAGGACACCCAAGTTGCGAGCCCTATCAACGGGTGCAAGTTTTTCCCCATCTATCAGAAGTGATGGAGCCTCTGAAACCTGAGATGCCGGCATCCACAACCACTCAGTCTTAGAGGGATTGAGTTTGAGTCTGTTTCTGCCCATCCAGTTTCGTACCTCCTCCAGGCAATGGGACATCACGTAAAGGGCATCTCTGGGGTGGTCTGGGGTGGAGATGTATAATTGGGTATCATCAGCATATTGATGATATCTCACCCCAAAGCCACGAATGATCTCACCCAGTGGCTTCATATAGATGTTAAAGAGCAGGGGGAAGAGAACCGACCCCTGAGACACCCCACAATTAAGGGGCCTCGGGGTGGATCTCTGCCCTCCCGCCCATACAAACTGAAAGCGACCCGAGAGGTAGGAAAACCACCCTAAGACAGTGCCTCCCACCCCTAACCCCACAAGTCGCTGCAGTAGGATACCATGGTCGATGGTATCAAAAGCCGCTGAGAGGTCAAGTAGGACCAGGAGGAAGGAACAACCCCCATCCTGAGCCCGCCAGAGATCATTCACCAGAGCGACCAATGCCGTTTCCGTGCTGTGACCGTGTCGGAAGCCTGATTGGTACGGGTCTGAAGCAAAGGTTGGAGATGGGACGATAGTTATTAAGTGAGTCTGGATCCAGGGAAGGCTTCTTGAGGAGAGGTCGAACCACAGCCTCCTTAAGAGAGGCGGGGAAGTTCCCCTCTCTCAACGAAGCATTGACAATTGCCTGGATCCAGTCTCTAGTCACCTCTCTGGCAGCCGAAACCAACCAGGAGGGACAAGGGTCCAATAAGCAAGTGGAGGAACTAAGTTTGCCCACAATCCTGTCCACTTCCTTGACAGAAACAGGGTCAAACTCAATCCAGATATTATTCTCAAGACCCACCCTAGTCTCCCGATTGGATTCTGCCCAGTCAGAGTCCAATCCGATCCAGATCTGAGCGATTTTATCATGCAGAAACTGTACAAAATCCTCAGCTCTGCCCTGCAAAGGGTCTTCCCTCGCTCCCTGATTGAGGAGGGAGCGGGTCACACGAAACAGGGCCACTGGGCGGTTTTCTGCAGATGCAATGAGGGCGGCGAAGTAGTATTGTCCGTGAGGATCAATAAGTGATGTCCGTGTACTGTCGCAGAGAAATGAAGCAGAGCAAGACGAATCGCCCTCAGCTCGAGCAAATTGATGCTGTGAAGTCTCTCCGATTTTGACCACAGTCCTTGAGCTACTTGGTTGTCCAAGTGGGCACCCCAGCCTTGCAGACTGGCATCTGTGGTCAGAACGATCCACTTCTGGTCCAGAAAGTGACAGCCCTGCCGAAGTGCTGGTGACTTCCACCAACGTAGGGACAATCTCATCTGCGGAGGGACGAACACAGTCCTGGAGGTGCTGGAAACTCCCCTCCGCTGGAAGGGGAGGAGAAACCATTGTAATGGGCGAGAGTGTCTGCGCGCCCAAGGGACAATGTGGAAACACGAGACCAGTATCCTGAGTAGCTGCGAGAGGGTCCGTAGAGGCACCGACCTCTGGGCCAGAACCTGGTCTAACAAACTCCTGATGCTCCGCATCCTTTCTGGGGACAAAAAGACCTGCCCCTTGGCCGAGTCTATCACCTATCCAAGATGCAGAATGGAGGTGGACGGAATGAACAGACTCTTGTCCAAGTTTATGGTGAACCCGTGCCACCGGAAGGCCGAAAGGACCCGGTCCATGTCTTGTGCTGCTTGATCCCAGGATGACGAGAGGACTAGGATGTCGTCTAGATAACACAATAGTCTCACCGGAACCGGCCTGAGAGTCGCAACCACCGCTACCACCAGCTTGGTGAATGTCCTGGGTGCCGAGGAAAGTCCAAATGGCATGGCACAGTACTGATAATGCCTGCCCACATACTCGAACCGCAGAAACCTGTGATGGGAGGGATGCACTGGCACATGGAGATAAGCCTCGCGTAAGTCCACTGATTGCATGAGGTTTCCCTGCCGAACTGAAGCCAGTATTGACCGCAGCGAGTGCATTTTGAATTGGCGGTAATGAACCGCCCGATTCAGGTCTTTCAAGTTGAGAATCCCTCTGACGCCCCCCGAGCTTTTGGGGACCAGGAAGAGAATCGAGTAAAACCCTGTCCCTAACAAGTCCTCGGGAACCGGTTCTATCGCCTTGATATCCAACAGGTGAGTTATTTCTGCTGACATGAGACGACGGAGCTCGGCTGATCGAGGCACAGGGCACCCGACGAAATGACTCGGAGGACGATCTACGAATTCAATCAAGAGTCCTTGGGCCACAGTGCGATGAACCCACATGTCCGACATTGACGCTGCCCACTGACGATGAAAGGCTTGCAGCCGACCACCAACGGGACCGGATGGCGGTGAGTCATTTTCCCTGATGATAGGGCTTGGAACCGGAGCCATGAAAGGGGCGCTTCGACGCGGACTGCTGCCTGCCACGGTCCCGGAATCTTTGCCTGTCTGAAAAACGGTCGGATGATTGGAAAGGTTGTCGGTAAGAGGAGGACCCACCAGCCCCCGAGTAAGGCCGAAAGGGCTGCCGCTGTGTGTAAGGTGTATAGCGCCACTCTGCCTACGAAAGGCCGATGGAAGGACCTTTCGCTTATCCTTGTCCTCAACGAGAACAGGGTCGAGAGCAGCACCGAAGAGGTTGGGCGATTTGTAAGCGGCAGCAGCTAGCTTCCATTTTGTCTTGACGTCGGCCTTCCAAGGTCGCAGCCAGAAGAGATGCCAAGATGTGATGGAAGACACCAAGGCACGTGATGCAAACTTAACAGAATTCAAGGACGTATCAGCAGAATATTCCGTGGCCGCAATAATCTTGTTAACGTCTTGGTGCAAATGGGTTTCCTCGGGAGGAAGGCGTTCCTGCAACTGTTTCAGCCAAATCAAGGAGGCGCGATTAAAAAATGACGTGGCAGTTGCGGTCCTGATGGTCTAGGCCACAGCCTGGTGTGATTTCCGAAAGGCCAGTTCCATGCACCTGTCCTCCGCCTTCAGGCCGTCCAGTGGGTCTGCCGAAATCATCGACTGAGATGTGAGACCCGCCACCGGAGCGTCAACGGCCGGTAAGTCCAACAACGCTTCCAACTCAGGTGCAGGACAGTAAAGTTTCCTGTCCTGATTGTTTGGTGCCGTCGACGATCCAGGCTGACCCCAAGGGGCTTGAAGAACATCCATGAACAGCTGGGGACATGGAATGAAGTCCTTCTCTTGCTTAGCTTGCTTGAACAAGGCATCATGCGGACCTGACTCAGATTGGGAAGTAGAAGGTTGCGCCCCTACCGAACCCAGATTAGTTGTCAAGCGCGCCTTGTGGAGAAGGGACTTGAATAACGCAGGTCAAAAAAGGCCCGTGAAAGCCGGGGAGTCAGGCAACAAACCCTCGTCCTCCGAGAATGCGAGATCTTCCGGGTAGTCCTCCCCATGGTCCGAATCAGCAGAAGAGTCAGTCTCACGTTGATGAGGAGAGCGGGTCCTGCGATGGGTTGAAGCGGAGGATGCAGCTTGGCTAGGTGCAGGAGGGGCCCCCTGGGCTGAGTGCTGAGCTCCAGCGGCCATGATAGATGCCAAGGCCATGGACAGCATGGTTTGAAAGTCCATTTGTGTGCCCGCAGAAGGCGGGTCCACAGGTCGAAGCCCTGCTGCCATGGGCGTAAAGGTTGCCGAAGGAACCTGTCTGCGAGGCGGAGGGGATGAGGCCAAACCCACAGCTGACACATCAGGTAGGATTGCGAGACCCTTTTTGACAAGGCCCGGGGGACTGGTACATGGGACTCCTTGCTAGCAGTCTCAGGAGTAGAAAGAGCTGCTGAAGTGTCAGCGGCCCGCTTGGCCTTTTCATACTGGTACTCAAATGCCTTATGGCGCCTGAGGGCATCCCTGTCAGAAGCAACAGACGACCTGGAGCGATGAGACATGCGGCTGCCAGACACAGACCGCTTGCCCCCTTTGGATTTATGTGATCTGACTGACCTAGGAGGGCTAGTCTCCTGTTTGAGGTCAGAAGACAGCGAGGAATCTGCCATTGTATATATTTGAAGGATAAATGTTTACGAGTATATAATATATATATATATATATATATATAATATAAATATGAAACTAAGAACTCGTAAGGCAAAAGGACCCCCAAAGGCTCAGTCACCCAAGAGGGGGTTATTAATAGGCAGATATGGCACCCAAACAGCACACCTGCAGTAAGGGAGGCAAACTTGGTTCCAGGCTATCAAGGAAGGCAAGAGTGACAGGGCCTTATAACGATATGATCCCTTCGTGTGGGGGGGAGAAACGCCCCTCCCAACCAGCGTGGGAGGGCCAGAAGCGTTTTGTTGCGTGCCACGCTAACTTCCCTCAACAAAATGGCGGGCGCGATGGTGAGCGGCTCCAAAAATGGTGGCCGTAGTGAGCCAGCAAATTCCGCCCCAAACAACTACTGGGAGCAAGGCCCAACCAAAGGAAACACAGCTCCGGAGACTGGCGGCCCAGGAAATGGCTGCGCAGTTCCTCCCAACAACTCACAGCAGCCGACGATCTTCCAAAGTGCTTTCTGGCCCCACGAGGACCACGCTGCCCGCAGAAACCTGACAGGACCGCAGCCACTCGTTCTGATGATTCAGCTCCAAAGGCACGAAATTCATGCGCCCGCACCGCTGCCTCCTATCTAACACCGGAGAGCCATGCTGGAAACAAACAACCTCGTGGTGGAGGAGATGAGACAGAAGAAACCGCCCAGCACCCACTCCACCGGCGGCAAAATGTTGGCCGGATCCGCCCCGCGGGGTCGGAATCCGGCTGCTGAGAGCGCTGCAAGCGCGAAGCTCAGAACGGCCTGGGTCGTTCAGGCACGTTACTGGCGACTACAGCTGACTGGCGGGTAAGCTAATCTCCAATCTTCCGCTCTCCACCGCAAGGAAGAAAAAAATATAATAAAAAATAAATAAAAAGCCTATTCGCACTACCTAACCAGAGCACAGAGCTAAAAATTCACCTCAGTCTGTCAGCAACTGAGAGAAAGACTGGGGAAGTTTGGGTAAGGAGGGCGTGGCTAGAGCACAGAGTGAGTGTTAAATTTTTTTGTTTAAGTTGTATTGTATTTGTTTATTGAATAGCCCGAAGGCCTTTTCAAACAAAACAGAAAAGAAAAAGGCAAAAAGGCAAAACAGTTACAGAAATAACAATCTAAAAATATATGATATATGACATTAAAATTTTACAATATCAGATTTCAATAGCTAAGTTGCCAAGACTAGATAACCCAAATAAGATAGCTCCTCTCTAACTCAGCTCATCTTTCTTACAATCAATGAAATTCTTTTCGATATAACTGGCTCGTATTGCTGTCATCCTTTTAAGATAGCGAGTGATAGCCCTTACCATGGGAGGAGAGTCAGCTTTCAACAGAAATGCTAATTTATGCCTTATATTCCAGTGGGGAAATTTATTTATAATTGGGGACAGATATTGTTTTCTTACTTCCTCATACAGCCTACATTTGAATATTATATGTGCCGTGTCCTCCACGACGTTTACCCCACATATACATGTTCTTTTGTCATACGGGATTTTCCGGTAACGGCCAAATTTAACGTTGGTATCTAAAAGTTTGAATCTAAACTTAACAAATAACTGTCTCTCCACTGATGGCATTTCTAAATGTAAATACTTTCCAGGGTGAAAGTTGTTTTAACTGCTGTCAGCAGTTTAAGGGAGTGATTAGTTGAAAGAGTTGCCATGTCCATTTGCCCATGTATATCTTTAATCCGTTGTTTAACTTGCTTCAGTGTGTCACACAACGGGAACTCTACGCCATATCGGTTCAATATTTCTGACAGCCGGGCTAGCCAGGAATACCTTTGAGGCTTTGAAATCTGCTGTTCCTCTAGGCAGATTTTGGGGAGTCTGCTGGCTTCCATCTGAGTCATTTTTAGCCAGTAGGCTACCGCCCTAGTGATTGTATAGGTGTACAGTGAGAAATGTCCCAATTCAGCTCTGACGGCTGCAGCTGAAGTGGAATTGTTTACCCTGAGCATCCTTCTTAACAAATTATTTTGAGTTCTCTCCAATATGGGGGCCTCTGTAAGACCCCAAATTTCGGCACCATAGAGCATGATCGGAACAAGTTTAGCCTGAAAGACTTTACGAAGAGGTAAAATGGAGGTTGGTTGGATACGTTTACTTAATTTGGATACAAGGCTTGCTCCTGCTCTGACCTTTTGAGAAAGGTATTGATGGTGCGGAGTCCAACCTCCTGCCCTGGAAAAAACAATTCCAAGATAAGTATATTGGGTAACTTGCTCAATCTTTGTGTCATTAATCTGCCAATTGTGCTTTTCATTCTTATTGCCAAAGACTAAAACTTTTGATTTAGCTACATTTATAGTCAAGTGGTTTGTAGTACAATAACGTGTGAGCTTGGCAAGAAGTCTCCTCATTCCTATTTGGGTTCTAGAAAACAGCACTAAGTCATCGGCGTACATTAATACGTTAATAAATCTAGAGCCTATTTGGGGGCTATGCGTCAGAAGATCTTCCAGCTGCACTGGGATATCATTTATATAAAGGTTAAAAAGAGTAGGGCCCAGCAGGCAGCCCTGCCTCACTCCTCTAGTTGTTGGTATGCTGTTTGTTGAGGCCCCATTTGCTGCATATCTGACTCTAATTGCCATATTAGTATAGAGAGTCCTGATCAACAAAATAAGTCTGGGGTCCATCCCCATGACTTGTAGTTTCCTCCACAAATGGTTCCTATCTATAGAATCAAAAGCAGCGGTAAGGTCAATAAAGGCGGTATACAGCTTTTTCCCCTGGGTCTTGTATTTATTAATTAAGTGGGAAAGGACAAAACAATTGTCAATGGTAGACCTACCTGATCTAAAACCTGCCTGCTCATTTGCCAGAATTTCCTTATCCAAGCACCAGTCCTCTATTTTATTTAGCAGATGTTTCGTATACATTTTTGAAATTATATTAAGAAGACTGATGGGGCGGTAGTTGGATGGGGCGGCTCTGTCACCTTTCTTGAAAATTGGAAAAACTATAGCTAACCTCCATCCTTCAGGGATTATCCCTACTTTATCGATATAAGTAAACAGTGCTACCAGCACCGGTACCCAAAAGTCAATGTTGGACCTAAAGAGTTCAGGAGGCAGCAAGTCCTCTCCAGGGGCCTTCCCGGCTTTTAAGGATTGAATTATATGTTTAACTTCGGTAGAGGTAACTGGTGTCCATTCCGGACATTTCCTTAATTCCTGCTGGAGAATATCCAGTTGCAAGACATTTGTTGTATTATTACCATCAAATAAAGCAAGATAGTGCTTCTCCCATTTTGCTGCTGATATATCAGTGTCCATAAATGGGGAACGTTGTTTTAATATGCCGGCTATCTTATGCCAAAAGATCATAGGGAATTGGGATTTCGCTGCCATTTCTACCTCTTTCCACATCCTGGTATTATAGCTACTTTTCTTGTTTTTCAGGAGGGATTTGTATGCTCTCCTGAGTTGAACCATATTTGAATAATCCCCATCCTGCCTGGACCGGTTAACTTTCCTAACTGCGGCTCTTAGATTTGACCTCAAGCTATGACAATCATCATCAAACCACTTTCTAGAGATCCCATCTACTTTTCTATCATTCTGGATCATTAAGTTCTTAAGAGTAGAAGTTAGCTCTATATAAGCTGGCATTGGGGTGTTGTCTCCGGGCTTAGATTGGGAGATTTCCCTTGCTAGCTGCCTGGCTTCGTCTGAGCCCAAATAAGTGGTCACAGATTTGACATCAAGTCTGTGCCAATTTAACCTTTTGTAGTTATAAACCCGGGCGTTTACTAAGGTGTCAATTTCCTCTCTTGAATGAGGCCTAACTTCTGAAGAGAGTGAAACCAGAGCCGTGATGGGAAAGTGGTCACTTTCCTCTCTAAATATAGCTCTTACATCTGAAAAATGGTGTACTACACTAGAGGAAGTGCAGATATAATCGATAGAGGTTGATGTTTTGTTGGACAAGAAAGTATAGGGATATATATACCCATCACTCAAGCCACTAAGTACTTGCATATCATTCATAAACAGCAGGGAAATTAATCTCTGGGCATATTTATTGGTCCTCTTGTCCATTGAGGACCAGGTGAACTCATTATAAAAGTATCCAGTTGGTACCAGGCCTCGGTTAGCATAGCTCTTCATTGAGGGGCCTAGTCTTGCATTAGTATCTCCAGCTAATATAATTTTTGCTTGGGGAAAGCGCCCCTTTAAGGTAGCTAATACTGAATCTAATTCATCCCACAAATCCCTTCCTAGAAGGTGGAATGAAAAAGGAGCGATATATACATTAATTAAGATTAAGTCCATCCCCCTGAACGAAAATCTAATAGGCAGAATATATTGGAATTGAGGGTCTAAAGAAATTTCTTCACCCTTCCATCCTGTATCCCTTTTGACCATCGTGGTTAAGCCCCCAATTGCCCTCCCTCTTAAATTGACTTTGCCTGCCGGTTTATGCCATGAGGCAAAGCCCGGTAAGCTGATCTGTGGATCATTAGTAGTCAGCCAGGTTTCTTGAAGGAGGATGAGATGATGTGTTGAAATCAGTTTTATAAAATCCATCCAGTTTGCAATGCCTTTCCAGCCCGCTATATTCCAGGACAGGAGGGAAAGGCTAGGGATATAAGATACCCTAGTTATTGGCCATTTGTTGTCTAGTCAATCACCCCGAGGCACTACTCCTTGTGTCTCTTCCTCCACCCTTCTGGTGGAGGGGTCCGGAATTACTACCACCGCCTTCTCTGGAGTGCCAAAGGAGTCAAAAGTGGCCTCTGATTGTTGCGGAAGTGCCTCCCCCGTTCTTAAGGAAGATGAGACAGGTGAGAGCAATTGCACAGTTGGGGGAGGGTGAACTTCTGCCACTACATTCATGGTCTTTGTTTCTTTGAACAGTCTTTTGCCTTCCCTTCTATCCCTCTGGACGGACTTAACAACTTTAGGCCTTGTCTGAACATGCTTTCCCTGTTCTTCCAACTTGGATAGCCTTCTCGTTGAACTGCAGGCTTCTGCTAGCGAAGATCTTAATAAGTCAAATTCAATTAACATCGACCTTTGCTCCTTTGGAGACAAGGAGACAAATTAGCTGATTATAACATCCTCTGGCTTGTCGGTGCTTGCCTTCATATGTGGGACCTCCCTGGTCTGGCCTGCCTCCATAGGTTCTCCGGATTCTAGAGGAAAGACCCTGGAGGTAGCAGAGTGGTTCCTAGGTACCATTTTTGATGTTTGGTTAAGTCCTTGTAAAAGCGGTTTAATAGGCCCACTCGAGAAGACTCTTGTAGGAATGACTTCAAATCTGAGCAGGGATCCTTTTCTTTTCATTACAGCATTCGGAATAGTATTGCTGTCAAAATGCAGTATTAGTCGAACACAATTGCTATGCTGGGGAAGTTTTTGGTATCTGAGTAGATCTATTAATAAAGGATCAGATTTCAATAGCTGTGCAAGTGAGAGGATTATCCTTTCCTTTGAAGTCCATCGTCCTCTATTGCATGGGATTTTCCTTATCCTTAAAGCAATTTGTTTCTTTAACAACCTTCTTCCTTGATGAGGGTTAGCGTCAGTACTTGCAATGCTTTGTTGTTTGGGTTGAGGTCTTAAACCCTTCCACTCTCTCCGCGTGTCAGGACGGTGTGCAGTCTCACCCTCCTTAGCTGCAGGGTGAGGGCCATTTAAGAATTGGAAGATCCTCTCGACGTCTCTTTTGATCGATGTCAGTAAGTCATATATTGAATCTACTATGTGCGCAGTTAACATACTCTGAGTACAGACCATCTCTCTGAGGTCTGAATATGTCGGAACTTCTTTTAAACAGCTAGAAGTAGGAGAGGGGATAAAGCTTGAAAAGTCACCCATTCTATCAGGCGAGTTTAAATCTGAAATCCGGGAAGAAAGCTCCCTTTCTGTATCTCCCTCTCCCAATGATACAGTCGACAGAGACAAAGTTCGAAGTTCAGATTGGGGTTCTGGATTACACCTCTCCATAAAGTCATCCAATTTAAGCTGTTTAAGAGGCTTGGAGTAATTAAGTTCTGTCATAGATTTTGGGGAGAGAGAGTAAGCTCTCTGCCTCTTACTCTTCTTCACCATTCTGGTAGATAGTTGATCCAGTATCTCCCAGCGAAATTAAATATCGCAACAATTTATCCTCCCTCGGCAATCGTAGTTAAGGTAGGCCTTAATGATGGTCTCAGCCAAGGCACCACGGAGGTAAAAACCAATCTCCTTTCCAAACAACGGCTTGTCTTTTACTCCCACTTCTTTGCTATCATCTATTTTCAGAATTGTTTAAATTGTTTAAATTATTTCACAGGGGAAATATGTGGGAGAAAGAGACTAAAAAGCTGATAGAGTTTCATTAAAAGCAGGCCTACCGGGAGCGTCTGCAGCCAGCCAGTTCCTTACTGTACTCGTTCCAAATACAAACAGCTCAAAATCCCCTCCGATGTTAAGGGCCTCCACTGAGGTTTGTCAACAAGTCCAATAATCTGAATTTCAGGCCTTGCAAGGAGAAGTCACAGGAGTAGCCTAAGCCAGGAATGCAGGTTGTAGTATTGTTAAAATATGTCTAAAACAAACAGTAGCCACACTATATGTGCTTTGTAAAAGTCCAGTATAAATTAAAAATAGATTAAAAATGAATTAAAAATATAAAAATACTTTAAAAACGTTAAAAAAGAAAAACCTAATTTGGGAGAGCTCCTTACAGCCGTTGCTCACCTCCAACCAGCTCCTCCCCCATTTCTGTTTAAGTTCTCTCAGTTGCTGTCAGAAAGGAGGATTGATCCCATCTATGGAGTGGAGACACAGCGCTCTGGAAAATGACCATTTTATAGTTAACATTGTGACTAGCCACAGAGTGTGGCCTAACAGGCCATTTTGCCTAAAGAAACTCAAAGCAACAGCTGAGGTTGTCATGGTCAAAACTCATCCATGTTGTTTCCTTTTTTTTTCCTTACCAGGATCTAATAAGCTGCCTCCAATGAACAGAATGATGAATGAAATTGCTAAGCAGAAGAAAAGGCTCCTTAAAAAGTATGAAATGTTATATATTATTTTAAAAGCTGTAGTTAGTACTTTTTGCCTCTCAGCTTCAGTGAATTAGAAAAGAAAATGTTAACCCAGGGAGTAAACAAATATTAATTCAAGGTATCATTCTGGCAAAATTCCCTGAAAAGTGTATGCAAAGTTCCTGGGAAGAAGTTAACAGACAGGAACTCTTTAAAGAGAAGACATGATACTCCTAAAATAAGATGAGGCAAAACATATCACAAAGAATGAAGTAAATTGGAAAGGGCATAACAAAGTTCCACACTGTTTTTTTAAATGTAAAAAAATAATCTCTAATTCTACTCAGATCAACTCCTGGTAATTTCTTGGGCATGTTTATGTGCATTTTAGCAACTGGTCCTCTATTGACATTGACTGGTTTAGAAAGAAAAATTGAGCCTAAGGTCTTACCTTCATATCCCCCTAACCACAGGATAAACATGTTCCAGTTTTTAAATACCATGTCCTGATGACATTGCCTTCATCTCATCCCCAAACCCTAGCTGAATCAGTTTAACTAATCTTTATCTGTTCCAGTTTTAAAGTAATTTTTCTCTTTTCTCCTGATAGCTCATTACATCAATGATATGGTAACTCAGAATTAGGATATGCCATTTGATCATGGAAAGATTGGACATCTACCCATATAATGCCTCACAAATGGTTTTCAAATGTCTTATTCAATCTTGTTTGTCAAATCAATTCAAATCTTTATTATAGTAGACCAGCATATCTAGTAGACCATCACATAAGTATGAGCCAGCAATGTGCTACAGCTGCCAAAAAAGTTAATGAAGTCCTGGATTGCATCAACAGAAGAATAGTTTCAAGAGGTAGTACCGCTTTATACAGCACTTGTGAGACCACAGTGGGAATATTGGATCCAATTCTGGTCACCACCATACAGAAAAGATGTTGAGATCCTAGAAAAGAGTGCAGAGAAGAGCAACAAAGATGACAAGGGGTCTGGAGGCTAAACCATATGATGAATGATTGAGGAAGCTAGGTATGTCTAGTCCTGTGATGGCAAACCTATGGCATGCATGGCAGAGGTGATACGGTGAGCCCTCTCTATGGGCACGCGCGCCGTCTCCAGCTGCTCTTCTGGTTTCCAGCGTGCATGCGCGCTGGCCAGCTGGTCTTTGCGCGTGCCGGAGCACCGGAAGCCCAAAGACCAGGTGGCCGGTGCACATGCACACGCCAGCCACCTGGTCTTCAGGTTTCCAACGCTCCGGCGTGCATTCTGGTTTGGGCACTTGGTGCCAAAAAGGTTCGTCATCACTGGCCTAGTCTAATGAAGAGACAGACTAGGAGTGATAGGATAACTGTCTTCCAATACTTGAACAGCTGTCAAAGAGAAGAGGGAATCAACTTACTCTCCACCTCAGAGCAGGACAAGAATTAATGGGTGGAAGAACAGTAAAGAGAGCTCCAACTTAGAAGTTAGGGAGAAATTTCTTGACAGTGAGACCAATTAATCACTGGAATGGTTTGCCTCTGGAAGTTGTGGTTGCTCCATCATTGTAGTTTTCCGAACGTCTGGATAACCATCTATCCAGAATAATCTAGGATCTGCTGCTATAGGCAGGAGGTTGCACTAGAAGACCTCCAAGATCCTGTCCAACCCTATTCTTCTATATAGTTCTCTGTGTCATGTTAGGTAACTTGACAGATTGCTAAATCAGGCATTCTAAGCAGCTGCCTCTGCTTCCTACCCATTCCTACATTAGGGACTACAATTGAAGGTTGCTTTTTCCTGCCTATAGGGGTACATAGCTGAGAGAATTTACCAAGAACTTTTTTTTAATTTGTCCTGCATTGAAACAATAAGGCTAGAACATACCACTTTCTTGCTACTGCAGCATTGAAAAGATCAACAATTGGGACAAAACATTTTATCTTGGCATACTGCTTGTGGATATTACTGCTATATAACTGTGGCCTAAGAGTTGCTGCTTCAAGTATATAGGTAAAAAAGCTAACTGGTACAGAAGTGTGTGTAACTTTTCCTGGCTGTTTTAATATTCTTTATCAAGGTTTTTTTTTTATCTAAATAGATGCTGAATGCTATTTTCAGAGTTACCCAATGTACCCTCTGAATAGAAAGGTGATCTATACTAAACATAAAAGGAAATATTTTAGGATCCTTGAGGCAGAAGGGCTAGGTATGGTGACCTGTAATACTGGCCCCAGTCCTTTTAATGGCATTAGAGAACATAGAACATGTTTGAAAATCCTTAAACCATAGAAGAAAATATTATATATATTGTGCAGTTTGTAGTTGTCAACCGTCCATATGGTGCCATCATGTGGCCATAGAAAATAACTTGCACTACACCTTGACTCATGAAATATTTCCAGGCTTAATGCCATTAAAAAAAAGATATTGTGTAGCCACAGTATTCTCTCTTTTCCTTTGGGTTTTGAGTGGGATAAGGAGGATATAGGAGAGTTACAGGGAGAAGGTCATTCTTTTTTATGTAAAATTCTTTGGATGAGACACCATACAAATCTGACCTAGAAGCATCTGAATTATTCAATTGTGGCTTTTCTGTGTAGTTAGACACTTCTAATTACGGTAGATACTTTTGATTCCAGGTAACCCTTGTTATATGTTTGGTTTGGCTATATATGACAATAGTAGGGTTTTTCGTTGTTTTTATTTTAATCAGATATAACATTAAGAAAAGCAAATAATATGCTATTGAGTTTTTCTTGTGCTAGAGAAGAGAGGTAAACAGATCCCAGGACAAGGCAAAACGTAGGAGATCTGAGCAATTTACTGCTCTGGGTGGAAGATAATTTGCTGTGACATACATTCAACTGATTTACAAATGAATGGGTCACATTTAACTTCAGAAAGGAAGGAAACCTTTCTGTATTTCAAACATTTCTATTGTTTCTGATGTTTCAGATATTGCATGTTTCTTTTTAGTTTCAAAAAGAAAACTCAAACTATTACTCAATATGCCATGGTTTAATGCAGGAATAGAGGCTTTTATTCATTATGATATTGGGCTGTAAATTGCATGCACAAAATTCTACTCCCAAAGTATATAAATCTGATCAAGGATATTTTATTTAATTTCATGTACATTTAACTAAATTAAATTTGCAATATAGCATCTTTAATTCGTTCTCTACTATATCCTACTATGTATTTTGCCATTTGTTGCTGTTTTATTTTAACAAATTTCACTTTCACTAATGCTTGGATCTAGGATGTACTTCTTTCAGTCAAATTTATCACATCAAAGTTCACAATAAATGTCCCTCTGAATGTTGCTGAACTAGAGTTCCCAGTGCCAAAGTCAGTATGGTGACAAGCATGAACAACAGATCCACACATGAAGAGTTCAATTAGCTACTTAACTGCTCATGCCTATTTCACAGCAATCTTCCAGACTAACGGTTTGCACTTGGGCCAGACTAGATAATGTTCAATGGCATTCAATGGGGGGGGGGGGGGGGAGGTTCACTTTGCCTTCTTGTGCCCATGTAAAGATTCCAGACTAATTCCCCACTTTACAGACCAGGCTGTCTCCAACAAATGGCATGACAATTGCCCCAAAGTTCCATGTCTTTCTCACCATCTATAGCTACAGAATACTTATTATTATTTCCATTTGTCTTCTGCTCCAGGGGTATTTCCAACACAGAGAAAAAAAAGGAATCATTTGTTCACTACATGGATGAAATTGCTGTTTGCATAGGGGTTAAGCCCAATGTGCCATTACTTTTACTACAGGACCCCAAACTAGCTTTGAAGATATTATTTGGTCCTTGTACCTCTTACCAGTATCGCCTTTGTGGACCTGGAAAGTGGGAGAAAGCTAGAAATGCAATTCTGACCCAGTGGGATCGTGTTCTCAAGCCCCTGAAGACTCGGGTCATAGACAATTCTTCAAAACATATCAAACCACCCCTTTGGAAAAAAATATTCCACTTCACTGCATTCCTTGGAACTACTATATTCATCATACTTCTGTACTCATTTTATACCAGCTAAGGAAAACATCTAATCTTAGAACTTTATTTCATAATTTTACAGCAGGAATCAAAACCTAATCTGGCATCAAAGCAGCATACAAAATGCATATATATCCTGGACTTTGAAAAATAATCTTGCAAAATACAATATTTTTGCTCAGAAATATTTATGTCCAATGGAACGTATTACCTGATATGTTCATCCCATGAAACCTGAGTGGTTGTTTCACAGGTTATGCAGAATAGCACCCTGACCTTATGCAAAACTGCAACTTTTGTCTTCCATTTACTTTTCCATGATCTTCCTCATTTTCATCAGATTCAGGCAACCTGTAGACAACTGCCCTATAATCCTTCCTTATTGATTGATTGTTTTTTCCAATATTGTTTTCTAAGCTGTATCAATTGTTTTAAAATTAAAATGCAATGAAGTATATAGCTTAAAATGCTCCAAGCAAACTCTAATCAAAAATAAACATTTACATTCACTAAATGTATCAGCCAGTATCTCTACAAAATATATTCCACGTGAGCCTATTTATTTATTTATTTATTTATTCATTTATTTATTGGTTCCATTTATATGCCTTCTCAGGGACTCAGACTCAGGGCGGTTTACAATGCATTAAGCAATAGCCTTCATACTTTTTTATATACCTGCTTAGTAGGGCTTTTGGCCCTAAGCAGTGTTCTTTTTTATACAAAGTCAGCTTATTGCCCCCCACAATCCGGGTCCTCATTTTACCTACCTCGAAAGGATGGAAGGCTGAGTCAACCTTGAGCCTGGTGAGATTTGAACTTGCAGTAATTGCAGGCAGCTGGTGCTAGTTAACAGCACTTTAGTCTGCTGCGCCACCAAGACTGTGTTATGAAACACAGTCATCTCACTCTATGGAATGAGGGATCTTTCAATAGGAGACCTCTCCTGGAATCAAATCACAAAATGCATATTCCCATTTTTAAAAGGGGCAATTAAATTTTTAAAGCAGGGGTGTCAAATCTATTTCATTGAGGGCCACATCAGGGTAGTGTTTGTCCTTGGGGGGCCAAGGTTGGACGTGGCCAGGGTAGATGTGGCCAGCTCAACGTCACTTGTGTCAGGGGCGCCTATGGTGGCCCAAGCATTCTGCCAATGAAAACGGGTTCCCAAGCTCCATTTCCAGCTGTGACGGCCTCCTGCAACCCTCTGCCAGTGAAAACAGAGCTCGGGAGGACCATATACAGCCCTCGCAAGCTCTGTTTCCAGCTGCAATGGCCTCCTGCAACCCTCCTGCGGCCTGCCTGAGCTCTGTTTTCACTGGCAGAGGCACTGCGGACTGGTCCTTTGCTATTTCCAAGGCACCCCCATGGGCCAGATCTAAGCACCCCGCAGGCCGGATGTGACCCCTGGGCCTTGAGTTTGACATCCCTGCTTTAAAGCTTTCGGAGACCTTGAGTTGCTGCTGACTGACCAAAATAATACTGGTCTAAAAATAACCTCATGTCCTCCCAACCCCATCAGGAATTTATCCCAGTAACAATGTCATCCCCAGTCCTCAGCTAAGGCAGCCTTGAACTCATTTTTACCTGTTCTGGTTTTCAGGTATCGATTTTCTTTTTCCCTAGACAGTCTTTGCTGTTGACATGCTCTAGGAAGTTAAATGAAGTGGACAGCAATGCAGCCAAGGATTGGCATTTGCAAACTCTGAGTAGTTCCCTTAGGCTGCTGTGACCAGGCAGCTTTTCCCCCTAGTTGCTGGGACCTACTCCCTATGACCATTTTGGCTGGACACCTGGCTTCTATGAAAGCATATGCTCACGCAATGCCTGACTGGGGCTTTCAAGTCACTTTTCAAGGCTTGCGCTGATGCTTAATATGCACAGGCTTAGCACATTTGTTTTTTTAAAAAAGTGTCCTGTCTTGCATTTAAATTTAAAAGTTGATTTAAATGGAGCCTGAGTGGCGTTGGAGGCTAATGCCTCCTAAGGCAGCATTTAACATCCAGCTGCCTGCAATTATTACGAGTTCAATTCTCACCAGGCTCAAGGTTGACTCAGCCTTCCATCCTTTCTAAGGTGGGTAAATTGAGGACCCAGTTTGTGGGGGCAATAAGCTGACGTCGTATAAATATACAAAAGTATGAAGGCTATTGCTTAACGCATTGTAAGTCGCCCTGAGTCTCCGGAGAATGGCGGCATATAAATCAAATTAAAATAAATAAATAAATAAAAAATAAGGAAAGTGCTGGGTTTCCCCAGCTTTATTTTAGTGGTTTGGTCATCCATGGGTATATTATACACTTTGCACTTCTTCTGTCCACAAGGGTTTTTTTATGGAAGTCTGTTTTGATCTGGTGATAGCAATGGCCTCTTGTTGCAAGTACTATCATTTCTTTGAAGCACAACTCAAAGAGTTTGTCCATTATCGATTACTCCTTCCTGCTTCACCACATGCTCTGCTTGTTAGCTAAACTAATAGGTGAAGCATAGGGAGCATCCTCATTGCATTTTGCAGCCTTGCCTCCAAACTTGTGATCTGATATTCAGATTATTTCTAAACAGTTGTCTAACAATCTCTTTAAAGTGTGGTGACCCTGTGACCAAAATTAGCCCGGCTGAGAAGTCTCAGGCCTAGAGAAATGAAGTACCTCAGCCTGCTAGCTGAGTAACTTAACATGCACCATTTTTTTTAAAAAATTTGATTTATATGCCGCCCTTCTCCGGAGACTCAGGGCGGCTTACAATGCGTTAAGCAATAAAATTAAGCAAAAAAAATCACCATTCAAAGCATCCTCCTACACTTCCTCCACCCTGCCACAGATGTAGAGTTAGGGGACAAGCAAACCTCCTAAAACCATACTAGTAAAATACTAAAACAAGCTTCAAGCCCATTCCACTATGAGGCAAAAGAAAGGAGAACAAGAATGTGTAATTCTATTTCAGTATAATTAGGGTTTGCATTTGATACATAGCAGTCACTAAAATTGTTTTATAATGACTTTGTTATCTTTTCTTTACTAAATTTACTTATTAAAAGCTCTCTTGTCCTTGAATGTCTGCTTATCTATTTCTAGTCTGGCTTGCCAAGCAAAGCCTGACAAACATGATTGGTAGTACTTCCTTATGGATAGGTGATGTTTCATCAAAGGGAAAATTAAGCTGGGGAATCCTCCAATTTCCTTCCCTTGTCCCACATTAAAACTGTAAAGACTGGAGGGCGCACACTAGTTTTTATTGAGGCAATATAAGGTTGAGAGTGGGGTAGGACAATTTATGTCAGCAGAGGTAATGGTGGCAAATTAAAAAAAACAAATCTATTGTAAAACTACCCACACTAACCAAGTGTTCCACTACCAAAGTCACAAGCCAATCTTCCACAAGAGAAACTATGTAAGACAAACACAAACACACTGCAACCCTGAACATCAGGAAAATGAAAACAAATCATCTATATAACTTCCAATAAAATAGATACCTACGCAACTTTATCAAATGTACCTGATCACTCAGCTCACTACTGCACAACCAACATAAGTTAGGAAAAGGATAACACTGCCATACATTAAAAATATTTCAGAAATAACCAACAGACTACTACAACCACATAGCATCACTGTAGTATGCAAACCAACTAAAGTCCTCCAAAACATATTAAGTAAATCAAAAGACCCAGCAACCAAAAAAGAAAAACAGGAATAATCTACAACACATATATATTGTAAGGACTGTAACAGCCACTATGTAGGATAAACAGGCAAAGACTAACAGAGCACATTCCTGAACACCAACTGGCAGTCAGAACACATGATGAAAACTAATTAATTGCACAACACATGGACAAGTTTAACCATAGTTTCAATTGAGAATCCTGGACCAAACCAAATCTAGAGAAACTAGAGAATTCCTGAAAGCTTGGCACAAATCAGCCATCAATAGATACATAGATATACATCTACAAAAGAGACAATCAACAAGGAAACAAAAAGACAAAAACATCTCCTCCCCAGCAATAAACACCCAGATAATCAGAGATTAACACTAGGATTAGTATCAAAGCAACAATTAAGCAGTAAATAATAGCCCAATCAGAGAACTTCCAAATCAGATAAACTATTAAAACAAGTAAGCCACAGCCTAATCAAGGAACTATCAAGAATATTCCCACTAATACTAACAGGGCAAGCCAGTTGTATATAAATAGAGAGCAAGCTCCACTCTCTCTAGTACTGATAATGTTACCTAGTTGGATGATGAAACATCTGCAAGAAAGCAACCAAGCTCAGAGAGAATCAAGTACCCTACAAATATGGAAATGGAATAGTCATTTTAAAATAAATGTACATATACTATTTGAGTTAAGATGTTTTGGGAAAGCGCTATAGGCATTTTGTGAAGTTTTTCTTGCTTTTGCTCTTGAATTTTCCTTTGTAAAGGAAAGTTATAAGCAACTATATATTTTATGCTATGAATCTTTCAGATCTGTCCCTTTTTCACATTTGTCCTTTATTTTTTCCAAACTATAATAGTATAGTTTTAATAAACAAAGATAATACTTAACCATCCACCTTCTCTTATTTAGAACAATTATTCTATTTCATATGTATAGCTATGATTTGATTAAAAAATTGTATAATATGTTGTTTTTTTATATAACACAGAAACAAAAATCCTTCCTGCTATAAGCACAGGGGAAACATTGAATAGAGGCATCAGGATTAGATGGAAGGAACATCTTAGGGAAAAGTTTCTCAAAATTGGCAGTACCACAATTTCCTAAAATTAAGAATGAAGTGGTCAAATATTCCCCACATCCTGAGTAAACTAATGATTTTACTGGTCTTAAGTCTGAGCTTATTTTAATATTTAAATTTTATTCTATAAATCACCAGGGTATTGCAAACCTTGTAGTTCATCAGTTGCCTACTGTACAAGTCAACTCAGGAGCAAAACAAAGCAAAGAATATTTTGAGGGCTAGGGTTGCCAGGTCTGCTTCCAAAAAATAGCGGACAAGCGGGGGAGGAGGGGTTTAAGTAGTAAAAAAATAAAAAAAATTACAATTAAATTATATATTTTCTTACAAACATTTTAACACGTATTAAAATAATCACTTCAAAACTTCACTTAAAATTCAAAACATCAAATATAATAATATGTAAAATATTAAATTACATTTTACTTTGCTGTTGTGTGTATTTTTTATTTGACTGCGCAGCTTTGATCAATTCTTTGTGTTTAAGGAATAATTCTTTAATTTCAGTACAACATTGAGAAATATTAAAAAATATACAAAGTTCACTTTGAACTGATGGTACAAGCAGTCGGTTATGTTTGTCAGTCCACAAATTTCTCATGACGCTGAAAATTCGTTCAACGTTTGCATTTGATACTGGAATTGATGCACAATACTGGAACAGTTTCAGTAAACTCGGAGCTGGCTCTTTCTTGAAAAAGTACGTCCACTTATCAAGGGATGAATCGCCCTGCAGATGAACATAAACTTCTTCTAAGGCAGAAATTTCATCGAAGAGAGTGTTGGGTGGAAGTTCTTCTCTCCATGGTGATAATAACCAGATGTTCGTCATTTTTCCTAAAGTTGGAGGATTATTGCGATCAATTTGATTGAAACAATTTAGCGTCTCATATACTGAATCAGTGAAATTATACCACTTTTCTAGGTACGCAATGGCTCTTTGATACACGTTGATGGCTTCTTTCTTGAACTTTTGCACGGCATTCTCAGGCAAATGTTTTTTACGTAAGGCAAATAAAACTTTCATTACAAAAAACTGCTCATCGTATTTTTTTTGCAAAGAATCACACAGCTTACACATGATAATGTGAAGATCACATGCAAGAATTTTCTTGCTTTCCAGCTTCAGTAAGGTGTCTTGCATTATTGACATGAAGAAGTGCGTGAAATATAAATACAATTCTGAAATTGTTGGTTCATCGTCCTTTGCGAGTTCATTTTCCTGATCCGAAATAAGGTTCCAGATAACCTTATGGCACTCATCAGATCCAAGAGAAATAAAATACGATTTTAGAGGTATCCAGTTTAAAAGAAGTCTTTCGACTGCTTTAAACAAACTTAACCAACGTGTTGGAACATGGCGCAAAACTTCATGGAATTCTGACTCGCAAAACTCAAAAAATCATTTCAACTCTTCTCGTTTCTTCGCAGAATTCGAAAATTCGGCAAAAACCTTCAGCACTACATTTTCGATATCAAAAGATAACTGCTTTAATGCATTTTTTGCGCTGTTGTGTAAAATGTGATTATTGCAATGAGCAGCTACAATATTGTCATTTTCCAGCAATAATTTTTGGTAAATTGACTGATGCATTATCTGCTGAGTAAACTGAAACATTATTTATTTCCAATTCGTTATCACTAAGAACTCGACACAGCTGATTTTTTATTGATGTAGAATCTTCAAAAGAATCCTCATAAAAGTCTAAAATTTTCACACACAGTCCTTCTTCACAAGTAAAATATTGTACAACAACGGGATACATTTTGCGATTTCCCTTGTTTGATGCATCAGTGGAGAGAGAAAATGGAATTCCAGTTTTAAGATCATTGAGAACCAACTCAATAGAAAAAGGATACAAAACCTCATTGACAATAGCTGATGATTTGGTTCTTCCACAAGACATCTTTTTTTTACAATTTCTGAGTCATCAAAAATTTGCTTCATTAACTTAATACCGCATTCTTGAGCCAGGAAAGAAATATGGTATTTGATCCCATGGTAAGTTTCAGCCATTTCAGCTACAGTCACTTTCTCACTGAAAGAGGAGTCTTTAACAATGAAAAACTAATTGATTCGCTTGTTGCTGGAAGCTATTTTCTCCTTATCTAAATGATTTTTTGTGCTTGCATGCTGTGTGACAGCTTTTATACCATTATATTCAATTGTGAACGGTTTCTGACACAATTTACAGTAGGCCGTCGTATTTGTTCTGTCGGTTTCATTGTTGGTAATCCATGCAAAAGTAGCTTCCCAGTCTTTGGTGTATTTGCACACTCCTCTCTTTCATTTTAAAGAATTTGAAATCTCGCCGCTGTCACTCTCATCACTCGACGCCATTTTAGGTCAGTCGATACAAGCTACAATACATTTTAAAAATGTGAACTGTACATAATTTTATAATATATTTTTATTTTAATCTCATCATTAATTTTTTCGGAGAATCGAGTTCAATGGATATTCGATCTTTGTCTCATTCTAACTTATGAAAAAAAAGACAAAATGCGATTCTCCTATCCTTATTCTCTTAGACTCTACATCTTTAGATTACGTACCATTTCATCATAAAGCTTTTGAATAAAAAAAATGTCCACTATTTTGTGAAAAAAAATAGTGAACATAATGTGAAAAAAGTGGACTGTCCGCTCAAATAGTGGACACTTGGCAACTCTATTGAGGGCTCCTGCTTTGTCTGAACAAATCTGATTTATTTTTTTTTTAAAGAAAAACTGGGAATACTACTACTTTTCTCCCCCTAAAATATTTACAAATATATTTATTGCACAGGGATTCACAACCACCATTTGAAAAATCCTATTTTAGGAAGCTATTTTAGGAAGCATAGTTCATGCACATTCTCCGTACAGATGCCCAGAATGGGTCCTCTCACAGAGAATTCATACAAATACCCACATTCCAAGAAAGCACATAGGAAGAGGAAAGGCATAATACAAACTCTAGTTTTTTGTAAGACTCTGGGTAACAATTGGCTTTGGCGAAAACTTGTATTTTAATTTTTTTACTTACACTGTTGCTTTACTTATAAGTAAAAAAAAACCCTCTAGGATCTCTGATCTATGGATTTATACAACTTTTCATTTTTAATGGGATTTTTATCTGTAAATTTGTTTCTGGGATCATTTGTCATTGAATGACAAATCTGGATCATACTTCTTTCTTCCAACCATCATCATTATTATTATTGTCAGAGTATATTCATGAACTGGAATAGGGCATAGCAACAGGTCAGCCAATGAGGACTGTTTGGTAACTGAAACATAGAATTTGTTGTATGGGACCATAAGAGACAGTTTGGAGCCTGGGTATGGCTTAACTGTTCTGTATATAAGCTTGAGGTCACTAGCTTCCTCCTCCTCCATTTTTGCCACCTCCATTTTGTGCCGTGTTTGTACTTGCTATTTCTCTTTTCTACAACGTGGAAAAACCTACAAGGGTATTGTATGCCTTATGTGTTGTTATGTATATAAAGACGTTTTGAATCCTGCTTAATAGTCTGCTTGTGTGTGCTGCAACAAACTCTGACATTATTTATTATTATTATTATTATTATTATTATTATTATTATTATTATTATTATTATTTACTTTATTCATTAAACATGAAACTCAGTCAACTGAACATTCAAAAATGCATCATAAATGTGGGAATGAGGTGGCCATGGTGTATGTGTGGATCAGACTGGTTGATTGGAACACATATGCGGAGCCTGGCACCGAAATAATTTGGAGATCATGAACCATTAGACTGTTTAAGTTTTGTTTTTGCTTTAGGTATTACTTTCCTAGAAATCATATGATTTACTGTAGGGATTGTAGGATATGAAACTTATGCCCATATATGGGGTAAAAATGTAGTAACTAAATACTTTCCTTTTAATCATGAATGTAATATGAGAATGTATAGCTGTAATCATGTCTTCTGATACGCCCTATACCCTTGTTTAATAAAAGAGAGGTCTGGAGTCAGCTTGAGGCTCTCTCATCCCGAGAAACACCTGTGCCTGTGTCTTCTCTAATCTGAACCCCTCATGGGGAGCCCACCGGATGATCGCAACAACTGGTGACCCCGACGTGATAACCCTCGCGGCTATACGTCTCTTGGAACTCCCGTTCTCATCGCCTGGAAGAGTCTGTGCACCCCGATTTCGCCTGAAACATGACGATAATCTCTCGTGAATATGGGAGGAGATCTTTCCAAGCAGCAGGCAGCGCACCTACAAGAGCTTGGCGAGATATCCAAGACCAATATTACTATTTTAAAAAATAATGGGAAAGTCCTGCCCGTGATATCAAAAAAGAATTTGATTTACCTTCTAAAATACTTTTGGCAACATTATCCTGTTTATCCGGAAAAGGGCTCTTTAAAAGTGAAAACGTGTAAACAGATGGGAACCTGGCTCCACGAATCTCCCCGAGCCCCTGGAAAAGTTCTTGCGTTCTGGAGATTGGTCATAGAGTGTTTAATGATGCATGAGAAAAGTTTTCAGGACACTGATAAGTCTCCCGAACCGCCGCCGCCATATGACGGCTCTTCCACTAAACCCAACCCCTTTCAATCCAAGCCTCCCATTCCTCCTACAGCTCCCGCTTCCCCCTCCCCTGAGACGTTTCCTTTGTCTACCTCTGAACTCTCTGCTTCCGCATCTTCCCCCTCTGCTGTAGGCGCTGTACAATCCGCTATGATGAGAGCCTATAGAGAGGGAGAATTAGAAGGTGATGAAATGATTTCAGCTTTTCCTTTAGTATTTGTAAACCAGGGAGGAGCGCAAGTTCCGCAATGGGAACCGCTCCCTATTAAATTGATAAGGGACATCAAACAATCCTGTATGATGTATGGTATCCAAACACCTTATACCCAAGGCTTGTTGAGAACCATGGCAAATGCCCACCTCCTGATTCCGGCTGATTGGAAGAACTTGTTTAGCATGATCCTTACAGGGACTCAGTATGTTGTTTGGCATTCAGAATACCAGCGCCATGCAGCCCTCTTAGCGGCTAGGAACCCCCCCGTCACAGTTAATGAGATCTGTGGAGAGGGACGGTTTCTGCCTCCTACTGCTCAATACGCTTTACCAATTCCTATTCTTACCTTAACTTCTCAAGCTGCTCTCGAGGCTCTTATTCGAGTGGACGACCTTGGTACATCCAAACAATCTTTTGCAAAAATTGTTCAGGATCAAAATGAACCCTATTCAGATTTTGTTGAGAGACTGCAAGTTGCTCTCTCGCGTCAAATCACCAACGTGGACGCACGACATGAAATTACGATGAAATTGGCCTATGAAAACGCAAACAATGATTGTCATGCCCTGCTCTCCCCATTGGTCAATACACCAGGCGTCTCACTGGCTCAATATCTGACCGCCTGTCGTGCCGTTGGCACGCACGCCTATCATGCTGAACTTCTTGCTTCAGCAATCCAAAAGGGGAGTGAGAAAAAACCATCTGGTAATTGCTTTAACTGTGGAAAACCTGGTCATTTCAAATCTCAATGCCGAGCACCTGGTGGTGGAGCGGCACGAAACTCAAATTCAAATCGTGACGTCAGGCCAAAAACAGTCTGCCCAAAATGCAGAAAGGGTTTCCATTGGGCAAACCAATGTCGATCAAAACCCTCTGACCAGGGAAACTAGATTTGGGGCCAGCAACTAGCCCCGTCCCAAAGGTTGCGCAGGATCAACCAACCTCTGCACCATTGACAATTCAATATCCAATTTCCTTTGACTTACCGTATGCTTTGTGTACTGTTTCTGTTATACCTTCTTTGCATCTTGATGATAGTGTCTCTGTCCTGATTGAGTCTCACCCGAATGCCCAACTAAAAGGCATTTCGGTTTTTCCTACTATTTTCTCATCGCCATTTCCCTTGCAATTCCAACTTCACCCATCTTCCACCTTGCCTCAAAATCTGTCCGCTGGGGATGTAGTCGCCAAAATGATACTTGTGTCAAAAGATTCAGATAACACAGAAATTTTAGCTGTTACCACCTCTATAACCGAAACTAAGCCTACATTAAAGATAGTCATTAATGGTAAAACCTTTTCTGGCCTTCTAGATTCCGGCGCTGATGTTTCGGTGATCAGAGCGGAAGAATGGCCCTCCTCTTGGCCAACTGAAAATTCTCCATCTGTAAGAGGAGTGGGCGGAATCCAACCGGCTCGCATAAGTAAAAATTGGCTTCGAGCGTCTGCGGCAAATGTTGCAGGCACAGCTAACATCAAACCTTTGATCTTACCACTACATACAAATTTGTGGGGCAGGGACCTTCTCTCTCAATTTAATGCAAAGTTGCTTTTAGAATGACTACGATCCCTCCGCTTAAACTTTCCTTGTCCACTGACGCCCCGGTGTGGGTGGACCAGTGGCCACTAACTTCTGAAAAACTCCTCGCGCTACATTCTTTAGTACAGGAGCAGCTCTCCCTGGAGCATATAGAACCTTCCTTAAGTCCTTACAACACCCCTGTATTTGTTATAAAAAAGAAATCAGGAAAATGGAGATTCCTTCATGATCTTCGCTCCGTGAATGCTGTAATTCGACCTATGGGGCCCCTTCAATGTGGGATGCCTAATCCAAATTTAATCCCTCGAGATTTCGACCTGGTTGTCATAGATTTGGCGGATTGTTTTTTCTCTATTCCACTCCATCAGGAGGACAGACAATTATTTGCATTCACTATTCCGGAACCTAACAACATCAAGCCCACCAAACGGTGTCAGTGGAAGGTACTGCCACAGGGAATGCTAAATAGTCCTACCATGTGCCAGTACTATGTGGACAAGGTTCTAGCTCCAATTCGACAGCTTTACAAACACTTTCTTGTCTACCATTATATGGATGACATTTTGATTGCAGCCCCGGGCCCTATGGGCACGGTGGCGCAAAAATTACCAACAATTATGAACCATTTAAAGGTGTATGGTTTGCATGTGACTCTGGAAAAAATCCAAACTCATTCACCCTTTAAATATTTAGGTCATAAATTGCTCTCTTCTCATGCTGCTCCCTTTACTCCTGTGCTAAAGCTTCCCTCTGAGACTACTCTTGTGCAATTACAACAATATTTAGGTGCCATTAATTGGACTCGTCCATTCTTTGGCATCTCTACTTCCGCAGTCTCGCCTCTTTTTGATGCCCTGAAAAAAGGAAAACAACCGGGAGACAAGATTGAATTGGGCCAAGAACAATTGAATGTGGTAGAGTTAATACAAAAAACCATGGAACAGCGATCGTTGTGAGATGGACACGCCTATTACTTTAATAATTATTAACACTCTAAATTTACCCACTGTGGTACTCGCCCAAAAAACTGACAAGCTCCTAATTATTGAATGGCTCCATTTACCGCACACACCTCGTAAAACAATTACTCCAAAATCATCTCAATTTGCTCAGCTGATCCAAAAAGGATGCCTTCGCTCTAAAGCCCTTATGGCAATTGAACCCAGCACCCTGTATCTTCCCTGTTCATTGGCGGATTGGGAAGTCATGTACATTAATTCGGATCCTTTACAAAATTCTTTGGCACAATGGCCGGGGGAAATTTCATGTCATCCTCCTTCTGATCCACGGCTGGCTCTTCTAAAAGCAGTCCCGTTTGTGTGGCAATCTCCCATGGCAACCCAGCTGATTCCGGATACATTTATGGTATTTGCAGATGGTAGCAAAACATATGGTGCTTGTGCCTAGAACTTTGATGGGCAATGGCACACCAAAATTACTTCACCCCAAACATCTGCGCAGCGGGCTGAGCTTGCCGCTGCTATATTGGCCTTTCAACACTTTGCTCATACGCTTCTCAATTTAATCCTGGAAAGTCTGTACGTTACTCAAATTATAAAACAAATTTATTATTCCTATTTGTCTCCTGCGTTAGATTCTGATCTGTTAACCTTAATGCTCACTTTACAGAAACTTATTTCTGACAGAACTCAGCCATTCTTTGTGACCCATATAAGAAGTCATCAGCCCTTCCCGGGGCCCCTCCAGGAGGGAAATGACAAAGCCGATGCTGCTGCAACTGCACTCATGGTTATGTCTCCCATCACACCATGGGACAGTCATGCTTATTTTCATCAAAATAAAAAAGCGTTGGCAAAACAATTTGGTTTCACAGCAGCCGAAGCGACTGCCATCATACAACAATGTCCTACCTGTAGTCAACAAGCTCATTCTATCCCTATGGGTGTAAACCCTAGAGGTCTCAAAGCTTGTGAAATCTGGCAAATGGATGTGACTCAATACCTTTCCTTTGCCCCATGGAAATATTTGCACGTTTCCGTGGATAGTTATTCAGGATTCATCATGGCATCCCCACAAAGGGGAGAAGCAGCCAAACATATAATAAATCATTGTATTCGGACTTTTGCATCGATGGGACGCCCAATTGAACTTAAAACTGACAATGGACCTGCGTACACCAGTACTGCCTTTGCAGACTTTTGTAACAAGTGGTCCATCACACACAAATTTGGCTTACCCTACAATTCTCAAGGCCAGGCAATTGCAGAACGGGCTAATCAGACCCTCAAAAACGCCCTGGATAAATTGAAAGAGGAAAAATGCCTTGGCCTCCCAGCCATGCAAAATAAACTCAATCTTTGCTTATATACTTTGAACTTTCTTAACCTGACTGGACAGCCTCCCACATCGGCTGCAACCCGTCATTTTTCTGCTTCCCCATCAGCTACCCCAAAACCGAAGGTCTATTTCCGCCAACCACCCGATCCTACATGGAAAGGGCCCGCCTGGGGCCGTGGATATGCTGCTGTCCAGTACAACGATCGCACCATTTGGATCCCCGGAAGACACGTAAGACCATTTCATTTACAACAAAAAGAAGGAGAAACCAGTCACGATCTTGCATCTATTGCCCCTACATCTCATGATCCTTCATGTCAGCAGCCTCTACGTTCAATCATAATGGGACAGTAATAAAAGACATTCAAATAGCTGCTAATCGGACAAACTCCACTACTCCTATTTCCCAAACCACACCCACCACTGACCCTCCCCCTGACGTAGTGAGCTTCACACCACAGTGATTATGATTTGTTTATGGCTTTGGACATTGTTAGCTTTGGGACTCTCAAGTGCCCATGTAAGGAACATCAAATCCCCACATACATACACTTTAAGTCAAGTACGCTCCCGCCACAAATGCATTGTCTATGCACAAGGTCCTTACTTTCTACCTAAGTCTACTCCACCACCTAAGGTTCCCATATTGACATTCCCAGCTGAGGGGGGAGTGGATAAGGAAAATGGGCCTCTGCAACAATTGCATAGAGGAGATTATATCTCACGGATTCTGGAATTAAGTCAAGATCTTGTTAATCAGTACAACCCTACCCTAGGTCAGAAATGCTGGTTATGCCTATCTGCTGACCCTGCATCTTATCATGCTATCCCTGTAAAATCACAACTCTGGGTTAGAACAAAGGCTACAATTCTCCTTGAAAGGGATAGTAGAGATAAAGTACCTGTCTCACCAATACAAGGAGATTTTTATGAAGCATTCAAATGATTGGGAAAAAGTCATCTTTCTATCACAGGCCCAATTGCTACAGGTGTAGACCTCATAGGAACACCTTCTTTGTGTGTAAAGAGACATCAGAAATTTGGTAGGCCTGTAGGATCCCTGACAGACGAACAATGTCGGTCAGCAATATATTTTGGCCCAAAAATAAATTTGGTGGACATAAAATTAACAAAGGGAGTTTTTCCCTCTGCTTACCGCAAATTTCAACAAAAGGTTACTTTCTCAGCTCCACCAGAACTACACTTTAGAAAGGAGAGGTGGGGTGGATGGAATCTGTCCTTGGAAAGCTGTCCAAGACCATTTCACCCTCCAGGATTTCCCATTTGGTTCAATCTAAAGTCCAAAGCAGATCTGTGTATTCTTTTTCCACCGGGAAATACTACCTACCGACCAATTCTCAGAGATAAACAGAAGGACCCATCACTAGAAGTCCCATTACAACCTTTAGCGGCAATGTTTGTAGCAGGGACTTTGGGAGTCTGGACTAATGAAAACAACCGTAGAATCCATGCCTTCTCCATGAACATCGGAATATGCGTGGAAGAAAAAGGAGTGTTTTTTTTGTGTGGAACAAATGCATATCTGTGTTTGCCAGCAAACTGGACAGGTGTGTGTACACTGGCCCACCTTTTTCCTAAAGTAGGTGTTGTCAGTACAGAGCATTCTATCCCTGTTCCCCTTCTGGGACATGTTCAGAAGAGGGTCCCCATACTCATCCCGCTATTAGTGCTTATAGGGATGGGTACAGCTGTAGGGACAGGAGTGGCAGGACTAACTCACTCTGTAATCCAATTTAAGCAAATCTCAGAGGAGCTGCAAGGAAGTTTGAATCGAATTGCTGGCACTTTAATTGAAGTCCAAAATCAGATAGATTCCTTGGCTGCTGTAGTGTTACAAAACCGACGTGCCTTAGACCTCCTGACAGCAGAAAAGGGAGGAACATGTATATTTTTAGGTGAAGATTGTTGTTTCTACATGAACAAATCAGGTGTGGTCAGAGAAGGTGCTCGAGACTTGCAGGATAGGGCTTCCAGAATAACTCAGAGGTTACAAACTTCTGACATGTGGTTTTCTTGGGTGCCTGGATCCGGATGGATTAAACAAATGATATTTTTGTTCATATGCGCAATAGCTGGCTTAGCATTCATCCCATGTGTGATACCAATCCTTAGACAATTATCAATCAGAGCTATAAAAGAGATTCAAATTGAGAAGGAACTAGCTTTGACAGAACATTTTCTTAATCAACTTGGTCCCTACCCTGTGGAAGAACTTACAGATACAGAGTCAGATCCATATGTGGTAATGGGACCAGGGGAATAATGGAGAGACTCTTCCTGAGACTCAAAAGAGTACACACAATCATATATACTCTTTATGTGCCTTTATTTCTTATATTTTGTTAGGATTTTTATATTATAGATTTGTTTATTGGAACGTGTTTATTCAGTAGTCACCCCTATAAGAACGTAGTGAAAGTTTCTATCACTAAAGGGCCCTCTTTGTTCCCTCTTTGTTCATAATATTGTGCCAAAGAAATTATGCTTGTAAAAGTCTTCAGCACGTAGGCGGGCACATTCCTTCTTTGATGTAGATGAGGTGAAGAGAGGCTCCTCGGTCACCCCTCAGTTGTCACAGATAAAGAAAAAATAATAAATGACTTTACAAACTATCCCACTATGAACAAAACTTACTCAGTGACCCTTTCTATCCCATTTCCTGCGGAATTATGCATCAAACGGAATAATTCTGCCGCAAAGAAGCTCTCGGACATTACAGACCCTGCACAAAAATTCTTCCACTGCCTGGCACCCGCCCTGAGAATACATTCGTTCTACCGGCATGGGAATACAATTTGTGCGAGCGATTTGTGGAAATGTATAACTGGAATACAACTCAGAAACTTGATAACCTACCTCGCTTGACATCTCCTGGCCACTTTTCCGCTAACTTTGTTCGCCGTAATAAAAGGATGGGTGAGCTAAAAACATTTGCAGAAACTGGATGGCTGAAGAACATATTGTCTACTGTACTCATAATCATTGCTTTGCTTATTTCTGTATGTTGTAGTATCCAATGTATTCCTGCTTCATTTGCTATGATGACAAACATATTTGCCAAAAGTAAAGAAAACATCATAACAACAACACAGCTGAACCTTGAACGACGATCTCTACTCAATATCCCCGGAACGGAGAGTAATGGGGACCAAACTGAAAAATTCCCTTTAACCCTGTTGCAAAAAACAAAAACAGAGGAAATGTGGGAATGAGGTAGCCATGGTGTATGTGTGGATCAGACTGGTTGGTTGGAACACATATGTGGAGCCTGGCACCGAAATAATTTGGAGATCATGAACCATTAGACTGTTTAAGTTTTGTTTTTGCTTTAGGTATTGCTTTCCTAGAAATCATATGATTTACTGTAGGGATTGTAGGATATGAAACTTATGCCCATATATGGGGTAAAAATGTAGTAACTAAATACTTTCCTTTTAATCACGAATGTAATATGAGAATGTATAGCTGTAATCATGTCTTCTGATACGCCCTATACCCTTGTTTAATAAAAGAGAGGTCTGGAGTCAGCTCAAGGCTCTCTCATCCCGAGAAACACCTGGGCCTGTGTCTTCTCTAATCTGAACCCCTCATGGGGAGCCCACCGGATGATCGCAACACATAAATACCATTGACTGGGGCTAATTGTTGATACAGGTTGCTGCCAGCATCCTACATATCAACCAAGTACCTTCTTAAGATGTATGATGTTCCAAGTAGAACAGTTTTTTGCAGTTCCGCTGGTGTTATTGCAGGAAATTGCAATTTGTTGATGCATCTTATAAAATTCTTGGACATGGTACCAAGTGCCCTGATGACAATGGGTATCACTGTGACATGTTTCATCCATAGCCGTGTAGTTTAGATTGCCAGGTCGTGATATTTTGTGATTTTTTCCAGTTTTTCTTTGACTCTGGCATCTCCTGGTACCGCGATGTCAATAAATTGTACATTTCGGTTTTCGACAACTGTGATATCTGGTGTGTTGTGTTCCAAATGACAATCTGTCTGTATTCGAAAGTTTCACAAGATCTTCACCTTCTCATTTTTGATAACTTTTTCCACTTTATGTTCCCATGACTTTTTGGTTACAGGTAAATCGTATTTTTTACATAATGACCAGTGGATTAATTTATAAACTCGGTCATGTCTAGCTTTGTAATCAGTTTATGTGATTTTGCTGCATTCACATATTAAATGTGAAACAGTTTCGACTTTGTCGTTGCAAAGCTGGCAGTTTGGATTGTCAGTGGATTTTTGTATTTTCGCTTTCATGGCATTTGTTTCTAGTGCTTGTTCTTGAGCAGCCAGTATTAAACCTTCCGTTTCTTTCTTGGTAGTTCCTATCCATGCCCATGTAAACTTGTCATCACATTTTCATCAATGTTTTTCAAGTGCTGTCCATGCAAAACTTTGGTTTTCCATCTATTTAATCTGTCATCCAGCTGTTTTTCCTTATATTCTGCCTTTGTTTCTGTTGTTTTTATAATGTTCTCTATTTTCACAGCCTGCAGCAATTTTTCTGTACTTATTTTATTTTATTCTGGGGAGGGGGACCTTCCTACAAACTGAATAATTTGCAGGAAAAGAGGAAATTACAAAACCAGAGTGGGAGGAGGCTTTGGCATATAAATCAAATTAAATATATATATATATACTGTATTTGTGTACAAATATTTTGTAATTGTTTTTATAGTATTTGCTTATATTGGGTTACTGAATATTGATGGCATGTTCCACTTCTGGATATACTATTGATTGAGAATATAAAGTTTGTGAATTAATAGAATAGCTTTACTATGCAATTAAACTTATTGTGATGCTGCATGTTTTATTTCCAGCAATTTGCAAGTTGGGTTCCACTCAGGCTCTTTCCCTTGTGCTTTCTGCATTGTGCTCTTAAGCCCTGGCAGGTGCCAGAATTTTGCTGTTAGAATTAGCCATCGAACCTACCACCATCCCAGTGTTTTAAGTGCACATTATGTTTTATTTTATTTCATTATGAGTTCTTTCACCATTTAAAACAACTGGTTTTATAAATTGAGAACATCTGCAAAAAATATGTACCATGTTTCCCCGAAAATAAGACTCTGTCTTATATTTTTTTGAACCCCGAAATAAGCGCTTGGCCTTATTTTCGGGGAGGTCTTATTATTTTGGCGTGCGTGGAGCAAGATGGGGCTTCTCTTGCCGTCTTACCTGATTTCCAGCTCTCCATTTAAATATTTTCGGGGAGGGCTTATTTTCGGGGAAACAGGGTACTTAATACCACATGTATGTAAAATTACTTTTTCCAGCATTAGAAAGACTAGTTTTCCCATTACAATATTTTTCCTACAAATCTTTATTTTCAAGAACGCATGCTAGTAATAATATAAAATTAACAATGATGCACTTTCCAATTTCATCAAAGAAATGTATGACGAGACACATAATCAATAGGCTATATGACCATAGATTTGAAGGCACTGGATTACAGCCAATCAGGAAATTAATTATGTGCCAGTCTTTAGCCTTAGGTAGAATTTACCACCCGCTTTGGGCTGCATTCCCAAGCAACCCAATTCAGGCAGACCTGGTCCTCCACCATACGCCTCACACCGTTTTCAGGCATGAGCATTATTAGCACCAGCCCCCTTAACTCCGCATTTGGTTCACCCCACATTACAAATTCTGTTTACCAAAAGTGGCCCTCTAGGCATTTTGCATGCCACACTGAGCTCCAGGCTAGCAAGCCAGACTTTTTGCCTATTTAAAGTTTGAGATTGTTTCAGCCCCAAGACCTCTGGGAAACAAAGAATGCCTGTCGCTGGATCGTTGACAATACAGAAACGTTTAAATGACCAGTTGTGCAAACAGCTCCCCTCCCTCGCCAAACTGCAAGAGACTAAAAATGCCAGACAATATTTTTTTTTTAAGGTTATGCCTGCCAGATGGAGGACCCGAGGACAAAAACCTGCAGATAACTCTGTCCTGTAAGTCTATTACACAAATATCAAAACAACACAGAGCTCTGTGATAGTGTTTTAATAAATTTATCTTCACTTTGATTTTGTGGATTATGACGACTATGAGATGCATGGAGCAAAGTACTGTGAGAAAGTTGATGTAAATACATTTAGTTGAGGATCGTGATAAAAAGCATCGGAAATAAACAGGATTGTTAGCCCGTTTAGGAGATACATCGCTATATAATCATCACAAACAAGCTGCAGAGTTTTCTCTTGGATACGCCTGTACAATTTAGCGCGGAGAAAAATTTACTCCCTCTGTGTAGATTGACGTACCTTCGGAAGCGCAACAGGTATGAGAAGCACGTTACCTTTTCCGCGGTTCCTGTAGGGGGCGCAAGCGCCCGCCCTCCGAAGAGACTGGCGCCACCACCGGCACAGTAATTCAGTCACGTGGGTCGCAAGCGCTACGTGCGTGCTGAAGTCAGACGCTCTTAGGCGCCGCCGGTTTGGCTATTCGCCCGCCATTTTGGCCCGCTCTGTGTGAAAGCAGCTCAGGCGGTCGCTTCGGCCTCGGTAAGTGGGATCTCGAGGCGGCGTTACCCGGCAAATAGCCGAGGGCGAGGGGGAGAAGGAGTGGGGGGATGGAAATACGGTGCCCGCGATCGTTAAAAGGCTCCGGGTAGGGGGGAATCTCCCGCCGGAGGGAGTCGGGTGGCCCGCGGCGAGCTCCGACGGGAGCCGGGCGCCCTCGCAGGGAGAACATCGTCCTTTTCCTGCGCCTTTTCTCCCTTGCGCCTTTGGGTCTAAAGGGATGAGCTGGAGAAAGATCCACGCCTTGAGCTGCCTATTTTACTCCTAACTCAGGACAAAAGGAAATTTGGAGGGGCGGGGGGGGGAGAGAGAAGACCGCAGGAATCGGAGATCCCTTTTTTTTAACATCCGGTTTTTCGTCTTGAAGGTTCCGGCGTCGTTTCCTAACTTAATTTTTCCCAATCCTAATTCTCCAAAAGCCTCGATTACTCTTTTTATTCTCACCTTTCCTTCCTCTTCCGGCATTTCTCTCCTTTCAGATTTGTTCCTTCTGGGGAACATGAGTAATTTATGTGACTAAGCCTGGCCTAAGATTGCTCAAGGCTGCTGTTCCTGCACTTGTGCTAAATTTGAAAGTAATTTCTTTATGGTGAGGCAAAGGGTAAAATTTTAAGGACTTGAGCTGGTAGTACAGGGTTGTTGACGGGAAAAATAGGAGGAAAGAATATTATATATGTTCGGTGCCTTGAGTTTTAGATAGTAATAAAGACGGGATTAAAATCTAATAAAACAACCCATTTAAATCACTGCTCCTCAGTGAACTGGCAGGAAGGGCAATTGTGTGTTAAAGAGCAACTGAAAGTAACAGTTCAGTTATCAAATAGTGTGCGATTGACTGGAAAATAAGATACTCCTTGTTGGTTATCTGAATGTGGAGGTCATCATTAGAAGCTTTTTTTCTGGAAAAGTACAGAGTTATTTTCCAGTTGAAATACTCCTTCCAATATCTTTCATGTTTTATTTTTCCTGTGGTTTTTCTCAGCCCTTTGGTAGTTTTATGATATGAATCCTTGGTGACCACATGCTTTTTCCTAGAATTACAGATGACTGCCACATGGATGAATGTGTAAAAGTGGTTATCAGCCCTTTAAGATAGCCCAGACAAGCATAAACCATGTGTTTTAACATCTTTATTGTAAGTTTACAGTAACATCTTACATCTGAAAGCATTTCTCCTCTCCTTTTCTTTTACTTTCTAAAAAACCAGGGAGAGATCTTTCCAAAATGTTTCCCACATCTTTTTTCCTTTTGTGTGCTGAGATACCTTTTGCATAACAATTGTCTAATCTCCAAGGTCATTCTTGCATACCTTTGGAAGTTTAGCTCTCCCTTTGTGTGATACCAAAAAAGTATAGGAGGCAAAATGTGACTCCTAGACAGTTGTCCCAAAGGTGGTTTTTTTTTTTAAGAAAGCAACTGGACTTCTTGGGGTTTTTTTTACTTTGAAAACGTTTCACTTCTCATCTAAGAAGCTTTTTCAGATCTAACTGAAAAAAGCATCTTTGAAATCTGGATGATTAAGAATCACTATAGAAGTGCTTTATTATATAAGATCCCAACTTTTTAAAACTATTGTCCTAACCACAATCATACCCAGGTAGACTAGTTGAATTTTTCACTTTTACCTTATCATTTAACTGGTTTAGTCATTGAGAGCTCTGTTATATGAGGTATGGGTTAGGCACCATATTTTTTCTGTGGTAGCCTACACTTAATGGAGCATTCTTCATCCCAGAAGTATGCATAGCCACTTTTTTTTATTACTGTTCCATAAATAAGCCAAGACTGTATTGTTTCAGCAAACCTTGATTCGGTATTCATCTGCCACATTTAACTTTTGGTTTTATTATGTATTTTTATTTTGTGTAGTGTAATATTTTGTGTAATTTGAGATCTCCAAGATTACAAACATTGTAAATAAATCTTAAGGCCGTATTTTTGGAACAATGAAATGTTCAAGGCATCTCTTCTACCTTGTGGTGATGTGGGGTGGGGGGAAGCTCAGTGCAGCCCATACTCCTTTTCTAGTTCAAAGGTAAAGAAGAAAACCACAAGAAGGAATCTTCATTCTAATAATAAATATGGCAGTATTAGAAAACCTGAGGAAGAAGATTCTCTGTATTTTTTTAGGAAGATTATATATTCTTTTTTCATTTCCTTTAATTAGTGGCTTTGTTGTATGAATATTTTTGAATATCAGTTGTCTGAATGCAGTATACATAAGTGATCTCTACTGCCTTTTCTATGTAGTTTGCTGCTAAAACAGGTAATCAAGCCTGTATGTTGATTGAAGTCATGACTACAAACTAAACTTTATATTATATTAACAGGTCTTGTATCTGGTTGTTCTTTTGTCCTGAATACTTAGGTAGTTCCTCTTTTTTGCTAAATCTGAATCAGCAAGGTAAGATTGCAAATCATATTCTGATCTAGATTGAAAGAATCACATTCAGTTTGGATAAAGTTGATCAAAGTGAGCTAGAATGATGTAAGGAATATTCCAAATGAAAGGCTCATTTATATAACAGTAAATTAGGACTTTTAATGCTAATAGATGGATGACCCCTGAGAAAAATGATATGAATACAAGATTCCTAGACAGGGATGCCCTCCGCACAGTCACTCAAGCTCTCATCATCTCTCGGTTGAATTACTGCAATGCCCTCTACATGGGGCTGTCCTTGGGGTGCACCCGGAGGTTCCAGCTGGTCCAGAATGCGGCCGCACGGGTTGTTACAGGAGCTTCCCGTTACTCCTGTGCAACACCTCTCCTGCGCGAGCTGCACTGGCTGCCGGTGGCCTTCCGGTTCCGCTTCAAGGTGCTGGTACTTACCTATAAAGCCCTTCATGGCATGGGCCCGAGGTACTTGCAGGACCACCTCCTACCGGCCTCCAACTGCCCAGCGCGTTCTCAGAGCTGCCCTCCTCCAGGTGCCGTCGGCCAGACAATGTCGGCTGGCGACCCCCAGGATGAGGGCGTTCTCTATGGCCGCACCAACCCTCTGGAATGGGTTACCCACCAAGCTCCAGACGGCTCCCGAGCTCCGCACTTTCCGCGCTGGCCTGAAGACATGGCTTTTTCAGCAAATTCTCTGACCAACTATGAAGTTTTTAACTTTGGGGATTTTAAATTCGGATTGGTTTTTAGTATTTTATTGTTGTGGCTTTTATTGTGTGAGCCGCCCTGAGTCCTACGGGAGAAGGGCGGCATATAAATGTAAATAAATAAATAATAAATAAATAAATAAATAAATAAATAAATAAATAAAATTACACGATTGTTATCTTGATTACAGAGATGCATGTCACCCTGTTTTCCCTAAAATAAGACATTCCCTGATAATAAGCCCAATTGGGCTTTTGAGCGCATGGCAATAAGGCCAAGCGCTTATTTCAGGGTTCAAAAAAATATAAGACAGGGTCTTATTTTCGGGAAAACATGGTATTATAAGACAATGATCTCACAACTCAGTTAACCATAAACCTAGATTACAAAAACTTGCTTCAAGACTGCCAAGTTCGTAGCTGTTCGAGCCTACATGATAAGTAATTGTAAAATCTCAAAGAGTTGTAAGTAATCTAGCAACACACTGATTTTACAATTTAATGTATAGTGAGTACATAGTCGTGTTGGTATAATTAAGTTGAAATTGAGTTCACATTTCACATGGAGTAGAATTTTATAGAACTAGTGATAGATTATATTAAAGAAGCTTTCATTTATTCACTCTTGTACATAACAATATTTTATTACTTCCTGTAATGACCTTATCTCTAGGATATAAAAATGCAAGCTCTAACTTGAATAAGTTCTGTGTTGAAAAGTTAAGAGTTAAATGTTTCTCTGAACAGTTCCAACATGATATATGCTGGGAGGTTTTTTTCTTATATACTTAAGTCCTCATCTTTATGTCACTTAACCTTGCAGCATTTAGATTATTCCTGATATTGGATTATAATGTATCTTTTTTAATATGTTGACTTTCATTTCTATTTATTTTTTTCATGAAAAAGTATGGCTATTTTTGTTTCCCCTCACCCCGGCAATTAATTCTCTTTTAAAAACAATTCCTGGTACTTCGTCCCTCTTTAAAAGTGCCATGCCATGTCAAGTCACATTATGTGGATTAAAGTACCTTTATATATAGACTTGAAATGTTTTTGAAGCCATAACACCAACATCTATCCTTTGTAGTTTAAACCAATGATGCCTGCACCAAAAAAAAGTAGGCTCTTTTCCTAAATTAAGTTAATTTTAATCAAGTTTTGTACTGTATTAGTTAATTCTATGCTTTGTTTTAAATGTGATATTTCAATTCCTTGAAGACTTAGGTTTTCATATTTTGGCAGCAAAGTAAGAAGGTAGTATCGTGTTTCCCCAAAAATAAGACTGTCATATTTTTTTTGGACCCTGAAATAAGCTTTATTGCCATGCGCTCAAAAGCCCGATTGGGCTTATTATCAGGGGATGTCTTATTTTGGGGGAAAACAGGGTAGAAGTGATGTTTTAACAGTGCAAATGCTTGGGCAGAGAAAAATAACTAGTCTGTTAGTGAATAATGATGATTGGAACCAGAATTTTAGATAGATTAGCAGACATCACTCACATATTCAAATATTTATGCAAATATAAAAACTTTAAAACAATGGCATATATTAACTTTAGAATCCACAATGTGTACTGCAATAGTCTGGCTTTCCTGGACTTATTAAGGAAGACAGAAGTTTTAACATAAAAGTATAGAGAAAACGCACACACCGAGATCAGTATTTACATTTTGATTCTTACTGCCCACTAGAGCACAAACATGATCAGAATGCTACACCATCTGGCTGAAGCTTTTCCTACTAGCAAAGAGGGAAAAGAAAAAGAACAAAATACATCAAGGAAGCCCTCAGAACCTGTGGCTATGCCACAAGTTAACCATCAAATTCAGAAAAAGATCAAGCAGGAGTTCCTCCATACTAGACAAAAAAAAAGAACAACAAATGAAGCAAGGTTGTAATTCCATATGTTGCAGGAATATCTGAAAAGTTCAGGAGGATTTTCAACCAACACAACATACATGCACTCTTTAAACCTAAGAATACGCTAAGGCAGAAGCTCATCCACCCCAAGGATAACCCAGTCACAAATTGAGCAATGTGGTATATGCAATGATACATGTGCAGATCTATACCTTGATGAAACAAACCAAGCACTTCAGAAGCGCATGGCAACACAGGAAAACAAACCCATCAGGATAGGATTCAGCAGTCCATCTGCATCTAAAAAAACAAAGGTTACTTTTTTCCAAGTTTTTTTTTTACAAATGTATCAAATTAATGCGTGAATAGTGTGGCACCTGGGTGTCATACATTCTAATACAAATAAAACTAGTAAAATTATAGTTATTACATTCAATCAACATATATTTCTAATAATGATACACATTTATATTAAGTTGCAATCTGTCATTATTCAATTATTCCATATTTTCTCTTGTTATTACTTTTATTTTAATATATATATATATATATATATGTATGTATGTATGTATGTATATATATGTGTGTATATATATATATATGTATTTGTATGTATATGTATGTATGTATGTATGTATGAATGATATTTTTGTATTCAGGGTTTTTTCCTATGTAGATAAAGTTGTTAAATGGCCATAGTGGGATGATCTCTCCAATCATCACTTTCAGGCCTGTCAGACATTTTGTGTTGTTTATTCTGAGACTTATGGGAGATTGGGATAGCACTATTATGCCGCCCTTCTCCGGAGACTCAGGGTGGCTTACAATGCGTTAAGCAATAGCCTTCATACTTTTGTATATTTTATACAAAGTCACCTTATTGCCTCCACAAACCGGGTCCTCATTTTACCCACCTTAGAAAGGATGGAAGGCTGAGTTGACCTTGAGCCTGGTGAGAATTGAACTCGCAGTAATTGCAGGCAGCTGGATATTAAATGCTGCCTTAGTAGGAGGCATTAGCCTCCTACGCCACTCAGGCTCCTCATATAGAAGTGTAAACACTAGTATTCCCCCTTCTCTTATTTCTATCACTTACTCGTAACTTTTAATCATGTCACCCTTTATTAAAAGCCGTTTTCTTTCTATCCTATCCAACTTCCAGTCATGTCACCTACGTTAAAAAAAGAAGAGAGAAAAAAGGAAAAGCAAATCAGTACAATAAAAAAGAGAAATCATCTAGCCATCATCTCTTGCCCGCTTCAATACTTTAATTGCTATGCTTTTTTTGACTTGCCTCCCAAATTCTCTTGAATCTTTATCTCTGTCTGCATATGCTTCTTGGTTGTTCAGCCTAGGTATTTCTCCCACCTCTACCCTCTTCCACTGCCTAGTTTCCAAAATTTCTGCCCAGGCCCTTGTCTCCTTTTCAAACGTATCTTCCAACTCTCTTAATATATTTTCCCCCTGGTTTGATTCATCAATCACTGTTATTTTCACTGTTACCTCCTTTTTGTCGTCTTCTTCTTTCATTCCTTCTGTTGACTCCTCCCTTTCCTGGGCATCTTGGTCTTTGCTCATCAACCCTCATATGGTATTTTCCATCTTTTCCATAATCTCCTTACATCCTTTCTCCATGATATCTTTTGTGTTTTAAAAAAGTGACACTATCTTCAAAATTCCACTAATTTCTCCCTTATAAAGCATCTTATTTTGTTTTTTAAAATTCAAGTTTTGTCCAACAGTCTAAGAACTATTTATTCAGTCCTTAAATTGCCTTTTAAGGAGTGCACTAGTCCCAGTTCTTTATATCCCATAGGTAAACAGTCAGTTCCATTTAGATAATCCCAGAGGTTATCAAAAGCCTCTTTACGTCCCCTTTACAGGCTCAATCTTCTAGCATAACATTCAGATGTCTCTTTAATTAAATAGCTTCCTTATTTTCATATTTGGGTCTCCAGTAGTTATAGGGTAGCTAAAAATAATCCAATATATATTTTCACAATCCTTCACGTAGGTATTCCCAGACTTGTAATTTTTCCTTTCGTCAGCAGGTGGCATTCTCCACTTAAATTTCAGTATTGCCACTAGTCAATCTTCGTTTTAGTTATAAAACAATTATAAAAGTAGAATAAGGTTTTTTTTATTAAAAAGTTTTAACAAGTATTACAACAATTTTTCCCATCCCTCTCCCCCCCTTTTTGCAAAATACCAATTTTCTGATCTTCTCTCCATCTAGCTTGCAACTGTACATATTGAAACCATGTTTGAATTATCCTTTCTTCTCTTAGTTGATTCAAAGATTTTAATTGTAGTATACCTCTTTCCTTGTTAAGAAGCTCTTTATATGTAATCACATCTTGTTTTTGCTCTACACTTATATTCTCTATCACGTGTCTGGGTATTGCCCACATTGGTAACTTCTCGTTTAATTTATACTTATACTTTTTCCAGACACGCAATAAAGCATTCCTTAATATGTGACTTTTAAAAGTCTTATCCACTTTCTTATCATATAATAAATAAGCATGCCACCCGTAAACCAAATCATATCCCTCAGTATTCAATATTCTTTCTTCTGTTGAGTTAATCCAATCACTCATTGTTGATAGGGCAGCTGCCTCATAATATAATCTTAAATTGGGCATTTTGAGACCACCTCTTTCACGTATATCCTGCATTATTTTTTGTTTTATTCTCGGTCTCTTCCCTGCCCAGACAAAGTTATTAATACCCTTCTGCCATATCTTCAAATTCTCATCTTTTTTAAGTATTGGTATCATTTGAAAAAGAAGCAAAAACTTAGGCAAAACATTCATTTTTACTGCTGCTATTCTTCCTAACAAGGATAATTGTAATTTTTTCCAATTTTCCATCTCTCTCTATTTTTTGCCACAACAGATCATAATTATGCTTAAATAATTTCGCATTTGATGTCATGATATAGACCCCTAAATACTTACCTTTTTTTACAATTTCAAATCCTGTTAGTCTTTCCAATTCATCTTTTTGATTTATAGTCATATTTTTATTATTATCTTCGTTTTCCCTGCATTTATTTTACATCCAGATACTTGTCCATATTGATTAATTATGTCCATTAAACCTACAACCAACTGTAATGGTTGGGTTAAAGTAACAACCAAGTCGTCTGCGAATGTTCGTAATCTGTAGTCATACTGCCTAATTTTAATTCCATTTATTTTGTCCGACCCACATATCTTACTTAACAAAAATTCCAAGGTCAAGATGAACAATAATGGAGACAAAGGACATCCTTGTCGTGTTCCTTTTTCTATATTAAAAGTATCTGTTAAACTACCATTAATTATTATTTGCGCTGTTTGTTTCTGGTATATTGCCTTAATAGATTGTGTAAAGTATTCTCCAAACTGCATCTTTTCTATTATTTTCACTAAGAATTGCCAATTCAATCGATCAAATGCTTTCTCTGCATCAAGAAATATCAGCACCGCAGGGATTTGGTTGTTCTTCCCCAAATACTCCAATAGGTTAACAACTTGGCTTACATTACTCTTCATTTGTCTACCATTTATAAAACCACTTTGATCATTATGAATCATTTGTTGCATGACTGTCATTAACCTATTTGCTAGTATTTTAGCAAAAATCTTGTAATCTGTATTTAAAAGTGATATAGGCCTATAATTTTTTGGCTGGGTGTGGTCTTGCTCCTCCTTTGGAATCAGAGAGATATAAGCTGTCCTCCAGGATGGGGGTACATCTCCTCCAGATTGTATGTTAGTAAATAATTCTTTGAGTGGTCCCACCATTTCTAACTGCAAGTGTTTATAATAAGCAGCTGTCAAACCATCCATCCCAGGAGCTTTACTCACTTTCAACTGCTTAATTGCAAACAATCTCTTCGGAAGTTATTGGTAGATTTAAACCTTCCCTTTGCTCTTTTGTAATTGTAGGAATATTCTCTTTCTGTAAGTATCTATCTATATCTATACTTTGAATTTTATCACTAGCATACAATCTCGTATAAAATTCTAAAAATGCATTTTTAATCATATTTTGCTGATAAACCTCTTTACCTTTATATTCTATTTTCTCTATGGTACGTGACTTTTGTTTTTTCCTTAACAAATATGCTAACCATCTCCCTGGTTTATTAGCATTGCAAAAAGTATTATGTTTAGCATATTGCAAATTAGTTGCAACCTGATCTGCCATTAACATATTAAATTGACCTTGCAATAAGTTAATTGCCTCTTTTATTTTCTTGTCTGCTGGGTTCAATATCAAAGCTTGTTCTTTTTTTTTTAATTTCCTCTTCTAAATCCTTCCTTTTTTTTTCCTGTTTACGTCTATGTTTATTATTCAAATATATCAAAATACCTCTCATATATGCTTTACTTGCATCCCAAACCATTTCCATAGATGTACTCTGTCCCTTATGCATATTTATAATGAAAAATTTTCATGCATCGTTGCTCCGACATTCTTTACTCTTGGGACATCTTCACTTCGATTGGATTTCACTGAGTGCTCATCAAACTTTTTCTCCCTCTGCAGCCTAGTTCCGCCTCCTCCCTCTGCGCATGATCAGTTCTTTTCACTCAGTCGATGTGGTAGGACTGGAGTGCTAATTAGTCTAGTAGATTAACATTAATTAATTCATTTAATCGGAAATTTCAAAGAAATAATATATCTTTATTTAAATTAAGGGGGCTGCTGGAGGCGATTGTTACAATATCGGCAGTTTTTTTCTATTGATGTTGAGTCTGCTGCCGCTTCTAAAGAAAGCCGCTTGTAAAAGAAAGCCGTTTGCCTCACTAATTGCTCAACAGCGATCCGCTTTGAAGTGGACGCTGTCCTTTCAAAAGCAAATTGCCGCGGTGTGAGAGCTGGTTAACTGGCGTACTAGGATAACCGCCTACACCATCGCAGCCTCTGTTTGCGGCATCGGAGTTCCTGCAACAGAAAGTCAGGCTCCAAGAAAGAAAATAACTAAAATTGGCGAGAAAACAAACTGCCGCTTGTGATAGCCGGCTATTTATGGTGAATAAATATTGAAGTCTTTGCCTGGCAGGCAAAGCTATCAAAGGCGAGATCGCATTACAAAAGTAATTATTTGAGAAAAAAATAAGACGCTTGTAAGCGCTATTTTCTTTATATCTGCATAAGTAAAATTCAGTGAGCTCGAGCGCTCAGCAGTTTAACGGAAGGTTGGCTGAATAGAATTTGAAAGCGCCGCCATTTTAAAGTACAAGAAATTCCGTTGGCCGTTTATCTCTATATACTGCGCAATTATCAACTGCAGTCTGAAGAGGAACTTCACCACAGGGAAGTTTTTTTACAATTCATTATAATTAAAAATAATAATAATAATATATTAATTAAATTGATTGTTATATATATATATATATATATATATATACATATATAATTTTATACATATATTAAAAAAAATTAAAAATTTTAAAAAAAATTAAAAAATAATTAATTAATTGCTTATCTATTTATATTAATTCTCCTGATTAACAAATATGGCAGAAGATGAATTATCTTCCGAATTAGAACAAGCCACTACATCTCCTAGAGTACCTTTACCCCAGCCTCTAAGAAAAAAACGAGGCAAAACCAAACATGTGTCTATTCCTGGTCAGGACAATAATGACACACAAACTAATAGTCTTAAAAGTTCTAATATGATGGAAAAACGTAGGCATAATCAATTAGAACGCCAATTTGAAAAGGCCCAGCGCGCAGCGCAATTGGTGCCTATTACATCTCAGTCTGAAGCAGTTAATCTTCAGCAATCTGAAAATACAATGCCTCAATTAAATGAGGAAGATTCATCACGCCGACTCCTTTGGCTGAGAAATTGGAGGGCAGATTCAAAATCTAAGTGGAGGCTTACATCAGCACCTTATAAAGGTCGTTCTTTATTCGGAACTTCACTAGATCCAATTCTCATAGAAGGAAGAGATAAGAAGAAGGTATTACCTTCATTGTATAGAAGACCAGACCGCAGATTCTCACCTTATCAGCGTCAATCCTTTCGATATGATCAAGGATCTGCTAATGCCTTCACTCAGCGTGGTAACCCACAACTCTATTCATATGGATATTCAAATGATAGGAACTCCTTTCGTGGAAGAGGAGGACGTCAAAATTCTTTCAAGAGACCTTTTAGAGGCACCATGTCACGACAATCACGTAGAGGCAAGTGACTCGAAAGATGCCCTTCCCATTGGGGGCAAACTTCAACATTTCTTTCATCAATGGGAACTTTCTACGACAGACGCATGGATATTACGTACAGTGACAAGCGGTCTCACTTTGGAATTAACTTCCCCCCCACCACAAAGGTTCCTACAATGTACATGGCACAACCATCCATCTCAAAGAGAGCTGATGAATACAGAAATTCAACATCTAATCCAGATCAATGCAATCGAACCGGTTCCAAAACATCAAATTCGAACAGGTTTTTATTCCAGTTTCTTTCTGGTACCAAAAAATTCAGGGGGATGGAGGGGAATTCTGAATCTGAGACAATTGAACAAGAAAATATTATACAGAAGATTCAAAATGCATTCACTAAAGTCATTACTGGGATGCATCAGACAAGGCGACATAATGCAATCAATAGATCTCAAAGAAGCATACCTACACATACCAATTCACCCAATGTACAGACAATATCTCAGAATCGAATATGCGGGCAGGCATTTTCAATACAAGGCAATGCCTTTTGGCCTTTCCTCCGCACCGAGAACATTTACGAAACTTCTGGCAGCGGTAGCGGCTTCTCTCAGATTAATTCCAATTCGTCTAGTATGTTACCTAGACGATATTTTAATACTGTCGACATCAGAGACTCAGGCATGTCGAGACAGACAATTAGTAATAAAATCTTTACAAGCTCATGGGTTCACAATCAATATGGAAAAAAGTCACTTAGTCCCAACAACAAGAATTCAGCACTTGGGAGCTATAATAGATTCAACAAAGGGTATGGTATACCTATCTCAAGACAGGCAGAACAGTATCAAAGATCTGATTACTCAAATACTATCTCAAAAGAAAACTACATTACTAACACTGTCTCAACTTCTAGGCAAGCTAATATCAGCAATTGCAATAGTACCCTGGGCTCGATACCATTCTCGCAATCTACAATGGTTTCTACTGCCATTTCAAAAAAGACAAACAGCACACTCTCTATACAAAGTGTTAGTACCAAAAAAAGTCAAAATGTCTCTTCAATGGTGGTTGACTTCTGCAATTCAGCAGGGATCATTTTTTCTTCAATCAGAACCAGTAATATTGACAACAGATGCCAGCTTGTACGGATGGGGGGCCCATCTGAAGGGTCTACTGGCACAGGGAATTTGGTCTCCCTTAGAGAAGAAACAACCAATCAATTGGTTGGAATTAAGAGCAGTAAGAATGGCATTAAACCATTTTCATCATCTTCTAGTAAACAAGCATGTATTAATTCTAACCGACAACATGGCCCTGAAGGCGCATGTGAACCGTCAGGGAGGAACAAAATCAAAAGATCTCATGGAAGAGACAGCGAAACTGATATCTTGGGCAGAGACACATTTAATGTCAATAAAGGCAGAACATATATCAGGAGAAAAAAACCAACAGGCAGACTGGCTCAGTCGTGGAAAAATAGATCAGTCAGAGTGGATGCTCCATCCCAATGTATTCAGGGAGATAGTTCAGAGGTTTGGACAACCAGTAGTAGATCTATTTGCGACACCACAGAATGCACAGCTCCCAAGATTCTTTGCGAGGTTTCCAGTGGCAGGAGCAGAAGGACACGATGCTCTAAGATCTCATTGGCCAGTAGGGCTTATGTATGCATTTCCTCCAATCCCAATTATTCAAAAAGTAATTCGGAAACTTATGGAAGAAAGAGCAGAGATGATATTGGTAGCGCCATACTGGCCACGCAGGCCATGGTTTGCAGAAATGCTACAACTATCGATACAAAATCCGTGGAGAATACCATCAGCAAAGATGATTCTCATTCAAGGAAAGGTTCAACATCCAAAGCCAAATTGGTTAAAATTGACCGTTTGGCGATTGAAAGGATCAAATTAGCAAAAGATAATCTTCCTAAGGAAGTAATTTATACCATTCAAGCAGCCAGGAGACCATCAACAACACGTATTTATAATGCTACTTGGAATACGTTTGTAAAGTGGTGTATAGAACATCATGTTGATCCTACATCAGCTAATGAAATTGAAGTACTGTTGTTTCTTCAGGCTGGGTTAGAGAGAGGTCTTGCACCCTCTATGTTGAAAAGACAAGTAGCAGCACTAGCTACAGTTTTAGAAGGACGCAATAAAAAATCTCTTAGTAAAGATAAGAGAATTAAATCATTCCTAAGGGGTGCAACGAATTTAAGACCACCTAAGATTCACAGATATCCTTCATGGGATATTAATTTAGTATTACAGGCTCTTACAAAGTCACCATTTGAGCCAGTAGCTTCAATAAGTATAAGATGGCTAACAATAAAATTAGCATTCTTAATAGCAATAACATCGGCACATAGAGTATCAGAAATTGCAGCTTTATCTATAAGGAATGATTTGTGCACTTTTTACCCAGATAGGGTAGTACTAAGACTAGATACAACATTCATACCGAAAATAAATTCTTATTTCCATAGAGCTCAAGAAATAGTTCTACCAAATTTCTGCCCAGATCCAAAACATACATTGGAAAAAATGTGGCATACTCTAGATGTACGTAGGTCTTTAATAAGATATATGAAAAGAACTGCAACATTCCGTAAAACGGAAGCATTATTTGTATCCTTTTTACCTTCCTCGATGGGAAAAAAAGTATCTTCCAATACAGTAGGAAGATGGATTAAGGCATGTATATCAGCAGCATATGCTTCACAAGGGGTAAAGGTACCTAGTAGAGTGTTACCTCACTCAACACGTAGTGTAGCGACATCAGCTGCATGGGCCACACAGGGATCAATAGAAGAAATATGTAAGGCAGCTACATGGTCTTCTATTTCATCATTTGTAAAACATTATAAAATAGACTCATTTGCGTCAGCTGATGCAGCATTTGGAAGAAGAGTATTACAATAATTTCCCCACGACAACAGGAAAAAGACTTAGAAACCCACCCTAATAGGAAAAGCTTGGGTATATCCCAAGAGTAAAGAATGTCGGAGCAACGATGCATGAAAATGGAACATTGTCTCACCTGAATGTTCATTTTATGATCGTTGCAACGACATTCTGACCCACCCTTAAGGTTTTAGTATGGTGGTCGTGGGGGGTGTTGTTTCATTACTCCTTCTGCAGTTGATATTCCGCGAAAAGCATGTAAAGAAGTCAAGAAGTGACATCGTGAAAAGAACTGATCATGAGCAGAGGGAGGAGGCGGAACTAGGCTGCAGAGGGAGAAAAAGTTTGATGAGCACTCAGTGAAATCCAATCGAAGTGAAGATGTCCTAAGAGTAAAGAATGTCGTCGCAACCATCATAAAATGAACATTCAGGTGAGACAATGTTCCATTCTTTCATAAATTTTTTACATTCTTTTACATTTTCCTCATATCTAAACAGATTTTCATTTAACCTCCAAGACCTCTTAGATTCCATTCCATACTCTAATTCCATCCAAACTGGACTATGATCCATTAAAACTCTTGGGCAGATCTTTGTCGTCTTCACCCTGTATCTGATGGTTTCTCAGTTCTTCCACCAGAAAGCCATAATCCCTTCTGGCTCTCAAAATTTTGGGGGGGATTTCTTTCAGTATTAAAACCTCCTGCCTCTGCACTTGAAGTTTATTTTTAAAAGTGACTTGTAGGATTTCATTGCGTATTCTCCTTGTTGTAAAATAAACTACAATGTCTCTTGGTAGATGTTTCTGTCTGGCAACCCATGAATTGACATGGTAAATTTTGTCAATTTGCCATTCAAGATTTGCTTTTTGGTCTCCCATTATCTGTGCAAATGCTTCTGAAAAAATCTCTCTCAAATTCTCTTGCTTATTTTCTTTGAGGCCTCTTATTCTCAAAGCAAATTCCATATCTCTATATTGTATCGTTATCACATCGGCCTCTGCTCTTTCCATCTTATTCTGGACCTCTCCCATTTTATTTTCCAGGTTCTCATTAGACTGCTTAATTTCTTCCACTTTTTCATCTATTGCTTCAATATGGCCTGCCAGACCTTTTTTTTTTTTTTTTTAATTTGATTTATATGCCGCCCTTCTCCGAAGACTCAGGGCGGCTTACAATGTGCTCAGCAATAGCCTTCATCCTTTTGTATATTTATACAAAGTCATCTTATTGCCCCCACAAACTGGGTCCTCATTTCACCTACCTTAGAAAGGATGGAAGGCTGAGTCAACCTTGAGCCTTGGCGAGATTCGAACCCTGCAGTAATTGCAGGCAGCTGGTCTTAATAACCAGCTTAATAACAGGGTGCCTTAAACAGGGTGCCTTAAACCCCTGTACTACCAAGGCTCTTGTACCTTGTACTGCCATGATAATATCTTCTCTAATTTCTTGATTTCATTTTTGAATAATCTCTTTAATTTGTACTATCTCCTCAGCAACATCTCGAATTTTATCCTCAAACATTGAAGCAATTTTTTTTTCTGTAACAGAGGCTTGTGTTTTAAGGGCTTCCTGCAACATTTCAAGTGTTAATATTGGTGGTTCCGTTGGAACAGAGAGAGATTGCAATTTGGACATTTGAGCAGGTGAGCTCCCAGCGCTTTTGGGGACAATAGTCTTTATTTGTTTTGAAGCCATTTTTAATTTCCAATTTGAATTTATTCAGTAGCCAGAACAACAAATCCACCAAATCCTCCCTGTCTTCGGCGACGGCGGCGCCCTTTGAAGCTCCGCCAGCCCCGCCGCCCGTAGAGCCGCTCCGAGATGAGGAAGCGGCTCGAAAACTTCTAAATCCGTAGGATTGAAGAAGGAGAGATCGCAGGGCACAGGTCGAGCCCCTGTAACCCCCCAGGGAAGCTTCTGGGGAGAGAACAGGCGTGGCTCCCTCCCAACCTGCTGAAACTCCGGGCGACGTGGGACGATTCTGCCTTTGCAGAACAAGCCGGCTGCAGGAAACTTAAAGCGAAAGAACCAGCTTTAATCAACAGTGAAACTATCTGAATCCTGAATCTTGGAAACGCAAGTATCAGCGCTTCGTTGACTTTTCAACCTGAGAAAACGCGAATGAGTGAAAGTGCTTAGAAAAAACATGGCGTTTAGCCTCAGAGTTAACGAGCCAGCGAGTGTGGATTGGTGAAGTTATTTTGCTTTGTTACAAAGTTTCCAAGTTGCTACAAAGTTGCTTTGCTTGTTATAAGAGAAACAATTGGAAAATTTCTCCCTTTCAAAATTTGACTTTGCTTTACTTCAACCTTTATTTGATCAAATCTGGGGGACTTTTTTAGAAGTCTTTGTGCAGGAGGGAAAGGAAAAGGAACTTCCCTCTTTAGAAAAACTAGATCACGTGGCAGGATGGCTTCAAAGAAGCAGGAAGGGAAGGCAACGGGGGGGGGATCCCCCACACATAAACATGAAACGCAACTTCCCCCTGCTCAGCAGTTACAGACCCAGAAAAAAGAATTTGATGTGGGAGATTTAAAAGAATTTATTTCTAAAACTTTGGATGATAAATTTCAAAAATCTCAACAGGAGATAGATGATAAACTTCAAAAATCACATCAGGGGATAGATGACAAACTTCAAAAATCACACCAGGAATTTATGCAGGAAATTAATGAAGTTAAAGATATGGTGAAACAGAATCAAAACAAGGTGACCAAAAAAATATCAGAAGTGGCATCTGGCCTGGCAGAATTTATTGGGAAAGTTGATTTTAAAGTTGAAGAATTTAAATCAGAAGTTAATGTTAAGATGAAAGACAATGATTATAAAATTGCTGATGTTGACAATAAAATGCAGAGAGTTGAAGACGAGATTGTCATGATATAATTCAGGGCAATGGAGTTTGCTATACGGATTCGAGGAATTCGAGAGGAGGAAAGACAGGATTTGAGACAAGTCTGTTCTGAGGCCCTGGCTAAGATTTTACAAGTTAATCCAGATGTGGTTTTTCACAAAATAGACAAAATTTACAGAGTGAACTCTTGGGTGGCCAGACAAAGACAATTACCTAGAGATGTAGTCATATATTTTACAGATAGAGAAATAAGAAATGATATCCTGCAAAAATCCTTTTACACTTCAGTACAAGTGGGGGGCTCACGAATTGGAATTTATAAAGAATTACCTCCTAAAATGCTGAAAGCTAGAAAAGAATTTGGTTTTCTCGTTAAGGAATTGCAAAATTTACAGATACCTTTCCGGTGGGACGCACCAGTTGGCATAATTTTCAGATACAAGGGACAAAGATACCGTTTGAATACCGTGGAGAAGGCACAGCACTTCTACACTACTATTCTCAAGGAAAGAACACCATCCCCACGTACATCTACAGTTTTGGAGATTAAAGAGAGTGAAGAGAAGCAACCTCAACGAGAACTGCAAGAACAGTCTAAGCAGGAATTAGAAGAAGTGCAAGGTGCAGAAGGAGGTTTTCTGGATGAGCCCTTGCTGGAATCTTCTCCAATCTTGGACCCGGCTCGGATGATTGAAGTTAAGGATCAACGTATAACTCGAGCTCAAGCTAAGTTACTTAAACAAAAGCAACAACAACAACAGGAAAGACAAGACAAGGAGGCAGATAAGAGTACTGCACAAGAGATTGGAGCTATGGGAGGAGCGAGATCGAAGCTTTCGGATGATCTTCAATTATTTTGCTCTTTGCTCCAGAAAGAGGCTGATGATGCTTAAGTGTTTATCCTGGAATGTTAATGGGTTGAATTCAGCACAGAAAAGGAAGAAATTATTTACATATTTGAAACAATTTAATAATGATATAATTTGTTTACAAGAAACGCATATCACAACTCAAGATCAAAAATATTTGATAAACTCCAAACTAGGAACACATTTTATATCTTCAACTTCGCAAAAAAAGAATGGTGTGGTTATTTATGTAAATAAAAAGTTAACAGCTAAAGTTATAGAAACAGATGAAGATGGTAGGTTTGTAGCAATTGAATTGTCTATATCAAATGGCCAAATTCTTCTGATTGGGATTTATGCTCCCAATCAACAACAGGACTATTTTTATAAGATGTTACATACTAAAATATTGCAATGGGATTACAGATCTATTTTAATTATGGGAGACTGGAATGGAGTAATTGATTCTAAATTAGATAAAAAGAGTTTGGCAAAGTCTAGAATCAGATTACCACAGACCTTTTTTGACATGAAAGAAGATATGGAACTAAAAGATGTTTGGAGAATACATAATCCAAAAGAATTGGACTATACTTTTTTTTCTGACAGACACAGATCCTTCTCTAGGATTGACTTTATTTTGTTGACAGATGATTTACTTGTTAAGACAAAAAGAACAAAGATTTTTCCAAGAACTTTGACTGACCATAGCCCAGTATGGATAGAAATTGAGATGGACAAGGTTGAGAGACGTTCTTGGAGATTAAATGAGAATTTGTTTAGATATGAAAAAAATATAACAGAACTTAAAAAGCATTTGAAAGAATTTTTTGAAATAAATTTGAATAAAGGTACCCCAATTGAAATTGTGTGGGATGCAAGTAAAGCTTATATGAGAGGGGTACTTATCTACATGAACTCTAAACATAGACTGTTCCGACAAAAGAAAAGATCTGAACTGGAAATAGAAATAAAGAATAAAGAACAGTTACTTATTAAAAATCCAACAGATGAAAGAATATGTAGTGCTATAAAACTTTTGAAAGACCAATTTCAAATGCTTATGGCGGAACAAGTTGCAACAAATTTACAATATGCGAAGCATAACACATTTTGTAACGCTAATAAACCGGGCAGATGGCTGGCTTACACATTGAGGAAAAAACAAAGTATATGGACTATTGATAGTATTGATATTGGAGGGAAAGAAATCTTTCAACAAAAATTAATTAAAGAAGCTTTTGTGGATTATTATACTAAATTATATGCTAAAGAGGAGGTGCAGAATGGACTTATAGAAAAATATTTAAACGATAAAAGAATTACAAAAATTACTGATCAACAAAAGGAAAGAATGAATTATCCTATAACAGAGGAGGAGATAATAGTAGCAATTAAACAGTTAAAAACAGCTAAAGCTCCTGGCACGGATGGCTTGACTGCAGTGTATTATAAAACTTTGCAAGCTGAAATGGTGGAACAACTTAGAGATTTATTTTGCAATATTCAGCAAGGGGGTAAAATACCCCCATCATGGACAACAGCTTACATATCTTTGATACCAAAAGAACAAATCGGTCCTAAAAAACCAGAGAACTATAGACCAATATCTCTTTTGAATACAGATTATAAAATTTTTGCGAAAGTACTAGCCAACAGGTTGATGCCAGTAATTCAGAAGGTGATTCATGATGATCAAGCGGGATTTATCGAGGGCAGATATATGAAGGACAATGTAAGGCAAGTAATAGATTTATTGGAATATCTTGAGAAGAATAAACAGATCCCTGCAGTGCTGGTCTTCTTGGATGCAGAGAAGGCCTTTGACAGAGTGGATTGGAATTTTCTATTAAAGACTTTGAAAAAGATGGACTTTGGGGATCAATTTATACAGGCGATTTCGGCAATTTATCAAGAGCAAAAGGCACAGATCATTATTAATGGAAGTCTGACAACAGAGTTTAAAATTGAAAAAGGAACAAGACAGGGATGTCCGTTGTCCCCACTTTTATTTATTTTAACACTAGAAGTCTTGCTAAATACAATACGGGACTCTAATATCTTGAGAGGTATAAAGATTAGGCAAGAGGATTACAGAATAAAGGCATTTGCAGATGATCTGGTTGTTACCCTATCACAACCAATGGAATCAATAATCTTGATGAAGGACATTATACAAGACTATGGTAAAGTTTCAGGTTTTAGATTGAATCCAAAAAAGACTAAAATGATAGCTAAAAACATGACACAAGATCGTAAACATGAGCTTGAAAGGAGAGCAGGTTTTGAGACTGTACCTAAGGTAAAATATCTAGGAGTTCAGGTTGCAGAATCAAATATGAAATTGTTTCAAAATAACTATGAGGTGTTGTGGCGAGAGGTGCAGAAAGATATGGAGACTTGGAAAAAACTGCAGCTGTCTCTACTTGGAAGAATAGCAGCAGTTAAGATGAACATTTTGCCAAGATTTCTTTTTTTGTTTCAAATGATTCCGGTGCTTAAAAGTGATAAACAATTGAAAGTTTGGCAATCTGGAGTGAATAAGTTTGTCTGGAACGAGAAGAAGCCGAGAGTGAAATTGAAAATTATGCAAGATGTTCCAGAAAGAGGAGGTCTTAAACTTCCAAACCTACAGCTATATTATGATGCAGCAGCTTTAACTTTAACAAGTGATTGGTTTGGAAGGAAAAAGACTGGAATATTGAATGCAGAAAGTTTTGATCTTGAATTTGGATGGCATGCTTACTTATTTTACGACGACAAAGTAGATAAAGTATTTAAAAGTCATATACTTAGAGATTCTTTGATGAGAGTTTGGAAGAAGCACCGACTCAAATGGGATTATAAAATACCGCTATGGTTGGATCTTGGTCATACTTTGTGGAATACAAATATAATGTCACTCGGGGGGTTTTTATATAAAGAGGTTCTTTTTACAGATGCGGGCAGATGGCAGCTGAAGACATTGCAGACACTGTTGGACGAAGGGATTAATTTAACTTGGCTACAATATAATCAATTACAATTGAGATGGAAAGAGGACCAAAAAACTGGTATTATGTTGCATGAGGAAGAATTGGTTAGACATATAAGAGAGAAAGGTCCAATGCATATCAAAAGGCTTTATAATGTTTTGCTAGAAAGAGATTCAGAAACCGAATTAGTTAAAGACTGTATGATTAAGTGGGCACAGAATTTTGAAGAACCAGTGATGCTGGAAACATGGGAAAAAAATTGGGTTCAGAATGTTAAATTTACACAGTCGCAGAATTTGAGGGAAAATTTCTACAAAATGTTTTATAGATGGCATTTAGATCCCAAAAAGTTGTCATGTATGTACCCTAATGTTCAGCCAAAATGTTGGAGATGTGAATGTTTGGATGCTACGTATTATCATGTTTGGTGGACTTGTAGGAAAGTTAAGGCTTTTTGGATAAAAATTTGGTGGGTTATGCAGAATGTTTTGAAGAAAAAAATTCAATTTTCTCCACAACTGTTTTTATTGGGTATAGTTAAGGGTTTTACATTGGGTGAAACAAAATTGATATTGTATATGATAACAGCAGCAAGATTGTTGATAGGTAAATACTGGAAGAATGAAGCTTTGCCCACTATCGAGGAATGGACTTTGAAGATGGCCAGTTTTGCAGAGATGGCGAAGATTTCAGCATATTTAAAAGATTGTTCACAAGAGACTTATGAATGGGAATGGAAAAAGTGGATAGAATATGTTCAGAACAAATATCAAACTAGAAAGTATCAAATAGCTTTTATTTGAAAATAATGTATTGGAAATTTTTTAATGTAATGAGGTAAAGAGAAAAATTATACAGGGGAGGGAGGGGTTCAAGTTTATATATAAGTGTGATATTAGGGTTCTTTATGAGTATGAGTATATTATAGGGAAGTCTGGGGGGAGGGGAGGGTTAGGGAGGGTTAGGGAGGTTGGGAAGTTTGGGGGGGTGGGGGAGAAAAGGGGTGAAAATGTAATTGTAAAACTTTTGCAATAAAAAAAAAATAAAAAAATAAAAAAAAATAACAAATCCACCAAATCGAAAAATTCCCAGTCTTTAAATAATATCAATCCCTTTTTTAAAAAAAATCACTGCTGTAGTCTTTTTAGACTTTAATCTTTTTTTTTTTAAAGCAAAAATCTCTAATTTTGAACAGGGGCTACCAGCGCTAAACGAAACTTTCCTTTTTAACTTTAGCTTTCACGCCCCATTAAAGCTCAATCGCCATCTTGGTTTCACTTTCTCCCCTTAATGAGTCAGAAGGAAGTAATACACATTTGGAGTTAAAGTTCAGTACTTGCAAATCTATTCTCTCCTGAGTTTGCTCAGCCTGCTTCCGAATGATGTTTATTCCAAGCGTTGTTTGCAGGGGTGGTCACAACGTCTTCTGCTTAAAGCAGAAACATCCCGGATCCGGAGCTCTGTTGGGCTTCCAGGGAGCTCTCACCCTTCGAGCCCCAGAATTGTTCCTGGGGCTTTTTGGGGAGCTCTACCTGCACCCGTCTGCTCTCTTCCTCCCTTTTTCCCGGGGAGAAAGTTTCCAAGCTGCTAGACAGCTGATTTTCGCTGTTCTAGCGGCTTTATTAGATCGCGGGGCTGGCGCCTGCGGTGCCACCGGAAGTCCTAGAATAAGTTTTGTAAGTAAATGATTCCAGCATTTTAAAATGCTTTCCTAGTACCACGTCTTCCCAGTTTAAGAGTCCAATTTCCTGAATATTTTCAATTTTATTATTTTTCTCGTACGCGCCTTTCATTTCTGGTCTGGTATTCTCTCAGAATTCTTAGACGCCGCTTTAACAAATAGTTTTGAACGAAAAGTTCTAAATTGTTCCTTGGGGTTAAATTTAAAACAAAAGGAAATCCTCTCCAGTACAGTTCACCTACTTTGCTCCAGCACCAGTCTTAGTTGTTCTTCGGTTGTCCCAGTTCTGTGGCAGTCATCTTTAGGCTGTCTCTTCTTGCCATGGCTGAGAGGGAAAAAGAACCTCGGGTCAGACAGGAGAACTGCGACTCTCCTCAATCACACAGTGTGCCCCACTTTGCTTCACTGCCCTTACAGGGCGGCTTTGGCTCCTCTCGGAGCCCACAAACAGGGAGAAGTCAGCACAGGAAACGGAGCCCCGTTTGCAGCGACGTCAACTGGAAGTCACAAAGGTCACTCTTTTGAAGACAGCAAAGTTCATATTCTGGACAGAAAGGACCACTGGTTTGAAAGTGGAGTCAAAGAGGCCATCTATGATAAAACTGAATAGCCTTCTCTCAATAGAGGTGGAGGGATATGACACCCTCTCTCTCCTGTTTCAGTCCTTTCAGCAGCCCCAAGAAGGTTCCACGCCTATTTGCACTCTGATTCAGGTAGTTCTGATGTAGATAAATCCTCAAATAACCAGATGACTGCAAAGAGTGTAAATCCTTCCATTCCTCCCCATTCAATCAGAACTGAAGAAACGTCTTGGGTAAGAATGTTTTCAAGGAAAAAAACCAAGAAAGTCTAGTTGGGACAACCATGACCTCGATAATTGAGAATATCCATAAGCAGTTGCCATTGCTTGTTCCAGTTTTAATAGTTTTTTTCCCCTCTCTTCACATTTTTTGTTGAGAACAGTCCAGCACAATTCATCACCAATGATATAGTTGATGGCTCAGTCAGGGATTAGGACCTGGCCAACTCCTACTGGCCATTTTATGCTGCTGCAATGTTGCCCATTCTTTCTCGATCATTACAGCCCTAGATGGCCATTTTGCCTTGAACTGTGAAAGAGGCTGGATACCCTGCAAAGTCACAAGAGGGATTGGCAGTGAAGGTGGTGCATAGTATGCTGACATACTTTCCTGTGTCTCATAGCCTGAAGCAAAGTATTTGAATGTGTTTGTTCGGCTGTGCCCTCTGTCAGGTACTATTCTATGTGTAAAATTCCACACTTGAAAACTATTTATTTATGTACTGAGAAAGCTGACATTGGTGAAATAATGATATCCATTTAGCTTACAGCTAAGCTATGGAATGGTCTTTGCTTAAGGTTATAAATATGTGTTTCCCTTTGGACACAAATTCTTCCAAGAGTCCAATTAACAATGTTGCTGTAATATAAAGAATTTGTTCCTCTTTGAAGCGATCCATGTTCAACAGATAATGACTAATACATTAGAAAGCCAGTTCATTTTTATGGACTTTATATTTCCGTAGAAGTATTTTCAAGGCTTTTGAGGTTTCACAGTGAGCAAGATTTAATGTTTAAATTACAGTGTATACATTTGCCTTGAGGTATTCTGCTAGTAAGTATTCTGCTAGTACTGCTATTCGTTTTTCTTTAAGACTTTTGCACTTTAAAAGAGATTTTATACTATGAAAATCATTCAGTAATTACAGTTGTTTCTTACATGATTGAGCTATAATTTCTTTTCCTTTTTTAAAAAAATAGAACAATCAGTGCAGACGGTTGACATAAGAACAATATTGTTATATAAATTAATAAAGGGATTTCTTCAACTGCATCCCTAATTAGATAGTTCTGTAATAGAGTATTTGTTGTTAGCACACTATTTTCAAATTCCTGTAAACTTAAGAATACTACACAGTATATGTTCCCTAGAATTCCATTTGGAGTTTAGCATGCTGTTTATACATTACAAAAGCAGAATAGATTTTAAATATGCTATTTTCAGTTTGTCATCCTAAGATATAAGACAGTGAAATTTAAAGGGTTGTAGTTTTATATTTTTATGTATCTGCATTCTATTTTAATGCTTGGCTAGAATCACTGTATGGATACAGTAGTTTTCTGAGATGTTTTGCTTGCTGTTGCAACTACAGTTTTTTAAAAAGTGTCTTTTTTTTAAGCTTAATTGAGAAGACCTCTGAATAAAATGATTCTTTGCAGACTGGAAGTGCTAGGGTAGTGATGGCAAACTTTTTTTTCTCGGGTGCCTAAAGTGCGCGACAGCACATGCGTGTGTGCCGATACCCATAATGCAATGCCCCCCTGCAGCCCCGCCCCATGCATGTGCACACGCAACCCCCGGTGCTCCCCCCCGCACATGTGCGTGTGACCCCCGTTTTGGTGCAAGCAGGCCTCCCAGAAGCCACCTGGAACCAAAAATGGGAGGGCGCACCCCTGTTTTTGTGCTAGCAGGTCTCTAACCACATCCCTCCACACATGCATGTGCAACCCCCACCCCTGGGCATGCACACGCATCTCCCGGCAGAGACCCAAAAATCAGCTGGCCGGCAGGAGGCGCATGGGCATGCGCAGTGGAGCTGACCTGGGTGTCGGCTCGTGTGCCCACAGAGATGGCTCTGTGTGCCACTTGTGGCACGCGTGTCATAGGTTCGCCATTATGGTGCTAGGGTCTTGCTCCTTGCATGTGTTTATATATTTATCTTATATCTTAATGTATAAAATGCTCTTCTAAATCTAGCAATGTTATGCTATGTTCTGATGCTTGTTTACTTGTTGCAAGACCTTACAAATTACCCCACGATGTACTTTAATGCAAATCTAGTCTTTCTATGTTAAATTTGACTTCTGAATTAAATGTTTTAAAAGCTGTTCACCAATGAAGAATGGGAACTCGTGAATGCAGAAAATATAAAGATTTGCTTGAGGTTAGATTAATTAAACTATCTAGATCAGTGATGGTGAACCTTTTCGGCACCAAGTGTCCAAACTGGAATGCGGGTTTCCGGAGCCCCAGAAACTCGAAGACCAGCTGGCCGGTACGCATGCACGCACTGGCCACCTGGTCGTCTGGTTTCCAGTGTGCGCATGCATGCCAGCCACCTTATTTTCGTGTGTGCTGGAGTGCCGGAAACCCAAACACCAGGTGGCCGGTGCACACTGTGCACAGGCCAGCTGGTCTTCGGGTTTCAGAGGCTCCAGCATGCGCAAACATCAGGTGGCCAGCGTGCATTGGAAACCAGAAGAGAAGCTGGCGACAGCGCATGTGCCCACAGAGAGGGCTCTGCGTGCCACCTCTGCCATAGATTCATCATCACAGATTTAGATTAAGCTAGATAGATTGACATAATATATGAGTGAAAACCTATTTTCTGTTTTCTATAGTTTGATTAGACTATAATGTGCCTGATCTCAAATACTTTATGGCAATAGCCATACATAGAAACATTTTGAATTTATAGTCTAGCACACTGGTCAGCAAACGTTTTTTGGAAATGGCTAAATCTATCTCCCACAGTAGTTGGCTGCTGAAAGGCCACTACTCTTACCCTGGACAACCCCATCCTCAGCTCCACTTCTAACCCCAGGAGCTTGGTGGAGGCTCAGGGTTGGTGATCTGCTACCCTCTTTTCCATCCAGTTCTTAGCTGCAGATCATGTAAAAGCAGGGGATGAGCCAGATGTAGTTGTGGACAATAACTTGCTGACCCCCTGGCCTCAAAGATTGATACCTGGTCTAAGAAATGACTATATCTGTAGAGAGTTTGAGTATCTGAACTTTGATGTATAAATCTTAATGTTAACTACTCCATATGCATGAATTTAGATGGGATCAAGCACAAAGTTACTTGGAGCATATTAGTAGCATTCATTTTAGATTATCCCATCTCTTTAATACATTTAAATTTTGATATTTGTCTTATTATTACTAAAAATCAGACTTTTAACAGGATTTCTGGAACACACTTAACAGTTTCAATATTTATTGTGCTATTTCATATATTGGAAAGCTACCACAGAGTTTTTTGTGGAGCACAGCTGCACTACATTCTGAATATCCCAATTCTCTTGATAATTATATCTGTTGCATGGATGAGTCTTTTTTTTTATTGTTTTGACTAGTTAGTTTATTGTTCCTTTTCAGTGGGTGAGCAAGGAGATTCCAGACTCGATGAACTGAAATGTCTGAGAAGTCAAGCCAGAGCACAAAAGCAAAGGACGGGAAAACAAAGTATGCAACACTTAGTTTATTCAATACATATAAAGGAAAGGCTCTGGAAACACAGAAAACTACAGGTATGTTAGTTAAAACTAAACATTTCCTACCAATTTACTTGGTTGGTTGTAATTTTATTTTGTGCAGAAATATCAGCACTTAAGGCATTTTTACTTCAGATTTTCAATTTTGCATCATAGTTACCTTTATTAATTTACATGCCTGACAGTTTTATAGTTAATATTCAGATATTTTTAAATAATGATACTAAAAGAACTATTTCTAAAAAGCCTTCTGGCAAGATTGTATGTAAATACCAGTGTGCTTTGTCTTTTGATAATCTGGTATTATTTGCCAGATTATCTGGCCATGGATTTCATCTGTCATCTCTTAAATATTTGTATTTGATTTGTATAAATTTTATTTTATTACATTGTTCATTGTTATGAATATTTTAATGAAAAACACTTTACATCCATAATCAAATGTGTACTTGAGCAACAAATTCACAGTGAATACAAGCTCCATAAGCAAAGAAGGGAAAAAGAATTGCACAATTCCTTTCATAGTTGCTGCTCTTTAAAAGAGCAATAAGCAAAAATAGAACTAATTTATACTTGATTTAGGAAAAAGGTTCTCTCTATAAATCTTATAGCTCAACATTAGATATTAGACTTTAATGATGTTTTGTATTGTTTACTATTTTTTAAAATAAGACTACAGAAGAATAATCAGATATTTAACATGCTATATTCACTTGTCCCTATATTAATTTGGAAACCAAGAGTTACCGTATTTTTCGCTCTATAAGACGCACCTGACCATAAGAAGCAGCTAGGTTTAGAGGAGGAAAACAAGAAAAAAAAATCAGGCGGAGCCTGAGAGTGTGTCCTCTCATGTGCCAGCTCCTGTACAGCTCTCTACTGCGGAAAAGAGACAGAAGAGGCGGGCAATGGCAAAGACAGAAGAGGCGGGTTCAGCACTGTAAACGAACCCTGCTGCCGCAGCCCAGCTGCTATTCACCAAAGGACCAGCACCATCCATCTTTTTGAGGGGGTGGAAATGCGTCTTATGGAACGAAAAATATGGTATATTTTTCCCCTTCACCATTTGCAAGTAAGTGAGCAGGCAGGAATTTATTCTTAGTTTTTCAGTGTCCAGAAATATAATTTTTAATAGTATTTTGCCAGGAATTTTTTTTCAAGGAAAATAAGGATGAGTAGAAACATGAATGTATATTAACAGTTTACAATTATTTTTTTGCATAGTTGCAACTCGTCATGGATTACAAAGTCTTGGGAAAGTTGCTGTTTCACGGAGAATGCCCCCTCCAGCTAACCTCCCTAGTCTTAAAGCAGAAAACAAAGGCAATGATCCCAATATAAACATTGTGCCTAAGGATGGCACAGGTTGGGCTTCTAAACAAGAACAACATGAGGAAGAAAAGTAAGTTGCACTACAAATCATCCTTCCTGTTGTTAATAAAACGTTTTAGCATATGCTGCAGGAGTCTTAAAGAACACTACAGGTAGTCCTTGCTTAACAACCATTCATTCACTGACCACTTGAAGTTACAATAGCAATGAACCAATAGTAGTTATGGTTGGTCCTTGAAGTTGTGGCATCCCTGCAATCACATGATAAGAATTTGGATGCTTGGCAACCTGCCTAAATTTACAACTGCAACATATATCTCAATTCTTCTATCTCCCTAACTCCCTCCCATATCTCAACTTTTGGCTATCCTGCCTCCACTTCTGCCTTTCTCTTCTGCCCCCCAGCTGACCTTCACCATCAACTTCCTCCTGCCAAGGAAGGGCAGCTGCTGACTCTTCACAAGGCCCATTATTAATTAATTAGTAATAACATTAATTATAAATTTTAAAGAATTTCATGCAAATATTAGCACTTTAGTTTTCTGATAATTTATTACCTGTATTTTCTTGGAGTAAAAATCAAAACCCTCAATTTGATTCTCATCCCCATTTGGGAAATAGACACGATTATAATAATGTCTGCATATAAAAGAGCTGAATGAACTACGCAGCCTGCTAATACAGGGTATGATGAATGAAAACAGAGAAGCCCTGTCATGTCAAATAAGTAATTAGAAAAGAACCCTCATCAATAATTTTTATAAATGGACACCAGATTGTGCAGATATGAGAAGGATTGTATCTTTTGAAGCATTGATAAGAGCCCATTCTGGAGTATTTCATCTTTGATTAAATTTACTAGATTTTGTGGCAGCATCAGATAATTTTTTGTTTGCTTTATAAGTTTGTTCACTTCCACCATGAAAAAATAAATGAATGCAAATTTAAATTAGATGTTATCTCTTTTTATGCTAAGAACAGTTTGTCTCATATAGTTAAAAAATTATATGATACAAACTATTTCATGCAAATCTTGATAAGCTTTCTTGAAGTTCTTCCCTTTTATTTTGTATTAAAGCTTTTGAAATAAGATTGTTGATATAAATTCTACTAGGAGAACTATTGGGAACTGCTGTCAGCACTAGAGTAAATGCAGCTCGAAACCTGACAGCTGCATTCATAAATGTGTCTGTGTTCATATAAGTTGTTATGCTCTTATCATAAAAGCTTTCTTTAATGATTTGAAGTTTTGAATTCTTCGTTAAAATATGGTTTGCAGTCATTATGTTAGCCATTTTGTCTCAGGCATTTTCAAATTTCTCTTGCTTTTAGACAAGCAGAAGTACCACAGGTGCAGCCAAAACCTGCAGTTCCTGCTCCTCCAGAAGCTCCTCCTCCTGTTGTCAAATCCTGGGCAAATACCAAACAGGGTGGACAGGGTGATGGTAAGTGAAGGAAAGATGGGCCAGTCTAGCTGAGCCAGTAATTCTGTACTGCACTTCTCTAAGACTCATCATTTCTTTCATTTTCTTGTTTATTTGGGTAATCTTAGAGATGTAGTAGGATCATTATTCTTTGGTGAAAGATGGTGCATAGCTTTGAAAGTTTCAAGTATGTAGGAGTTGCCTTCTGAAGGAAAACTTAGGAGAGACTACTGTATTAAAGGATGAGAAGGTAGTATTAGAAGTTTAGAATAATAGAGTTGGAAGGGACAATGAGGTCTTCTAGTCCAACCCCCTGCTTAGGCAGGATACCCTACGCCACTTCAGACAAATGGTTATCCAGTCTCTTCTTAAAAACTTGAAGTGTTGGAGCATTTACAACTTCTGGAGGCAAGTTGATCCACTGATTGATTGTTCGTGAAAATTGTTTTTTGGGGGGGAATTACACCAAAATGCTAGTATGAGCACAGATCTGGTTTTGGAAGGTCTGTGCCTGATCAAAGTATGTTCCTGACAGAAGTAGTTTGGAAATAGAAACCAGGAAGAAAAGGGCCAAGGACATTGATGGCAGTATCTGAGAAAACACTGGGAAGATTAGGTGGCCAATTTGGCTGGGGAGTATGTTGCACTGTGGGAGAGAGAAAAGAAGCTTGGAACCTCAGACCAGTGAGTTACTCTGGTGGGAGTTTCCGTGGAGAAGGAGGGAATTAAGAGATAACTTCATTCCCTCATTTTGCTTTGTACTTGCTTTTTCTAAGAGCACTTGACGGACGTGACCGGGAGGATTTTTCATCAGGTTCACCTGATCCGCCAGTTGCGTCCCTTTCTAGATCGGGACTCCCTACGTACGGTCACTCATGCCCTCGTCACCTCCCGTCTGGAGTATTGTAACGCTCTCTACATGGGGCTCCCCTTGAGGAGCACTCGGAGGCTCCAACTGGCGCAGAATGCGGCCGCGCGAGTGGTAATGGGAGCGACATGGCGCTCCCATGTAACACCTCTCCTGCGCGAGCTGCACTGGCTCCCGGTGGTCTTCTGGGTGCGCTTCAAAGTCTTGGTTATCACTTTTAGAGTGCTCCATGGCTTAGGACCTGGTTATTTACGGGACCGCCTGCTACCACCAATAGTCTCCCACCGACCAGTACGCTCCCATAGAGAGGGGCTCCTCCGGGTGCCGGCGGCCAAACAATGTCGACTGGTGGCCCCCAGGGGGAGAGCCTTCTCTGTGGGGGCACCTACTATCTGGAACGAGCTCCCCCCGGAGATACGGAGGATCCCGGATCTGCGTACCTTCCGTCGTGTGCTCAAGACGTTCTTATTTCATCAAGCTGGCCTGACCTAAGTTTTTCCCCTTTTTAAATGGAAATTTTAGGACTTCCGGTTGGCACCGCCGGCGTCGCAGACGGTTTTCTTGGACCGCCAGCCCTGCGATTCCGTTGGAGGCGTTCTGACAGCGCTAATCAGCTGTCAGACGGCTTAAAAACCTCTCCTTCGGGAGAAGAAGGAGAGGAGAGCCGGTGGGCGAGGGTAGAGCTCCCCGGGAGCCCCTGGAGTAATTCCAGGGGCTTGGAGGGTGAGAGCTCCCCGTTCAGCCCACTGAAGCTCCGGATCCGTGGCGACTCCGTTCAAACGGAGCCAGACGCTGGTGACCGACTCTGCTCTCAAGAAGAAGATTAATTGATTTCAAAAAGCAGACAGAACGGAAGCAGGAGAGCAAGCTTTTGCAAGTATATACTTAACTCCTAGGATACATTGTTTTTATTTGATTTTGCTGAGCTGGAGCTGGAAATGGCGTCTTCGTTGTGGGCGTGAAAGTGAAAGTAGGAAATGAAAGTGCTTGTTAATAGACTTGTGCTCAGAGACTGGATTTAAACTGCTGGATTTGGGAGCTGGGTCTAGAAAAGACTATCTTGCTTGATAAACTACAAATAAATCTGAGAAAGCTGCTCAAGAGACTTTATGGTTGTGAAAAGAAAAATTCTTTTAAAATAATATGGCTTCCAAGGAAGAAGTTTCTGAAAGTGGTGGAGGCTCTCTAATGGCGTCAGAAATGACACAGAGAACTGAATCACAGAGCCAGGAGGTTTTTTTTAGAGACTTTGCAGAATTTATAAAGGAAGCCATGAATAACCAAATTGTAATTATTAATAACCTAACAGCAATCATAGAACAAAAATTTATAGAACTGGTGGAGGATATAAAAGCAACTGAGGATGTTTTTGAAGGAAAGCACAATGACAATGTAGGAGACATTTTGACCAAAACAGAGAAGCTGGAACTGGCTGATCCTCAAGAATCTTCAAACTTTCTTCCTGCCCTTTTGGAATTAACTGATAGATCTCTTCAAAAATATAATTTGGAGCAGAAAGAAGAAGAAACTGACCAGCCCTACGAGGTTTCTGAGGATAAAGCAGATTTGGCAGAGGCTTTCACACAATTAATTGAAATGCAACAACTGGATTTTTCTTTGCAAACTGATCGAGTTAATTCTTTGTTCTATGAACTGACTGACTATATAAGCAAGAAGAGTCGATATGGGGGCTCTAAATCAGAGGAAATGGTTCCGAGAAAGGGATAAGTTTTAAAGATACATCAACCCCCAGTTAAACTTCAAAACCTCCTCAAAATAAAAGAAGGAGGGAGGAAGAAAGATTGGAAAAAATACAGAAAGAAAGGAAGAATGGAAGATTAACTTTTTCTGGTCTAACTATTGATGTATTAATGATTAATTACAATGATTAACTAAATGAATTAAGAGTTCATTAATTAAGGCTTAGTTATTGTTGTATTAAGATCTTTAAAATATTTGAATATTGAGAACAAAAGTAGGAGGAGGAGCCAAATGATTAAGTACATGAATTAAGAATATTCTATAGATGTATTATGAGATTTTTAGATCTACTAGTGTTTGTTATTGGTTTTTAAAAATTCTTAGGGCTAAAGGATTATATGTTATTTTGAGTTTAAAGGGAGGTTGATGAATAATTTGTAGAAGGGGAGTTAAGGGGTCTAGGGAGTTTCAATGTCTTGCATTAACTTAGCATATTTTAGCGTATGTTTGGTAAAATTTATACCCTGTTTTTCTTCTGGGAAGTCGGGGGAGCGGGGAGGGAAGGGGGGGTTGAAGGTTGGGTTTACAAATGTTTAAATAGATAAGTGAAAATATTATTTGTTTGAATTTTAAAAAACAATAAAACCTTTTTGTTTTAATTAAATGGAAATTTTAAATTTGGTTTTAAATTATTGGGGTTTTAAATTTTCAGCCAAATTATTTAATTCGTTTTACTTTATTTTAAATTTTATATTTATATGTTTTATTCTATAGCTGTTCACCGCCCTGAGTCCTTCGGGAGTAGGGCGGTATACAAATTTAAATAAATAAATAAATAAATAAATAAATAAATAAATAAATAAATAAATAAATAAATAAATGGTAGGTAGGTAGGTAGGTAGGTAGGTAGGTAGGCAGGCAGGCTTCTATTATTCTAAAACACCAAAGAGGTGACATTGCCAAAGAGATAATCTGAAACTATTTGGAAAAACTTTTAGAAAGGATTTTGCTCCAGATATAAACAAAAACATTTTTTTCTGTTTAGTGCATTCTCCCCAAACTAGAGCTATAAGGGATTCAGTCCTGGGTGGGTGTGATCTGTGTCTGAACAGTTGATGCAAAAGAGATACTGCCCTTTAGGGAGCTGTTGAAGGATGCTAAGGGAAAACTATTTTGGTCATTATGTCTTGTATATGTATATGTCTTATTGTTTGTTCATATGTATGGCTGCTGCTGCTGCTTCTGTGGCCTTGAGGGAGAGTAGAGAGAGAACAGAATTCCTCTAGCGTATAGTAGGAAGTATGAAGCTGGGAAGGGATTTGTCAGATAAGGAAATGTCAAGTTACATGCTTGAAAGTTATTCTTTATGTTGAGTCTTCTTCCATCTTGCAAAATTTTAGACTTACAGGCCAGTCTACATTTTGGTTTTAGGATGCTGATTTTAAATTCCAGGTTGAATTTCTAATAACACGATTGTGAATGAGACAGCTAACCCAATGAGTTGGTAAATGGGCTTAGTGTAATTGATCTCATCTAGCCATCTCCCTGTGGGTAATTGGTCCAACAGAAATTACAGCGAGTCTTAACAATTTGTGAACCCTTTTGAATTTTCAGTATTTCTGCATAAATATGACCTAAATGTGATATCTTCTTCACATATCTCTTAAAACTAATTAGAGAACCCAATTAAACAAATAAGTCAAAAACATTAAATTTGTTCATTTATTTATTGAGAAAAACGATCCAAAGCTACATGATAAAAGCATAAAACAGTTTTAAGGTATGTTTACAAATAGCGTAAGTGTCACCTCTAGGCATACACACACACACACACACACACACATTCATTCATTCATTCATTCTGCGTGCAGTTCTGGTCGACATGATACCAAAAAGATACTGAGACCCTAAAAAAAGTGCAGAGGAGAGCAACAAAGATATAAGAAGTTTGGAGGCTAAATCACGCGATAAACAACTAAGGCAACTAGGAATGTTCAGCCTAGCAAGAAAGATTGGATAGGATAGCTGTCAGCTTGCCTACTGGAGATTTTCAAGAAAAGGTTGAAGAACCTTTTGTCTAGGAGGGAATAAGGATTCACACCTTGGGCAGGGTGTGACTAGAAGATCTCCAAAGTTCCTTTCAGCCCTATGATTTGGTGATTCTAAATCTTCTGAAGCAATATGAATTGTGATAGAATATATTTCTTGTTTAAATATAAGAATAAAAGAACATTATGTGCAATATTGATTTAGTTTTTTTAAAATAACTTTCAGGTCCTGGAGTTCAAATAAATACTTATTTCCAGCAAGAGTTTCCTAGTTTGCAGGCAGCTGGAGATCAAGAAAAGGGAAATAAAGAAAAGGATGCACCTGAAGAGCCTTATGGTCCTGGGCCAAGTTTGCGTCCACAAAGTAGGTGTGCCTAAAATAACCTAAGATTGTTGTGGTTGTGGAGCTCCTGATGAGTTTTTTATCTTGGGGAATGCTGTTTTTGTCCAGGATTATGTGGTTTTTAATCTGTTTTTTTAATCTATGTACTAGACTTACCATGTCGTCTTAGACTTGAACAGCCTTAATAAATCTAATAAATAAATTTAAAAGTTCTTCATAGAATTCAGTATTAATTCACATTTGATTCATGTCAAAATTAATTTGCAAATAAGATCCTGGGATGATGTATCTATCTAGGATTAAGGATTTTAATCTATTTGCTTTCATTAGTTGAAACTTCATCTACAAATTAATATTGTCTTTTTTATTTTTGGTTACTCACTAAATTTGTAAAAGAGATACTCAGTTGATCACATTTCCTATTTTGAGTTGTAGGTTTGAATATCATTATGGTTGCAGTGGTTGGTGTTTTCTTTTAACACAAAATAAACCAAATTAGCAAAGATGAACAAAGACAACTTATACTTCATACCGAACAATAGTTTGTGTTCTTCTTGTGTTCTTTAACTGAAAAGATTTAAAAATGTAAAATGTAGTCTGAAATCAAAATTGTAGTCCATTTTCAAATATGCAGGCTCAAAGGCCTTCAGATGTGGAACAATGCCTATTATGGTTGTCAAATAAAAGGAGCAAACAAAAGATGGCTCTAGAAATACTGATAGATATTTAGGGGTTAGTACTACAGGTGGTCCTCGACTTAACAATGGCAATTGGGACCAGAATTTCCATCACTAAGCAATGTCATTAAAATACAACTGCATGGCTTAGTAGTGGCAGTCCCTGCAGTCCTAGTTGTGGATGTTAACTGAATGCTATGGTTGTTAGGCAAAGTAACGTTCTACCTGCTTCCCACAATGAAAGTTAATGGGGAAGCCAGCAGCACATTGCAAGTCCCAGGCCAGCAGGTGGCTAGTGTTTGATGGGAGTGAGGGGTGTGCATGGATTTGGGGGAAGCATAGCAAGTGTGCAAATTAGGGATTGTCCATGGAAAGGCACAGCAAGGATTGGGGAGGGAGTGCAGGCAGTTGTGGATCAGAGAGGAAGCACAAGGGTCCAGTATAGGTCTGAGAGGGTGCTTGAAGGGTGGACTTTGGGAGTGTATAAATGGCCAGTCTGGCACGAACACAAAGGTGCTGAAGAAGGGTGCATGGGTGGGAGAGAATTACCGTAGCAACTTGTGACCTTCCCTGCTGGTTTCCCCATTGACTTTCTGGACAAGCTGGCAGGGAAGGTTGCAAAGAGCAATCATGATCACAGGATGCTGGAACCGGTCATTAATAAATTGTAAATAACTGGCAAGTCAGTTTAGCCTAATGGTTAAAGCACCAGGTTAGAAACCAGAACACCATGAGTTCTAGTCGTGCTTTACACATGAAAGTCAGGTGACTTTGGGCCAGTTACTCTCTTAGCTCAATTTACAGTATTGTGGGGAAAATAGGAAGGACTACTAGGTATGTTCATTGCAGTCATGTGATCACGGAGGTGCTGAGACAGCTGGAACTCTGAGGACTGGTCATAATCATCATTCAGCACCATTGTAATTTCGAACAGTTACTGAACAAATGGTCATAGGTTGAGGACTACCTGTAGATTAGCAAAGATTTCTAATTTCCAGCTTTCTGAGGACTGACAGTCAGTTTTTTCCTGCTGATGCAGTCTCATATTGGGAAAGTGCACTGCATAATACTAGGGATTTCCAAAACTGAAATGTTCCAAAAATACTGATAGATGCTTAGTATGATGAGGCAACCCCTTTTTGTAAGTCTGATCCCATCCTTTATAGTGGTCAAGAAAAACAAACTGTATCACACAATTTATTTCAATTTTTCATTGGGCAATTGTCTAGGTTATACGGCTCCAATTTGGGCTGCTTTAACTTTTTTCAGGCAGTGGAAGTGTGGTTTTTGGAAGAAGAAAATAAAACTGGTTACTGTGTTGGTACAGCACTTCAGAATTTGATGTTCCCTTTTCCAATGCAGATGTTGCTAGCTGGAGAGAAGGTGGAGGCAGAAGTTTAAATTCTCCAAACTCTCCAACTGATCAAGAAGCAAAACCTCTTATTCAAGAAGATGGTAATATGCCTGGACCAACAGAACAAAGTGATGCCCTTAAGATACCAGAAAAGAAGGAGATACGGATAGCACCACCTCCCCCACCTAAGATGAATGGCCAGCAACAGCCAGGGATCCTTCCTCAGTATAAAGGGATGATACCACCATATGTAAGTCTGATAGATCAAGTTCTTGCAAAATTTCTTTCATTTCCAAGAGTCATGTTATAAAGAAAATGAAATTTGGAGGGCAAATTATTCCTATAGCGCAGGGAGCATTATGGCCTGTTTGCTAGTAAGTCTTTTCAATTTCTGGTGTGGATTTAGATTATATTTAAGCAGTAGACAAAGTGAAACAATAAAAACCTTTTTAAAGAATCTTACAAAACATAAAATTTTGAGAAATAATTTTTATAGCCTGTGGATTCAAAAGGTATCTTTTGGTTTGTGATCAGATTAATTGAAACAAGAGCACCACCTGGGGCATGCATGAAACAAACAAAAAATATTTTACTTCAGCTTAGCACCCCTCTTTCCCCTCAGAACCGAGCATCTCCACCTCCTCCTGAACTTTCCAAATTAGCTCATTCCAAAGGAACAAAACTCAAATCTTCAAATTACTGGCCATCAGAAATAATGGAAAATCAGAACAAATCTCTAGCTCTCTATTTTTTTAACCCAAGGCCACCAGATAGATGCTGATTTTTGCTACAATTTACCCAAATAGAAGGGGAAAAAATAAAATAATAAAAACAAATTCTTTGAAATCCCTAACAGCTTTGATAGAAGAGAAAACATTCTTACTGCAGAACAACAGAATTAATCTTCAATTAGCAGTTATTTAGCTTCTAATAACAAATTAACTGCTCCAAGACTGAATCCCAACCTAACCAAGTAACACTATTGCACTTCCATTGCTATGATACTACAGGATTTCTTTAAATGTATATGAACATTTCATTCGCAAGATGGGAAGAAGTTGTGCTGGTTCCAAAACTGAGCTGTTCCTGTTTAATTGTATGGATAGTGTAGGTTACCATTACACAACAAATTAAAAAAGCCAGCACACTGCACTCCTATTGTACCAGACTCTGCTATCGATAGTATCATTTATACCAGTGGTCCCAACCCTTTCTGGCACCAGGGACCAATTTCAGAAGAAAAAATTTCTTCCACGGACCGGGGGGAGGGGGGAGATGATTTTGTGCACAACCTACATCATGTGCAAGTGAAGCTTCACTCACTTATCCGGCCCAGTTCCTAAAACTAGGGGTTGGGGAGCCCTGATTTATAACAAATGAGCAGAAAGTACTAATTCTATCCTTATAATCAGCAATGAAACCAGTGCATTTTTTTCGTTTTTCTAAATGCCTTGAGGCTGACATCAGTATGATATAAGGCACATACATCAACAGATCTCAGACACAGAAACTTCTCACATTTACCCCTCTAGACATGTATCACACTACACATGAAAAATTGAAGAATTTTTAACTCAATTATAGAACTAAAAATGTATGTTGATTTTCAATAATTGGGGAGGAATACTTTTTTTTTTTGAATCAAGTTTTATTGATTTTTTCTTTTACATACATATTTTATTGTTTCCACCATCCATCTCCTTCCACTTACGGCTGTATGACTGTAACTTTGTTGCTTGGATACTTACGATTTATATTGATATTGTTTCCTGATAGCTTATTTGTACCCTATGACTATCATTAAGTGTTGTACCTTATGATTCTTGATGAACATATCTTTTCTTTTATGTACATTGAGAGCATATGCACCAAGACAAATTCCTTATGTGTCCAATCACACTTGGCCAATAAAAAAATCTATTCTATTCTATTCTATTTCTATTTCTATTCTGAACAAGAGTATTGACCGAATCATATCTTATACAACTTATCATATCCAAATACACTTTACATAGTTTCAATTTCTGCCAAAATATTCTTTTCCCTACTTTTTTAATCTTACCTTAATACTTCTATACTTATTATATAAACAGGATCACCATCCGCCCTCAAATTTCTTAACATTGTTTCAATTAGTTATCTTATCCATTGTTAATCATATATATTCTCTTTTAACTTTCATATTCTTTCTTCATCCTAATAAGTTTGAGCATACTTGGGGTTGCCCTTCTACCATTCCATCTCCCTTATTTTACAACAATCCTTCTTTTCCTTCTCCTCTCTTTTCCTTCCCTCCCTTCTTCTATCCTTTTCTACTTTCTTCTTTCCTCCTCTCCTACTCCTTCTCTACTTCCCCTTCCTTTCCCCCACTCCTCCTTCCTTCCTCCCTTCTCTCCTACTCTTGTTTCCCCTCCCTTTCTTCCTCTCCTTTTCCCTTTCTTCTGTTCCTCTCTCCTTCCTCTCTTCTCCCCTCCTTCTATCCTTCTACTCCTCTTTACGTTCTCTCTCCATTGTTGTATTCATTTTCATTTCAATATTTTCCAAAATGGTATCTGAGAAACCTCAATTTTTTCTCCATTTATTGAATGTTTCTCAAAATCCCCATCACATTTTTTGATTAACAATGTATTTCATCTTATTCTGTTTTTACATTGAAACCTTTTAACTTAATTAACCTTCCACCTCTTATTTTCCTTAATTCCAAATTTCTTATTCTAACATCAATTTATTTATTTATTTATTTATTTATTAAATTTATATACCGCCCTATTCCTAAGGGACTCAGGGCGGTGAACAGCGAACGATAAAAATACATGTAATACAAACGTTAATAATAAAAAACCAATTAAAATATACTAAACATTCTGGTCCTAGATAATTCAAGACATCCCAGTTTAAAATAAAATCAAAAAGCAATATAAAGGGAAAGTTAGGCCAGGCTGGCCTGCTGAAACAGGAATGTTTTGAGGGCACGGCGGAAAGTGCGCAGATCCGGAATCTTCTGTATCTCTGGGGGGAGCTCGTTCCAGATGGTGGGTGCCCCCACAGAAAAGGCTCTCCCCCTGGGGGCCGCCAGTCGACATTGTTTGGCTGACGGCACCCTGAGAAGCCCCTCTCTATGGGAGCGTACTGGGCGGTGAGAGGCTATTGGTGGCAGAAGGCGGTCTCGTAAGTACCCCGGTCCTAAGCCATGGAGTGCTCTAAAGGTGGTAACTAAGACCTTGAAGCGCACCCGGAAGACCACAGGGAGCCAGTGCAGCTCGCGCAGGAGGGGAGCCACATGGGAGCGCCATGCTGCTCCCATAACTACCCGCGCGGCCGCATTCTGGACCAGCTGGAGCCTCCGGGTGCTCTTCAAGGGGAGCCCCATGTAGAGAGCATTACAGTAGTCCAGGCGTGAAGTGACGAGGGCATGAGTGACCGTTTTTAACGAGTCCCGATCCAGAAAGGGACGCAACTGGCGAATCAGGCGAACCTGATAAAAAGACCTCCCGGCCACAGCTGTCAAGTGTTCTTCTAAAGACAGCCGTGAGTCCAAGAGGACGCCTAAGTTGCGAACCCTCTCCGTGGGGGGCAATGACTCATCCCCAATAGTCAGTGATGGCACCAATTGACTATATCGGGACGTCGGAAACCACAGCCACTCGGTCTTGGATGGGTTGAGCCTGAGTCTGTTCCTCCCCATCCAGATCCGTACAGCCTCCAGGCACTGGGACATCACTTTAAGGGCATCATTGGGGTGGTCCGGGGTGGAGATGTATAGCTGAGTATCATCAGCATACTGATGATACTTCACCCCAAAACCACGGATGATCTCACCCAGCGGCTTCACATAAATGTTGAACAGAAGGGGTGAGAGAACCGACCCCTGTGGCACCCCACATACAAGGGGCCTCGGGGTCGACCTCTGCCCCCCTGTCAACACAGACTGCGACCGATCAGATAGAAAGGAGGAGAACCACCGCAACACGGTGCCTCCCACCCCTAACTCTTCCAACCGGTGCAGCATGATACCATGGTCGATGGTATCAAAAGCTGCTGAGAGGTCTAATAGGACCAGGATAGAGGAGCAACCCCTGTCCCGGGCCCTCCAGAGATCATCTACCAATGCGACCAATGCCGTTTCCGTGCTGTATCCAGGCCTGAAGCCCGACTGGAACGGATCTAGATAAGCCGATTCATCCAAGTACTGAGGAAGCTGTCGCGCTACCACACTCTCAACAACCTTCGCAATGAAGCGAAGGTTGGAGACTGGACGGTAATTAGCCAACACTGCTGGGTCCAGAGAAGGCTTCTTGAGGAGAGGCCTCACCACCGCCTCCTTCAAGGCAGCAGGGAAGACACCCTCTCTCAAGGAAGCATTTATAATCCCCTGGAGCCAGCCTCGTGTAACCTCCCGAGAGGCCAGCACCAGCCAGGAGGGACACGGGTCCAATAAACATGTGGCCGCGCTTAGTCTGCCCAGTATCTTGTCCACGTTTTCCAGAGTCACAGAATCAAACTCTTCCCAGATAATATTCTCAAGACTTGCCTTCATCCTCCCTCCCGAATCTACCCAGTCAGAGTCCAAATTTTCCCGAATCTGAGCGATTTTGTCATACAAATATTGTACAAAGTCCTCGGCTCTACCCTCCAAGGGGTCCTTCCACGCTTCCTGGTGGAGCAGGGAGCGGGTCACCCTAAACAGGGCGGCCGGGCGATTATCTGATGACGCAATAAGAGCGGAAAAATAGTTACACCTTGCCGCTTTTATTGCCACCAGGTAGGTCTTAATATGAGACCTTACCAGTGTTCGGTCAGATTCAGAACGGCTGGCCCTCCAACTGCTCTCCAGGCGTCTTTTCCGGCGTTTCATCTCCCTCAGCTCCTCGGTGAACCAGGGAGCCAGGTGAGATCGACGCCGGGTCAGAGGCCGCAAAGGCACGACCCGGTCCAAAGCTCCAGCGGCCTCCCTATCCCAGACAGCCACTAGGTCTTCAGTCGAGCCGTGTGCCAGAGCCTCAGGAAATGGCCCAAGCTCCGTCTGGAACCTATCCGGGTCCATCAGGCGCCTGGGGCGGAACCACCTCATCGGTTCCGCCTCCCTGCGGCGGGGTGTGGCGGTTCGAAGGTCAAAGCGAAGGAGGGAGTGATCTGACCATGACAAGGGCTCGATCGCTATATCCCCTATCTCGAGACCACTCAGCCACTGACCAGAGACAAAAACCAGGTCCAGCGTGTTTCCCCCCGTGTGAGTAGGGCCATGAACTAACTGGGTCAGGTCCATGGCCGTCATGGAAGCCATGAACTCCTGAGCCACCTCAGACGCCTCACCGACGGATGGCAGGTTGAAGTCCCCCATGACCATAAGTCTAGGGGTATCAATCGCCACCGCAGCTATAACGTTGAGTAGTTCAGGCAAGGCCGCTGCCACGTGGCAGGGAGCCAGGTACGTAACCAGCAGGCCCATCTGCACCCCATGACCCCACTTCACAAGGAGGGACTCACATCCGGCCGTCTGAGGAACAGTGGCCTCCCTCGGACTAAGACCCTCTTTAATGATAACTGCCACCCCCCCGCCCCTTCCCTGTGACCTTGGCTGATGAAATACCCGGAAACCGGGTGGGCACATCTCTATGAGAGGGACTCCACCCTCCTGGCCCAACCAGGTCTCCGTAATACCCACCAGGTCCGCTCCCCCCTCCTGAACAAGATCACAAATGAGGGGGGCTTTATTTACCACGGACCTGGCATTGCATAGCATCAGCCGAAGGCCCAGGGCCTGAGGGTCTGTGCCACCTGGGGAACGAGAAGAGCATTGGGGGCCGGAGCGTGCCACCGCTTGAAGACAGCGAGCGTGCACTCCCGCAACTTGATGCGGCCCCCTACTCCCGCCATATCTGCCCCTCCCACCTACAGTACTGATGTAATGTCTATCAACAGCACAAGTTCTAACCCTCTCCTTGGCCCCAGATTCTGCATCTCCTCCGCCGTGCTCTTCAGATGGACTAGACCCCGTCCCTCGCGGGTTAATCCCTGAACCCATACAACCCACCCCCCTCCCGGGAGGCTCCCCAGCCTCATTATTTACATTGAAAACCACCCTCCTCCCAGATCCCCTTAAAATAGAATTTGAAAAACTATCTAAAAAACCCCAAAGCTTCCGGTTCTTAGCATACCACCTCTTAATTATTTTATTTCATCATTTACTAACATTTCAATTTTATATCTTAATTTCAGTTATTTTCATAATTAAACCAAACTACATTTCATATTACATCTGATCTGATCCATTTTACAATAAACAATATACTTCATCTTATTTGCTTCTTACATACAATTTCTACTATTAACACAGTTCCCTTAAATCAACTAATAAATGCTTTATTTCCCTTCATTCTTTCCATTATTCTTCCCCTTTTAACCATTTTCTTTTGGCCTCTCCAAAATTCCACTTCATAATATTTTTCTCCCTTTATCCCATTCTCTTATCTTCTTCTTCTTTTTATATTTATTGTATCTTTTCCCCTGAATTCTTTCTCTAACTTTTAAAACTGTTACCCTCATAATTCTGCCCCTGTTTTTACCCAGTCTTTTCCCATTTCCTTCTCTTCTTTCTTTCTCTCCCCCGGTCCATTTTTTTTCTCACTGTCAATCCCAGTGTAATTATTTATTTTTTTATCTTCGGTTATTTTCCCTTCAACATTGTGTTCTTGCTTCTCATTTATATTCTCTTTTTCCTTTTTTGTGTATTCTAACCAGGCTTCTGCTTCTTTATTACCCATAAATGCTTCATGCACATTCTTAAACATCTCCATTAGTTCCTCATACTCACAATGGTCCGTATTGTCAATTCAGAATTTTTTTTATTTTAATTTATGTTTAATTAAGATTCAAGTCCATGTAGTCTTTCTTTTTTAAAAATTTCCAAATAATATCCAGTTTGAATATTTATCTAGTCCATTCCAATTTAAGACTTTGTTCTTTTTCACCTCCTTTCAAAGTCAAGACCCAGCTGTTTAAAAAATAAATACTCCTTATAATTTCCCACAGTAGTCAGTCCTTGCTGTTCTTTCAATTTTCAAAGCAATCATTGTAGTGCTTTCTTTCCACCAGCAGATGTCTCTCCAATCCACAGATCCCAAGACAACAAAGTAACACATTTAAATCCACATTAAAGATACTTTCTCTTCAATTTCTTTTCCTTTTATTGTTAAATAATGCTTTCTCTCGGTTTTCTTTTTCCTGTATTATTTTTAATTTCTCCAAATCCAATTTTAAGTCCAGGTAGAAAGTTTTCTTTTTTGGGCTTTAGTCCTTTAACTTCCTCTTTGTTCTTCTCCCTTCAATTAAAATTCCCAAGTGCCAATTAGCTGCTTATTTCCGCACCGGGACCTCTTAAGCTTTTAAAAAAAAATTACCTGTGAGTTGGCCAATCAATCACCCGGTAGCAATACTCCATTCAAACATCACTCCTGCACAAATTTTAGTCCGCTTGTCCTAGCTTCAGAGCGGTCATTTTAATGGCCACCACCCCCTCCGCCAGTTCAGAGAGCTGCCTCCGACTCTTTGGGGCCTGTTCCTCTTGGTCATCCGAGGCATCTCTCCTTTGCCATTCCTCCAAGATGGTTCCGGTCCGAAGACCCCTCCCAACAGCGGTTTGTCTGGCTGGATTTCGCGAGGCTCATCAGAAGCAGCTATTTTCCAACCAATCTCACCGCAATGCTTCTGGTTCCTCCAGGAGGAATATGTTTTTCAGGGAAGTTGGAGCTGAAATTTTAGAAAAATTGAAATAAATACATGAATGTATAAACTGCCTTCAAAATGACCATTGTTTTGAGACTTAATATAGGACATAAATAATGAACCCATTTAAAATAGAGAGTATTTTGTCTTGGTAACTTAATTGCCAGTTTCACTATATTATTTTGCTGTTTTCATGCCTATTCAGTATTGTAGTGACATATCACAATACAATTAGCTTATTTTAAATATATATTTTTAAATAATATATTAAATATTTAATATTAATATTTAGAATATTATTATAATATTATTAATATATTTATATAAATAATAGTGTGGTTTAACACCCTGACATTATCTTAAACTGGTAATTTTGTTCACATTGGGAACCTATGATATATCAATGTCTTCTGATTCAAGATTCTTCTGGATATGTGAAGGCTGACCAAAGGGACTGTATGTGTTAACTAATTGTTAATGTTATCTTATTGAGCTAATTTGCAATTGTTTAAATATAGCCATACATTTTCTGAAATATATGATATACTTCTGCATAATTTTGCTATGTAAATTAGTAAATTCCTTTTTACTTTTTAAAAACTTAAATAGTTCTTAGTTTAAAATTTTATACGGGAACCAATTTATCATTGCTTAGATTACATAAATTCTATGCATTGTGCATAGAATTTATGTATTCATGTACCCTATTTTTATGTATAACTTTGATACAAATTTAGTTATTACTGATCTAATCTTTTTTCTTTAGATGCTTAACCAGTATCCTAAACTAGCATATCCACCAGTGGCAGGTCCCAGCAGATTTCCTGCCCCATCTGAGAGCAGCAGGTGAGAAAGCCAATTGCTTTGCTTGCTTTGTTCCAAAATCAGCTTGCACTAGATACTAGATTTGCTTATTAATTGTATAATCCAGAAAGTTAGACATTGTGGAGTTACAGTACGTTATGTGGCTGAAATTTGTAATCTCCCAGCAGACAGTGAGAACTCTGTATATACTGGTACCAAGAATTTTAGCTTATTCCTCCATCAAACCAATCATTTAATCCTTAAATTGGAAGAGTCCATTTAGCCATTGACATTTGATCCCCTGCTCCATGCAAGAATTCAGATTAAAGCATTTCTTGATAGATTGCTTTAGATCTATCTAGAATCTTAATCCATCTATTTAGATCAACGGTGTCAAATTTGATTTCATTGAGGGCTGCATTAGAGTTGTGTTTGACCTCGGGGGGCCAGGGTGGGCATAGCCAGCTCGATGTCATTCGTGTCGGAGGTGCCTGTGGTGGCCCGAGAACTCTCCCAGTGATAACGGGCTCCTGAGCTTCATTTTCGGCTGCGATGGCTTCCTGCAACCCTCTGCCAGTGAAAACGGAGCTCGGAAGGGCCCTCCTGAGCTCTGTTTTCACTGGCAGAGGCAACACAGACCTGTCCTTTGCTGTTTCCAGGGCGGCCCTGCGGGCCAGATCTAAGCACCCCACGGGCCAAATCCGGCCCCCGAGCCTTGAGTTTGACACCCCTGATTTAGATAAATCCAATCTCTGCTTAAATATGCTGTATGAAAATAATCCTGCCTAATATGATAATTTTCTCTCATTTGTTAACTAAAATGAGTACCATTTTCTGAGTTTTAAATTCAAATGTGTTGCATGTTTTCTCTTTTTCTAGAAACCCAAGAGGAAGGGGGCCTTCTTCACGGAACTCAGAAACTGTAGAACGTCCATCAATCCTAAGTGCTAATGAACTCAAAGAACTTGATAAGTTTGATAATTTAGATGCTGAAGCTGATGAGGGCTGGGCTGGTAAGCAATGTAGATCTTGATATACATTGAACTAAAATTGCATACAGAAAAAAAGTATTCACCATGCTAATCTCCAATTTGTTATTTAGGAGCTCAAAGTGAAGTAGATTATACTGAACAGTTGAACTTCAGTGATGATGATGAACAGGGAAATAATCAGAAAGAACAGGAAAACAGGTAATAAACATATTGATACAGAAAATATAAAAATCATCTGCTAGTCTTTATGTTCTGTGTATAGTGTTTGCATCGGTTTGCTGATGTGATATAGTGGACAGGTATCTACCTGGTGTAAATATCTGTTTAACTATAGAATTTACATTAGCTAAATAATGTTGAGTATGTCGTTGTTATCCATCTAGCCTGTTTCACATTTGAGAACTAGCATTGTATAATGATTAAGGAATTGAGCTAGCAGCAGAGAGATGTTCTTGTCCATCCTATGCTCTTTCAATGATTTTGGGACAATCATCTCAGATGTGGCAGAGAGAGCAATAGGTATGCGATCTTAAACTTCTGAATAAAAGGCAGGATATGTATATTTGTAATCTCTGCATGTTTCTCATTATGTTAATTTTGTTTTTCTGTGGCTGGTTGGTTCATGGTTCCATTTTCAGCTACCTTAAAAACTTGATTATATGCGGAAGTGTTTCCATTTATATGTTTTATGCAGTAATGAATCTACTAAAGATGTAGACAAGAAAGATGTAGAAGAACCTAAATCATCTGTTCCTTTGCCATCAGTTGGATTAAAAGGAGCATATAGCAAAAGCAGTCAATTCGACCAGGTACGTGTTGTTGCTATCTCTTTAGAAGCATATTGTTCCTGAAGAACATTTTTTCTCTTCACCTAAGCACATGTGCAAAACGTCTGAATGTGCACATTTTTTTCATGCTACAAGTGGCATTTATTGTTCCAAACAGAATTTTATTTATTAGTTTGAGAAAATTCTCAGTAAAAACATTTCTTCCTCTCTCTTCCAGTAGCAATTAAATCTGATCTTTTTCCCATTGATCATTAAAGTTAACAGTAGCCTTTTATGATTAGGGCTATCTGCAATATATGTGTAATATATATTTATGAGTTAAGTTTAATTGCTTTGGCAAAGAGTTGTCTTCCATAAATTTGAAATATATTTCGATTGCACATTTTAGGCATAAGCAGAAGATATTTCTTTTTGGCATGACTTTTGATTAATGTTTGCTTGTTCTTGGCTTCGCTATTTAAAATCAGTTAGGTTTTATTGTTGTTTTAAATTCTGTTTGAAATGTATGTATGTATAATTTTATCATGTCCTATATATCAAAATATCAGCTTGAAAATAACAAATAATTTCATATGTTTAAAAACAAATAATTTTACATATTTAAATAGATAAATTGATATGTATTAGGGAAAGATTTCAATTTTTCTGCTTTTACACTCTTCCTCTAAGTAAAATTTAATTTGAAATGGTTAACTTTGTTCAATTTTCATTTCATATGAATATCCACAAAGGTTTTTTTATTAAAATCTAATAGGGACGTGGAGTGTTACCAGCACAATCTTCAGTACTTGAGAGAAGTAATAGTTCTGGACTTCATGCAAAATCAATTCTTCAGGTATCATCAAAATATTTGTTTAACAGAAATAATCCCTGATTCATATACATATATTCCTTTACCTGTCTTTTTTTAATCTTGATAGCTTCTGTTGGAATAATTGTAAGAATTTGAATTTGCACATTTTTTCCTTTAAATGCCTTTGCTGAATTCATAGGTTGAACTCCAAAATGAATGTGTGGGATGTATTTGTATGTCATTTTTTTCTAATTGCACTATATTAGATGCAGCAAGTAATCTATCTATCTATCTATCTATCTATCTATCTATCTATCTATCTATATCTATCTATCTGATTTATATGACCGCAGATCGTAAGCAACTCTGGGTGGCTTAGAACAACCATAAAACCAATAAATGAGATAGTAATAAGAACAAAACAATAAACAAAAATCCTGTGCCTTAATTATCCTCCTTGGGATGCTCCACTGCAGGCTCAGCTACTTCCATGCATTCTACCCATATAATGCCAGCACATCAATAAAAAGCAAGGTGTTAATGGTTTTCCAAAAATACTAGAATGGGGTCCTGTTGAATTGCTGGCAGGAGGGGTTCCCCAAGGTAGAGGCAGCTGCAGACAAGTCATGCTTCTGAGGTCCCACTACATGGCAAGATTTCAGGGAGGGAGATTACAGTTTAAAATACAAGGCTGCTATTCCTTAAATTTTAGATTTCAGTAAGCCTAAGGAATTAAACATTAATTCATGCACAAGTTCAAAATAATAAAAGTCTTGCAAACAAATACTTAATGTTTGGAAGAAGGATTATTTTAAGCATCTTTCTCCATTGAGAGTGGAGACAGCAGCCAGGATGGGTAGCAGCAGCCAATCAGCATGAAGGACTGAGTCTATCAATCACATCAAGTCCCGCCCTTGTTACCGGGCAGACCCACTTTAGACTCAGTCCTTCAGCTTGATCTGGCGTGTGGGTCTTTAGCTCTACCTCGTTTCTGGCTATTTAGCTTATTTGGATGTTTTTCTCTGGCTTTTTGACTTCGGACTTCTAGACTACGGTTTTCCGCTTTTTCCCCTTAACGGTTGGATCGACTCTCGGACTTCTAACAACTTTGTGGTATCGTTCAGCCCTTTACTGCCCTTCTAGATAGGACACTATTTCTAACTGTAGCACCCCTGGGGGTGGGGGCGCTTGTCTTCCTGGTTGATTTGCCTGGGCTGGGAGGCTTCCCAGAGGGACTGGCTCTACTCGACGGCCATTTTAGCCCCCGTTGCAACTTGGGCGGCTAATTGCTTGTATCGGCAGGTCGCGCCGGCCATTTTATTTTCCCTCGCTCGCCCTCTGCAATTTTACATCGTCGGAGCCTTCGGCGGCCATTTTGATTGCCCTCAGTAGGTCTTGGCTTCTGGGTCAGGGCGGCGGCCATTTTTGTTTGCTTTTTTCTCCCCTGACGTCTCCTTGCCAGCAGGTTTAGCTTTGGAGTCAGGGCGGCGGCCATTTTGTTTGCTTCTCTCCACATTGAAAGCTGCTTGCCAGCAGGAAGTTTAGCTTCGAAGTGAGGGCGGCGGCCATTTTGACTGCTAATTTCGTCGTTTCTGGCCTCAATTTGACAAAAATCTCCCTTTATTCTGCTCTGCCTCTGTTTGACTATTAAAGTTACTGGACTTGTTGGATCTCAACAATAGTGGACCTGCTGATTCCACTTAGTAGCCTTACTGTTTGGACTTCCTTTGTACTTCCTACCTAGCTGTTATTACCTCATCAAGTGCCACTTTGGACTAAAATTTGCCCATTACTACTAGCCTTTGTGGAGCTCTCGCGCTCTTCTACACTGTGACCTTGCAGACGTTTATCAGAGGGGTTTGTCCACGCCCCCCCTTATTGTCTTGGCCTGCTCATATTGACTTTGTGACCTTGTGAAGTTTCCTACGCTCCCCTTGCTATTGCACGTGAGCCCCTTGCCAGCCATTATGCCTAAGGCGCTGTCAAAATTGAAACACGGCCGTAGGGCCGGGGCTAATGAAAGTGAGCGTTCAGGCCATCAGTCTGCTGATCAACCTTTAACTCGGGAGGCCTCTCAGGAGCCATCCCCAGTTTTGCACAAGCCTCATGCCCATCATAGACCTGATAAACAGGTCTTGATGTCCAGAGCTGAAAAAAGGAGGGACAAAGTGTTGAAAAAATTATGTGACAAGGCCTGCGCTGATCTTACCTGCACTGTCTCTCAGCCTCCTGCAGTAAGGGTGACCTCAGCACCCTCAATACCTTCTCGCCCAGACACTCCGGATCAGATGTCACTCCAGGATTGTCCAGTGACCATCTCTACCACAAATCTCTGGGGCGCTGAGACCTCTGGTCAGCCTGCTTCTTCGGATCCGGATCCTGCGCAGGTCTCTTCTCTGTCTCCTCCTCCGACTGCCTCTGATCCTGAACCTGGGCCTGTTCAGGTTCCTGGCCAGCTTTCTCCGGAGCAGATACAACGCATGATTGAGGCGGTGGTGCAGAAGTCTCTAGCCGCTCATTCCTGCCTTTCCAGCCATGCGGGTTCCATGAGGTCAGCATCGCCCGTTTCTCCGGAACGGCCAACTCCTGAAAAGAGGCAATGCAGGGCTCCTGATTCTCCGTCCTGCTCTCATTCTACTCAGCCCTCAACCTTGGCGGATGCTGAGTATAGCGACTCCGGTCTCTCAGATGATGAGAATCTTCCTCCGGACCAGCCCTCCTTTACGGGGTTGTTTCCGCAATCATTGTTCAAGTCGCTTCTGTTTAAAGCTGTTTCTACGGCTCGTTTGTCCTCTCCAGTCGTTGATCCTGTGCCCGCATCTCCAGCTGACTCATTGGATCCCATGTTTGTCGAACCTGCCAGACCAACTACATCTGTACCAACCCCACCGCTCTTTTTGGACACAGTGAAGCGGCAGTGGTCTTCTGCTACTTCAACCGTCCTGCCCTCGGCCAATGACCGAAGGAACTTCCAGGTGGCTACAGAATTGGACTCCATCCTCCAAATCCCTTCTGTCGACGCGCCCATCGTCGCTTTACTGCCTAATGTCAACGTTCCAGGGGATCCGGACGAAGCACTTCGCCCGGACGAACATAGATCGGACTTAGTCCTTCAACGGGCTCACCAAGGATCCGCCTGGGCTATTAGAGCTGCAACCTCAGCTTCATTCTTTAACCGGACTACCCTGCTCTGGTTGCGACAGCTGCAGGAAAAATTGTCGCCTGATGATTTACGTATCAAACAGGACCTTAACAAAATTGTTGCAGCTCTGCAGTTCTCAGCTGACTCTTCCTTGATTGCCACCCGCTTCGCTTCTAAAGCTCTTGCTTCCTCCATGGCTGCCCGCTGCTTAGTATGGTTGCGTCATTGGCAAGCAGACACTAGACACAAATGGCGCTTAGCCTCGGTTCCCTTTGGGGGTACCAGGTTGTTTGGAGATGCCTTGGAGCCGTTTCTCACTGAAACGAGAGACAAAAAGAAGATCTTAGCTCCTATTTTCCGCAGGGGGGAGTCCCGTTTTTCCCCTTACACCCCTTGTTCTCAGTTTAGAGGTAACGATGCGGGTGGGTCTTCCTCCTTTGGTTTTTCTAGGCCCCCTACTAACTTTACTAGATTCCGTGGCTCTCAGGATAGGTCTGTTCGTGGTAGGCCCTTTGTGTCTAAACGGCCCTTTCGGGGGGGAGGAGGTCGTTCCTACCGACGCCGTCGCTAAGTGCATCTCCGGTCCTCCCATAGGCGGCAGATTGGCCCTCTTTGCTGCCTCTTGGGAGAGATCTATTTCCGATCAATGGGTCCTGGCCACGTTAAAATCTGGGTTGGCCATTGAATTCCTTTCCCCTCCTCCGAGTGTCTTTGTTTGCTGTCCGATTTCTCGTAATCCGGAAAAACTTCTCCTTATGGACGCTGCGGTACAGCATCTCCTTTCCATCAGGGCTATCCAACCTGTCCCTCCTGATCAACGGGGTACGGGTTTCTATTCCCGGGTTTTTCTGGTGCCTAAGTCCTCGGGGGGGTGGAGACCCATTCTGGACCTTAAACGGTTGAATCGGTATGTAGTATACCGAAAGTTTAAGATGCAGTCCTTAAAATCCATCCTTGACGGCGTTAGGAGGGGCGATCTCCTTTCTTCGATAGATCTCACTGAGGCCTATCTGCATATTCCAATTTGTCATTCCCATAGGCGTTATTTGCGATTTTGTTACGGGGGGTCCACTATCAATACAGGGCCCTTCCCTTTGGCCTCTCCTCTGCTCCCCGCACCTTTACTAAGGTGCTAGCAGCCTTAGCTGCTTCTCTCAGGGTTCGTTCAGTTCAGCTTCTCTGCTACCTGGACGATATTCTTGTTCTGTCCTCATCCCTACAACAGGCTACTCGAGATCTTCAGCTTACTCTAGAGACCTTGGCCTCTCATGGCCTTTTGATTAATCTTGAGAAAAGCCACCTAATCCCTTGAGAAAAGCCACCTACTTCCCTGGTCCATTTGGGGGCTCTCATTGACTCTGTCCAGGGGAGGGTTTTTCTTTCTACAGAAAGACAGGACAGTCTGCGAGGGTTGATATCTAGGATTGAAAGGTGTCGGGCTGTTTCACCTTACGTTCTTTCCCAACTCCTGGGGAAGATGATTTCGGCCATAACCATTGTTCCCTGGGCTCAGCTCCACTCCCGGGAGCTTCAATGGTTCCTTTTACCTTTTCAGAAGGCGGGCAGAGCCACATCAAGCAGGCCGATTCCTGTTCCCTCAGCTGTTCGCAGGTCCCTCAGATGGTGGACATCGCCAGCTCTGTCGGCCGGCTCCCTCTTCCTCGAGCCTCAACGAGTGGTGGTCACCTCAGATGCCAGTCTTCTCGGCTGGGGAGCTCATTGCCAGGGGCAGATAGCTCAAGGAACTTGGACTGTCTGAGAAGCCGCCCGTCCGATCAACTGGCTGGAATTGCAGGCTGTTTTCCTTGCCCTCCGGGCCTTCCATCACCTGGTGTCCGGTGCTCACGTTTTGGTACTAACGGACAATGTCACTGCCAAGGCACACCTCAACAAATTGGGGGGCACCAGGTTGAAGTCCCTGCTTTCTGTGGCGCTGAAGTTAGGTCTCTGGGCGGAGCGCCATCTCAGCTCCCTTCGCGCAGAACACATCTCTGGAACCAGCAACACTCAGGCGGATTGGCTGAGTCGACAACATGTGGACAATGCGGAGTGGCAGCTTCATCCTCGCATTTTTCAAGGTCTGATTCAGCGATTCGGCGTTCCTGTGATCGATCTCTTTGCCACGCATCTGAATGCCCAGCTACCTCTCTTCTTCGCCCGATACCCGGAGTCTCAGGCCGTTGCCACGGATGCTCTGCGATCCCCTTGGCCGCGGGGCCTATTGTATGCCTTTCCTCCGACCGGGCTGATTCCCAGGGTCATTCGCAAAATCCTGACAGAGCGGGCGGAGGTGATATTGTTGGCTCCCCACTGGCCTCGGAGGCCTTGGTTTGCGGACCTTGTGTCTCTTTCAGTCGCCCCTCCTTGGCGCCTTCCACACGATCAGGACGTTCTCATTCAAGGTGCCTTGTACCATTCGGATCTGCCTTGGCTCAATCTGACCGCCTGGCGGTTGAGCGGCGCTGTCTGAGTGACGCGAACATTCCAGGCGACGTGATTCAGATTATTCAAGCCTCTCGCCGCCCTTCGACAGAGCGAGTTTACTCGGCTACTTGGCGTGCCTTCTGCTCGTATTGTGCCAGTCATGGTGTGTCACCCCTTCAGGCTTCTATTGTGGACGTGTTGGTGTTCCTTCAGAAAGATTTCTCAGAAGGCCTTTCTCCTAACACTTTGAGGCGCCAGGTAGCGGCTATCTCATCAGTCCTTTGCTGTGGTTCTCTCTCATCCTTGGCCCAACATCCTCTCATTCGCCGCTTCCTCCGGGGTGCTTCTAACATGTCTCCCCCGGTGTTACACCGCTATCCAACCTGGGATTTGCCGTTGGTGTTGAACTCGCTTATGGGTCCTCCTTATGAACCGTTGCGGACAACGAGCTTCCGATTGTTATCCTGCAAGGTCGCCTTCTTGGTGGCCATAACTTCGGCCCGCCGTATTTCAGAGATTGCCGCCTTGTCAATTCGCTCCGATCTATGTGTGTTTCATGCTGACCGTGTGGTACTCCGCCTGGACCCCACCTTCATCCCGAAGGTTAATTCGGTGTTTCATCGCTCCCAGGAGCTGATCTTACCTAATTTCTGTCCCAGACCGACTCATCCTTGAGAACGCCATTGGCGCACTTTGGGCGTTAAACGAGCTCTGTGGATTTACCTGAAGAGAACAGCTGGGGTTCGCCGTTCGGAGTCGATGTTCGTATCCTTCTTGCCTGTTTCCCTGGGCCTTCGCGTGACTTCATCTACAATCGGCCGCTGGATCCGACAAACCATTGCTTCGGCATACGACCTCCGTTCTCTCCCGCGACCGGCACGTATAACAGCGCACTCCACCCGCAGTGCTTCTACGTCGGCTGCCTGGTCTACTCAGGCTTCATTGCTCGAGATTTGTCGGGCGGCGACATGGGTTTCACCTGTTCCCTTTATTCGGCACTATAAAATTGACTCCTTTGCTTCGGCGGAGGCTGCATTTGGTAGACAGGTGTTACAACAGGTCATTTCTGGGGAGGATGTTTCGCACCAGTCTGGTCCCACCCCGGCTTCGGGACAGTGAACTGGGGTATGTCCCATCCTGGCTGCTGTCTCCACTCTCAATGGAGAAGGGGCGTTGGTCCTACCTGATACGCTCCTTCTCGTTGAGTGGAGACAGCAGCCAGACCCTCCCTTTAGTGTTTTTTCTTCAGTCTGGTGCTTTCAACCTTGTTTTTTCTTCTGGACTCTGTTCTTCGTTTCCCACACGCCGAGTCTATCTCTTCAGTTCTTCGCCTAAAGCGGGTCTGCCCGGTAACAAGGGCGGGACTTGATGTGATTGATAGACTCAGTCCTTCATGCTGATTGGCTGCTGCTACCCATTCTGGCTGCTGTCTCCACTCAACGAGAAGGAGCGTATCAGGTAGGACCAACGCCCCTTTTTTAATCTTGATAGCTTCTGTTGGAATAATTGTAAGAATTTGAATTTGCACATTTTTTCCTTTAAATGCCTTTGCTGAATTCATAGGTTGAACTCCAAAATGAATGTGTGGGATGTATTTGTATGTCATTTTTTTCTAATTGCACTATATTAGATGCAGCAAGTAATCTATCTATCTATCTATCTATCTATCTATCTATCTATCTATCTGATTTATATGACCGCAGATCGTAAGCAACTCTGGGTGGCTTAGAACAACCATAAAACCAATAAATGAGATAGTAATAAGAACAAAACAATAAACAAAAATCCTGTGCCTTAATTATCCTCCTTGGGATGCTCCACTGCAGGCTCAGCTACTTCCATGCATTCTACCCATATAATGCCAGCACATCAATAAAAAGCAAGGTGTTAATGGTTTTCCAAAAATACTAGAATGGGGTCCTGTTGAATTGCTGGCAGGAGGGGTTCCCCAAGGTAGAGGCAGCTGCAGACAAGTCATGCTTCTGAGGTCCCACTACATGGCAAGATTTCAGGGAGGGAGATTACAGTTTAAAATACAAGGCTGCTATTCCTTAAATTTTAGATTTCAGTAAGCCTAAGGAATTAAACATTAATTCATGCACAAGTTCAAAATAATAAAAGTCTTGCAAACAAATACTTAATGTTTGGAAGAAGGATTATTTTAAGCATCTTTTAACACTGAAAATGTCCTTAAATTGTATGTACATTTTGGGGATTAAGTGTTCTTAAATGTGTGTACATTTTGATTATTCTTTGGTGAAAATAGATCAAATTCCAGGATCTCCAGCAGTGTTTTTTCATTTATAATTGGCACTACTTATTTTTTATTAAACCTGGCCCAAGATTATATGACAAATTATTTTGAGGTCTCTCTTCCAAAGAGAATTGAAGAGCCATTTTGCCCATGTATTTAGGCAAAGGGAATTTAATCGTACATCTTCGGTTTAGATATTTACTGGTTGGTTTGTTTTTTTTCTTTTTTAGCATCCACTTCCAGATCGCATGGCAGGACCAGGAAGGCAAGGTTCCTTTCCTCCTAGGCCAGTACCAGATGATGATGAGATTTGGAAGCAGAGGCGAAGACAGCAGACAGAAATATCTGCATCAGTAGAACGAGCCCGCAAAAGGAGAGAAGAGGAGGAGCGAAGAATGGAGGAACAAAGAAAAGCTGCATGTGCTGAGAAATTAAAACGCTTAAATGAGAAATTTGGGTGTGTTCCAAAGCCAACTCGAGAAGATCCATTGAAAGAAAAAGAAAATATCAGAGAAAAAGACGTTGAAAGGGAAAAGGAAACAACTATTGAAAAGGAAAAAGAAAAATTGATAGATGTGGAAATAAAAGAAAATGAAGAAAAAGGCAAAGAAGTAGAAAAGGAGAAAGAAAGAGAGGAGAAAGAAGAAGTGGAAGAGGAACTTAAAGTAGATGAGAAACCTAAAACTGAAATTTCTGAGCCTCAGGAGTCTGTCATTGCCCCAGTGATATTAGAGAAACAAGAAAAAGAAACCACCAGTGAGGAAGAAAGAGGTTTGTATCAATTCCTTTGTTAATGTAAAGTATAATTTTCATCCACATGCAGTATAGTTATACTTTAATTTTTAGCATTCCTTGTTTTCACTCAAGTAGAACTTTGGCAGTATTTCAGGGGATGGGCGCAAGATCTATACCTCAGATTGGAAGCAAACAGTATTTTGTGAATACTAGAATCTCAGCGAGATTTAGATTTAAAAAATTTGGACATCTTGAAATAGGCATTGAGCATTTCGTAAGGAAGAACACATTTTCAAATATGTTTAAAATAGAAATCTTGCAAAATAATGCCTGGAAAGTCAACTACAGTATAATTTTGAACATTCTTGGTACCCTAATAATCTGCAGAGTGCCCTTATGTTCCAGTATAGCTTTAATTGGAACATATGCAATGAACATTTTGAAATTGATTCTTAGGTTAAATACCAGCTTGCCTAATTTGAAATTTAAGCTACTCTGGTGACAACTTCTTATAAAACACTGAACTATATATTTTGTTTTGCTCATCATTTTATCAGTTAAATCATATCTAGCACTACTCTTCTGTCTTTCCCTTGGACAGACTGTCAACTTGTTTCCACTATACAAGAAACCGATCATAACGAAAAAGACACTTCACATGAAAATGAGCCTGATTCTGGAACTCAGCCTCGTCCTGCTGTTTCTTCTGGCTATTCAAAGCAGTTTCAGAAGTCATTGCCACCACGATTTCAGAGGCAACAGGTAATGGATTTATCTTAAGCTTTATAGTACATATTCAGTTTCCTTTATGGAGAAAAATAAGTAACTAAAGATTGCTTATAACTGTAGATTCCACTGAATAAGTAATAGCTTCCATGATCCAAATTTAATATAACAATTTTATGTTAATTGTTCTTTCTACATCTGTAGATTATATCTATGTACCATTTTTGCCTAGAATTTACATATTTTATATGTAAATGTAAAAATTGACTTTATGTTATTTATCTATCCATCCATTGTCATAGTTAATGCTACCAAAGTTCCCACCATAATGAGAATTGGGAGTTTGGACACCAAGAACATTAAATAAATACTATTCTAAAACACCTGTAGATGAAAAGAATTAATATGAATTAAATATATAACATGTTTCTAAGAAAGAAATTGTATAGAGGAAAAGTTGATTGTATTTGCTTTTTTGTAGGAGCAAATGAAGCAGCAACAGTGGCAACAGCAGCAGCAGCAAGGAGTTTTACCACAATCTACACCATCACAACCTTCTAGCAGTCCTGTTCCCCCACCACCACATAGACCATTGTACCAACCTGTTCAACCGCACCCCCCACATTTGGCTTCTATGGGCTTTGATCCAAGGTGGCTCATGATGCAGTCTTACATGGATCCAAGAATGATGTCAGGAAGACCTACTATGGATATGCCACCCATGCATCCTGGTATAATTCTTACTGTATGCTTTATACTTGTATGCTGAACTTTATTTTCTCATTTTTTCTGGGCGTAATTGTCTTTCTGCTGTAGATCATCATAAATGTTCTGAGATTAGGCATTTCAAAGGGTTATTTATTTCAAAGGAAGTATTTTGAAAGCTACAGTATATCATTATTAAAAACATTCCTCTAATGACATTATTTGAGGATAAATGAATAGCTATGATCTCTTCTGTGGTTGTGCCCCAACTGCAAAAATATCTTTCTACAGCAAAATATATTTATAAGATGTGTTTGTTTATACATTTTAAACAGTTTTTCAGTGCAGTTCGCAAGCACGTAAAAAATGCTTGTGTCTTATAGATAAAAGAAGGGTTTCTGTTACCCTTCTGATTTTGTAATAAAAGTAGTATTAACATTCATAACTTTGGGTTTTTTAGTCTGATCTGTTTGAAGGACTGACAGTTTTATATCTCCATATTAAAAGTCAGAAGAATCAGATGCCAATCCTAGCACTTATGCTTCTTAATTTGAATATCTCCATTTCAGGAATTATACCTCCTAAACCACTTCTGAGGAGGGATCAAATAGAGGGGACGGGAGCTGGTTCAGATTCTTTTGATCATGTTACTCGATCAGCGAGGGAACATGCCATACCACTGACAGAATCACGTATGATGTGGGGGTCCGAACCATATACTCACACAGATCCTCAACAGACTAGTACCTCTCCCAAAATCCTTGAAGAAACTGTTGATATAAGGTAAACTGGGTTTTTATGTATAATGTGGCTTCCTTCTCTACAATGCTTGCATTCAGGCATACCTCTAATTTTCAAGAATATAAAAGGATCAACGTATTTTTTTTCTAATCAGTGGTTTTTCTTAGATAAAAACCGTATTCTTCAGTACAATTGTCTCTTGGACAAATAACAGAAAAATGTAAATGTAATTCCAATTCCGTTAGAATTAAGAGATGAATATTTGGCAATGAAAAAGCAGAGACATTGTCCTTCATTTTTATTATGAACTATTTTCTACTTTAAAAAAAAAAGATTATCCACACATCTCCCTCATCATTATCTACTTTGACCCTGAATGTCAGCTATAAGGTATAAAAGACATCTATAAATAGCTATTAATATTGCTAAAATAGTTTGATAGTGAACTACCGTATTTTTCAGAGTATAAGATGCATCGGAGTATAAGATGCAGCATAGTTTTTGGGGAGGAAAATGGGGGGGGGGAAATCTGCCTACTAGGTATTCATCTGGCTAGTGTCCTTAGTCTGGTCAGCTTCAGCACATTAGTTCGCTGGTTTTGAGCGCGCACGTTCACTTTTTATCCCTTACTTGGGGATAAAAAACAGCTTCTAAAGCACAGCTGATCTTCAGAGAGAGAAGCAATGAGAAGAGCAAGTGCACTCACTAGCACCTCGTTAGGGCTGAAAAAAAGCTTCTAAAGCACAGCTGAGTGTTAAGGCTGAAAAAAAGCTTTGAAAAAGCTACATTCGGAGTACAAGACCACCCAAATTTTCAGCCTCTTTTGGGGGAGGGAGTGTGTTTTATACTCCGAAAAATAGTGAACTAAACTCTTACTGTATACAGGTGACTCATTTAGCGACCAGAGTTGGAACTGGCAACTCAGTCATTAAAGTGAATCTGCAACTATGTTTATGATCTTACTTCACCTTTGCTTTACAGACTTGCAAAGGTCCTCAGCATGAGAATTAGTTGTAAAGTTACTTTTTAGCACTGTTGTAACTGTGAATGATCACTAAATGAGGACTGCCTGCATACATATTTATATCTGTTTGTTTTAGTAGCTACAATATTTCAGTTTACATGCCCATTGGGATGCTTGTGAGATGTACTATATGTTTAGATATAAGAGTATTCTAAATATTTAAAATCTGTTACAACCCCAAATAATATCTCCAAAACTAATTGGGTTACCAATAAGATACCTTCTAGGATACAAGAAATAACTCACATTTTAAACATGTTTTTTTTTAAATATTGTTTAGGATGATTGATAAGACTTCAGCTGAAAATGTGGCTTGTTTCCTCTAGGTCTGAAGAACTTTTGGACCAAGATCAAATAACAGTTCAAGCAGTATACTCAGGAGAAGAGGGTCAGTTAGACCCCCATATAAAGACAGACTTCTTCAAAAAATCTGAGGATGTGAACATACAGACTTCAAGCAGTTCTTTAGAAAATGCACAGCCTCATCAATCTGATACATGTCCATCGGCAGTAAGTTTTGAAGTAACTGCAGGAAATGTTTCAGAAAGCTCCAAAGAACAACAGGTGCCTCTAGAAGAGAATAATTCTTCTCTGAAGAAAAGCATTTCTCATGGATCAACTCATTCTTTGAAATCAGAAGAACCAGTGGGCAATACACAGGCAAATGTTCCCAAAATAAACAACAGACACACTGAAACAAAAGAACCACTGCTGGAAAGAATAGACAACAAGCAAAAAAAGGAGGGCTTTACAAGTAGTAGGTTGTTAGAGGGATCAAAACCTGAAAAGCCCTTTAAACCTAAATCTGAAACTAGATGGGGTCCAAGGCCAGGGTATGGTAGAAGAGAGGAAGGTAGTGACAGACCAATGAGAAGATCTGGTCCCATTAAAAAGCCTATTCTTCGTGATATGAAAGAAGAGCGTGAACAAAGAGAGGAACGTGAACAGAAGAAAGAACGGGAGGGAGAAAGACTGACAAATGGGAGAATCAATAAACTTGAGAAAAGGGATCAGCCTCAGATGCTAATTTCCAGATTAGAACCGGAGAAAGCCACTACAGATGATAAGAAAACATTGCAAAACACATCACAAGTTGCAGAGTGTACAGACAACCCCGTAGAACCTATAATTACACCTACTGTTCAGCAGCCTGTCATTGTACAACAGGCAGCAGTAGTACTTCCTGTATCTCAGCCGCCAGCTACAATCCAAACACTTCCACCTTCAGTTCCACAGCCAAACACTCCACAAACTGCAGTTGAGGCTCCATCACTTAGTGTACAAGAGTTATCAGTTCAACATCCTGCAAATGTGAAGGAAGAAAAGCAGCCAGAAAAAATAATTAACAAAGAACAAACTGTAGAAAGACCGGGTATTGAAACCAGACCAGTAAAAAGGGAGCCTGGAGTACCTCCCAGAACATACTGGAAAGAAAATAGGGACTGGTTTCCAGACCAAGGATACAGAGGAAGAGGACGTGGAGAATATTACTCTAGGGGACGCAGCTATAGAGGTTCTTATGGAGGCAGGGGTCGAGGTGGAAGAGGTCACAACAGAGATTATCCACATTACCGAGATACTAAACCTAGAGTAGAACATGTTGCTTCTGGTCCTCTTAGGCAGAGAGAGGAGAGTGAAACCCGTAGTGAGAGCTCTGATTTTGAAGTTGTTCCAAAACGACGAAGACAAAGAGGCTCAGAAACTGACTCTGACAGTGAAGTACATGAAAGTGCAAGTGATACTCTTCTGTCAGACAAAGACAGCTTAAGCAAAGGCAAACACCCAAAGAGAGAAGAAAGGGCAGATGTTAAAAAACCTTCAAAAGCCCTGCTATCTTTCAAACCTGAAAATAATATTCGAGGGGACCATAGAATTATTGATAAAACATACGTAAGAGAAGATGAAAATAAGACCAAACCAGGTTTTCTTCCTAAAGGAGAACCTTCTAGACGTGGCAGAGGGGGGATGTTTAGACGTGGTGGAAGAGATCCAGTTGGTCGCCCACCTAGACCATCTATTCTTAGGAGACCAGGATACAGAGAGAATCAGTGGAATCCAAGACAAACAGAAATCTCCAAGGCTGAAGATGGAGAACCACAACGAAGACATGAGCATTATGGCCCTATACAGTTGGATAAAAGACCTCCTGCAAAGTTTGAGAGGAAATTTGATCCTGTAAGGGAACGACCACGAAGGCAAAGGCCTGCACGACCTCCCAGACAAGACAAGCCACCACGCTTTAGGCGATTAAAAGAAAGAGAGGCGGCATCAAAAATAATTGAAGTCACAACTAGTTCATCATCGACTGTGGCAGTGAGTAATGCTGTTAATGAGCAGCCAAGCACTACTTTGGAGGTTTCAGGAAGTAAGACACCTGACTTGTCCAATCAGAACTCTTCAGACCAGGCAAATGAAGAGTGGGAAACTGCTTCAGAAAGTAGTGATTTCAACGAGAGACGCGAGAGGGATGAAAAAAAATTAGCAGACATCACAGCACAGGGAGCTGTTAAGGCAGGAGAAAACACACTAATTCCTAAAAGAGAAATAGCTAAGAGAAGTTTTTCCAGTCAGAGACCTGGGATTGATCGGCAGAATCGCCGTGGTAATAATGGCCCATCCAAATCTGGACGAAACTTTTCAGGGCCAAGAAATGAAAGGAGAAGCGGCCCTCCAATAAGACCTGGAAAAAGGGGGTAAGTATTTTTCCTAGAAAAACATAATGTAGAAGGCTTCAAATAAAAGCCAATTCTGTTATTTTATTTTGCTGGAATTTTAAATTTAGAATTAGAATTCTTTATTGGCCAAGGAATTTTTCTCCGGTGCATAAACTCTCAGTGTACATACGACAATAGTGATAGATCATTATCATAGTCATTGTAAAAATACATTCATTATAAAACATTAGATACAACACGTAGTGATAGTCATGGATACTAAATAAGCAATCAACATAAATCATACTAGGATACTAAGTAAACAATATAAATTGTAAGATACAAGCAAGAGTTATAAGATAAGGAGATAGGTAATAGGGAAGATGAGAATAATGATGGTAATACTGCCTTTCTAGATAGTTTGACAGTTGTGGGGATTAATTGTTTAGTAGAGTGATGGCATGGAGGGAAGAACTGTCCTTGTGTCTAGTTGTTCTGACGTGCAGTGCCCTATAGTGTCGTTTTGAGGGTAAAAGTTGAAACAGTTTATGTCCAGGATGTGAGGGGTCTGTAGATATTTTCACAGCTCTCTTTCTGGCTCGTGCATTATATAGGTCCTCAGTGGAAAGCAGATTGGTAGCAATTGTTTTTTCTGCAGTTCTAATTATCCGTTGAAGTTTGTATTTGTCTTGACTGGTTGCAGTGCCAAATCAGACAGTTATAGAGGTGCAGATGACAGACTCAGTAATTCCTCTGTAGAACTGGATCAGCAGCTCCTTGGGCAGTTTGAGCTTTCTGACTTGGCGCAGGAAGAACATTCTTTGTTGTGCTTTTTTGATGATAAATTTGATGTTAGATGTCCATTTTAAGTCTTGAGATATTATAGAACCTAGATTTAATTAAATGATTTTAATTTTAAATTATTTTTAAAAATAGTATGTTAATGCTTCAGATTTTTATTCATAGGTGTTTCAGAACATGTAGGAGCATGAATGCAGCCCTTGACTGTAACTCATTTTGTAGCCACATCTGTTTCCCAGGTTGCGTGGTTGCAATGGAATTCTCAACACAGCAGGTGCACAACCTTGTGGACAGATATTGCCGGGTCTGTTTAATGAGTTGTAGACATGCAGTGTTCACATTCCAAGGCTTCTAGCTCTTTAGAAAAAAAACATTAATCCAAACTTGTACAGCTCTGAAAGTTACTTCCATTTAAAGGATAGGTATAGGGAAATTGTTATAGGACAGGGGTTTCAAATCTGCGGCCCACAGGCCAGATGTGTCATGTTCTGGTCACACCTACTCCCGGTTTAGCGAAGGGGGGAAAGTCGTGATACGTGACATGACAACGTGACTGTGAGTTTGACATCCCTGTTACAGGGCATATTTCTAGGAGGGAGGGGAAATTGATGAGAGAAGAGATACATTTACTGCAGTTAAAGCCAGCATCAAAAGTGGTCAGAATAATTCCTTCTCTCTCAGTTTCTTTTCTTATAGTTTCTTGGAAGTTGACAGCTGAGAATGCCTGATAATATTTGATCACTTGCATAGTTAGTTCTTAACTGATTATCATAATGGAGCCTGCCTATTACAGTCAGAAGTCATAATGGCCATTAAGTGAAGCAACCATGTCATTATCTCACTTATGACCGTCCATTTTTCTCTACCTGATGAGTGCAGGGGCCCTGGGAGACCTAACACAGACCCTGCCCTGGACTCCCAAGACCTCACCTGCTCCCTGAGGTATCCCTTGCTCCACTTTCTGCCCCTTGAGGTCCCCACGGGCCTAGCCCTGTTTCCTATCCCACTGGGCCCCACAACTTCCTCTTTACCACATGTCACTCATCTAACACTTACCTTTCAAAGATCTCCAGGGCTCACATTAAGGAAGCAGAACAGGCTGCACAATTCCTGGGCCACATAGCACGATCTCAGAAGTGGCTGCCATTTTCAGATTACCCACAATTCAGTACAACTATCCAAACAACAGTGGCTGCTTCCAGGATCACACCAGGCAGCTCAGGAATAAAGAGCCAGCTCTGTTTCACTAACATGGAAAGTCTTGCTGACAGATTCCTCTTTGGAACAGATAGAAGTGTTTACATTTCATGCTATCATCACATGAATTGCAGCCATAAGAAAAAATTGGCTCAGGATAAAAGAGGCAACCTGATATTTTAAATCAGACTTATATAAGCCTTCTCAGAATCTATAAACTTTCAGGCTGAGTACATTGCTTCAAAAAAAAAACCTCTTTTTTTTTTTAGAAGACGGTTTTTCTGTCTATGCACTTTTTGTGTACCTTCATTTTGTCACATTTAGAGACAATTACCAAATAATAGAACCAAAAAACCCTCTTGGTTAACTTTACCTTACTTTTCACTTCAATAAGGAACAGAAATTACTTTCCAAAAATTAAGAGTTTTGGACAAAACCAAAACAGACATTTTGACCTTAGAGACCCATTTCACCTGGAAGTATGTTGGAATAAATTAATAGGAATATGCTTGGTTTTTTATTTGGTTTTTTTAAAGCACTGCCATTTAATTTCTGCCTTATTAAGGGGGTTTTTCCTCAATTTTGGTAAAACTGGTTACATAAATCTTTTCTGCATTTTTATCAAAAGACAAATTTCCTATATGAAACTGCTTTGTTTTTTCTATCAGATAATTGTAATGATTTGTCAGAAAGCACTGGCTTGAAATATTTTTTTAAAGTGAAAGATTGTGCTAACTAAATTCAGTATTTAATCATTGTTGTTCTGTATATTTTAATCTACAATCAGTATATTTTGTGATCCATAGAATGGTTAAGGCACTGCAGCATATTTTAATTGTGTTCATGTGTTGTAAACATGTATGAAAGACTTGAGTTTATACTATAGCTATAATTCTAAACAGAACTAATTCAATTCAAAACATGTTAGACAGGAAAATAAATATTTTCGTTTACGTGCTTTTTCCCCTTTTTATGTTGTTGCTACTCCTGTTTGGATTAATTGTACAGTAGAACCTCTGGTCACGACCATAATTCATTACATAACCTTGGTTGCAACCTGATTTGGTCATGACCCAAAACAACAGGAAATTTAGTGCTTACCAAAAAAAATGGCGCGGAAGGGAAAATTGGCCATGGCCATGTTTGATCACCACCGAGTATGGGTTTGTAACCACAGATTCAAAAATTTTGTGAATTTTTTGGCTGGAAACCCAATTTGGTCGTGGTCAGAAGCATTTGTGACCAGAGATTCTACTGTACACACAACATTTTTGAATTGGGGGGAAAAAAGCACAAATGTTAATTTAAAAAAGTAAAATTTGTTGTCAAAATAAGGACAGATACTTCTCTATAGTTGGAAGTCCATTACATTCCTCCTTCCTTCTCCAATCCAAAATCCTGGGCATGTGTTGAAAGAAACTTTCTGCATTTGTCAAGAAAGGACAAAATAGCTTTACTGTAGTACAAGTAGTCGACCACTTACAATGACAATTGGACTTGGAATTTTGGTCATCGAGCAAAGCAGTCATTAAATGAGATTCCATGTGACCACTTCATGCAATGACTGTAATCCCAACTCTCCCAGTTTTGGTCATTAAGTGATAATGGAGGTTGTTAAGCAGAACATTTGGGTAGAGGGCCCGGACCTCCTGGACTTGGTGAGGTGGGAGAGAAATCCCTCGGTATGCTAGAGGAACAGACCTCAGATCTAATGAAAATGCTAGCAAATGCCATTGTTCTTGGAGGCTCAAAATCTGTGTTCGCTAGCATTTTCGCTAGATTTGAGGTCTGTTTTTCTAGTCATCAATAGGCTTTCCTGTCCCTGTATGGAGAGGAGGAGAAATCCTTTGGCATACTGGGGACATACCTCAAATCCAGCATCTCCTGTGCTTGCAACCTTCCCTGCTGTCTTCCCCATTGACTTTCTGGGGAAGCTGGCAGAGAAGATTGCAAATGGTGGCCACATGATTGCAATGTGGTCATGTAATGGAGGAGGTGCAACGTTTTACAGTGGCCCAAAGCACCCATTCTGAGGCTGTAATGACTGCATTAAACAACCATAAGTTGAGGACTACCTAAATCCCACATAAAATGAGGCATGTGGAATTAAAATATGGACAATGTTCCATAACGTGCTAAATGCCATTATTTCTTCCATTGCTATGCTTTTACTAATTATTTATTATTACTAAATTAATTGGTCCTGTTTCTTGTACAGACCATTTGAAGAACAGATACCTGTTGTGATTAGCACTGAATCAGTAAGCAGCAATTTGTATCAGGAGGAAAACGGTAACAGTGCTGCTGTGCCAAAAGGTTCCAAAGATAGCAACAACAAGAAGCGGGAAGAATCCAAGTCTGGCCCAAAGAAACCCAAAGAGAAAGTGGATGCAATCTCTCAGTTTGACCTTAATAACTATGCAAGTATGTACTTGGAAAATCTCTGTAAGATACTTAAGATTCATAAATGCTCCATTCCTGGAGATTTTCAGGAAAAGATTGGATAGCTATTTATCCACAATCATGAGGATTCTTGCACTGAGCAAGGGTTGGGCTAGAAGACTTCCAAGGTACTTTCCAACTCTATGATTGTATATAATACTTTCTTCATGAAACATTGAGTGGAATAATGGTGTGTGTGGGGGGGGTCCTTTCCCCTGAATAAACTAAACTTATGATAATGACTGTTGCTTTAAACTGGTACCTAGTTATAGGTCTAATTAAAATTTGGACTTCCTTTATAGGCGTTGTCATTATTGATGATCATCCTGAAGTGACAGTGATTGAAGATTCCCAATCCAGCTTGAGCAATGATGGTTTTACTGAAGTAGTGTCAAAAAAACAGCAAAAACGTTTGCAAGATGAAGAACGTAGAAAAAAAGAAGAACAAACAGTGCAGGTTTGAAATAATGCATAGCATTACTTTTTCCTTGTAGAAAGAAGTATTCATTTGAATTATATCTAGTTACTCAGATAGTTTCAATTACATTCTGCACTTTCTTTAGTCCCTGCAAAAGAATTCTGATTTATTCCATTTCGTGATGTCCTGTTCAGATTGGAATCTTACAGGATAAGTTGATCTTATGTTGTAAACTATTTACATAATTAATACATTTGATCACTTTCTACCCCCTCACCACATATTGGGTATTCTGTGGCTCTTCAGATGTTGCTGAACTACAACTGTTTGCATATATCTTGCTGTGATTCATATTCCTTGGATTGACCAGGAGTTGAAATTGAGAAATATCTGGAGTAAATGGTACCTAAGCATCCTTATTCACAGAACATTCTACTTGAAATTAATGGCAACATTTCCCGGAACATTTTTCCTTGCAGGCCAAAAGAATTACCATACTGGATTCAGTTGTGGGGCTGACTAGTTCAATATTCTGTTAAATGATGAACATGGTGTCTTTTAAATTGTTTATTAATTTGTATGCAGCTCCTCAGTCCAGATTATTCATCATTATCTGATTGATAGTTGATAAAATGGCCATAGGGAAAAATCTTATAGTTGTAGGAAGGAATCTATCAGTCTGCTTGTGCTGTATAAATTCATTTAATCATTTTTTTAATCATCAGTCAAACATATATTCTCTGAGTATATGGATGTCATTTGGAAAACATAGTTTTGCCTTTTAAGCATTTCAGTTTCATCTTTCCCTAGTGGATCATCTCTCAACAGTATTTTCTTTCTCAGGTTTGGACCAAAAAGAATTCAAATGAAAAAGGAAGATGCACAAATTCTAAGCTACCACCCAGGTTTGCCAAAAAGCAACAACAGGCGACGGCAGCAGCAGCAGCTGCTGCTGCGGCTGCTGCTCAACAAGGTCAGGCTCAACCACAAGTCCCATTGCAAGGTGTGTCTCAGATTCCAAGTCCACAAACTTCAGTTCAGGCACAAACACCAGCAACTTGTGCAGTGAACATCTGTACAGACTATGCAGGAACAAGCAAAGCTCTGCAGAATGCACCTGCCCATAATGCTGTAGGAACTGAATTTTGGGATAATAAAGTACCCCCTACAAGCGTCCTCAATGACATCTCTAAAAAATGTAAGCAGAGATCTTTTTTTCCATCTAGTTACATATACAAGAAAAGAAAAGAAAAATGTGTACTTTAAAGTGTTGAATTAACTTCTCTCCCTGGGTTTTTCAGTTTCTCTTGACATGAAATGTTCAGCCCCTCATATGATATTGTTATGAGTAAAAATTAGATCTTAAAACTGCAGAGTTCAGCCACACACTCTTAAAATCTGTATCATTGTCTGTTCCTTTTTTTTCTCTGACTCTTCCAAATATTATAATTTTTCTATCTATCATTTGAACTTTGAAAATGTGAATATTGCCCAAAATATAATGGGAATTGCTTTACTACTTTCACGTGCTGTGTTCCTCCACTTTTTCCTGGATCAATTCCAGAATTGAATTCCATCAATTTTCTTCTTCAGTTGTACATTATAGTAAGTGATTTGTTGTTTTCAAAATGTCCTGAACTTAACTTTATGGGAGGTATCTTTAAACCACTTTTCAGAACTTTTGCTAATATGTTTTCCTTTCAAAAATTCTGATTCACTTTATTCTTTGAACTTTTAGTGGGGCCTATTAGTCCTCCACAGCCACCTTCTGTCAGTGCATGGAATAAGCCTTTGACATCATTTGGATCAGCTACTTCACCAGAGGTATGGTAATAGATAGTTTGAATTTTGATTTAAAACTTGCCATGCATATATATTTAAATATAAGATGAAATTTTAAGATGAAATTTTTAACTGTTTTTAAATGTTTTAAACGTTTTTAATTGGTAAATGAGTTTTAATTGGGCCAAATTTATATATCTTTTAATTGTTTTTAATATTTGTTCTGCATGTTTTTTTAATCTGGCTGTACACCGCCCTGAGTCCTCAGGGAGAAGGGCGGTATAGAAATCCAATATAAAATAAAATAAAAATAAATAAATAAATAGAAAAACCTGTATCTAAGCCATATATTATAAGCTGCATTGTTGGTCACGTTTCAGTTTTAAAAAGCGTTGTGTTGCAGCCACTTTGTAATGGAATGATTTGTTACAAATTTGCTATAATGGAGATACCTCCACTTACAACAAATTGGACATCTAGAGTTTGCTACAGTTTTGCTTTTTCTCTCTCTCTAGATACAGCAAATCATTTGGAGAGAGATAGGCACAGACAGATTCAGGCAGATATAGCCATATAGAAAGTGATAGATACACAAAGTAGAAAACAGAAGGCAGTGTTTAAACCTTTAAAAGGGATTATTGAACACAGTTCTATTGACATCAATAGGGAAAAAACTCCTCCTTACTGACAAATAGCTGGAAATGTGTGGAAAACACTCCCAGATATCTTTAAAAACAATCTCAGCCATTTTTTAGCAAAGGATCTCACATTCAAATCAAAGGAACTGATATGCTGAAAGGGTAAAAGCTTTCTCCCTGACAAAGAATCGGAAATCTCTGCTGAGAATGCAATGTCATTTGCCTCTTGCTTTTTTTTCTAGGATGCTTTTGTTCTTCATAATTAATGAATAGTGATTAGAGTTACTGTTTCATTCACTTGTATAAAGGAAAAGTGACACAAAAGGTGCCTGAAAGCATCTTTTCTCTGAATTAGTGGTTTATGTTAAGATCTGATGTATGCAGATTCATCTTGTTTCATTTTTTAATTTTAATTTTAAATATATAATTCAATTAGCTAGCTCTGTTATTGTATAATAAATCTTTCATAATACATTAGGAATGTACTAATACAGGGAGTCAGTCCTCCTACTTCCAACCATTCGTTTAGCAACTATTCAAAGTTACAGTGGCACTGAAAAAACTGAAATATGACCAGTTTTCACACTTATTGCAACATCCTTATGGTCTTGTGTTCAAAATTTGAATGCTTGGCAATTGGCATGTATTTATGACAGTTGCAGTATCCCAAAGTCATGTGATCACCTTTTGCTACCTTCTGACAAGCAAAGTCAATGCTTGTCATAAGTCAAATTCTTTTAACAATCATTAGTAACTCAACAACTGCAGGGATTCACTTAACTGTGAGCCTTGGTAGTACAGTGGTCTAAAGCACCCTGTTATTAAGACCAGCTGCCTGCAATTACTGCAGGTTCGAATCTCGCCAGGCTGAAGGTTGACTCAGCCTTCCAGCCTTTCTAAGGTAGGTAAATTGAGGACCCAGTTGTGGGGGCAATAAGCTGACTTTGTATAAATATACAAAAGGATGAAGGTTATTGCTTAGCGCATTGTAAGCCGCCCTGAGTCTCCGGAGAAGGGCGGTATATAAATCAAAAAAAAAAAAAAACTGTCAAAAGAAAGGTTGTACTATGGGACAAAATTCACTGTCTTGCTTAGCAACAGAAATTTTAGTGGTTGTAAAGACTATCTGTAATTGATAGTATCAATTAATACAGTGCTCAGTGTTTCTTTTTAACAGTCTATTTTCTAACCTATTTTTAAATAATCTAGAATGCCCATGTATAAGCAAAGTCTGATTAAGTGCAGATAGTGCAGATAGTCCTCATCTTATGACCACAGTGGAGATCAAATTTTCCGTTGCTAAGCAAGAAGTTGTTAAATGAAGCGTGCCCCCTTTTATGACTGTTTTGCTATGGTTGTTAAGTGAATCATTACAGTTGCTAAGTGAATCGCAATCATTAAGCAAATCTGGCTTCTCCCATTGACTGACTTTGCTTCTCAGAAGCTCCCTAGAATGGGATTGCAAAGGACAGTCCCAAGACCCCAGGAAGCTGCAACCATCGGAAAAACATGCCAGTTGCCAAGCACTCATAACTTGATCCCATGACTGTGGAGATGCTGCAACAATCATAAGTGTAAGAAATGGTCATAAGTCGCTTTTTTTTTTAGTGCTTCTTGTAATTTTGGTCTTTAAACGAACAGTTGTAAGTCAAGGACTACCTGTATTAAAGACTCAAACTCCCCTTTAATACTTTTTTTTAAGAAGATGTGCTTCAAACCTACTGTTTACAACTTGTTTTGGACAGGTGACATTGCTGTAAAAAAATATCTGCATCCAAGAGAGTAAATGCTGTCTTATATTGGTTTACCTATTCTTTTCCACAAGGGGTTTACCTAACTTTTTGAATGAACAACTAGAAAATTATAATACTTTAACTTGAACTATTTTTTAAACCATTAGTTTCATATTTAAGCCAATTTGAAAACTGTTCAAGGTTATATTAACAAACTTACTATTCAATAGTATTATATTGTAATAGCATTTGTAAATTTGGAATTCTTATTTCTCCTGTCTTCGATTTGCTATTAACAACTTAACCTGTGTCATTTTACCCTCATGTATAAAGTTGTTCAGTAATTCTATCATTCCTGCATAATTAGAAAGATACAGTGGGTTTGAAATATAAAAAAAATATGGTAAAATAGATACTTTGTAGTTATTTTCCCCAACCAGGATATTTTTTGTTGATTTACATGATTTAACTGGTTAAAATTTAATGAATATGGGTTCACAAGTTTTTTAGGTATAATTTCTCCAAAATATTTAAATGCTATAATACAGCACAAAAGTCTACTTGAGTTATAAATTTAAAAAATTGGTACCTTTACTAGGGAACCCCTGCTGGACAGGAAAGTGGAATTGATTTGGGAATAGAAACCATTCAATTTGGAGCTCCAGCTTCTAGTGGGAGTGATAGTGAAGTTGGGCCGGTTTCAGATAAGGCCTCAGAAAAGCTTCTTGAACCAAAAGAACAAAGGCAAAAACAACCACGTGCAGGACCTATAAAAACACAAAAGGTGAGTGAAATTTTCCAATTCTCATCAATTAGAGAGGCACCCTGAAACCATTTAATCCTCCAAGAATTTTAAACAAAATATATAATAAAAAGCTCCATTTCTCATTGGATCTTGTGAAAGAGAAGTTAATGATTGAAGTCATTGTAGTAGGGAAAAGGAATTGTTGAGTTCATACAGTCTATAGGGTGCCTAAACAGCCAGGACTCGTCTTTTATTTAATAGAGGCTGCTCATGTCTAAAAATATTATTTTCTATCTTTAACAGAATTTTTACCAGAATTGGGTTTTAGTTGCTTTTTACTGATGCAATAGCTTCGCCAATTACAGATAACTGTTGCAGAGGAATTTTACTGAATAAATAAACAATGTAAGAATTTGGAAGTAGTTGGAACCTGGAATTGTAGATTATAGAACTATATATCATCAGATCTGTCTCTTTCTCTTCTTCCCATTTTGGTTTTTTTATTATTATTAAAAATTATGTAGCTTTTTACAGTGCTCAGGAGTACAGTTCACATTTCTGAATGTTCCTAATTTGGTTTGGGTTACTTTATAGAAATCTGAAGTTTCCTTAGAATCAAACAAAATCTGAATCTAATTTGACTTGGAATTTGGAAATCTGCAAAATCTGATGAATTTTTCCACATATGATCTCCCCTCTTTCTCGATAGAACATAGGTAAAAGATAAATTCTCCTTTGAATGATGTTCAACTCCTGATAACTACGTAATTATATTCAGGATTTTTTTTCTGCCTTTCTCAATATAGTCTAAAGCCTTCAGGTTTTCTGATATGCCAAATATCGAATCCAATCCTGCTTAATGTTTTGGAATCAAGGTAGTTAGGTATTATACAAATACAAATTTTGATGAGCCACAAAAACAACTCAGTGGTTACTGGATTGATTACTTCCATACCTTCTTCTGGTATTCAGCATATACATATATTTACATTAAATATTAATTCTTTTTAGCTTCCAGATATGAATCCAGTAGAAAGCAAAGAATACAAGCCTGGCCCAATTGGGAAAGAGCGATCACTAAAGAACAAAAAAGTAAAGGAGGCTCAACAGGGTGATTCTGAGATGCAAGAAAAGTCCAGTGCTAATACAGTCAGAAGCTCAGATCCTATTACTTCTAAAGAAAACAAATCAACTAATGAACTTAGTACAGAAATAGGAACAATGATATCAGTGTCGGCTGCAGAATTTGGAGCAACTCAAAAAGTAAGAAAGTAGAAGTGCCTATTTCTTCCTGCCCAAATTTTATCAAATACATTCTTTTATGGTGCTTTCTGAAGTGAGAGCATAAAAGAAGTGTAAGACTGTTTGTTGTGAAGACAATCTTGATATTAGTTGACTTCTCCCCATTTCAAAAAATAGTGTAAGTAGTTCTCAAGTTATAACCATAATTGAGCCTAGCAATTACAGTCCTAAATTGTGACAGTCATAAAGCAGGTCACATGACCAACTGGCTTGTTTTCTAATGGTTGTTAAGCTACTGCAGTGGTTGTTAAGCGAATTTACGGTTTGCTGTGGATTAGTTTTTGCCAGAAATCTGAAGTAAATACCAGTTGCTGGCAAAATTGTTGTAAACCCTGGTCACATGACCACAGCTGGTTGCAAATGGCCAAAAATGCTAAGTGCTATGATCATATGACCGGGTGTGCGTGCGTGTGTGTTGTCAGAACTTTGAAACCAGGTTGTAAGTAGCTTTTAGGGCTGTGATGGCGAACCTATGGCACGCGTGCCAGAGGTGGCATGCAGAGCCCTCTCTGTGGGCACGTGCGCTGTCACCAGTTGCTCTTCCGAGTTCCGTCGCACACATGCATGCCGAACAGCTGGTTTGGTGTGGATGCGCACCGGCCAGCTGCTTTCTTCTGGGTTCCTGGTCTTCATGCAATGGTTAACTTTTTCGGCACTTTTTTGTTCAAAGACCACATGTGCACCAGAACCTGGAAGAGAGCAGCTGGCTGGTGCATATCCACGCCAGAAAGCCGATCAGGCGCACATGCCCGTGACAGAACCCGGAAGAGTAGCTGGCCATTGCGCACTGGCCAGCTGCTCTCTTCCAGGTTCGGGTGCTTCAGTGCGCACACTCCAGTTTTGGCACTCTGTGCTGAAAAGGTTAACCATCACTGTTTTAGGGGTTCTGTCAAAACTTCAAATGTTTGGTAAACTGGATATAAATTGAGGACTAGTTGTTGTAAGATTTATTACCACTATTTTCTACTGTTCTACTATTTCTATAGTAGAAAAATGTGATATTGGAAAATGTATTGCGAGGATTGTGATTCAGTGAAACTGTAGAATAGCTAGAGCCTAACTCTATAGATGCTTATCCTTTCAATTATTGGGATGTCCAATTTTTCAAAAGTCTCTTAATCATTTTTGATATTAGTAGTTAATAACATATGCAGATTATTGTTAGAGTCATAACAAATACATAAGAGTCCAATATGACGCAATTCATATTGACTCATTTTGGGATTGACATACAATATTTGAGAACTATTTCTTGTGTTAAATAATGTAAATTATGTACTTTTGGAAAGAGTCTTTCAATCCACAGCTTTTATGACATGACATAGGGCAGCTGTCCCCAACCTTTTTGGCATCTGGGACTGGTTTCATAGAAGATATTTTTCCATGGACGGGGGGGGGAGGGGGGAAAGAAGTGTGCAATCCAGCTCCCTCTCATGCGCAGTTTACGGTAAGGTTTGTGCTCCTATGAGAATCCAATGCCTGATCTGAGATGGAGCTGAGACGGGATGCTTGTGCTGGGGAGCGGCTGCAATTACAGATGAAGCTTCGCTTGCTCGCCTGCCGCTCTCCTGTAACTATGTGGCCCAGTTCCTAACAATCCATGGACCAGTACTACTTCATGGCCCGGTGGTTTCGGACCACTGAGATAGGGTATTTGAATATCAAATATGTTGCTAGTGTTTTCTATATTTTAAATGAGTGGGAATGTTACGTTTCCTGCTCAGTGGTTATATGAAATTTAAAATCATGTTTCAGATTTTTTTTATTATTGACAGGCTATAGCTCTTTAAATTTACTCTCTAAATAATAACCAACAAAGGTTTACTTTTAAAAAAATACCGAATATGTAAAGTTAACAGTTTTAAGTTATTCTAATAGAGAAATTCAGCTTGGGAATTTAAAAATGACAAATTATTCTTTTCTTCTCAAAGTTCAAATCATATTTTTGAGGGAAGTTACGTATATGATTTAGATAAACTGGTTGAACTTTTTTTACAGGAGTCTGTAACAGACTATACAACACCATCTTCTCATTCGAGTACAGTGGCAACAAACAGTGCAAAGATGGAGGAGACTTTAGTTACAAATGTAGGTGTATTAATTATCTCATAGTATAATTCCTCTATTTAATTTTATTTTAAAATTAAATTATTTTAGATTTCGATTATACCTGTAGAAAAATATTATTAAATAAGCTACATTTCTCTTATCTACTGAGAATAAAATCGTGGCTTTTAAATAATGTTAACATATATACTCCCAATTAAAATATCCTGGAAAGCTTGTAAAAAGTGATTAGATGTTGAAACAATAGCTATAAGATAGATGATGTGCTCTTTGCATATTAAAGTAACATGTAATACCATGCGGTAAGGAAGTGTACACTTATTACTACTGGGTTATTAAAGGAATAATTAAGAAATTATACTCATTCGGGGTAATTACATAGTACACTCTTAAATCTGGCACATCCAAAAACAGTGATTTGTGTAAAGATAGATAGATAGATAGATAGATAGATAGATAGATAGATAGATAGATAGATAGATAGATAGATAGAGATGGATGTTCAGTTGAACACATAGTTATGCATATCCTAGAGCCCTGATGGCGAACCTGTGGCACGCATCCACATGTGGCACGCGGAGCCATATCAGCAGGCACGTGAGCTAAGCTCCGGCATGCATGCTCGTGTCAGCCAGCTGATTTTCGGACCTTGTGGGCCCACCAGAAGTCAGGAAAAAGGCTGTTTCCGGCCTCAGGGGAGGTGGGCTCTGGAGCCTGGGGAGAGCAAAAAACGGGCCTACCTTGCCATCACATGCCAAAAGTGGAGGGGCATGGGGGGTCGTGCACGCATGCATGGGGGCAGGGAGCATAGAATTATGGGTGTGGGTACATGCGTGGGCGACCCCCACACACACACTCCCCCCACTTTTGGCACGGGATGGCAAAAAGGTTAGTCATCACTGTCCTAGAGCTTGTATATACGAAACACATCCCTTTCAGTCTTCTGCTGTATCTCAAATCCTTTTTTCCCCATGAGGTTGGTATCAGTTGCAAAAAGACCAATGCCTAGTTTCGCATCTTCACACATCCAGCCAAAACATGTTTTGCACCCACTGATCTGACATCCTTGGATTTCATTATTCCAACTTTTGCACATTCAGATACAAGTGTACATTAGTATTCTTGGGGCAGCAGATTAAGAACTGATAGTTAGTTCTGGTATCTTTTCCCAACAATATACTGCTGGCCTACTTCTGTTTATTATCCTCCTCAGATTTGTTAAAACCTATGTCAGAGGACATTCTCCTTGACTCAATTTGATGCCCTTCCTACTGAAGTCTTAGAAGGAAGATACAAAGATATCCCATTTGGGCTAAGGTTTTACTTTTGTAATAAAGAACAAAGGCCATAGGAACTGTTAAACACATGTTATTGTGTCGCATATTTTATACTGTCATGTGGACTGGTTAATAATGTCATTCCATTTTACCAAAATCTAGTACTATATCAAACTGTAAACTGTGCTTATAAGAAAACAATTACTTACCTTAAAGGATCAAGGTAGCTATATCTCTCTTTAAAAACATGTTCCTTATATGAACCATTTTATGATCATGGTGATGATGATTATCATTTTTATCTTGCCTTTTTAAATATATAACTCAAGGTGACAAAACTAATGCTCCTGCCTCCTATATTTCCCATAACATCCCTGTGAGGTTGGTTGGGCTGAGAGAGAGTGGCTATCCCAAAGTCACACCCCAGTTGGCTATCATGCCTAAGGGAGGCCTAGAATTCATAGTGTCTTGGTTTTTAGGCCAAAACCTTTGTCCCTTCTCCAAATTGACTATTTTATAATACTAAGATGTATGTATGAAATAATGTATTCTTCATACCCTTCTATCCCACTGTAATATCAGAGCAGTCTACATCCCACCTTTACTGTGAGCTCACCGCACAGCAACCTGTTTGTTTCTATGCTGGACCTAGATAAAACCTGGAGAAAGCTGAAGCAGAGAATAATTGAATTTGATATACATAGAAACAAAACTAGTATTTCATATCTACACTACAGTGAACATTTACCACCCCTAAATATTTTTATTATCTACCATGTAGCAGAATTTTCACACAGTCACATTTGGATCGTCTTTTAACAGTGATACTGTTGAAAAGGTTTAATGGCATTCTTACCAAGGTCATTTTGTTTCCTTATCAAACGCATGTGCACGTGCGCACATACATACGTATGTATGTATATTTTTACTAGTTTTAAACTTTAATGTTTTGATTTGGATGAATTGTTCAGCCGGAGCTTAATTATGAAATTAATTTTCTAAAACTGGGCAAAAAGAAAAAATAATGTTTAGGAGAGAGATACATGAAACTGAAAATGCTTCTAATCAAACTAGTTCTGCAAAATCTGTTACTACTGCTGTATTAGAGATGGAGCAGGAATTTTATTTAGCTGTCTAAATGACTCCTTCCTACTCTTCAGCTTTTACTATTGTAAGGAAAAAGTTTGTAAAGCATGCATGTTCTTTTTTTGAGGACTTTAAAAATAGTAGCACAAAAAAATAATAATTTAGGGAAATGGGTGCAATGGGGTCTAAATGATAGGTTTTATGACTATTATGAATATGGATTACAACCATTCTGAAAGCAAATATGTTTAAATTTAAATACTGATTTTCTATTAATGTTTCCTTGCCATCTGGTGTCTAATTATTTACTCATATGTAAACAAGCAAATATTTAGTGAATATATTTATGAAATAATTATGAATGCAAAATAATCTTAACCTTGGAGAGAAAAGTTGCTAATTAAAAGAGTGATTTTGATCATGCCTGCTGTAATTAATGTTGCAAAGTGTCAAATGTTATCTGGCAGTTGAAAGTACTTTTACCATGGGAGCCTTATTCTTTTGCTTTGCAATTCCATCTCTTAAATCATTGTATTTGTGGTGGGGGGGGGAATTACAATATTTCTTCAAGAATTTGTTATGGATAAATTGTTTCTTATTAAATGTATCTCATGATACTCAGTATACTGTGTTCTGATGTGTGACAGTTTTTGTTGCTTTCCTTCTTTTCATAAGAATGTAAAGCTTTTAGTTGAATGATATCCAATCAGAACACCTTATTACTCTTAGATGCTGGTGTATTGAATTTTGGCCTTGGATTTCCTGATAGTTGCATGCCTTAAAAATTCATATACTTCTATTGGTTAAACTAGCTTTATTCCATTCTTTGGCAGTATCATGTAAGTTGATGATTTTGGTACACTGGAAATGATGAGGAATAAGAAGTTCTGTTGGTCTATCCTTGTTTGGGAAATCTTAAGGTGTCTAGTCAAGTTCAAATACTTCCTCTTAAGCTTTAAATCCAACTGAAAAAGTTTCAAGTAAAATCATGCTATATTTGCAATAGTTCTATGCTTTTGTTGCATTATAGAAGGAAATGTATCTCAAAGATACATTTATATCACATCTATATGAATCTTTTGAGGCTCAATCTAAAGGAAATTTATTTTCCTGATTTTTTTTAATTCGAAAAAGAAATGGATAATATTCCAAGATCATAAATGATCAGATAATTTCCCATTTGTCAGATTCCCCTCCCCCCTTCTGAATGCTTCCCTATCAAGTACTTAAGTGGAAGACTACCTCGTTCAGTTGCGCTGCTTGAGCTCTTGCTTTTGATGGGGCTTTTGTCATAGACCCAGCTAGAATGTGACCTCTGTTGCCTACCTTTCAGGTGCCCCTGCCCCACACCCTTCCCCTCCCTAGGAGGGAGACTCTACAACAGAGCTCCAGCCTAACTCCAGTTTCTCCCGCTACCGTCGACCTCACCCTCAAGGTATGTACCATGCCCCTCTCAGGGTAATTTTCTTGCATGCCGGGGAAAGGTTTAAACTTTCGATGTAGATTAGGGAGAGGCACACTTTTTTTTGCTAAATAACTTTAAAAAGAGTATTCATTGAATTCTTTTAACCCCATTTGATAACTTAACACCAAGAAACTGCTCTCTGCCATATATAATTAGATATAGATCAGAATATATAATGAGATTTATCTATGATTTCCCTTTCCACAGAGAACATATAGAAAAGGTGCTTATATCTAGTATTGCAGAGCTTTTTAAATTTCATTTTTCTGATTTGTATTAACATTGTTGAACATAGCAATTTGATGGATATTGGTTTGCTGATCTAGGATGCATCAAATTGAGAAATGGACTGATTAATATTTGTCGACTTCTTTGTAGTTACTGTTTTGGTGGTTAATTGCATTCTTTTGATGATATGAGAGGTAGGAGATAGGCAAAATTCATATTGACAAGATATATTTGGGTTGGATACCATTTCAACTTTCTATAAAGTAAGTGACAAGAATTATTTGGAGATTGACATCAATTCTGTTCAGAACAATAAGAATGCTAGAGCTCCCTCTTCTTCCTTTTCCTCTCCTCCTTTCCAATTGGATTCCAATTAAAATCCAGAAAGGATTCTAATTAATATGGCTTCAAATTTTAATTTCAGAGGAGCAAAATTGTATTAGCAGGAGCAAGTTTAATAAGCTAAATACAGTATTAAGAAGGAGTCAGGAAAAAAAATCTTAGCAATCTTGATGAATAATATAGTTTTATATCAAAGAACCACTTTTTACAAACATTGTTTTCATCTTAAGCATATCTGGAGAATTCTAGCATTTAAAACCAGAAATTCTGATTATTTACTTAACATATGAGCTTTCTAATATTAATAATTTGGTAGATAAATCGATTGCTTTTAATGTGAGATACTTTAGTTTTACCTCTTATATAAGTACATCTCTATTCCCTTCTATCTTACCTTTTTGTCTATTCATCTATCCATTCATCAATGCATACATAAGTCGAGATATAGATATATATATACATCTGTGCTTTGCATAACTCATGTCAGTGAAATTTCTCTACATTTAATATAAATATTCCTCCTGGAATTTTATTATTTCTTAAAGATATTTTCTGTTGGCATACATCACTAAAACTTACATACATACATACATACATACATACATACATACATACATACATATGCATATAGAAGTCATAAACAGAATTTAAAAATGAAACTTTGAGGCTCAATACTTCCTAAAAATCATTATAAAACATATGTCAGACGTAACAACACTGGACGTAAGAGCTGTTTTTAGAATATACTGTATATATACAGTTTTACAAAAATCTCTCTCTGCTTAATCCTCTCTCTACATTAAAAAATATTTAAGCGTCTCTTTTTTACCTTTTCAAATATGATACGTTTTGAAGTGTTGTTCTGACAAAGTAGTGTGCCTTTTTTTCTAATAAGAATGTAGTGATTTAATGCAACAATTTTCAAATTGTATTCTGTGGAATGATTATCATCTATGAGAGTCTGGAGACAAAAAAAAAACATTCAGTCAAATATAGCCAATTTCCTTCCTGTAGGAAGTATGCTAAGTACACACACACACAGCATTGGTCATCCTATAAGAGCTGAATTATTATCAATATTGAATTTCCAGTTAATATCTTTATTCCACATATCTCAATTAAAAGAGTTTATATAGAAATCTATCTACTCCACCAAGGTGGCCTTTCTATGATTGGATAGTTCATACAAGGTAGTCCTCCACTTATAACCATTCATTTAGTGACCATTCAGCGTTACAATGGCAGTGAAGATGTGACTTGGGACCATTTTTCATACTTGCAACGGTTGCAGCTTCCGCATGGTCGTGTGACCAAATTTGGATGCTTAATGACAGCTGGAGTGTCCCAAGATCATTTGATCACTTTTTGCAAATTTCAGTCAAGCAAAATTAATGGAGAAGCCAGATTCAGATAACAATTGGGTTACTAACTTAACAAATGCAGTGGTTCATTTAACAACTGTGACAAAAAGGTCATAAAAGGGGGGTAAACTCACTTAGAAACTGCCTTGCTTAGGAACAGAAATTTTGGGCTCAATTGTGGCTGTAAGTTGAGGGCTACCTGTATCCTAGAAAAAGTGTTTTAACGAAGTCTTCATGAGGATGTCAGTAAATGTCTACATAAAATTGATTGTGTTTTGAGAAACTTGCTTATATATTATCTTACACAGTGCAGTTGGGAACAGTTTCATCAGTATATTATTGATATTCAACTTGGCGCCTTGCTGGCATCCTGTCATCAAAGGCCAGGGGGGAGGGGACACAGGAGAACAAATGGGCAATAAATGTATGGGGATGAAATGGGAAATTGGGAGGTGGGATGACAGTTTGACAGAGACCAGAGAAGCACGGAACCAGTTTGTGCCAGCATTACAGGCCATGCATCCTGAGAAAAGAATGTGGACTACCCCAAATATCTCAGCATTTCTCAAAACACCTATGCAGCTCTTCATTGGCTGAAGACGGACTGGTCATGGAGGGAGAGCTGGAATGCAGCCAGGAGCCTTTAGTTTAAAAAAAAAAAAACTTATCACTTCATCCAAATGGAGTCAAGGGTCTTTCTTCCCTAAGGGACCTGATTGGGGCAGATCTGTCACTGCTGTTGCTCAAATATGAATATCTATAAATTTATTGTGGTATCATAGTGATTGGCATTTGATATAATTTATCTGAAAGCTATAGCATTATGTCTTGACAGTGAAAATGATCAGGATCTACTCTGTATTCTTAAATTATGAAAGTCAACCATAATGTGAGATGCAGATCTTAGATCCACATCACCTTTTCATTGATTTGATTATTGCACAATCTGTGTTGCAGTTTTCAGAGAAGTAATACAAGAAAGGAATGAATGATGTTAATATGGTGGGCTTTACAAATAATAATAAACATACTGGACTGTCATCAGATATATAGGAGTTGATTCATTTTAGAAACAAAGACAGTTGACATACTTTATATGCAATGGAGTAAGGGAGTTTGCTTTTCCTTGAAGATTTACTTAAAATAGTAGGGAGTTATCTTAGAATAAACTGAAACAAAAATATAGAAATGAAAAAGTAGTACAAGTCTTAAAATAAAGCCTTTTTTTCCCTGGAATAGATGGAATCTGCTCGCAAAGCGTGGGAGAATTCACCAAATGTGGGAGAAAAGAGTTCACCTGTTACATCATCAGCATCTCCTGTTACTGGTGGTAATAGTAGTAGCAGTGGAGGTGGGAACAGCAGCAGTAGCAGTGGACCAACCAGTGGTACATACAGCTCTTTTTCAAGTGCATCCATGCCTCCCATTCCTGTAGCTTCTGTTACACCTACAACTTCATTGTCAGGTATTAACCTTTAGGAAATATGACTGAGAAATGTGACTGAATAACTTGCTAACTTTTTTTTAATAAAGCTCTCTTTGTTTCTTTACTTATTATTTAGTTCAGTCCTGTCTAAAAAACAAGGTGTATGATGTTTTAGTTTGATTCACTTAATTTTGTATCCTTTTAATTTGTTTATCTAAATTATTAGAACTAAAAACTTTGAATTATTCTTCTTTAACAAGGCTCTCATGCATTTTTTATATTGATAATCAGTGAAAAATTATTAACTATCATTAATTTTTACAAGTTATATAAAAGTTTTATACAATCAACTGTTGGAAAGAAAATTGTACTTGAATTAGAAAAGAATAAGAGCCTTTAAAATGCAATATATTCTGAGCAGAAGTTTTGATCTTGAACTGTATAATTTTAATTAAGTGTGTATCCAAACAAAAGTGCTTTGCAAACACATTGTTATGTATTATATATTTTGAGTCACTTAAATTTTAAGACCCTTTCCACAATAACAGCATCTCTGAAAATTTTGATATATATTTCTAAACACAGAATATAGAGAAATGATTTTTTCAATGTATGGTTCAGTTCTCTTCATCACTTAATAAACTGCCAATAATTTTGAAATAATTCCTCGATTGTGTCACGTGACATATCATGACATATCGTGATGTTTTTTGCCTTTGCAGAGCTGGGGTGGGCGTGGCCTGCAAGTGACGCTTTCGGCCTTCAGGCCGCCAGTTTAACATCCCTGCTCTAAAATAATTATTACTTGGTGTTTCTGAAAGAAAAAAAAACAGCTTGCACCCCAGTTAAACATTCTGTGAAAATATTTCTACTAATATAAACTGTTGCCAGATTTTTCTTTAAAACAGGTGACCTGGTGCCTTTCTGTAACTTTACTATTTGTCATATTTATGGAAATTCATCTATATGCACAAATTTATTTGGTTTTTGGATAATCTTAAAACTTTAATTCTTAAATTCATTTTATAGAGTATTATATATTGCCTGTTTCTAGGAAAATAATGTAAAATGTCTTAAAGAGCTGAGATAGGTTGCTGTCATTTGAAATAAACAATCTTGGTTTAGCAAACAGTACACCAAGGATAACATATTGTTCTTTAATATATCTTCAAGGAAATTGTCATTGTTGAAGAATAGCTGCTATGAACAGTATGTCTCTGTCAGATAGTTTTTATGCATATCATTAAGGTTTCACTATCATGCCGTTTTTTGTAGATAGCAGTATCCTTGTACAATAATATTCTGAAATTGAAAGAATATTTAATGAAATATTGCTGTAATGCAATTTGCATTAAGATTCATCTAACTAGGTGCAACCAGCTAAGGTGGATCAAACTTTTGATTATTATGCTGAAATATTTTGTCAGTAACTCTTGAATCTTGCTTTGCTGATTTCTAATCTTAGGAGCTGGAACATACACTACTTCCTCACTAAGTACAAAAACCACTACAACTTCTGATCCACCCAACATCTGTAAAGTGAAGCCACAACAATTACAAACAAGCAATTTAGCATCTGCTGGTCATTTTTCCCAGTTAAGCTGTATGCCATCTCTGATCGCCCAACAACAGCAAAGTCCACAGGTCTATGTGTCTCAATCAACAGCAGGTAATGTGATAAATTGATTCATTAAATTTAAGTTCATCTCTCCTGGTGGCTTATTTTCTGGTATGCATCCTTACAAACATCAGTATTGTTTTCTCCCAGTCGTATAAATCTAATTTAGTATACAAGAGAATATTGGAATTCCTCTGAAAATTGGATTAGTTATTTTTTCCTCTTCGTATTTTAATTTTTATCTTTTCTTGTGGTCCTGTAGCTCAAATTCCTGCATTCTATATGGATACAACTCATTTATTCAATACCCAACATGCCCGTTTGGCTCCTCCTTCACTTGCCCAGCAGCAAGGATTTCAACCAGGACTCTCACAGGTACATTTCGTGAGATTGGGAAACAGTTTACAAATATATGCAGGTTAAATTAAATCAATCTAGCGTGAAATTTATTCAGCCTTGCTTTTTATTATCACTCTCAAAATAAAACGTTAAGCTAGCATTGATGCTAGTTGGTTTTAATTACTCTAGTGAAGAAATTACCATGTTTCCCCAAAAATAACCCCCTGTCTTATATTTTTTGGAACCCTGAAATAAGCGCTTGGCCTTACTGCCATGCGCTCAAAAAGCCCGATTAGACTTACTATCAGGAGGTGTCTTATTTGGGAGGAAACAGGGTATATCATTCTAGGTGAAAATGAATAAGTGATAGGTTGAAGTAAAAGAGAGTAAGGGGTGATAATATTCACCACCAAAAATATTCTCTCGATACTATTGGAAAAAGAGGAGGAATTATCTTAGAAGCAGCTTGAGAATTGTGTTTATCACTAGCATGCAGACTTGATGGGGGGGGGGGAATTTGCATTTGATTTAAGAATTACGGGGAGGACTGGTTATCGATATTTAAATTTTAAAAATCTGCCTGATAAATCTAATGCCTTCATATAATGAAATCTTTATTTTATCAACCAATGATACAAATTTTGAATGGTGGATGTTGCACATGCTAAATTAAGCCTTCCCTATACTGAAATATTTTACATTATATCCAAAAGATATCATAGGAATCCCAATATGCAAGATTATTTTTGTGAATTGAACACTAGGATGTCTGAGACAGTTCAGAATTCTTGTAAACCAAATCTAGCAGTAGCATTCTCAGTCTTACAATGAAATAGCTGTACAATTATTGGTTGAGGTGCCACAGGTTAGTGCTACTGGGGCATATTAAAATGTCCAGTTCACTATTCAGTGTGTCTCATATATTATTTTATTGTAAATCATTCACATGGTTTTTAAAATGGGAAGCAATATACAAATGTTATAAATAATTAAATTTACAGTTAAAGGATGTGAAATCATAAGGCTAGAATAGACCTCTCTGCTGAGAGACTGGAGAAACACCACAAGAATGAGTGGATTAGCTGGGTGGATTTAGCTCAGGAGAGTTTCCTATGTCAGTTGGTTGCATAGATATTTAAATTATTTCTCTTCCTTCCAGCCTACTTCAGTTCAGCAGATACCAATTCCAATATATGCTCCTCTTCAAGGACAGCATCAAGCTCAACTGAGTTTAGGAGCAGCACCTGCTGTCTCACAGGCCCAAGAGTTGTTTAATTCTTCTCTGCAACCCTATAGGTAAGTCTTTGAAATTAAACAAAAAAATAGAATCAGGAAACAGAAAATACTGGTTTCTGTCTTTTTCTCCTAAATTGCACTTAGACTTATATACCACTTCACAATGCTTTACGGCCTCTCTAAGTGGTTTACAGAGTCAGCATATTGCCCCCAACAATCTGGGTCCTCATTTACTGACCTTGGAAAAATGGAAGGCTGAGTTAACCTTGAACCGGTGAGAATCGAAATGCTGACAGTCAGTGATACTGCATTCTAAATAATGTGCCACCATGGCTCTAAATTTTTGTGGTACTAGTTTATTCATATCATTAATACAAGATAATTTGCAGTATATTTTTAAATTGCTTTAAGTTAATAGCATCAATTAAGTTTATTTAACTGAGGTGGTGGTAGTTGTTGATGTTGTTACAAATCAGTGTTCAGATTTCCTTATAGTGAAAGAAAATTTGGAATTTTTAAGAATATTAGTACATGCATTTTATGAAATAGCTTCTTTCTTCAGAATGCTACTGGCTGTTTGTAATTGCACCACTTTTATAACACAAAGAAGCATTGGAGCATTGTAAATTGTGAGGAGGGAGATGAATGATATCCTGTATCTTTGTAGCATCTTCAAATAAGTAGTGAGATTTGGCTTTAAGTAGTTCCTAATCAGGCATGTGACTTAAACCAATACAGTACAATTACTAATTAATTGTCTACAAATACTTATTTGAAGTTTTACAAATAAGATGAAAAACAAAATCTAAAATAAAAAAATATTTGTGTAGTTTTATCTGCGATTGGTTCTGCCCCTTCAATAAATGTCACAACCCTACAAATATTCTAATAAGAAAGCAAAAATATCCTTAATTCAGAAAAAAATGATTACATTGATTAAAGCTATTATGTATTTAACAGTGGCTTGTTATTTTTAGAATATGGAACTCAATAGCTTTGAGTTCTGCTCAAATGCTTACTGATTCATATTAATGCAAGATAAATTGATGCTATAAAAAGGTATTGTCACTCAGCTATGTGTGATTTCTTGCTTTTTCTAAATTTATCCTCTGTAATGACAAACTTTGTACCATGCCCAATTCCTAATTGAGGATAGAGAAAAGCAATCTCACCACCACATACCAACCCTTATATTTCTTGACAGAAAGTACAACACACAACTCTTTTGCAGGAGAGTAAGTACAGTAGTTTAAAAGAAGGCATACTGTCAATGCATATACTGTATAAAAATATAGTTGTCTATCAAAAAATTTCCTCTGCACCATATACATACAAAAAGAGGTTGCTAGACCATTTGCTCTGTTGGTTTTTATGCACATATTTCATGGTGAATACTTTTTGTTTTGTTTTGTTTTGTTTTTGGTTATCAGTTTCCCTTCTATTTAGAGATCAGGTTTATACTTAAGCCCTGTGTTTTAAACAATATGGAACTATACAGTAGTTTAGCCTGAGGAGCATCAAAGAAACCAAGATTTCAAATTCAGCCATAAATTATATTAAAAGAAGCCAGAATTTATAAGCCCAGCTTTCAGTCATGCTTTACATTGGAATTCTTTGCCTTAAATAAAACTACAACTATGTTGTTTAAATATAGGCATAGTACTATATGCAAACTGTTGTATTTGCTTGAATATTTTGCTCAGTTTTTTCAGTGCAGCTTTAAACTTTTCTTGCTGTGGCAGCTTTCTAATAAATTAACAATATTTAAATAATTAATTTAGGCCATTTTTTAAAATAGATCTCAGCAGGCGTTTATGCAAAGTGGCTTGTCTCAGCCATCTCCAGTGGTTCTTTCGGGCACAGCTTTACACAACTTCCCAACAGTACAGCATCAAGAACTTGCCAAAGCACAGTCAAGTCTTGCATTTCAACAAACATCCAACACTCAGCCTATTCCTATCTTGTATGAGCACCAGTTAGGTCAAGCTTCAGGATTAGGAGGTTCCCAACTTATTGATACACATCTGCTCCAGGTAAGAAAAACAGTGGGTACTAACATGGCTTCCGAAGCTTTGGAATTATTTGCCTTTTTTGATGTAACAAAAGGAAACTGATGCATATAAACATTGTTATGTTATGTTATGTTTATGTTTAGTGTCCCAAGAGAAGGTTTAGCTTTTAGAATTTAGTACTTCTGCTAAATCCTGCTAAATTGTGACTTACATTGTGAACAGAGGCCCATTAATACTTAAAGAGATTGTTATTGATTCATCTGATATCATTCCCATTCTTAAGTTTATTCTAAGACTTTGCATATTTTTTCCCAACAAGACAGTGAATTTTGACTTGTATTAAAGACATTTCACAGTACATTGTTTTGTGTCTATGGTTGGTTTAACCAGTTTCTTTTTAGTTATATATATATTTAATCTATTTCTACAATGTAATTGAGCTTTATTAAAATAAAGCTCAGATTACATTGTAAATCATAAGATTGCAGAATTATTAATATTTCTAACGGTTCATAAATTACTATTAATATTGTATCTACTACTGTCCACAATTACATGCACTAAAGGAGGTTATTCATTGGTTTGAAGTGAGGTATCATCATGTGCTGATCACATCCAGTTACACATTTCCATCCTGGATCAGGCTGAAGATGCCATGAAAATTGTGGTCTGAGGGTCTAGATGTGATAAAGAGATTGAAATTAAGTCTGAATCAGTGTGGCAGGTGAAAGCTCTATCAACCATATAACACCTAAATTGCAAACAGTGCATTGGCTATCAGTAGATTTCTAAAATGCCGGTTTTAACAAAGCTAGGTATTTTCAGGGCCTTCTCCAAGGTAAAACTGTCCTTTTCTATATACTTGCCTGTAAATGTTTTATATTTCCCAGATGTGAGAGGTAAAAGGATTGGGGTCCCAGAAACAGATCCACACAGGAAGCATAACTATTTCTGGCATTAGAGGGTTTTCACACCCATAGCTACTTTCATCCAATGGTCAAATTAAACCTGTTCATCCCTCCCAGTACCAGACATAATCTAGGCAGAGAGATACAACCGTGACCACATTTCCTACTTGGATTGGAGTTGAAATGCTCATTTGGGCACCATCAGTGTACTTCTATGGTATCTTTGTGCAGAAGTTTAAAAATGGCCAAAAAAACAAAACAAAATCCCTTCTAAACTGATGTCACCCTACAGCAAAGATTGTAGTGCTTGACATCTCCCCTCAGCACTATCTGCAATTTTTCACTTAGGAAGGAGGAGAGCCACTGCAGATAGTGCCCTCCCATAGACAGTCCAGAAGGGATTAAAAGGATTAAAGGTATGAAAATGTTGTAAACTGCCTGGAGTCACATATGAGTGAGTGGGCAGCTATATAAATGTGTTTAATAAATAAATAAAAGCTACTGAGAAATCAAGGTTTATACTTTCCCTTTCTGTAGTTCCACTTCTCATCATCCATAAAAGCAATCAACATGGACTCAGTTCCATACTGGCTTGAACCAAGACTGAAAAGGTTCATATAATACATTTCTTCCAGCTGTCGAATCAGTCTGATATTTTTGTGATTACCACATTGTAAACCACTGAGACTTGTTTAGATTCAATAGTGTATATACCTCTAGCAAATAAATAAATAAAAAGTCCTCCACATTAGGCTGATGTGCCTATTCATAAACAGCTATGACTTGCCCACTGATTCATGAACTGGTAATTTAATGATTAGATTATAGTCCTTGTGGACAGTTCTTGAAGCTGGTCTGGAAGCTACAACTAACGTGAAATGCAAAGGCTAGGCTACTGACTGGAAGATGACTCTGTGTTCACATTATACCTGTGCTGAAAGATTTGCATTGACTGCTGGTCTATTACCAGACAGATTCAGGATGTTGCTTTTACAAAGTCCTGTACAACCTGAGAACAGCTTGTCTAAAATAATATCTTCAGTTACATCCACTTTCCGTAAGCATATATTATAATCATAATATATTTAGCATTGATCTTGTTGTCTTTGCATTTGCTGCCTGGCAGACAAAGAAATTGACCCTCTCCAAAATAACAATGATTTTTTGGAATAACCTTCTCTTTGTAATGTGCCAGGTTCGATACTGATGTATTTTTCCACACTTTTTCTTTTTGCATATATGCTGTATCTCATATTAAGTTGATATGCCCTTTAAATATGTTACCTACTTTTTCCTATGCTTTTTCCATCCATGCTCTTTTGTTTATGGTAGTCAGCAGCAACCTGTAGGCAAAATATTATAGGTTTTAGCAAAATGTTTTGCTAAAACTTATCTTTTAGTGACAAGATCAGGATCAGGCATCTGACATTCTCATGTAACTTAAGGACTGCTCATTATTTGGATTACCCTGCCTGAGATCTAACATCTCTTGGAGAGTCCCAAAGGTGCTTTTTCAAGAGGCAACTAGACTTTCTGGTTTTTCTTTGAAGACATTTCACTTCTCATCCAAGAAGCTTGGGTGAGAAGTTTCTTGGATATGACCTGGATGACCTATGAGAATCTCCATAGATATCTCTTGGTGAGGTCTACAGTTTTTTGGATTACAATTTGTTGGGATCATTGTAAGTAAATATACTGAGACTGCTGACAACCTCTCTCTCTCTCCCTCTCCCTCTCTCTCTCTCTCTCTCCCTCCCCCCTTCTCTCTCCCTCCCTCCCTCCCTCCCCCCCCCTCTCTCTCCCACTCTCCCATAGCAATCCCACTGTTAAGGGAACTTTCAAGGCAATTCTGCACTGTAACCCTATCAATGTGGAAATAATCCTAGCAACTTGGTTGATATAGTTTTGAGATTTCAACCACATCTTCCAGCACTTAGTTTTACAACAAAGAGTTAATAGAGCAAAATATATTAGTTTTAGTTATAAGGCAAGTTTTAGAAGCACATATATGAAAGTCAAGATACGTTTTAATGCTTTTTTCTGATTCAGCTAGCAGCTTATACATAAAAGGTATATTTGCTTTATAATAGCTACTTTTCCAAATAGTAAAATATTACAGTCAGCAGAATTATTACCAACAAAATAAAATACTCATATTTGTTCTGCTTTTCCAAGTGAAAATAACTTTACTTAGTCACCCAAAAAATATTGACCTCTTTCTTCTCAGGCGAGAGCTACTCTTACCCAGGCCTCAAATTTGTATTCTGGACAGGTTCAGCAACCAGGGCAGACAAGCTTCTATAATACTGCTCAGTCTCCCAGTACTCTCCAGCAGGTAAACTATGGCATGGTAAATTGCTTTCAATTTTTCTAACTATCCATATCTGTGTGCTGTATGTAATACTATAGTTCAATGACAAGAGAATATTCCATTTTGTGCAAAGTAGATAGCGCTCTATATAGCAGAAATCTAAAACAATTCTTTAACATGGAAGATTACTTTTTAATAATATCTCCTTTTTAACAGATTGCTTTAGCGCAGGAACATTTATTTATTTTTTGGAATGGTCCCCCTCTATTATTAAAATATTCTCTTGTCAGAAGTTTCTTTAATATGAAGCATATTCACTGTGTTTACCCTTACAGTGATCATAGAGTGAAGATGTAGAGGGTCTTGATGTTCCTTTTAAAAAGTCTTCAACTTTTTAAGAAGTCTTCAACATCTTCACCAAGTTTGCCTTTTCTGGAACATCTTATAATTTAATTGATGCTATACACCAGTACATATCCTAATGTATTGAAAACTCAATAGAGAGTGGATCATGATCTAAATCTTGTTTTCTCAATGATGCATAAGGAACATATGAATAGGTTTTTAATACTGTTTTATGGTCAGATCATTTCCTAGTGACATTTTCAGCCTATTAAGATAATTGTGCTCAGAGTCTCAGATGAAAAGATTTATATTAGTCTTTGGAGTTTTATTATCACTGCTGCAGCATTTGGTTGTTTCATGAAAGATGGACAAGGCAACCACTGTCTCTTCTGTTAAAAGCAGCTCTCATTAACAAGACATTTGTTACCAACAGAAAATGGCTACTGAGAATGTATTAGTAACGCTAGCATAATACAAGTGAGATGATGCAGAAGAAAAGTGTTTTGGTGCTCTTGTGTTGCTGTAGTGCTTTCCAATTTCCAAACTTTTCAGATTTAAAATAATTTAGAGGCCATATTAAGTTGATAGTATTTAAGATAATTATAAGAAAATCTTTTTTATATATGTTTGAATGATTAAAATCCAAATAAGTGAATGAGATTAAGCCTCTGGACTAGGAAAGGGGAAACCTAGTCCTCCCATGGCAGCAACTAGGTGGTTTTAGGGTAGTCACTCTCAGCCTTAGAAAGAAAGTACTGAGAAACCACTTCTCAAAATATTACTGAGAAAACTGCATGGATCTGCCTTATGTAGTTTCCAGGAGCCAAGACCAATTTGAAGGCAAATAGCAAGAACAGTATGAATAAATCATGGCAAGAATTAAAACCTGACAATATGAGAGAATGTTCTCCAGTACTTTAAAGGAGGTATTTGCCCATCCACCCACTGAATCCAATCGTTTCCCCAATATGTGGAGCATATAATCTCAAATTCATCTAGAGAGTCATTTATGAAAGAGAATAGGAATCCTGAAAATTTTCCTGGTCATCTTATACAATACCAACAATCATAGTGTCCTCCTTGGAGCAATAGTCAAAAATTAGTATTTGCTCTTTAATAATTCCAATCATACTAGAATGAGTTAGATGGAAATACTGTTGGGATATGGTAATCCATGGGGTTCAATTTTGTCTCCTATGCTATTTAACATGAACCAGAATTGAGAGTAACATGACATATTTTTTTCCATTCTCATTTAATTCAAACAAAGTAATGGAAATCCTGAACCAGTTACTAATATAAGCCTTAGGTAAGAAGTGGACTTCCTCCTGGAAAGGGTCTACCTCCCCATCAGAATTAAGTTTACAGAATAAAGTTAAGACCAATTTCATTTCTGGCACATATAGTTTCAAGTGACACATCATTAATTCAGGCTGGTATGCCACTAGCAAGCCCTCCTCAACGGAAAAAGCTTTGCCACAATCATATATCCAATTTACGATGGAGTCAGTGGCCCTTGTAAATTTCCATTAGTTCAAAATATTGCAACTAGATTATAACCTGGAGTTGATGTAAATGATGCACTGACTTCTTGAGCACATTTCCCAATGCCAGCTCAAACTCAAATGGGTTGAAGAATCCTTTCTCTTACCTGAATATGCAGGCATGATTCTTTTTCGGATGCCTTTCACTAGGTGCCTTTGACGTGGAGTGATTGATGCACAATGATGTAGTATCACCCAATAAGACTTCCATATTTGCTCATATTTTTCAATTGTTCTATTTAATGTCTTGGCTTTGTGTATGTGCAGTGTTTGTTAATGTCATCACTTTTTCATTATTTTTTAATATTCTAATCAATTAGAATTGATTTTAGCTGGTTATTTACTACTAGCCATTTTGAAAAATATAAATAAGATTGAGGGGTCCTTCATGTTCTTTGAGTTTGGTTGTTTTCTTGCAGACATTTCATTATCCAAACCAGGCAACTTTACCACTGCTAGTGACTAGTTTGGGTAATGAAATATCTGCAAGAAAACAACCAAGCATAGAGAGCACCAAGGAACCCTTAGCTACAAGTATTCTCCTTTATCAGTAGTAAATAAGATTGCTCTGATTTTGCAAGTTTGTACTTCCAAAGTACATTTGCAACTAATAAACTGATATTCTATTTCCAAAATCTGTATGTTTATAGGATTCACAAACATAGAAGGGATTAAGTATAATATGGGGGAATAATGGAACAATTTCATTTGTAATGAACAGGATCCACCTTGTGGTCTGAAAAATAATTACTGCCTGTTTAATTTCAAAGTTTTCTCTGCAACTTTAAAGGATAGAAATATAAACACTTTTTTCTTCCCTGATTCATAAAAAAAATAGTTACAGGATATATTAACAGTATTATATACATATGTATATTTTCTTCTTATGTTCAAACATGCCAGTTTTATTTTAACGCAGTTAATAAAGTTCTGCTTATTCCAGGTGACAGTACCTATACCAGGATCACAACTTTCTTTGCCCAACTTTGGATCAGCAGGCCAGCCTTTAATTGCTCTTCCACAATCCCTTCAACCTCCATTACAACACACTCCACCACAACCTCAGGCTCAAAGCCTGAGTCGGCCAACACAAGTGGGCCAGCCTTTCAGAGGACTAATTCCAGCTGGCACTCAGCACAGCATTATAACTGGAAAGGTAAAGATGTTCATGTTAATCTTGCCATACAATAGCACAGAGGTTCCCAAACTTTTATCAGTACACAGCACTCTAGCAGTTCTCAAACTCTGCACTAGGGTGCTGCAATAAACTCACAGTTCCATTATATAGTAAAATATCCCTGCAGCTTGCTGCAACATCCAGGGAACGACAGCACATGGTTTGGGAACTACAATGATAGTAGATAATGAACACTAACAATGATCAAATTAGTTTAGAATTAATAAGCAGACAATGTATTATACTTTAATTCCCAGTGACTATTTCAACGTAGGTTATTCCCACCCCCTGCCCCTTCCTAAAAACTTAACTCTGCCTGTCTAAAATATGGATGAAGACTAGAAGAGGGAGATTGTGGCACTTGGCCTCTGGTGTGTCTAATGAATTCCATAGTAGCCTATTACAGATACTACATAGCTAAAATTGATCTGTTCTGAGTCGATAAATTACAGTGAAGAGAATGAAACATTCTAAATTCTCTTGAAGAGTTAGAGTTAAAACAGTTCAACTTTGAATAAATTATGTCAGGAATGTGTAAGCTACTGATATTCTTTGTATGATTTAATAGAGTGAATACAAGGGAGTTTACTTTATGCAAAAGATGATTTAAAATTATGTTTGTCTTCATGTTATTCCCAGAAAAGGAACTTTGCATATATATTTACCCAAGTTTTTTTCTTGTTTCCAACCCATATATCTGAAGATATAGATGAAAATGTGCTTTCGATTCTTACTTTTTTAGGAAGGGGTAGCGTGGGAATAGCCAACATTGAAACAGTCACCGGGAATTAAAATATACATTATCTGCTTATGAATTCTAAACTAATTCAATCTTTGTTAGTATTCATTATCTATTATAGTTGTATTCCAAGTTCATTCTAGGTGGCTTGCACACATAGGAAAATTTGTTGTTGCTTACTTTTTCTCAGATCTTCATTATCAATTTACCACTGCACAGAAAAATTACTTACCGGTAGTTCTCTTATTGAAAGAAACATAAAGTACAAACTGCATTCCTGCAAAATCAGTGGTTTTACTTTTGAATAGATAACTTAAGAGTGATCTCTTGTTCCATTTACCCCACTTTTTCATTCATTTGAATTGCATGCATCTGGGATAACAACCTGATGTATCCAAATAAAATAATTGAGTACTTTGTTCAGAAATGCTTAAGTAAGGACATCAATTTTTATTGCCATTTTAGTAAATGACTTATAAACTTCCTCTAGTTAAATGAATATGACCTGATAAAACTATCAGTATTTTATTTTGTAATGTAAATAACCTTGCTGTTTTTCTTCAGATGTCAGAAATGGATTTAAAGGCTTTTGGAAGTGTCATTGATAAGCCAGGCACACCTCCAGTTTCTGGACGAAGCACCACCCCAACTTCTAGCCCTTTCCGGTAAACAAGTGTTTTCAAACAAGTCAACTTTATAGATTATGATGCAGAGAAAAGAGGGGAAATTTAGTGTTGAATTAAACTTTAATATAGCAATGCCATTTTGACAACAGAAATGGAATACAAGAATTCTGGATGAATAAGGGTGATGATTCAAAGAAATATTTGACTTTATTTGTTGAGAAGATTATAGTTAATGCAAATTATTTTTAATATAATTTCCCCATGTCCTCCATGGATAAAAAGAACTGCTACTTCCAGAAATTCTAGCTAGCACAAGGCCAAAAAATAATTTCAGAAGCAGAAGACAAAAAGTTTTAAGAAAAACCATAAGAATTTCTTTAAACATATTCAGAGCACAGAACTGGGCAGGAAAGCAAGTGGACTGATAGAGGAATAAAAATAGCATATGGCGTGCAAAGAAACTGAATTAGTTTGGTTTTATTTTAACCTACTGGCTTTACTACTAAAATTGTAAGTGAAATATCTGAACCTGGACTGACTTTTTCAGAGAGGCAATAAAGGTATTTTAGGGCATCTTGAGAGACTATGCAACCACACATCATTGGGTTATGAGGGCACCAACCTTACGGAACTCAAAGGAGAGAATGCTGAACTTCTAGCAGAACTATGTAACTTGTCCTTCACATTGACTTCAGTACACAGAACTGGAAGGTAGTCAATATGACATCATTTTTTAAAGAGTCACAGGAAATTATAGGCCAGTCATCCTAACATCTATTGTGTGCAGATAGATATGAGTGGTAACGAAAAAAGGGACATAAAGAATAAGCCCTATTGCAGCAAAAATCACAATGCAAATTTTGCCTCACCAACTTTCTAGGCATTTTAGGAATGTAAAGAGGTACATCGATCAAAGTAATCCTGTCAAGTTTGCATATTTGATCATTTTTTAAAAAATCTGACATTTTTCTTCAAATAGCTCCTGATTATATTTAGTTGGCATGGGATAAGATGATCTATTATTTTGTGGATTGCAAACTGATTTTTAAAAAAGTAAATAGTTGGAATAAATGAACAATGCTCTTAGTGGAGGGAAATGAGTGGAGTCTCTCAAGGATTTGTATTGGTACTTGTGCTTTTTAAATTGTTCAGGAATTTTTTAATGTGGTAGAAAACAAAGTGAATAAAAAGCTCCAAAAGGATCTCTCTGGTCAGCCAAATGGCAAGTTCAGTTCCATTTGCACTGGTGGAATTTGATACTCATGGGAAAGCTCAGTGAAGATGTCAACTCAAGTATACAGTAGTTGCAAAAAAGGGCCAATGCTATGCTAGAGATCATTAGGAGGAGTATTGAAAATAAAGCTGTCAACATTCTAATGCCATTACACAAATCTGTGGTAAGTTTCAGTTAAATACTGAATGGATTTCTGATTGCCACATTTGAAGAAAAATACAATAGAACTGAAAAGATGCTGAAGAGGGCAACCAAAATTATTGGGAGTCTGTATTATGAGAAAGGACAGGACTTCTGAGATTCCAACTTTAAAAAAAGGCATCTGGGTGTAGGACATGAATATGATCAAGGTGTATAAAACTGCATGGTATTAGGATCACAAGTCATTCAATAAAATGGAAGGAGATTTAGGACAGACAGAAGATTTTTTCATGGTGCTCATTTTTGGCCTGTGGAATTTATTGGTATGAGATTGATGGCCAGTAACCTGAATGCCTTTATAACAAGCTCAGATAAAAGAATAGATTTCAGTCTCAATCTTCAGCTCAGTGCTGCTTTTGTGTTCAAGCATAGCCTACCTCCAAATTTCAGTTGCAAGACAAAATGGCAGAACTGTGTGACTGTTACCTGCTTGTGGGCACCTCAGAAAGATTTGGTTGGCAGCCATGAAAAGCACACTGAGGTGGGCTTGGCCCAATTCATCAAGATTGTTTTTACATTGCTGTGTTGTCAAACAGATGAAGGCTGTTGTAAAAATGTGAAATTCTACAAATATTAATCGTCCGTGATTTGTAAATTGCCTTGATTTTCATTTTTTGAAAAAGAGAACTTACATTGTATATAGGAATTTTAAGGATTAAGAATGAATGCATTGGCTTGCTCAGAAATATAGATACATAGAAAATACCAGTAATAGACATTACTATTGTTCACTTGAGATTGTATTTTGATATATCCTCTCTAGTAAAGAAACCATATCAGATGTTAAGTAAAAACTCAACTATTTGTCAATTGAAAAGGGACATCTGTTTGAAAAATCAATATTATTTTGCAGAAAATAAAACAGTGTTAGGTTAATATCCTTAAACTGACTTTGTATAATATACAAAAGAATGAAGGCTATTGCTTAGCGTATTGTAAGCCGCCCTGAGTCTCCGGAGAAGGGCGGCATATAAATCAAAAGAAAAAAAGAAAAAAAATACCCAATTTACAGTTATATTACCAGTTATATGAGCCGCGGTGGTGGTGAATACCACTGCAGACTACTTCTGCTGGCTGCCAGCATTTAGGCAGTTTAAATCTCACCAGGCTCAAGATTGACTCAGCCTTTCATCCTTCCAAGGTCGCTAAAATGAGGAGCCAGAGTGTTGGGGGCAATATGCTGACTCTAAACTGTTTAGAGAGGGCTGTAAAGTATATCTTTTCATGTGACAATACTGAAGAAATGACACTTGGCTACAATGTAAAATAGTGAGTATACAGCTTGTATAATTGTAAATATGTTGTCCTCTCAAAATAACGCAACACACAGCCATTGATGTCTAAATTGCTGGCAACAAAAGTAAGTACACCCCTAAGTGATAATGTCCAAATGGGGCCCAAAGTGTCAATATTTTGTGTGGCCACCATTATTTTCCAGCACTATCTTAACCCTCTTGAATATAGAGTTCACCAGAGCTTCACAGGTTGCCATTGGAGTCTTCTTCCACTCCTCCATGACAACGTCACAGAGCTGATGGATGTTGGAGACCTTGAACACCTCCATCTTCCATTTCAGGATGCCCCACAGATGCTCAATAGGGTTTAGGTCTGGAGACATGCTTGGCCAGTCCATCACTTTTTCCCTCAGCTTCTTTAGCAAGGCAGTGGCCCTTTTGTAGGTGTGTTTGGGGTCGTTATCATGTTGGAATACTGCCCTACAGCCCAGTCTCCGAAGGGAGGGGATCATGCTCTGCTTCAGTATGTCACAGTACATGTTGGCATTCATGGTTCCCTCAATGAAATGTAGCTCTCCAATGCCGGCAGCACTCATACAGCCCCACACCATGACATTCCCACCACCATGCTTGACTGTAGGCAAGACACACTTCTCTTTGTAGTCCTCACCTGGTTGCCACCACACACGCTTGACACCACCTGAACCAAATAAGTTTATCTTGGTCTCATTGGACCACAGGACATGGTTCCAGGAATCCATGTCCTAAGTCTACTTGTCTGCAGCAAATCTATTGCCGGCTTTCTTGTGCGTCATTTTTAGAAGAGGCTTCCTTCTGGAATGACAGCTTTGCAAACCAATTTGATGCAGTGTGCGGTGTATGGTCTGAGCACTGACAGGCTGCAATGCTGGCAGCACTCATACGTCTATTTCCCAAAGCCAATCTCTGGATATGATGCTAAGCACGGGCAGTCAACTTCTTTGGTCGACCATGGAGAGGCCTGTTCTGAGTGGAACCTGACCACTGTATGGTCTTGGCCACCGTTGTGCAGTTCAGTTTCAGGGTCTTGGCAATCTTCTTATAGCCTAGGCCATCTTTATGTGGAGCAACAATTCATTTTTTCAGATCCTCAGAGAATTCATTGTCATGAGGTGCCATGTTGAACTTCCAGTGACCAGTATGAGAAAGTGAGAGCGATAACACCAAATTTACCCCGCCTGCTCCTCCTTCACACCTGAGACTTTGTAACACTAACATGTCACATGACACCAGGGAGGGAAAATGGCTACTTGGGCCCCATTTGGATACTTAGGGGTGTACTCACTTTTGTTGTCAGCAGTTTAGACATTAATGGCTGTGGTTGCGTTATTTTGAGCGGACAGCACATTTACACTGTTATACAAGCTGTACACTCACTACTTTACATTCTAGCCAAGTGTCATTTCTTCAGTGTTGTCACATGAAAAGATATACTTAAATATTTACAAAATATGAGGGGGTGTACTCACTTCTGTGTCATATTGTAAATATCAGGATCCAATATGATAGTGATTTGGGTATTAAATGTTGCCAATGAAAGCCTCAGGTATTTGATAGCATTTCTAACTTGTATGCATTGAATAACTTGATTTCATTTCATTACTTATATTTTATATAGGTAAAGTCTCCCTTGATTAGAATTTGACTGATTATAACAGAATGGTAATGGTCAGGTTTCCTGGTTACGTTGCAGAATTGGCTTGCCATTGCCTTCTGGAATGTGTTGGTAGTCTCATCCTAGTACTAACCATGGCTTTTTTTAGTCAGTTATAAAGCTGACTATCTGCTGTGTCTATATACAGGTAGACATTGACTTGCAGCAATTCATTTAGTGACCATTCAAAGTTACAATGGCAATGAAAACAGTGATTTTCACTTAGGTCTGTTGTAGCATCCTCCATAGTCATATAATCAAAATTTAGAAGCTTGACAACTGCCTCATATTTATGAAAGTTGCAGTGTCCCAGGATCATGCAATCACCTCTTGCAACTTTCTAACGAAGTCAGTGGGAGAGGCATATTCACTTAACAACCATGTTATTAACTTAATTACTACAGTGATTCATTTAACAATTGTGACAAGAAAGTGTGACATAAAATGGGGCAAAATTCACTTAACAGATTATTTGTTTAGCAACAGAAATTCTGGGCTCTGTTGTGTTCATAAAATGGGGACTACCTGTAATCATATTTTTGGTTGATTTCCAAATATTACACAGATGAAACAGTTACTGAGCATCTCTTATTTGACTAGATTGAAGGAAGGACATGGACAATTTCGTTAGCCCTTGTGTTATGCTAAGCTCTAATTTTTACAGGAGCCTATGAACAAGTGAAAATGGAAAAGCCACTCATTTTGAAAACTGAAAAAGACAAGTGTTTTGCCAACATTTTTGGAATATAGTGCTTCCTTGAAACACAGAAAGCAGACAAAGGAAGTGCAAGAAGTAGGAAACTGGCTTCCAAAGATCTTCTTACCTCTTGTAGAATAATTCTTTCTTCTTTCAACTATTGACCATCATGCCATATTGCAAACTGCTTTTTTATATAGATTTTAATTTACAAAAACAGCTGTCTGGTAGGGCTATCAGGAAAGTTTTCATTGCATATACAATTCATTAGATTCTAGTCACTGTTACCTGAAGAATTGTATTTTAAAAGCATGCCGAGTTAAATAATGGAAGAGTTGGGATAGGATTAGGGTGATATATAGTGTAGAGATCACTAGATTTTACATATTAGTTAGAATAAGACCCTGTGTCAAATATATGTATTGGTTGGATTAAGAATTCTTAATATTTTAATGTAACAGCATTTAGGGCTAGTCATTAATGTTATAAGCAGTTGTGGTATCTTAATTGTTCAAAAACCCAATTGTGTCATTCAGAAATACAGTGAACATCAAGTACTCTGCTTCTAGTAAGCATCAGTAGACTAACATAAAGAAACACAACTTTGATTAGTTTGAAGACATGCAAGAGTTCTGCATTTGTATTCATTGGAATCCAAAAGAATTATCAAAGCTTTAATATTCTCATTATGTGACTAAAAATATTAAATGCAATTTTATATGAATCTCATAGTGATGCAGATTATACTGTTAATGTACATTTCGTTGCATAATCTGAAATTATCATTTACTTAATGCATATTTTCCTCCAGCTAATGAACTGATGTCTGATTACAAGAATTGATGGCATTTATGATGCACTAACTTAATGTATTTTGTCTTCAAGGGCCGTCTCTACAAGTCCAAACAATCAGACCAATAAAATTAACACCATTATTTACCAGAAGCAATTCCAATCAGCAGCTGTGAGAATGACTCAACCATTTCCTCCTCAGTTTGCACCACAGGTGGGCAGCAACTAGTTTTCTGCAGTGGGATGGGATATTCATTAGCTTGATTATGTTTTGAATTAAGACTGCTTCGATCCTGAAATAAGTCAAATACTTTATTCAGTATGCTTTCCATAATTACAATTAATGCGAGTGTTTTAGTATTGGGAGGAAAGTATTTTGTTTTCAGTTAAATCTGTGCTTGTGAAGTTGAGAAATTGGACAACAAATGGATGACCACAGACTTCCCCACATGGCTCTCATTATAATCCAAGGTTAATCATTTGAAGGGAGAAGGACAAAATAGCCTGTCAGAGAAGGGCTTCATGTCTCCAGCAACTGTTTACAACATAATGTACTTAGAATGTCTCCTGTGCAGAAAGAATGGGAATTGTCAGAGGGCAAAGGTCTCTTTGCATAACCTCCACTATTTCACTCAGAATGTACAGAAACTCATAGTGATTATTTTCCCTTAGTCACTTACATGAAATGCAGCTGTGAAGTAAATTTCTAAAATAGCTATAGTTGGCAGGAAAAAACCTCCCACACCAATCCCTCTTTAAAAGAATGCAAATGCTGTAAAGCTTCTGATAGGGAGAGATGAGGTGTATACTTTTGACTTGAGACTGCCTTGGATATTGCATATGAAATTTGCAGCTGCTGGATATTGCCTAGAGGCATAAGTCTATGTTCTAACAGTTCCTGCATCTTGATATATTTGAGGATGCCCCTCTGTTCTCCCCTTTTGGTCCATGATGTGCTACTACAGTTTTTAAGCACAGTATCCTTAAGATTTTCCCACATTGAATTTTCCAAACAGAGCCAATCCTAACAGAAAAAGTGAACGCATTACTTGGCACTGTTAAATAACAGAGGCATGCTCCCTGCAGAAAAGCCACCATATGATCAGGTTGGCAGTTTGCTAACAGCTAAATGTCTCTCTTTTTTGTTGTTGTTGTTTTTTTTCCCCCACTTAGATCCTCTCTCAGCCTAACCTGGTCCCTCCATTGGTAAGAGCCCCACATACTAACACCTTCCCAGCACCCGTTCAGAGGCCGCCAGTGGCACTGGCTAGTCAGATGCCACCTCAGATGACCACAGGTCTTTTGAGCCACCCTCGTTTGCCACATGTGGCGAGGGGTCCTTGTGGATCATTCTCTGGAGTCAGAGGCAATCAGGCCCAGGCTGCGATGAAGGCTGAACAAGACATAAAGGTTAGTATTTTGGATGGCCATGCTGTGTTAACCACAGTACAGTCTTAACAACTTGCAAGGCAAGATACTATTCTTTGTTTAAGATGCAGGTTTCCCTCTGAGGTGGCCAAATAGAAACAGTAGAACCCATCAATAAGCTTCCAGCAATAGATTTAAGTTCACCTACTTATTTGTAATGCAGTCTAAGATCTGGTCAACTGTATTCATTCTCTGTGTTTTTCTTTCTTCAAGTCTAAAACTCAAGCAAAACCACCCATAGCTGCATTTCACTCCATAAAATTGGTAGAAAAGCACTTGGAGACTCTTTTCAATGAAACCTTTTTCCCTTAAAATTGAGATGTATTGCAAAGTCCATGTGGGGATGTCATAAAAGCAGAAAGAATCTAAAATCGATGAACTTATCTGGTTGAAAGTGATGGCATCACTTGCTTAATCTTTTCCATTATTTTCATTCATGAAAGAGTGTTAATCTGAGAAGAGTGAGACCACTTGATTTATCAACACATTGTTAAAATCTTCATGTTTTGTCCAAGCCCTAGTTGGTGGGTATTGAGTTTATAAATTAATCTTAAGTAACTTTTAATTGAATTATGTATGTGCTATTCTGTTTTCAAAACACAGCATTGGTTCCTAGGGAAAAGCATAAAATTGTGTATTAAGTTAGTAAAGAGAACAAAGGAGTTTGGTGACGCTGTGGTTAGAATGCAGTACTGCAGGCTACTTCTGCTGACTGCCAGCCGTTCAGCAGTTGAATCTTACCAGGCTCAAGTTTGACTCAGCGTTCCATCCTTCCGAGGTCGGTAAAATGAGGACCCAGATTGTTGGGGGCAATATGCTGACTCTGTAAACCGCTTAGGGCTGTAAAGCATTGTGAAGCGGTATATAAGTAAGTGCTATTGCTATTGCTAAATGAATATTAGATTAATAAAACTAGAATAAATACAGTTATTTAGAACCAGTATCATAAATGTAGTAGTTGGCTAAACAAAAAGGATATACATTTTGTACCAGGCAAGTTTCCCAAGGACCCCTTTGGGGAGGGGTTTCAGGTATGAAAAGTTAGAGGCATATTATGGCCCCATTGTGCCCCTTAACACTACATATACAAGCTGTAAGCTAATTTTCTTTGCCCCATCTCTTCTGAGACCACAAAAGAGCTCTTAAGTATACTTTCTGTGCCTTTTGTATCAGATAATTCCAGACAAAAACTTCAAATGCTTATTTCAGAGCTTGACTCAAAAATAGATGTTTCTGTCAGTAGTCTTACTGTCCTTATCTTGATGAATTGATAGTATCCAAGGAGGGAAACATTTGAAGAAAGTATGAACTTACTGTCTGTGATAAATATCTAGTCACTTTGTGCAATAAAATTGCTATTTTATGAAAGGCAACTATCATAAGCATATAGAGGAAATTCCCAAGAGATGGTACTAGATTCCATTTTTGAAAAGTATTACTGGGATTTTAAAAAAACCAACCTTAATGAGCAGAATAAGTTCCTATGGTTGTTTTGGACTGCTTTGTTTAATGTCACAATCCTTTTTTATTAAGGCAAAGCAGAGAGCAGAAGTCATTCAGTCAACGCAGAGATTTTTCTCTGAGCAGCAGCAGAGCAAGCCACCTGGAGGCAAAATACAGAAAGTGGGTGACAATGGGAATAAAGCTCCAGAGGCAGTGACAGACTCCACCTCTGGAATCTGTCAAGACAAAGTGGAAGAGAAACAGAATGCTACAACAGCACCCAAGCCTATTAGAACTGGTCCAATCAAACCTCAGGCCATCAAGACAGAAGAAACAAAATCATAAAACAATGTGTCTACATACAAATATGAAGCGTGAAATGACAGCCGAACAAACCTTGAGCCCAGTGAGGGCAAGGCATACCTGTTCAAAGCTATGAGTAGCAAAAACAGAGACAGATGTGATCAGCTATGAGTGCTAAAGATTTGGAATCGTGGGACTTTTCTATGGGACATTTTGTATGCTGTTGCATGAATGAATGTGATCAATCAGAATTGAAGCACCTGTCTGCTTTTTCAATGGTGCAAAACTAAATAATGCTCCTGCGGCATTTTATTAGCCAAAGGTAAAAACATTCTCCTTTTTGCTGCTGATTTATTTAGAGAAGAAGGGCAGATCGGAGAAGACCATGCTGGGATAAAACACTGGGTTTGAGTTTGGGCTGCTCATGTCCAAATAAGATGTTCTTTCAAAATGGAGCAGGAGAATTTTTGACCATGAATAAAGTCATTAAGAGCAGCTTAATCACCCCCTACTTCCCATTACACACCATTTCATTTTGTAAATGTTTGATGTCAGATTTCCAAGAAAGGCAGGAGGTGGCTGCTACTACAGTTTGATTATGGTGCTGAATTTAACTGAAAAAAAAGATATTAATTGCTTCTCCATGTTAATATAATATCAGAATGGCAGTTTTGGGAGACTCCCTTTTATATTGCCAGTTACATTGAGCTAGAACTAGACAATGCTTGAGAAGAAAGCTTTTGGCCTTGAAATACTTCTCCATTTGTGAGTATAAAGCAGCAAGCAATTGATTTTGGGCCACAAAAAACAGATATTTATATCAGCTGCATCACACTTTCTTTCTGCTCATTGTGCTGGAAAATAGAATCAAGTCAAATAATGCCTTCTTAATTGTATCCTTTAGTAGTATAGCTGTAGGAAAAGTACTGTATGATAACTTCTGTGAATGTAAAATATCTCATTCCTGCTTACAATATGTAGTTGTGATTGTGCTATAGCAGAGCTGTATAATGAAGTTATTCAGACTTTTCAAATCAATTGGAGGGCACCACATGGCACATCATACCGAACTGTTTTCTCTGACAATTTTCCCAACCCCTTTCTGGAACAAAGAATGAATCAAAAACAGTGTAATGTGTATAATTTTGTTCAGATGATGGCAAAATCTGGAAAAGTCTGTTGCTGCTATTGATGCCTAGTGAAATGCTGTTGGTTATCTTTTTTATATAAATACTATAATTTGCATTTTTTTGGAAATTTAGCTGTGATGTCAGCTTTGGAGAAAGATATCCACTTGTACTGTGAGTTGGCATTGTACAGAAATTAACAGCCATATTGGTCTAGAAAAGTTTAAACTTTTTTTTCATTTGTACAGGGGTAACGCACTGTATTAAATATGTAAGGTCTTATTTACATGGGTTTGATTACAGAAACTAATAAAATATTCTCTACATAAAATATTGGGTCATGTTTTGAACTTAAATTTTGTCCCAAGAAGTCATGGACTTAAAATCCTTGTTTTGGGAAACCATCTCTTTTATCAATTCTGTTCTTACAAGCCTAATTCCAAAGAGGAGAAATTCTGAAAACTCCATGTGATAAATCAGAAAATTATGTAGAATTCCAGAGGGATCTTAAAAGTGGACATATGCGCATACTGTGAGAGCACTTTTGTACAGAAAACATCCCACTTAATCATTATCCTTGCATAAAAGAATTTCTGCATGGCATGCACCACAACCAATTTTGTGTAAGATAGCTTCATAAGGATGCAATCTTTTTTTTTTTACTTCATTTAACATAGCTAAATTGAATTATGCAGTTACTTATTTTAAATATATATATCCTAACATTCAACCAATTTCCAGGACTGAGTACCAGTAATAAAAAAATAGAATTGGGAAAAATTTAAAACACAATAAATCAGCATAGTAGTAGTAAAAAAAAAAAACTCAAAGCATTTCATGCAGGGCAAACTTGCGCGCCCCGGGCCAGATGCATCATGTGCTAGCCACGCCCAGTTTAACAAAGGGAGGGGAAAATACTGATACATCACGTGACTGCCGTGAAGACGCAAGTTTGACACCCCTGACTTAGTGAGACAATACAGGTCAAAAAGTGTTTTATTTAGTGGTAAAATCTAACCCACTTAAGCAGCAGTTGCACAATCAGGATTCCAGTCAGTGCTACCACCAAGGCCTTCCTTGTAATGGCTGTATTTTTAAAGGGCACTTATTGAAAACTTTTTAAGTTCACTGGAGACATAGATACATTTTTTTTAAGGGCATATGAAGAAGTGCTACTTTGGAGCTCATGATCAAGCTTCTACTAATGCATGGAGAAAAAGTAAAAATTGCATCCAGAACCAACACATGAGTCCACAGTTGGAGATTGACTTTGATGCACTTAGATAGGGGTAGGTAGCACCTTTGAGCATGTATTGAAATTTCCTGGCACTAACAGACTTTTAATTGGTCTCTTTTCTTCCATTCTATTGTGTCTGATTTTCAGAGATTGCTTGGACAAGCCCCTGCAGTTTTCTTGGCAAGGTTTTTTAAAAGTGGTTTGCTTCCTTAGAGCTGAAAGTGACTGGTCCAAGATCATCCAGTTGGCATGGACGGTCGCAGTCTGTGTTGACAGGGGGGCAGAGGTCGACCCCGAGGCCCCTTGTATGTGGGGTGCCAGAAAGATCGGTCCTCTTGCCCCTTCTGTTCAACATTTATGTGAAGCCGCTGGGCGAGATCATCCGTGGTTTCGGGGTGAAGTACCACCAGTACGCTGATGACACTCAGCTGTACATCACCCCGGATCACCCCAATGATGCCCTTGAAGTGATGTCCCAGTACCTGGAGGCCATGTGGATTTGGATGGGGAGAAACAGACTCAGACTCAACCCATCCAAGACCGAGTGGCTGTGGTTTCCGACGTCCCGATATAGTCAGTTGGTGCCATCACTGACTATTGGGGGCGAGTCGTTGGCCTCCACGGATAGGGCTCGCAACTTGGGTGTCCTCCTGGACTCACGGCTGTCTTTAGAAGAGCATTTAACAGCTGTGGCCAGGAGGAATTCGGTCCGCCTGATTTGCCAGTTGCGCCCCTTTACGCACTTTCCGCCACGCCCTCAAAACATTTTTATTCCAGCAGGCTGGACTGGCTTGACTCTCCCTTTTAAATTGCTTTTAGTTTTATATAAATTGGGTGTTTTTAAATTCGTTTTTTGGGCCAAAATTATTTAATGTACTTTTAATTGGTTTTTTAACTTGTATGATGTATTTTTATCTTGTGCCTGTTCACCGCCCTGAGTCCTTCGGGAATAGGGCGGTATATAAATTGAATAAAATAAAAAATAAAATAAATAAATTGTGCCTAAGGCAGGACTAGAATTCACACACCTGGTTTCTAGCCTGATGCCATATCCACTACATCAAACTGGCTTAATTGATATTTGGCCACTATCAAATATTCCTTCCTATAGTCATGAGAGCCCACTGTCACTCCAGTCTCTATGGTAATCTAATTCCTTGGTTGTGGATAAGAACTGTTTGGAAAAGAAAGTGGAGCATTACATTCACATGCTCTGTTGAATTAAACAATTGTACTTCTACAGCAGTATATATTTCCCTGGGGAACTCTGTGACATTAGGCATTGGATGTCTGTTTCCTAGTAAGGATTGAGAAGCAAGCAAACAGCAGAATAAGTATTTGCCTAGGCCAGTGATGGCTAACCTTTTTGCCGTCACATGCCAAAAGCAAGGGGGTCGCGTGTGTGCATGCCCACACCATAATTCAATGCACCCCCCCCCGGTTTGCCAACTTCCGGTGGAACCAGAAGTCCCATTTTTCGCTCTCCCCAGGCTCCAGAGCCTTTCTAACAGCCTGGGGAGGGTGAAAACCTTCCCCACCCACCCCCAGAGGCCCTCCAGAGCCGGAAGTGGCCCTTTTGCCGACTTCTGGTAGGCCCAGAAGCCCAAAAATCAGGTGGTGCGCGCTGGAGCTGAGCTAGGGCAACGCTCACGTTCTATCACGGGCCTAGGCACAAAGACCACTTAGGAACACAATACACTACATACAATGGTGTAACTAAGTCTGAAATTTAGGTGTGAGAGTCTACTACTAAAACACTGCATCTAACTTTAGTATGTAAGCAAATTAATGAATGGGCAACTTGACATATCTCAAATAGACACAATTAATTGCAACATAAAGATTTCTAGCAAATAACAGCTGCCATTTTAGAAAACCATTGCAAAAGGAAGGAGTTGTTTTGAAGGCCCATAGGTAATCTACATGTGAGAACCAAGAACTTGTAGAGGAGCCTGCCAGAAAGGTGGTCACTGCCGTTTCTTGTTTTCAACTGAGGAATTGTGAGGAACAGTATAGATGTCATGAGAGCTATTGGAATTGCATTTAACAAGCAGGGAGTGCTATTAAATTGCATAGAATGACAAATGGAAGAAATATTAAGGCCCTTTTGAGCACTAACATTCTTTTAGTCAAAAGGCAAATTTTAATCAGAAAGCCTTTCAAAGTATTCATGTATGATGCTTATATGATAAAAAAGCTGAAACTAAAAAGAACAAAGCAGAATACTGCACCTCAGTTTGCTGTAAGTTAAACAAGGGTTAATTAGTTGTAAAGACTTGGACAAATTTATTTGCAATTATTCAAGAGTACAGATAGTCCTAATTTAGCAACTGCCCCCTTTAGTAACCAAAGTTACAATGCAATTTTTCAAAGATGAAAAAGTAACTTTGTGACCAATCCTTGTATTCACAACCTTCAGAAGTCTGCAAAGCAAAACAGCAGATCATAAGCACAGTCCTGGCTACACTTAGTGACCATTTAATGACCAAGTTATGGGCCCCAGTTGTAGTTGCCAAATTAGGATTACCTACCCAAGAGCTATGGTGGTGCAGTGGTTAGAATGCAGTATTGCAGGCTACTTCTGCTGACGGCCGACTGCCAGCAGTTTGGCAGATCAAATATCACCAGGCTCAAGAGTGACCATCCTTCCATCCTTCTGAGGTGGGTAAAATGAGGACCCAGATTGTTGGGGGCAATATGCTGACTCTGTAAACCACGTAGAGGTCTGTAAAGCACTGTGAAGCGGTATATAAGTCTATGTGCTATTTCTACTGCTACCTAGAGTATAGAATTACAGTATCCAGGAATAAAGCTGATATATACCATAAGGAACAACTTTTGCACCCACCCTACACACCAACTTTAATTCAAGAAGCAGCATTGTATGCCATAGCACTCCTCTTGTTGTTCAAATCCATCTCCGCCATGATGCTTAAGCACTCAGATCAGCCAGTCCAAAGCAGCAGGATGAACAAAGCCAAGCTTCCATAGCGAGGAGCAAAGTGTGAAATGAAACTAAGCAAGTGATTGGATGAATTTGCAGACTTTTTAGCTCAAGCAAAAATTTCAGTATTCTTAGCATATGGTCTATTAGCCAGAGAAGGCCAGATAACTCTCTGCCAGAGAAGGTGTGGGAGTTCGATCAATTTGGTCTAGTTGTTCTACATAAGGTGGCAAACCCCGTTCCCTGGGATACAGAGCAACAAGCATGGGTGGTATGTTGTTAGAGAATCGGTGACCAATTTCATTTTGCAAATGGTAACTGGAAGAAATGGGTGATGAATAGATAGCATAATGTTTTGGTACAGAAGGAATACAGTGTCTACTTTGCCCTGTAGAGTCTAAATCCTTTGCGTTAAGGGAGTAAACAATGCAGTTCTCAGGCATCGCTTGGTGCTCAGATAGATCAATTGCCTCTTGCACAGGAGCTTTGGAAAGCACAGCCCAGCTACCTAGCAAAGGCTGTATCCTACTCACTTCTATTTGAGCTGAGAGCCACAAAGGGTGAGAATGGACACATGATTCAAGACTGACAGTGTTTTGGTTTTCTTGGCAGCAGACTGGAGAGTTTTTGTTAATGAGATGTGGGCATATGTTATCATCATTGGTGGAAAAGGTCTGGTTCTCTAGGAGACATCTCATGCAGCTCTGATTGCAGGGACAAGGCAACCTTTGATGAGATCTTACAGAGTGGACCACATACTTGCAGGGCAATCCTCTACTAAGGCCATGAGGAGATAAATTGTGGATCCCATGGGACAAATGGGAAGAGGTATCTGAAAAGGGTGGTGTTAAAGGTGGTGTGCAGTGACACCTCAAGTCCATTCTTCTGGGCTTCTGAGTAGTAAATCATCTGGCATTGATGCTTGACCTGTGTGACATGGGTAGAAAATGGGAGTCATTCAAAAGGACCTTAGGTTTAGCTACTTTACTAAAGCAAAGAGTGTTTGTCCAGTGCTATGAAATTCTATCCAGGTTGGCATACCCAAATTTATTAGTGAATGAAAGGAAAGATTTGGTCAAGCTAACTGCATTTTTGAACTAATGATGTCTAGTGGAAGATCCCATCTGCTACTATAGCACACTGCTTCTTGTAAATATGCCAATGCATCAACTGCATTAAATGTACCTGGATTTGCCCTCCAGATAGATAGCAGAAATATATTTTATTTGTATTGTGGATATGTACCACCTGTACAATTTAGAAAATGACTGCTTACTGCCGTGATGGCGAACCTATGGCACGCGTGCCACAGGTAGCATGCGGAGCCATATTGGTGGGCACGCAAGTGTTGTCCTAGCTCAGCTCCGGCGCGCATGGCTGATTTTTGGGCCTTCCTGTCCCACCGAAGTCAGCAAAAAGGACATTTCCGGCCTCCGGAGGGCCTCAGGGAGGGGGGGAGGCTGTTTTCGCCCTCCCCAGGCTCCAAGAAAGCCTCTGGAGCCTGGGGAGGGCAAAAAATGGGCCTACCGGGCTGTTGTGGCCTGTCAGCGACCTGTGTGCTGTGTTCTTTGGGGTCCGTAGCTGGGGCCCACCCTGCCATCGCGTGCCAAAAGTGGGGAGAGTGCGGGAGGTCGTGCACGCATGCATGAGAGGGGGCGCATTGGATTATGGGTGTGGGCACACACACACATGTCCCCCTGCACTCCCCCCGTTTTTGGCACATGACGGCAAAAAGGTTAGCCATCACTGGCTTAGTGCCTTGAAATATATATTTGAAAAGGAACAGAGAAATAGAAACAGAGTATAACAATTGGAATGATAGGGAGCAAAGCAGTTATTGTCAGGACAACAGCTTATTATAGCAGGCAGGAGAACAAGCACAGAAAATTTGAGTTGCCTCAAAGATAGTCCACATTGATTTTGGAAGATGAATGATTATAACTTGCCTGGAGTTACTTAGCATTTCATTGCTCCCCAGCACAGAGAAATCTGTTCCAATGGATATTTGGCTCCACTCATTCTAGCAGATCATACAACTGAGTGGCATTAAATAACCTAGAATGTGGAGGCCTTTTCTATATTTCTGTGATCAAGGTCATGCCAGTATCAGGTGGAATATAATTTTATGAAAATTCAGAGCTCTGTGAGGATTAAGGACTGAATAAAATAATTACCCTGCTGATTCTTGGGGGTTTTATGTCACCCTGGAGATAATTTTGTCAAAGCCCAGACTGACCTTTGGAATGGAAAAATGCCCCCAGTGGTTGGAACAACATTAGAGCCACCTCGCCTTCTGATTACAACCCTAAGAAGCTGCTGATTTTGACAATGGTAGTGATGAGATTATTATGTTGATGGCTAGATCAAGGATGACAGAAAGCTTGGAGAAAGTCCAACTGGATACAAGGCCCAACTGGATCTGAGCATATTTGAAGGCTTGGCAACAAATAACTTATTATTCTGAGTTATCCAGTAGATTTTTTTCTGACTGTCATAAACCTGTTACATTTTGATCTGCGAGGAGAAAAAAAAATTCTCATTAACCAATAATAATTAATTTACACATGTAAATGTACCTTGATTTGGATGTCATGGTGGGAGCAGATTAAACTGGTGCAGTAATGTTGACTTTGTCCTATCATAAGTCAGAGATGTTTTTAGTTAATATAGACTAATCCTGAATCAGAAAGGATTTCTTACCATGAAACCAGTTGTTTATTTATTTAATTTTTATTTATTTATTTTGTCGAGTACGTATTAGATAATATATATAAGTATAAGCATGAATTGAATACATAAAATGAATACAATTAAAGAGAACATTAGGACAGGAACAGTAGGCATGCTGGTGCCCTTACAAACCTCTTAGGTCAACAGTAGACAGTCTAAGGTTAACATTTTGGGGTTTTGGAATGAAACCACAGAGTCAGGTAGGGCATTCCAGGCATTGACCACTCTGTTGCTGAAGTCATATTTTCTGCAATCAAGTTTGGAGTGGTTCACTTTAAGTTTGTATCTATTGTGAGCTTGTGTATTGTGGTTGAAGCTGAAGTAGTCATTGACAGGTAGGACATTGTAGCAGATGATTTTATGAGCTATGCTTAGGTCATACCGAAGGCAGCATAGTTCTAAATTTTCTAAGCCCAAAATTTCAAGTCTGGTGGCATCAGGTATTTTGTTGCAAGCAGAGGAGTGGAGGACTCTTCTTGTGAAATATTTCTGGACATGTTCAATTTTATTAATGTTCAATATGCAGTGTGGGTTCCAGACAAATAAGCTGTATTTGTGAATTGGTCTAACAAATGTTTTGTATGCTCTGGTTAGTAGGGTGATATTACCGGAGAAGAAGCTACGCAAGATTAGATTTACAAACCTTAATGCCTTTTTGGCGATGTTGTTACAGTGGGCTTTGGCACTTAGATCATTTGATATGAGTACTCCAAGGTCCTTGACAGAGTGAGGGTCATCTACAAGGTCGTGCCCACTCAGCTTGTATTTTGTGTTCTGATTCTTTTTGCCAATGTGTAAGACAGAGCATTTCTTAGTTGAGATTTGGAGTTGCCAATTTTTTGACCATTCCGACACAAAGTCCTTTTTGAAGGATAGCAGCATTGCTGGTGGTGTTAAATAGTTTTACATCATCGGCGAAGAGAATGCAGTTACTTATAATATGATCACAAAGGTCATTTATGTATAGTATGAAAAGTGTTGGTCCTAGAACACTGCCTTGGGGGACACCGCTATTAACAGGTGCAGGATTTGATAGGGGGCTCCCTATTTTGACCACTTGTTGTCTGTTTGACAGGAACGCGGTTATCCAGTTATGGGGGGGGGCGGAGATGCCATAGGATTTTAGGTTTAGAAGTAGTTTGTCTGGAAGAATTTCACCATAATTTGTTTGTTTTTTTTAATCTTACATAATGCAGTACTTTATTTTGGAAGTAAATGCGGTAATGTGGATGAACCTATGTCTCTTAATTGATATCATCTGTTTAGAATTTTGTGGGTGATATTAGCAAGCGAAGGTAAGAAATATAAGAGATAGAGTTTATACGTGAAAAAAAGATAAAAAGACTGAACCAGATGAAAAAGTAGGAACAGCAGTATCTGAAGGAACCTTGAGGTAAGAAATTATACTTTATTGAGATAGATTATCTCAAGAAATATGTTGCTGGCTGAGAAGAGATATAAATTATAACAGAAGGCTGGGTCATATGATATGCTAAGATATAATATGATTTGATTGATTCAGTCTTAGTATGCCATCTCAGTCCAGTCAAGTGTGGTCTATTTAATAAATCAGATCTAAATTGTGGCTTAATACAATATGTGGGCCTACTCAAAGTAAAACAGTTCAGTGACTTGAAGATTCTAGTTTGGATACTGACTTGAACCAATACAGGTAGTCCTTGACTTACAACCACAATTTAGCCCAAAATCTGTTGCTAAGTGAGACAATTGTTAAGTATTGCCTCATTTAATGACCTTCCTTGCCAAAGATGTTAAGTGAATCACTGCAGTTGTTAAGTTAGTAATGGCTTTCCCATTGACTTTGTCAGAAGGTTGCAAAAGGAGACTTGTGACACTGTGAAAGTCATAAATACGATCCAGTTGTGAAGCATCTGAATTTTGATCACATGACCATGGGGATGCTGCAACGGTCCTAACTGTGAAAACTGGTCTGAAGTCCTTTTTTCAGTGCCATTGTAACTTTGAACAGTCACTAAATAAACTGTTGTAAGCCAAGGACTACTTGCAGTATTTTTCTTTAAAAGCTAATTATATAGAGTCCTCAAATTCCCACCCGTATCCCATCCCATTTTTCCCCAAAAAGATTGCAAGTTAAGGAAACTAAATGGAGATTCTTCATTATTACATCTAGTGTTGCCATATTTTTTGATGGGTGGGTGGGGATACCTGGATGATCTATTCTAGATTGGTAAAAGGTCCTGACAAGGTCTAGAACACTTCTATCTCTGAATCTGATATTCCTCTGGAGCTCAGCTTTCTCTCTCTTAGACCTTTCCCTCTAAGATACTGGACCAAATTTCTAGTGCTATCAGATTCTTAGGTACATTTTATATACATATGAAAGGGGAAAATATATACACAAGGAACCTGAAAATGTAGATCAAAAAGCATACGTGGAACACAAATGAGACAAACTAAGCTAGCATTTAGAAAAATCTCAGTTACTCTTTAAGCAAATTATTTAAAAACCAATATTAATATGAACGTAGTTCTCAGTAAAATTCTTACTATGGTTTAAATTGTCTGCAGGGATAATGAAGGAGCATTTTGAAAGAAAAAGAAATTCACTGAATAGTATCAAACCTCCAGCTAAAGTGGATGACCTTTCTGATCACTTATTTGCATTCCAGATTGTTGCTTGGATTACTCTTCTTGATGGCTTTATTCTTATGTACATCAGAGAAGTTTTTTCTGATACAGGCAAGAATGGGAGAAGACACCTTGATCTCTGTTGTCACATAGGCTAGTTGTTAAAACTTCAGAGAAGTTGCCGCTGAAGAGAAGCAGCATCTAGCCTGCTGCCATATTAATGAAATTTGTGTGAATTTGTCATCAGTGGTTTATTCTGATTGGCTTGTGAGCAGCCTTTGATGATGTCACACTCATGTACCAAATCCCCACAATTTATATAGAGCAGTTGAACTGCTCTTTATAAAGCAGTTGCTTTTCTCAAGCCAAACCAGTTTTGCTGGAAAGATCAATCAACAATGAAAGAACATGGAAGAATACACCCTACAGATTAAGTATAAAATACAATTATTTCTGGACTGAGGCAACAGGCCCCAAAAAACAGTGAATCCCCTAGAATAAAAATTAATTTGATTTCATCTACATTTAATCTTGTCCCAAGTCATACAATTAAGGATTTTCACAGTCTGTTACATCTGTTATAGTCTGTTACAGCTGCCAAAAAAGCTAATGCAATCTAAGGCTGCATTAACAGAGGGATAGAATCAAAATCACATGAAGACTTTATAATGCCTTAGTAAGACCCACTTGGAACATTGCATCCAGTTGTGGTCACCACAATATAAAGATGATGTTGAGACTCTGAAAATAGTGCAGAGAAGAACAACAAAGGTGATTAGGGGGTTGGAGGCTAAAATATATAAGGAACAGTTGCAGGAATTGGGTATGTTTAGTCTAATGAAAAGGGGGACTAGACTAGAGGAAACATAAAAGCAGTGTTCCAATATATGAGGGGTTGCCACAAAGAAGAAGGGGTCAACCTATTTTCCAAAGCACCAGAAGGCAGGAAAAGAAGCAAAGGATGGAAACTAATCAAGGAGAGAAGCAACCTAGAATTAAGGAGAAATTTCCTGATATTGAGGACAATTAATCAGTGGAACAATTTGCCTCCCAGAGTTGTCAATGCTCCATGGCTGGAGGTTTTCAAATAAAGATTGGGCATTAATTTGCCCAGGATGGTATAAGGACTCCTACCTTGGGCAGAGAGTTGGAATAGAAAATCTCCAAGGACCCTTCCAGCCCTATGATTCTATGGTCCTCTGTAATTTGAGTCACTGTACAGTATATACTGTAAATGTAATGAAATGTAACAAAATTGATTCAGTCCTGCCTAGCAACCAAAATATTCCACTTATTGAGTGGAAACTAAAAAGAAATTGTTAAAAAAAGAGACTCTATATCATTTTGAGAGGTGTATGAGGGGGGCGGGGTTGGACTAGATGACCTATAAGGTCCCTTCCAACTCTGTTAATCTGTATGACTTTGTGTTATAGTTGGCTGCAGCATGCATAGGCTAATGTTTTAAAGAAGATACACAGTGCTCCATTAAAAACAACAGAGTGGGAAATTACCCTTGAAGTGTAAATCACTGACTATTTTATTGTATACACTCATTAAAATGATCAAGAGTCAATCCCACATTGCATAGCTATTTTTTTCTATTGGGGTAGCTCAGGAGAAATTCTGGGTGATTCATGTCAGTTGATAATTAGTGGGAGGAAATTTTGCTATCTAACTTCAATTTCTACCTCTATTTCCATTACCTAATTTCCCATTATCAATCTCTCCAAGGTAATCACATCTTGGAAAGTCTGATGTTATAAGCCACCATGTTGAAGTTATCCCAAGCCATTATTTTCTTCTCTGTAGGGTTGTAGTCTACCATGCTGCTGTATCTGTAACGGTTCTCAAAGCTGATCTTCAGCGGTGCACTGCTTCCTGTACTTGTGCGGTAGATGAAATTCACGGTGGTCTCAGGGGATGAGTAGCTACTAATGGTATACAAGGAGCCACAGATCATGAAGGAGTTAGCCACAGACTGCTTGTGAATATTGGTCTTCCATGTCTGTGAAATTTCCAAAGTTTCTGGGTCCAGTTTAGAAAGCACAATCGCTCCCTTGGCATTTTCAGTGCTGTAAATCACCCACAGTCCAATCTCATCAACTGCTAGATCAATATCTGTATATCCACCCCAGGAGTAGGGGAATTGTCCATGATAGCCAGCATCGGGCAACTCCTTCTGAACTGCAATGACTTCATTCTTCAGGTCATATTTCACCAGTATTCTAGACTTGTGCCTCTGGAAATAGAGGAAACCTTGATAAACAACAGCCCCAGTGCTCTCCATGGATCTGGGCAACACATGAACTTTGGAAGGGTAGCCTTTCACAAACTCATCCAGATCATCATATTCAAAGACATGACGGACATCCGCACTGACCGTGTCAACTCTCCAAATTGTCTCATTGGTATATGGAGACACAGGTTGTGGGTCCTTCATCCACACACCATACTTTCCTGTAAGGGTGTCAGCCTTGTGAAAGGTCACTGGTGCACCAACCCAAACTAGTGTTCCACAACCTAATTCAGGAAATAAGCAAGGAAGTTAATATCTCAAATTAAGGAATATGTAGCTATAAACTATTACTTTAAAAATTGATGATCTCCAGACAGAATCCAAAACAAGGGATGCCTCTAATTTGGCAGATCAGCCTATATGAACATGTGTAGCTGGATTAATCAGACTCTTGCTCTGACTAGGCCAGGGGTGTCAAACTAACATTGTCACGGCGGCATCACATGATGTATTGGGACTTTTCCCCCCTTTTGCTAAACTGGGCGTGGGCGTGGCCAGCACGTGTCGCATCTGGCCTGCGGACCGGGAATTTGACAGCCCTGGTCTAGGCTAACATGTCTAATTCCAATTAGTACCAGTTTTCTGAAGCTAATTTTTTTCTGGCTCTGCTATTCAAGAAAATATAAGGAATGGAGAAAAGGCTTCTTCCATTTTATTTATTAATGGAATAATATATATAATTTATATAAAATATAAAAAAATATTTTATATTCCACCTTTTGGTAATCAAGACAGCTAATAGTATTGTTTGTCTTTGAGGTTTCTTAAGTTATTTTGGAGTATTTTTTTAATGAAAGTTATCTTTCAAATAATGCCTTTACTTTTTAAAATTCTGAATACCATTTGCAACACTGGCAGTTTTGGGGTATGTAACAGTATTTGTCTGTTCCTAAATTCAGAATGTACTTCCTACTTTAGCCCAAATGATTTCACATATATCAAAAAAGGTTAGCTATCCTTAGACAAAAGCAAAGTTATAACCCTTTTGATTTTTTTTCTAAAAAGAACAATGAGAAATGGATGTAGGGTTAATATTTTCCACATTTTTCCAGCATTTGAAATCAATGCAGAAGAAATGAAATTCAGGAGAAATGTTCAGTTAATTATGGAACTTTTGTGTAGGACTTCAGATTGGGAACACGTGAAATGTAGGCTTGGTTCCATAGGAAGGAAAGGGAATGAAAGAGGAAAGAAAGAGCTTGCTTGAGAGCCAGGGAACAACTGAACCAAACATAGTCTGGTTGTTATAAAAGAGAACCAAAAACACATGTGGGGAGGAGTGCCTGATAGTTAGCCAAGAATGCATTTTCTCAAAATAAGCACTTCAGAGATCAACTGGCCTTATTTTCTAGTTCAAAGACATAGGATTACATTGTTAAAGCATTGGCTAGTATATGCATTTACTGTCCTCTTTGCAAAATTATTGTATTTTATGCAGCTAGTTTTATCAAATGCTATTTCACATAAACCAGGGTGATGCTCCTAAAATAATACCATCAATACCAGAGCTGCATTCCCATTCATCTATCCATGAATTTAGCCTTCCTGCAGGCTATTTGGGTAAACATATGGAGTTTGAAACCAGTTTGTGGACCCCAACCTTTTGAGTTCAAGCAAATGGCTGAAATGGACTTTAGTCTTCCCTTCATTGAGCCTCTGAGCCACACTCTGTGTCACAATTATTTCAAAGATTTTTTTCCTCCAGAATTGGTCAGGATGCTATGAGATTGACTCTCATGCAAAATACTAGGAACTTATTTTAATATCTTTACTTTTATGACTAGATGGCACTTCTGAAAAAATAAACTGGCAGGCAAAAAAAAATTCCCTTTCTGTCTTTAGACTAAAATGAAGCTATTTCCAAACTCTAAGCTAAAACCTGGGCAAAATAAGTACTAAATAGGAAAAAATAGTTAGTGAGCTTGGAGGAAGAGAATGGCAGACTCAGGGCTAAATAGAGCTGAAAAATATCAGGAACACACAAAAAATTTAATACCTGGTTCTTCAGCGCCTATGCTAGGAGGTGAGGGTGAAATGCCTTCCTCAATGAGATGAGATGAAGAAACCTCAGCAAACTCTAATTTGAGCTCCTGATAGCCCAGATTTTCAGTATCCCACTTAGACACTTCAGAGAAAATGGAAGGAAGAAACAATGTTACAGTATGCCTAAGTGTTGACAATTTATACACATCAAAGAGCAGTTTGTGACTTTATCTGAAAACTTCACTATAAGTGAAGATCACTTTAGTGTGTAGAAAGCATTTCAGACATATTATTCATTGAATTATTTTGTAAAGCAGGTACACTGCAAGTAGAGGAGGATCTTATACTAAGAAGATGGTATAACTAAAAGCCTTCAATTGATACTATAAGATCTGAATCTGGAACTTTATAATAGTAGGCTATAAATTAGGTATCGTATGCACAGAATTGCCTCATCAAGAGCTATGAATCTGGTGTGACTTCTCATATTCAGGAGAAATGAGACACAAATGTTAGTTTTGCCATTCCACATGTAGATAGATCCTATTGGTGGCAAAAATACTTCTCTATGGTAAATAGAGTTTGTGAATTGCAATACAAAAGTAACAGATTTGCTCTTCTTTAAGGCTTTTCATTGCTTTTGGTCCATCTATGAAGGCTCTGCATATGATTGAGGATCCCAGGAAGTAATACCTTGCTCATATGGACAGCTACCATTGAGAGGGAGGGGTATTGGAGGAATACCCCTCCCTCTCAACTCCATGTGGTCAGCTGCCCAGAACTATCCTTGTGCTTCTGCTTCATCAATAAATGGACCCTCTTTCCAATCAGCCCCTAACTCCATTTTGTCTCCAGTGCCTTTCTCCCGGCTTGGAACTGGACCTGGATATTTCTTCCAAAACTCCTTAGCCCAAATCAGCATCAGGCTAGCTAAAAAAATATCCTCTGGGTCATATCACTGATTGGCAGATTTTCCTGTAAGAACTGAGCAAGTATACCTCACAACCATGTAGGACAGATGCTAAGAAAAAACAGTACCCGTCTGCCAAAGAATTCCCACATTTCTTCTCTTCTGACAAAATCATTTCCCATGGACAATTGTTTTAATATTTATAGTCATATTTTCTATCTCGTTTTCTGCTCAAAAGACAATAAGCCAGATCCCACCACACCCAAAACATCAGCCTTTTCCAAATTGGCCCACTAGTAAATAGCATCTTCTTTCTCTTCTTGCTTTTGTGTTAAAGCCAAACATTTGCAATCATAAAGTTTGTAGCCATGCTTTTCCAACTTTCCTTCCTTTAGTTGTTTCCAATTCCACTTTTCCTTGTTTCTTCTCAAACATCAGACAATTCTTGGCTTAATATACTGTTTTCTATAGCTCACTGCTTTCCAGGAGGAGTCAAACTTTTGCTGGAATGCTTTAGATTCACGTTTGTGTCATTCAAACCTAGAGTAATCAGAAGGCGTGTACTGTACTTATATTTTATTTAGCCAAGTGTGGTTAGACACACAAGGAATTTGTCTCCAGTACAGAAGCACTCAGTAAAAACTAAATATAATACTAAAGTGTCAAGCCAAATATAAAAATATGTTCATGAAACTTGACATCTTTAAAATGTACGAACTTTCTCTGTCTTTGTAGTATTGTTAACTTTTTAGAGGGGAATCATCTTAACTTATCTTTTTGAGAAATATTTGTCATAGTCTGAATCTATGAAATTTTACAGAATCCAAGCAGTGGTCCTCTTTGCCTTCCTCTGATTTCTCCAGGATGGCAATTCTCACTCTTTGAGCTTTTTCCATAAATGCAGGTAGATCAAAGCCAGATCCTGTGACTGGGCATGTAGAAGAAAGCGATCAACAGGTTCTTAAAACTTATTACCTTATTATGTATCAGTCAGAGTATAACAAAAGAGAAATTAGAGATCCAATATTTACTTATGTTTTTAAGAAGTATTTTTTTCTCTTCTCCTTCACTCGTTAAAAATATATATATTTTTAAATACCGGTAACCAAATGGTGCAGACTCTGGGACTTAGAGACTCAAAAATCCTCTTCTTTATTGCTAGAAATAATGTATTTTGTTTTCATGGCTAAATTTTAATAAGTTTTCCTAACTTATTTTCATAACATTTTCTTCACTTGTTTGCTTTCTTTCTTTAAAAATGATTAATTAAAAATAAATAATTTATAATTGTACATTATAGATTTTTAAGAGCACATTTCCTAGCTGGAGAGCCTCCAGATTTACCTTCCTGAGAGCCTTGATGGAACTCACTGCTGGTTTTTCTGGTCTGAGGACAATCGCTTACTCTCAGCTGAGCCACCTCCTCAATGCTTTTCTCTAACCTTCTCTCCAGCTCATTCTTTTCTTCTTCCAGCCATTTCTTCTCTTCTTCCAAAGCTGACTTGTCTTGAAGGAGATCGTTTATGGTAGATTCCAGGCTGCTGATGTGGATGTCCCTCTGAGCTTGTTCCCTCTTCAGACTCTCTACCTCTCTTTGAAGTAAGCCAACTGTAGATAAAGAAGTCCTCCTAACTTGACTCCCATGTAGCTGATTCACCTGGTTCTCCAGAAGGCCAAGCCGAGTTCTAGTTGACTCTAGTTCCAGCTGCTGAGCTTTGCTCTCCCGTTGGAGATCTTGAATGGTTATTAATACCTCACTTAAGCCAGCACAGCTGTCTTCATTTTTACTGGGTACAGAGAAGGAATAAATGCATCTCCCATCCTGGCTATTGTTTTTTTGAAAATGGACATTACTCCCAAATGTTCCCCATGCCATCCAGACTGAAATCAACCATGTCACCAGCATCCCTGTGATTTCACACCAGCCTCTCTCTTTTAAAGTGAAGCAAGTTCTGTGAGAAACAGAACATGGATAAATTAATTCAATGCTTGCAAACCACAGTTTTGTAGAGTTGGGAGTTAAGGGAGGTGCAGTAGAGGTTGGCTAGAAGCAGCAGCACTTACAGAACATTTTACAAATTTTAAAAATCTCTTAAAGGAATAGCATTTTTTCTTAGAAAATATTACAAGACAAACTGCCAAATTTTGGCTCATGGAGGCAGATCTGAAAGCTGTATACATCTATAAAGTCAGCAGCTTACATGTTTGTGGATGCATATATGAGAAAAGAAATGGCTGAGAACTATTCTTTGGGATTCTGCACAGTTACTCTACAGTATTTAACAGCCATTTAAAAAACTCTGTTTTGTAAGATGTAACATCATACATACATACATTTTGGGTATTTTATAAATAAATTTTATTATGAAAATAGATGCGTGCATCAAAATAGATGGGGTTCTATTATTTTCTATGGCTAGAAAAATGACACTATGATTCTTTCTCTTGCAGTCTTCTGTGCTTCCAAAACTTTATTTTGGAAGTTCTGCTTTAGCAAGATTAATCGGACATGGCAAAAGTGACCTCTCCACCAACTTTTTCCAACAGGATTCTAGCATATTCAGAATGGCCACTCTGAATTCTCTCATCACTTTATTTAGGGTGAGGTCACACAGCAAATGGCATCATAAAAGTAGTATATCTCATTTTAGCTTAGCCTGGTATGTGAACTCAGTCTCTGCAGTTTGTGACTCTGTATTTTATGAATCTAGAAAATGAGATCAACTGAATAAAACAATTTAGGGTTGAGGGGAAGATGGCCAAATCTGTAATATCCAAATGTTTTCTAGATTATTCTGGGAAGACCAATACAGTAATGTTTTGATATTTTTCTCTTATTCTAGGATATTTTCTTTCAGTATCCCAAGTTCCATAGTTTAGTATAAGAATTAAAGGAACTAAAGTGAGGGGCACATAACAAGGATTTTGTAATTTGTTAATTAACAGTTATTTTGTATTTTAATTTGACTTATTGTCTATGTTCAGGCTCATTACATATTGGAATCTTTGAAAACTTTTGTTCTATGGTTGTATGGATTGATTAGATAGCTTTTAACATTCCTAAACTGAAAAGATAATTTACAGAAGAATGTCTGGATAATATCTTCTGATAAGAAGTTTCTTAGTGTCAACCAACATCTGGTTATCTAAATTCAAACAAACTTTGTGGTGGATTTACTATGCAAGGAGGGACTCTTATCTTATCCAACCAACTTTCCTCTTTCATTTTTCTTTAACTATAAAAAGGAACTTAACATAGGGCTCAAGGTTCTCTCTCCTTTTACATAGAGATCCCACTTTATCAGGTCCCCTGATAAACTGCTTTTAAAGGCTCTTCCGACTCGACTCGGTTGCTTATTGGGAAGTTAAACCAAGGCAGAACCTAGGGCCAGATTTGGCTATCAAAAGACAGCAAAGTTTTGTTAGTAATTTGGAAATGTGGAAAGAGGGAGAGTTGTAGTTGCTATTCATCTCAGCTTTCTCCCCAATACAGTGGAGGAATTGCCCACTCTTTCCTTCTACCAACCCTTGAACCTGGATGCTTCTAAGGCAAGAACTGTAGAAATTTCCATAGCCTCATCCACAACTTTTAAAAGTCAGATCTTCCATGCAAGGGTGGACCTCTTTCTCCAGGCTCTGCAAACAGACACAATCAAGCAGATCACCTCCTTGAGGACTTCGAATGGGAAGGTCTAGAAGAGCCTTTTCTCCATTGTCACTGGAGCCGATATCCACCTCTATCCTTTTGGCCTTTCAAAAGGGCTTTGAAACCTGGCTCTATCAGTTGACCTGTTGCTGTTATGGGGGTGCTCCATGCTGGAAGTGACTGACAGGGTGACAAGACTCCACCCCTATCCTATGTCCTCTTGTTTTTTAGTCGCTATTTCTTATTAATTATAATTGTTTTTATACTTACCTTTTTATCATTTGGTAAGCTACCCAGTCACCTCAATAGTGAGATGAGCAGCATATGAACTTAATAAACAGAACAAATTAAAAAAACAAAGCCTTTGCATTTGTCATCCTTTTCAGAGGCACGTGTCTTTCTTAATCTCTGGTCTATCAGATGCCCGGGAGCTTGAGATTTCTGAGCACTATCTTAGCAGTTCCTAGCACTGCACTCTTATGGATAGAGAGCGCCAACGTTGTTCCTGGAATACGTTGGAACCACTCTCCCAATTTAGGAATCTCAGCCCCAAGTACTTCTACCATCACTGGACCATTTAGGCCAGTGATGGCAAACCTTTCTGGTGACCAAACCGGAACTCGGTTGCATGCGCATGCATGTGCTGGAGCGCTGGAAACGCAAAGAGTAGCTGGCTGATGTGCATGTGCGCACTGGCTAGCTGGTGTTTGGGTTTCCAGCACGGGCATGCGCGCCAGCCAGCTCGTCTTCCCGTGCGCCAGAGCACCGGAAACCCGAAGACCAGCTGGCTGGCACACGCATGTGAATCAGACTGCATGTGTGCTCCAGCCAGGCCGAAAACGGCCAAAAAACCACCAAAAAACAGGCATGTGTGCACTGGCCAGCTGGTCTTCAGGTTTCCAGTGCATGGGAAGACAAGCTGGCTGACGTGTATACATGTGCCAGAAACCCGAAGAGCAGCTGGCGACGGCTTGTGTGCCCCCAGAGAGAGCTCTGCGTGCCACCTCTGGCACGCGTGTCATTGGTTCGCCATCATGGATTTAGGTCTTTACTTTCCACATCTTCTCTAGTTTTCTTTCTTTCTGATACTTCTCCAGCTTCTCATACTCCTTCCTGATGTTGTAGAAGTAAGGATGACTGGTTCTCTTCTCGTTTGTTCTGGAGCAGCTTCTGTTCCCCACTGTCAGCCCCTCTAGGAATACCAGAAAATCAATTCCACAGGGAGAGCAGAACTATACTTTATTGAGATAGGCTATAATAACAGAACCTTGCAAACCTGATTGTGCTTCTCCTCTCCTCCCTTTTATTTCCCAAATAATTTGCCTGAGTCTCTTCAAAATATTATTTCTCAGAACTTAAAAAGCTCTCTTTACTTAGGTAATATATCATGCATATTTCTGTCAGTTTATACTTTACACCCATGGAAAGGCTGCCTTGCACATAATGTAATTGCAAATAATTTCTTTTCCTTGTGGCAGATGAACAAGTTAATGAAAGTTCATGTTTTTTGTTTCCATATCTGTCTTTTGGATCTTGATTACAGTAGTTTTATCAGATAGTGATAACATGTCAAACTTTTGGAGGAGGAAAGGCATACTGTATTAAATAACTGAAATTATACAGTATAACCCCAAATTTTGCCAGTTACCTTAATCTTCTCCATCAGTGGTAATTTTTCTCCACATGTTGAAAAAAAATGAATGACTTCTTTGCTATTCATAGAATGAAACGACAGGACATATAGAAGAAAACAATTAGGAAAACTAGATTGAAGGCATAGGAACAAAAAGTTTTAGCAGTTATCAATGTAAAGTAGCAATGCAAAAGAAATAAGGGGGATCCCTCCCCCCAAAGTATGATCAGAAAGAAGCATGCAGTAATAGCAAATTATAGGAATAGAAAATTACCAAAAGTTCAGAGAGAAAACCAGGAAAAGTTAACAATATGGAAATCAATTTAAGAGGCTCAATAGCAGCAATAGTACCTCACACAAAAATAAGTTGTCTTAAAATAAGCTTTTTCAATCAATGTCAAACAATTCCTCAGTTGAAAGGAATGAGTGTAACCAAGGTCAACAAAGGATTTAAAAAAAAATAAATGGCAGCATGAAGGGGGAAAACCCAAAAAATTTCTTTTTAAAAGCTTGAGGAAAGCTTTGGAATGAATAGAATCCAGAGCAGTTGGATAAAAATATGGAAATACAATGCAGCCATCAAGAAAATTAGCCAGTCTCTCCAGTAATACAAGACTACACATTGATTTGCAAGTATCACAAAGCATCATTCCAAAAGAAGTATATTACTCAGGCCATTTACACAAGAAAAATGATTCATTATATAGAACTTTTTTTTTCTGTGTCTCAAACCATTATTTTGTGCTCCATAATTACCATAGTGATTTACAAATCATGTAAAATAATTTGTCTGCTTTAGAAAAAGGTACATTATCACTTGAAGAGGATGCAATGTTTTCCAGTATTGTGCAAAGACATTTTTATTTTGTTCCCTGATATTATTTTACTGCTTTGCTTTGTGTGATTGACCTTATTTTAATTGTACTTTAATACAATAAAATATTCCATGCTTTGGCAACCTTTTGTATCATGGAATGACATATGAACCATACAAAACACATTTTTAATGCACATATGTATATACATATATACACACACTCCTTCACACCTCCATATGAATATGATACCTTGCCACAACAAACATTTAAAGTTATTTAGGTCTTGAAGCTGGAAAATTAAATGCAGAAGTATACTTTCATGGTACAGGTAGTCCTTTTAAGTGAATCTGGTTTCCCCATTGACTTTGCTTGTCAGGAAGTTGCAAAAAGTACTCACATAATCTTGAGGCACTGTCAGAAATACATGCCAGTTGCCAAGTATCCAAATTTTGATCATGTGACCATGGGAATGCTGCAACGATTGTAAGTATGAAAAATGGTCATAGGTCACTGTTTTCAGTGCCGCTGTAACTTTGCATGGTTACTAAACAAATGGCTGCAGGTTGAGAACTTCCTGCACTCTCTTTCTCATGCCAGTAGTTCTGTACTGAAATTCATGCCTACTCAGAAAGCAATATTCATTCCTCTGCACACAGTAATGCATAAGAACGTTTCCTAGAGAATGGGATAATAAGCAGCTCAAATAATAAACATGGAAGAAAGAGATTCCAGGGAGTCCTAAAACTATTACTAAAGGCCTAGGCCCTAGATGAAGAACCTCAGGCCAACTGTGGGTTTCAAAGGTAAAAAAGAAATGCATTTTTGTCTGTTGAAGCAGAAATCATATTGCTTTGCCTGCAGTTGTATAAGTAAGAGCATTCTTTTTTGTCTATAGTTTCAAAGTTTGCAAAACTTAAGTTGTCTTAACTGAATTAGCAGCTTCTTTATTTTAGTAATTTACTAAGAGCTACATATTTGCAGTCAAAAATAGGGTTTTTTTACTGGAATGCTTTTATAGAACAATATTGAGCAATAATAGCAACACAGAGCTTCAGAATCCCTTAAATTCAGTTGAAGAAAGAATGTTTTTTTAAACAGTGATATAGACTATACACTTCCTTCTTCCCTCCATAATTCTTCCCTCCACTACTAGCTGTAGGAAACTATTTAAATTATAAATAACATTATCAATTTGCTATATATATATATACACACACACACACACACACTCACTTATATATACATTATTTAAAAAAACAGATGAAATACTGACAAGTATCTGATTCCATATAGGTTCCTTTGTAAGAGCAACAATGAGGTTTTTGGGTCGGATATTGACAGTATAGTTAATTCTTGACTGAAAGTCATATGTTTGCCAGGCCCTCTGGATGCTCTTGGTGGAACTGTGCATGTGCCTCCCTGGGGTTTGAGAGCAGGATGCACTTCAAAGCTATATACACAATACATTCCACTGAAATCATACAGCTGCTAGCTTTGCTGTTATCCTGAAGTGGTGTCTACAAGGGCGTTCATCTCCAAGTCAAGTGCGGTGTTTGAGGATGATGGGAACTGCATAAGACAGAAAAACGCCATCTTTAAATCACTTATAAAAATAAATCAACTAACTAGTTTCAACCCTAAAACACCTATCACTTCTAGTCACTGTTTTACAGTGACAATATTGAATTTACTTACTGTGGTAAGTCATGGCTTGCTTAACTATAGTTATCTTAATAACTTATAACTAAATAGGTTAACATAATATAAATAATAAATTCGGGTTTATAAAGCATTGCAGCTAAATTCACCTAATAAACTCCAGACAAGAAAATTACATAAACCTAATTAGTTATTCCTAAAAAGTGTTTAATTCTGGCTAAATGGTTCCTATTTATTCTTAAAGCAGACACAACTCACATCTAAACATTACAGGGAGTGTAATGTATTTGGGAGTGTCCCAAATATTCTAGTATCCCTATTAAAGCGAAAGATCTGGAGCAAACTTTACATCAATGGCCAAACAAACAGAAGGAGCCAAATATCAAAGCAGAAAGGCTGAAGAAAAGGTAAGTTTTCTTTTTACCAATCAAGAATGTCATCAAACTATTTCAAAGGAGTAACATCAATGCAGAACATTTTATTTACTTATTTTATTGTATTTAGAAGAATATCAGAAAGGAATACGTACCAATAATGATTAGCAAGACAACAACAGCAACCAAAGCCACAATTGCCTTCATCTGCAAATTAACACACAGAAAAGTAAGTAATTAATTCCCAATTGTAGACACAATTGATCAGCTTAATCCTGGTTCAATAGCATGCCAATAATGAGTGTGCTCAGATAATTCAAAGTGTTTACACAGCTTCAAAATAACGTAATCTGGCCAACCTCAAGGGTCAAATCAGGTTAAACCAAAACGTGGGTACAGATAGTTCCCATTCAACAATTGTTCAAAGTTATAATGGTGCTGAATGAGAGGACCTATAACCATTCCTTGCAATAGTGGCTGCTGCAGCATCTCCATAATCATGTAATTGCAAACTTGGTACTTGGCAACCAGCTTGCAATTAAAACCGCTGCAGTGTCCTGCAGTCACTCGATTATCATTTGAGATATTAACTATTGGCTTCCAACAAAGTCAATGAGAAAGCTGGAAGGAGGTTGCAAGCTGTGATCACATGACCACAGGACATTGTGACTATGTGGGATTCACCAAATGGTGGGAACTGGGACTGCTGCAATTGCCACTGTAAGTCATTATCACACGCCATATTTTATGAAATCACTCAGATTCGGGAAGATTTGGACTCCGACTGGGTAGTCTCAGGGGGAGAGACAGGGGCAGGTCTTGAGAATGTTATCTGGGATGAGTTTGATCCTGTGACCCCTGAGGACGTGGACAGGATTCTGGGTAGACTGAACGCGACCACTTGTTTATTGGACCCGTGTCCTTCCTGGTTAGTACTGGCTTCCCGGGAAGTGACACGAGGCTGGCTCCAGGGGATTATAAACGCTTCACTGAGTGAGGGTGACTTTCCCGCCACCTTGAAAGAGGCGGTGGTGAGGCCTCTCCTCAAGAAGCCTTCCCTGGACCCGGCAATGTTGGTAAATTATTGTCCGGTCTCCAATCTTCGCTTTGTTGCGAAGGTTGTTGAGAGTGTGGTCGCGCAAGCGACCCCCAGCACCTGGATGAAACGACGTATCTGGATCCGTTCCAGTCGGGCTTCAGGCCCGGGTACAGCACGGAAACGGCATTGGTCGTGTTGGTTGATGATCTCTGGAGGGCTCGGGACAGGGGGTGCTCCTCTGTCCTGGTCCTGTTAGATCTCTCAGCGGCTTTTGATACCATCGACCATGGCATCATGCTGCACCGGTTGGAAGAGTTGGGGGTGGGAGGCACTGTGTTGCGGTGGTTCTCCTCCTTTCTCTCTGACCGGTCGCAGTCTGTGTTGACAGGGGGACAGAGGTCGACCCGAGGCCCCTCATATGTGGGATGCCGCAAGGGTCGGTCCTCTCGCCTCTCCTGTTCAACATTTATGTGAAGCCGCTGGGCGAGATCATCCGTGGTTTCGGGGTGGAGTACCATCAGTACGCTGACGACACCCAGCTGTACATCTCCACCCCGGATCACCCCAACGATGCCCTTGAAGTGATGTCCCGGTGCCTGGAGGCCATACGGATCTGGATGGGGAGGAACAGGCTCAGGCTCAACCCATGCAAGACTGAGTGGCTGTGGTTTCCGACGTCCCGATATAGTCAGTTGACGCCATCACTGACTATTGGGGGCGAATCATTGGCCCCCACGGAGAGGGCTCGCAACTTGGGCGTCCTCCTGGATTCACGGCTGTCTTTAGAAGAGCACTTGACGGCCGTGACCGGGAGGATTTTTCATCAGGTTCGCCTGATTCGCCAGTTGCGTCCCTTTCTGGATCGGGACTCTTTACGCACAGTCACTCATGCCCTTGTCACCTCCCGCCTGGACTATTGCAACGCTCTCTACATGGGGCTCCCCTTGAGGAGCACCCGGAGGCTCCAACTGGCGCAGAGTGCGGCCGCGTGGGTGGTAATGGGAGCGACATGGCGTTCCCATGTAACACCTCTCCTGCGCGAGCTGCACTGGCTCCCGGTGGTCTTCTGGGTGCCCTTCAAGGTTTTGGTTACCACCTTTAAAGCGCTCCATGGCTTAGGACCCGGGTACTTGCGGGACCGCCTACTACCACCAATAGCCTCCCACCGGCCGGTACGCTCCCATAGAGAGGGGCTCCTCCGGGTGCCGTCAGCCAAACAATGCCAACTGGCGGCCCCCAGGGGGAGAGCCTTCTCTGTGGGGGCACCTACTATCTGGAACGAGCTCCCCCCAGAGATACGGAGGATCCTGGATCTGCGCACCTTCCGCCGCGCCTTAAAGACCTTACTATTTCACCAGGCCGGCCTGGCCTAATTTTCCCCCTCTTTTATAAAAGATTTTTAAAATTTTAAATATCTTTTAGTATTTATATATTCAATTTTAAATCGGTTTTAAAAGTTTGGGGTTTTAAATTTGTCGGGGCCAAAATTATTTAATTTGATTTTATTCTATTTTTTAAATTTTGTATTGTATGTGTTTTTATTGTTTGGCTGTGCACCGCCCTGAGTCCTTCGGGAGTAGGGCGGTATAGAAATCTAATAAAAATAAAAAAATAAATAGAGCCTTGGTAGTACAGTGGTCTAAGGCACCCTGTTATTAAGCTGGTTATTAAGACCAGATGCCTGCAATTACTGCAGGTTCGAATCTCGCCAAGGCTCAAGGTTGACTCAGCCTTCCATCCTTTCTGAGGTAGGTAAATTGAGGACCCAGTTTGTGGGGGCAATAAGCTGACTTTGTATAAATATACAAAAGAATGAAGGCTATTGCTTAGCGCATTGTAAGCCGCCCTGAGTCTCCAGAGAAGGGCGGCATATAAATCAAATTAAAAAAAAATAAATAAATAAAATAAATAAATAAATAAATAAATAAATGAACAGATTGCTTAGTGACGGAGTTGCCATTATCAATTGCCATAGTTAATCAATGCCTAGCTGTATTTATTAGGCTATTTAACGATCTAGATTTGAAGGGGGAAAGTTTATTCAGAGCATACCAAGATGCTTATATCATACTAAGCAGCAATTATTTCAAAAAGCTGTATCTTTTCCTGAGCTCATTGGCTTGCCTGCACTTGGAAGCATCCTTCAAATTGAGATCATGGAAGGCATAATGCACTTTTAGATGCTCTGAAGTTTGAATGAAGTAAATAAATAAAGCATGGTTGCTTTTAAGCAGTAAACCAGTGTTTGCAATTGTACTACTGATTATTACAAGATAAGAGTATAGACAGTTTTTGTGTGTGGTTTCTTGACATAAGTGGTGGGGTTTTTTTTTGCTGAATATTCACAGATTTGCAAGACATAGAGCTTCTAGGAAAGGTGGCAGACTGAAGACAGCTCTATGAAAAGCAGAGCTGATGTGTGCACCATGAACAATGAGTAGATTGGATCTTTTGAACTTCTCTGGACAAAGAGAGGATGTGGGATTGCCCAAGCAGTTTTCCTTACAGTTGATCCTTACTAGAGACAGCAAGTCAGCAGTCTTCGGAGGGTGGGAGAATTGGGAGGCAAGGGAATTTGCCATAGTTGCACACAAGCTTTAATGGAATTTTGCACTTCTCTTGCTAAACACTTTTAAAAGCTGTCTATTAATTGCTTCGAAGAAGTTAGATGCTTTCAAAGTGACAAGATTGCAAACATGTTAGTGTCTTCAATACTTTATATAAGAAATTTAAATATAAGAATTTAAAATAAACAGCAAAAAGCAAGACAAGATTTTAGCTCTAGAAAGTTTTAAACATATTAAGGGCTCAAAAATGTGGGAAAATTGGATTTTGAATATTAAAACTCTGATATTGCACCAAAACTTTGAATCAATTATATGCTATGATGTGTCTCCCTGGGAGTGGAAAAATGATGTGGATTGGGTTTGTCTACACTTAATGTAGTGTTTAAGGGGTTTTCCCCCTACAGTTACTATAGAATTAAGGGGCATGTGTGAGGTTGTATTTTTTTTAATGGAGAAATGCTCCTATCCTCCTTAGTTTTTTTGTTTACACTAGCATACCAGGATCATTTTATGCCTTTTAAATAAATATTATTATAGGGCTCTGTTTGGACTTTTCACTGATATCTGGACTGGAGATGATGTTTTGGAATTATCTATATGTTATCTAGAATTTTAGGCTTTATTAACATTTTATTGTGGCAGTCTAGGCCTCTTTTCTAATTTCGGGAAAGAATGATTTTCTTCTTAGCTAAGATAATTTCTTTTGGTACGCAAGAACTTGCCTTTTCAGAACTAAACAATAGAGTATATTCTGAAAGTCTTTGAATGTGCCTACAAGTTTTAAGAAAGATACAAATCCACCTGGGAAAGGGTGTAACATAATGCATAAATTTGCCACTTGTGGAATGTTATCTAGAATCAATGTTTTCTATTGTTCAATTCTCACATGTAATCAGTGTCTTTTATTATTTGATCAGCTGCTTCCTGATGTCATTTGTTTCTGTACTCTATAAAAAGATTTGACTTTCCCTGTTAATAAATAACTATGGTACAAAATATAAATATTTGCCTATATTACTTGATTTATATTTTCATGTGGATGAAGAAGCTCCTTTGCAAAGATAAGGGATCCCTCAAATTAGGGATCAGATCCATGTTAAAACTGGGTTGCCTGATTTCTAGGCAACATAAAGTTAGACTTGAGTTATGAGATGAAGAGTTTTATATTTATTAATTAAGAAGTGAAGAAATTATGAAACTTGTGATGAGAGTGAGAAGTTACTTTCTTAGGGTTTTTTTACTCTTTTTCTTTTTTGCATCTTTTTTCTTTTCTTTTTTTCTTCTTCAGTTGGTATTATCTTTTATTGTTCTAACTAAAACTTTTAATAAAAATTATTTTAAAAGATAAAATTGAAAGGTATAGAAAGATAAAAGAAATAAACCGAACTGGTCAAATAAACCACAATTGCAATATTTAGGAAACAAGATAAGCCTTACCTTGCAGCCTCGCCACCACATTTGTCTTCTGAGCTGTTTGGATCTGTTACTAAAAGCTGTTGCGTTATCTGATAAGCTTTCTGCATCAGATAAAGAGACAGAGAAATGGAATTGAACTATCTACTATAGTGGTAAGATAAAGCTTTTGCCTCTACCCTGATTAAAAAAAAACCCCAATCAAGGGTCTTGAACAGATACAGAGAATTCTGCACAATTTCTTTCCTTATAGAAAATCCAAGAAAAACAACCAAGTTAGTTCTAGGTAGTTCTTGTTCAGCAATCGTTCAAAATTAGGACAGTGCTGAAGTAGGATTTAAAAATGGGTCCTCATGGTTGCAACTTTCAGTGTTCCTGCAGTCACAAGACTGCAATTCAGACGAATAGAGATTGGCTTGCAATTACAAGAACATAGAAATCTGTGCTCACGTGTTTGCCATTTGCAACCTTCAGTGCTGGCTTCTAACAAGCAATGGGGAAAGCAGCAGAAGATTGTGAATGGCAATCAGGATGTTGCAAACAAGCAGGATTTGTCTACAAGAGCAACTGGGATGGCCAGAACATAAGTCAGCTGGTCATGCAACATTGCATCTTACCACTGCATTGTTTAGCAATGGAGTTTTCAATCCCAATTACCATTGGCAAGCAAGGACTACATGTATATATTACTAACAAGCTCTCTTGTAAATCATTAGTTCTGTAATTACTATATGTTTGGAAATGAAGACAAAGTTGTTCAGTAGAACTTTTGAATTAAGATATATTGCTACTTATTTACTGGTTGTCACATCTTGATAGTTATTGTGGATGATTTTGATCTATTCCATTTTAATTTTTAATTTTCAATATTTATTATTATAACAAGTATATTTTAATGTACTTGACACTACAAGCCACCAAGAATTTTTTAATTACTGTGGATGGGAATGTAACAAAAAAGATCATTTACAGAATTGCATTCCAATAATAAAAGGCATAATCAAGGTAGTAAATCTCATGATGCCCTCTAGCAGGCTGTAATCTGCAACTGTAAGGGAGCGCTGACAAACAAGAGAAATGACTCATCTGTAGCACAAGAATGGGAAGTCTATTTCCTATGATTAGCTGTTTTTTGTCTCTCCACATTACATTTAGCAGCAAGGACTACCTTTTCATAGATCTATGAGATATTCAGAGCCATTTTTCTTAGAGAGCATGGTGAACTGAGCTTTTTTTTAAAAAAAAATCTCCCATGAACAAACTAGCTCTAAAACAGACACAACAATATCACTGTTATGTACCCAGGATCCCATGCATGCAACAGGGAACCTAAGAAATAAGAACAGATAATGAAAACCAAGTATGCTGAGATCAGGTAATATGAGAGACATGGTGTTCCTGGAACTCAGTTTCCCCTCCTAAAAGGGAAGAGGAAAAGTACCAACCTGATTTATCTTGCAAATCATCCAGCCGCTCTCCTCTCTCTATCACCTTGGTGATATTTTCTTGCATGACATCAATAACTTCATCAACCTGGTTTTGAACTCTGGTTTAAAAATATACATAAGGATGCATCAGATGACCAAGGAATTTACCATCAATACCAGAAAATGCTACTGACTGATATCCTGCAAGTGTAGTCTAGATGCTGAGTGGGAATGATGGGAGTTGTAGCCCAATTTATTCAACAGCGCCGAGTCTGAATTGAGTGTGATATAGTTAATATCAAATATTTTAGTGTGCAAAGTCTTTACATTCTTTATATAATTGTTAAAGAATGTACTGTAAATAGCAATATGTCAATTTATTTTTCAAATAGGCATCTGAATTGATAATTATCTGCCTAAATCCAATATTGAATCATGCTTAAGGCAGAACTTGAATTGAACTCAACTTATTGAATGAATTGAAAAAATTGCAAGCAAGCATGTAAAGAAAATATATCAAAGTATAATACTTGTTAGATCCCCACTAACCACACTGCTCATCCTTTCTTGAATTCTCAAGTGCACATCTATGCCCACAAGTTTCACAAGCAATATTGTAGATATTCTGGCATCTTTGTAGGTAAGAATAAGAATCTCGAATTGTGACTAAAAAAAAAAAGCATCACAACACTTGTTGTGAAGCTAATATACACTGATCAAACAGCATTGATAACCAAACCAGTTATTATTTTGTATACTGCAACAATCTAAATAAATTTATGGTCAAATCTGCCTTCTGTAGGAAGATAGCGGTACATAGAAATCATGATTTGCCTTTTAAAAGCAGAATGAGTTAGATGGATGTGACATATAGGAACTTGCAATGTCTTTGCAGTATTTTCCCTCCTTCATCTCTGACCATTAAAAAAAAAATACTGTCAGCCAGTTTTAAGAAAGGGGGGAAAAACATTTGGAAGCCAATGTACTTTTTGATAAGAGCAGAGTCAAGACTGGGCTAAGAGAAGTTTTTTCTTTAACAAAAGTAAGTTTCACAAAATACAGTAAAGAATTAACTTGTTCTTTCATGACTGACCAACAGAAAATGGCAAAGAAACAGTCAAAGCGGTATAAAATGCTTCTGGCATTCACAACTTTGTGCCTACCCAGACACAATGCCAGCTCCAAAAGCACATCAATCTCTTCATTACGCCTTAACAAGATATGAAACTCCATCCAAAACAGCAATAGCTCCAGATTAAAGAAACTCATTTAATAGTGTCTATAGTGTCCCATTTGGGTTTCCTACATGAAGACTTAGTTTAATAATTCACACTTAGTTCATCATTGCATCCAACATTCAAAACTTTCAGAGCATACATAGCATCCGTTAAAAAAAATACTGAGCTGGGGATCATCAATATAGTGATGATATTCATTTCTTCATTGGACTTCTACCAGTCAAGTTAAAACTAGGCCAAAATGTGACACTTCAAACTCACATTCCTAGTGTCTAGTAACCCAGATTCCAAACTGATAGGTTGTTTCCTGCATACCATCCCATCAAATACAACAAAGATTATAACAGGCAAAGGAAATGGCAATTAGTAACATAATTGGTCATTACTTCATTTCCTGTATTCCTCATTGCATAAAGCTGTGTTAGCAATTAGAGTGTCACATCTTCTATTGACACTACAAGAGAGATTCTTGGCATGTTGGGGAAAAGAATAAAACTAAAGCATAAAATAAGATGATAATACTCTTGACAGGGTGGAGCTCCTTGTCTTTAATAACTGTGATATGGAAATACATCATAATATCGCACTTTCTTTGCCTTTTTTATATATCACTGAGAGTGAAGGAATAAAAATTATGCATTTGGTCCACCAGCAGTGGTAAAAGGTACCTTGCTGGTGTCCGCACTTCCAACACTTTGGGTTTGAGTTAGGGTAAATTTTGGCGATCCTAGCTGGTGCTAGGTGCCACCTATAAATCATCTTATACTGGTTCTCCTTGTAAGTAGTTGCCTTGGTAAGTTTTATATTGTTGTTCCATATTTGATCCCATTCTTCCAAATTTATGTTTTTCCCAATATTTTTGGCCCATGCTAGCATTGGGCCTTTAACCACTTCTTCCATCAGGTCATATTCTACTAAATAGTTGTATATTTTAGCTAATAATTTATTATCTGTACCCATCCAAATTTTATCAATATCTTTGCATCCCATTTCTATACCGTATTGTTCTTTATCTTTTTTGTATCTTGATTTTATCTGTGCGTATGTCCACCATTCAACAAAAGTGCCCTGTTCTTTTAATTGTTCTAATGTTTTGAGGTTCCCTGCCTCATCTAGGATTTCTTTATATTTTACAGTTTTACCATGGTCCAGGACATTTGGGTAGATTATTGCCTCCATGGTTGAAAGCCAGCTGGGAATTTTAGTGTAGTGTTTTCATCTTATTTCTTCTCACGTTGACTTCAATATGTCCCTCAATTTATGTTTGTTGAAATGTGTTTTGGTTTTTTTCCCCGTTTCCCATAAATAGGCATGCCAACCCATCTGGAGATCATGCCCTTCTAGCGTTAGTGCTGGTGGACCTGCTCTCAAGCAAAAAAATATTGGAAGATGATTTGCAATTGGCTTTCAGAAATAATAGGTGAAACCTTTGAATTAGACCCTAAAACACTTCTCCTGGGAATCCTGAAGACGGAAATGGCAAAAAAGAAGAAATACTTGGCAGTGCATATAATAACAGCAGCAAGAATCGCTTTCGCTCAACAATGGAAAGAGAAAAATATACCAACTAAGGGACAAGTAATCGGCAAAATAATGGAATGTGCCGAGATGAATAAATTAACATTAGAAATTAATGACAGAGAAGATTCGGATTATTACAGCGTATGGGATAAGTGGTACGGGTGGTTAGAGAAGAGGAAATTGAAATAAAAAGGAAAGAGACCAGAGCAAGTACAAGAAATAGAAAAATGAAATAGTAAGAGAAGAGGTACTGTGGATGGTAGGAAATATAATAAGGCAAGGAAAGGTTACATGGGTAAGCAAAAGATATAATTTATGTATTTACTAATTTATTGTCAAAGATTATCACATATACATATGCTAAAAATGATATGTGAACAATTTTTTTTTGTTTTTTACCATGTAACTGGTTTGCAAAGATTATCTACTTATGTATAATATGTACAATTTGTATTTATTTCTTTTTCCATACTATGTAACTGGATGGATAAAATTGTATTATTATAATTTCTTACAATAAAACATTTTAAAAAAAAATTATGCATTTGGAACAGTCTAAGAATTACAGGCAGGCTGTCCTCTTCAGTTATAAAATATTTGCCCATATCCGATATATGTAAAAATAAATATATGCCTTTCATATATATGGAATATATATGGAAGCAGTTAAAAAAGAAACAAAGAAAAGCAGTTAGTGATTGTCTTGTTTAGCAAATGTTCAGTTATGACAGTGATATAACTCTGCAACTATTCCTTGCATTTATGACCTTTGCAGGTCTGTAAAACAAAGAAAGATCATAAGCACAGTCACAAATCAGTTAGCAGTCACTTCGCTTAATAACTGAGTTTTCACAACTAAACAAGGACTACAGTAGTTGTATTTCTAGGCGGCTACGGATTCTGTCCTGCGTTACAGTAAATATATAAGATGTTGGCTCAAGGGAATTAAACTGAAAAAGGTGCAATGAAGTAGGATAGTTTTTCTAATCCCCAACAAAAGTAACTATTAATTAGGACTTTGCCAAAGCATACAGCATAAATTCCAATTGTTACTCCGCTATAATTTGTAAAGTTATTATTTTCCTACTTTTAATTAATTTTCCCTATCACTTTGAGTTTATTTATTTATATTCTCCTGTGAAATTGTATAGTGAAAAGAATTTATGCACAAAGATAGAGAGACATTGTCTAAAAGATATATATATTTAAATATTAAAGTATTGAAAGAAATGTGACTTTTCCAAAAGACAATGTTTATTATTTTATGAACAGGCTCTAGTCTAGGAAACAGTAATTCATTTCACCTAATAATTTCACCTGATCGCAGAACAGTTACATTAATGGGACATGAAAATAAAGCAAAAATAGATTTTACTTGCCACAAAGTACTTACTGTCTGATCTTGTCATTCTTGGGTCCAAACCTTGGACCTGATGGCCCTCTCCTACAAAATGATTAAAGTTAAATTGTTACCGTTATCTCCTAGGATGAGTGGCAAATTATATGGCTGGTTAACAGACAGATATTTGAAATTTGAAAGCATTATATATTCAGAAGAAACAGCCCACTCCTGGAAGCTATGTAAAGACATCTGGCAGAGTTTTCAGCCTTACACTGAAGAGTTTGTAGTAACTATTACTGACAATCAATCACAGTAAGCTGTGCAATACTTTGCCTGGTATTTATAAGGAACCCTTGAGATCAAAGCACATAGAACAGGCAGAAACAATGGTGCATGAGACCTAGGATTTGATAGTTATCTCTATTCTGGTTTGGAGACACTTACAAGAAAAAGTCCTCTTCTTCATCTGAATCTTCCTCTAGGAGGTTTCTCTGCAAACACAAAAGATTGATATATCTATGAAAAAGAATTTTTCTACTAATGGGTATTTTCATTCAAAAAGAAATTTCAAAAGAATATTTCTAGACTGAATCATTAATCAATGTCAGAATTTAATGCCATTGACACAATGTATGGCAGTGGTCCCCAACCTTTTTGGTACCTGGGACCAGTTTTGTGGAAGACCATTTTTCCATGGGCCGGGAGTTGGGGTTGAGGGGTGAGTGCACAACCTAGATCATTCGCATGAGCAGTTTATGGTAGGATTTGCACTCCTATGAGAATCCAATGCCCAATGATCTGAGGTGGAGCTGAGGTGGTGATGTGTGCGCTGGGGAGTAGCTGCAAATATAGATGAAACTTCACTCGCTCACCTACTGCTGCTCACCTCCAACTATCTGGCCCAGTTCCTAACAGGCCATGGACTGGTAACTGGTCCATAGTTTGGGGGTTGGGGACCACTGATATATGGTATCTGATATCCACAAAAAGACAATACAAGACAGAATCATTAGGTCTTCCTTTTGAATAAATCATGTTATCGTGAATAAGCCCATCCACACATACGCCTACCTTCAAATTTTTAATCAGAATGCCATGAAAAATGTGTCACCATAGATAAGATGAACTGCATTTTTCATGGTATTTTGGTTAAAAATCTGAGGACTTATTTATTTGTGGATGGACTTGTGAGTATAGATGGGAAATATGTGTACTTTTAAAAATTATTACTGTATAAATACCCATGGATAAGTGCATTCACAGATAAGCCAAACCCAATTTTTTGGATGTATGTTGGCACCTAAAATCCTTTATCTGCAAGTGTATATGGTGCTCTGAAAAATTACTTTGAAAAGTAAAAATAATTAAGAGTGCCAATCTTGGTTTTGTCAAATACCTTATATAGTTTTGTTCTCAAGATTTAAAATAATATATAACCTGTTTCATTGCTTTTGCTTAATATTTCTAGTTTATTTTGCCAGAATTTCAATCTTTTCCCCTATGATCTTTTAAAAAAAATCCTTGGGTGAGGGGGAACTATCAACAGTTATCTCAATCTAACTGTACAAAATGTATACAACTCCCCTAATACTGTCTCATATTAAAGTGAAGACTGGTTTCACCATTGAATCAGTGGAGGATTGAATGGACCCTGCAGGTCATGTATCATCAAGGTCATGAATACAGAAAGGGGTTGATCTGAGTTCCAACAATTTGAGGAACAACAAAGCATTGAAATGAAAGTAGGTACCATCTCAGTGGGAAGGTAACGGGGACATGAAAGGAGCCTCCTCGGACATAACCTGGGCAACAGTGATGCCACTGGCTAACCCTTACAACTCAGAAGCAACTTGGTAGATGTTTTAGACACGAATGTAATAGCATCAGTTCTGAATTTGATAAAGAGCTGCTTTCTTTAAATATTATACAACTCTTAGCAATTATTTCCAAGAATCTTCTTGGAATTACTACAGCCATTTCATCAGGTCACACGTTTAAATCATACGACAATAACTACCTCCTATGCACTCACCCTCTCACTTTTGACTGACCCAGTAACATCATCATCATTGAGGTGGCGCTTGAATTTTGGAGGCATGTTTTCATAACAGTGCTATCTTTTTGTCCTAGAAGGAAAAAAAGACATTCTAGTCATTCTATCAGGTTTTAGTTCTCAAATTGTAAGAATTTAATGACTGGCTACAATGATGCCTGCATTAACACTGCAAAACAAATTATTACATGAAAGCAATATGAGGTCTGGGAATTTCCAGCATAGTTTAAACTATCATTTAATAATTCATGAATAGATTATTTTTAAACCACTGCTGAAATATTGTTCAAATCAAGGATTAATTACGTTCAGATTGTAAAACATATCCCTCTCCTAGCTATATAATGAGGATTAATTAAATCCCCATTAGTTCCTAAAGCCTTTTATGCAAGCACAATAAGTTTTGATAAAAAGATTTTAAAATATCACAGGTTTTGGTTCTGGTCCTATGAATGGAAAATATAAAGGTTATTTTAAAATAATTTCTTCTATCCCACTAATAAGATAATATCAACAATTCTTTAATCATCAAGACTTTCAAAGGGCTGGCTAGGAAAAAAAAGTTGGTTTTCTATATACTGAACTGAAAGGGAAAGCCTTTTCAATCTACCACTAGTTCCAATTATGCTTTTGTACTCCCACAGACACCCTTAAACACTTGAGCTAGGATTATTTTTCAGTCAAATTATTTGATAAATTTCATTTTCAAAAATGGTCAGATGTAAATTTACAAAGCCTAAAAGTAATGCTTTTCCTACCAATACTCCTCAGGACCTTGTGTGCAGAATATGCCTTTGATCTATTTCAAGTGTCCCCCAAAACTCTAATGTTGCATCAAAATACCATTTGCAAAATATTGTGAACCATTACATTACTACCATCTACAGTGTCTTGGATACTTAGATTCAGTGAAAAGACAGCACCGTAATTTGCTCACAGGTATCTCAGCATGGAAAGGAAAACATACTGTATGCTTTTGTGACCTACAATGGCCAGACACAGGGTGGCTTAAGGACAAACCCATTTTTCAATCTGAAGTTTAAGTAGCTTCAGGAGTCCCATCTTCCTTAATCTGCGCTGCCAGCATGGAATGCAGCCTTACTGCTTCTGCCCAATCGCCATTACACCTACTTCTATCATTCTTCTATACACAAGGCTACACAAGCTGGCCGTTCCTATGTCTTTTACTTACATTTCTATCCAATCCTACCTCTTTTAACATGTTTTGTTTTTTTTAAAAAAAAATCTTTTAAAAATTCCCCAAGCTTACAATGTCCCACCTCGACACTGGCTTTTAAATAAACTGCTCCTCCTCTATGAGCCCTTTCCTTCATCTCTCACTCGCGCGGGAGTCTTAGTTCTCCAGCTATCCACCCCGCTCTTCCCATAAGCCCCCCCACCCCCTCCGCGAGGCACTCGCCCTCTCCGGGCTGCGCAGCCTTGCCAGTTTCTTTCCCTATTGGCCATTTCGCCATTCCTGCCTCGCCGCCGGGATACTTGCTTTCTTTCCTCCCAAAGGGATCTTCGGCTTCCCACGAGCCAGCGCCCACCAAACTCGAGGGCCTCTTCTTATCATCCGCCCCCCTCGCGCCTTTATTTATTTCCTCGGCTCACCTGTTTCCCTTTCACGCCGGTGCGGAAATGGCCGGTCCGAGGAAGAGGAGGAGTTGTCGGCGTCGTCAGCTGTTGCTCCATCGATCGCTCGGCGCGCCTACTCAGGGGTGGAGCCGAGCGCCCAGGATATCGATGAAGGCGCCGATGACGTGAGCCCTCTCGGCTACCGTAGTAGCGATTCTCGCCTGCTGGATGGCGGGCGGAGCTGAAGCAGAAGGAAGCGGGGCGGGCAATCAGCGAGAGTGAGGTCTGGAACACTGAATGTCTTTCTTTTATAGCAGGTCTTCAAACTTGGCCGCTTTAAGACTTGTGGACTTCAACTCCCAGAATTCTCCAGCCAGCTATGCTTAATAAATTAAGGAAGCTATGCTGGCTGGAGAATTCTGGGAGTTGAAGTCCACAAGTCTTAAAGCTGCCAAGTTTGTGGGCCCCTGCTTTATAGCCTGTAATCTTCCTTCTGACCAATGGAAAAGGCGGCGTCTGTGTTAAGGGTAAATGGGTTTACTAATCCCGTAAACCTAGTTTGCTGAACTCGCCATGATCGACTTTCTTCACGTGACGTGTTAGAACTGCATTTCTACAGTAGCAGCATTGAGAGGATTTGGTAACTTGGACCTACGCAAAATATATTGTGATGTAGTGCAGTATATGAATCGGCTGTGCGGTTTCACTTGTATACCGACGAATAGTTTACTGGTTTGAGTCCATGAATGTAGAAGACACGTAAACAAATAAAATGGCTTTGTTATCCCTTTGTCTACTTTTTACTTTAGCTGTTTTTAATATTTTTTTATTTTTTTATTGTTAATCATTATGGTTTTTAGGAATTCATTTTAACTTGTAAACCGCCCAGAATCACTTGTTCTGTGAGATGGGCAGCTATTCAGTTTGCAGCATTATGATAGCTGATTTTTTTGGGTAGACGGGGTGGAGGGTGGAAATGGAATATTATACAAGTGTTTAAAAAGTCATCTGGAATTCATCTTTTATCCTGATTGAAAACTTAGTATTTCACCACAAATTTCAGGAACAGTAAGTAACACACTTAAAAAAAAAAAAAGATTTACTGAACATAATTTGTACAGACAGGAAACATGCTTATGCTTTAATTTCAATTTTATATTTTAAAAAAATATTTCACAGATCCATGTAGGTTAATTAGGACAAGATAGGCTCTCTGCTGAGTTGTGGTGTTGAACAAAATAGGTAGACAGCTCTTTCAAGGCTTTGTAACGATGAGAGAGAGAGTTTTTCACAGACTTGGGCAATTCAGCATATCTGCAAAAGACAACTTAGAACTTCACCATGAGAAACTGCAAAACCTACTCATCTAGAGCAGGTAGAATTATAAATGGATTAATTAAATTTACTCTCTATTTCTTGGCTTAAATGTTGAGTCCTAAATTAAGGAATGATTTGATCAAATATTCTCGGGAGATATGGGAATTGCCAACGGAACATCTGTACTAAATCCATTATTATTAAATAGAATAAAACAAAAGAATAATCCAAATGCCTGCTGACAAATACATTCCTAAATATTTAAGACAAAATTGGTATTTTGTAGAACAGAGCTTGCACACTTTTTGATACTTGAATGTACAACAGTGACTGGGTAATTTTACTGACCGATTATAACTAATGAGAAAATATTCCCTTACGTCTCAGTGTAGCCTTCTGGCTGGAAGCAAGGATCCCATCCAAAATCTCGAGGTCCTCTTGGTTCAACTATATGCCCCTATAGGGAAAAGAGATATTTAATGTTGAATTTTCAGAGTTGGGCCTTACATAAAAGATACAGTTCTAAAGGAGCTGGCAGATGTGATCTCAGAACTACCAAATCATATCTTTCAAAGATCCTAGACCACCATGGTACACAAGAGGACTGGAAAAGAGCTAATATGGTTCCCATCTTCAAAAAAGAAAAAAAATGGATCCAGGAAACTACAGATCTATCAGCTGATATCAATACCTGGGAAGATTCTGGATTAGAGACTCAAGTAATGATAATCAAGCAATAAATCTGTGAACACCCAGAGGCAAGCAGTTATAACCAGAGATAGGTTTGTCAAAAACAAATCAGACAAATAATATTTTATGACAAAATGACTATGTTAGTGGAACAGCAAAATGCTATGGACACAATTTACTTGGATTTTAGTGAGGCATTTGATAAAGTAGGCCACAATTTACTACTAGATTAAGATAGAAAAATTAGACAGCATCATCATCAGATAGAATAGTACCTGGTTGACTAGCTGCACTCAACATATAGTCCTTAATGGAACTGTATCTATATGGAGGGAAATATGCAGTGGGGTACCTCAAGGTTCTGTCTTAGGCCCAGAACTCTTCAATATCTTCATAAACAATTTAGATGAGGAGAAAGAAGGGGAATTTATCAAATTTACAGATGACACCTATTTGGCGATACCTATCTGGAGCCACCGCTCCAAAAGATAGGGTCAGGAAAGATACATAAGGGTCTCAACAGACTTGAACACTGGGCCCTATCTAACAAAATGAAATTCAAAATACAGAAAAATAAGGTTTTCATTTATTTTCATTTATTTCATTTATTAGATTTCTATACCGCCCTACTCCCGAAGGACTCAGGGCGGTGCACAGCCAAACAATAAAAACACATACAATACAAAATTTAAAAAATAGAATAAAATCAAATTAAATAATTTTGGCCCCGACAAATTTAAAACCCCAAACTTTTAAAACCAATTTAAAATTGAATATATAAATACTAAAAGATGTTTAAAATTTTAAAAATCTTTTATAAAAGAGGGGGAAAAATTAGGCCAGGCCGGCCTGGTGAAATAGTAAGGTCTTTAAGGCGCGGCGGAAGGTGCGCAGATCCGGGATCCTCCGTATCTCTGGGGGAAGCTCGTTCCAGATAGTAGGTGCCCCCACAGAGAAGGCTCTCCCCCTGGGGGCCGCCAGTCGGCATTGTTTGGCTGACGGCACCCGGAGGAGCCCCTCTCTATGGGAGCGTACCGGCCGGTGGGAGGCTATTGGTGGTAGTAGGCGGTCCCGCAAGTACCCGGGTCCTAAGCCATGGAGCGCTTTAAAGGTGGTAACCAAAACCTTGAAGCGCACCCGGAAGACCACCGGGAGCCAGTGCAGCTCACGCAGGAGAGGTGTTACATGGGAACGCCATGTCGCTCCCATTACCACCCGCGCGGCCGCACTCTGCGCCAGTTGGAGCCTCCGGGTGCTCCTCAAGGGGAGCCCCATGTAGAGAGCGTTGCAATAGTCCAGGCGGGAGGTGACAAGGGCATGAGTGACTGTGCGTAAAGAGTCCCGATCCAGAAAGGGACGCAACTGGCGAATCAGGCGAACCTGATGAAAAATCCTCCCGGTCACGGCCATCAAGTGCTCTTCTAAAGACAGCCGTGAATCCAGGAGGACGCCCAAGTTGCGAGCCCTCTCCGTGGGGGCCAATGATTCGCCCCCAATAGTCAGTGATGGTGTCAACTGACTATATCGGGACGTCGGAAACCACAGCCACTCAGTCTTGGATGGGTTGAGCCTGAGCCTGTTCCTCCCCATCCAGATCCGTACGGCCTCCAGGCACTGGGACATCACTTCAAGGGCATCGTTGGGGTGATCCGGGGTGGAGATGTACAGCTGGGTGTCGTCAGCGTACTGATGGTACTCCACCCCGAAACCACGGATGATCTCGCCCAGCGGCTTCACATAAATGTTGAACAGGAGAGGCGAGAGGACCGACCCTTGCGGCACCCCACATATGAGGGGCCTCGGGGTCGACCTCTGTCCCCCTGTCAACACAGACTGCGACCGGTCAGAGAGAAAGGAGGAGAACCACCGCAACACAGTGCCTCCCACCCCCAACTCTTCCAACCGGTGCAGCATGATACCATGGTCGATGGTATCAAAAGCCGCTGAGAGATCTAACAGGACCAGGACAGAGGAGCACCCCCTGTCCCGAGCCCTCCAGAGATCATCAACCAACGCGACCAATGCCGTTTCCGTGCTGTACCCGGGCCTGAAGCCCAACTGGAACGGATCCAGATACGTCGTTTCATCCAGGTGCTGGGGGAGCTGTTGCGCGACCACACTCTCAACAACCTTCGCAACAAAGCGAAGATTGGAGACCGGACGATAATTTACCAACATTGCCGGGTCCAGGGAAGGCTTCTTGAGGAGAGGCCTCACCACCGCCTCTTTCAAGGCAGCGGGAAAGTCACCCTCACTCAACGAAGCGTTTATAATCCCCTGGAGCCAGCCTCGTGTCACTTCCCGGGAAGCCAGTACTAACCAGGAAGGACACGGGTCCAATAAACAAGTGGTCGCGTTCAGTCTACCCAGAATCCTGTCCACGTCCTCAGGGGTCACAGGATCAAACTCATTCCAGATAACATTCTCAAGACCTGCCCCTGTCTCTCCCCCTGAGACTACCCAGTCGGAGTCCAAATCTTCCCGAATCTGGTTTTAGTCTTAGGCAAGAAAAATCAGATATACAGGTACAGATTAGATGAAACTGACTCAATAGCAGTAACTGTGAGGGATCTTGGGGTCCTAGTGGACAATCATCACTTAAACATAAGCCAACAATGTGCAGCAGCAACCCCAAAAAAGGCAACAGAATTCCTAGGTTGCAGTAACGGATAGAATCAAGATCACGTGAAGTATTAGTACCGATTTATAAAGCCTTAGTAAAATCACACTTAGAATACTACATCCAATTTTGGTGACCATTTTATAAAAGTACAGAATGTGGAAAGTGCAGAAAAAGCAATAAAGATGCTTAGGGGGCTGGAAGCTAAAACATACAAAGTTGCAGGAATTGGATTTGTCTAATCTAGTGAAAGGAAGGACTAGGGGTGAGATGACAGCACTGTTCCAATATTTCAGGGGCTGCCACAAAGAGGGTGTCAACTATTTTCCACAGCATCTGAAGGTAGGACAAGAAGTGGATGGAAATTAATTAAGAAGAGAACCAACCGAGAAACGAGAAATGTCCGGACAGCACAATTAATTAAAAATTAATTAAAAAGTTTCTTTTCCTATGCATTAGGTACAACATTCAAACCAGCAAAGGAAGAAACCTGACAAAGAAAGAAATCGGCAAAATAAATAGATTAATATTTCTGAAGCCATTAAACAGGATGGATTTGATTTAAGTCACAATTTAAATCATTTAAATTACTAGTAAAAAGGCTTGATTTAAATCAACTCAATTTAAATCAAAATTTTTAAAGAGCAACTGTCATCTCTGTCCCACAGTGGCGGCTCCTCTGATGTGCTGTTGACTCACCAATAGTCCAAATATTGCAGAATATACAGCCTTGTTTATTTATTTATTGAATTTATATTGCCGCCTATTCACCCATGGCGATTCAAGGCAGTTTACAGAATATAAGACCACATTTAAAACAATAAAAACTAACAAAAAGAATCAAATAAATTAATATAGTACAACATAACAAAATCACCCCCCATCTCCCACCCCAGCAACAGCAGATCACACAAGCCATTTAATGGGCTCCATCTTGCTCTGGGTTCTCAGGCCCACTGGCAGAACAGGTCTTCAGCACCTTCCGGAAGAGTATTAGAGTGGGGGCCATTCTAATTCCTGGGGCACTGATGTTCCAGAGAGGGAGCTACCATGGAGAAGGCCCTTCTTTTGGGTCTCACCAGGTGTATCTCCCTCAGGGATGGGACCCGCAACATTCCCTGCCTTCCCGCTCTGATGGGTCGGATAGATGTACCTGGCAAGAGATGGTCCCTCAGATAACTTGGTCCCAAGCCATGAAGGGCTTTAAAGGTGACAACCAGCACCCTGAATTCCACCTGGAAGCAAATCAGCAACCAATGCAGCTCCCGCAGGAGAGGTGATATATGTGCACAGTGTGGTCTGTACAAAACCATGTGGGCCACTGCATTTTGCACCAACTGGAGTTTCCGGATGCTCTTCAAGGGCAGCCCTATGTAGAGCGCACTGCAATAGTCAAGACGGGAAGTGACTAGGGCATGAGTAACTTTATGTAGGGACCGTTGGTCCAGGAAAGTGTGTAACTGGCGCACAACCCGCAGTTGCGCAAAGGCCCTCCTGGCCCTGACCGCCACCTGCTCCTCAAGCAGGAGTCGTGAGTCCAGGAAAACCCCTAGATTACACACAGGGTCTGTTTGCGGTAGTGCCACCCAATCCAAGACCAAAGGTGGCAATTGTCCCTGAGCCAACGAACCACAAACCCAGAGCCACTTGGTCTTGCAAGGGTTGTTTCAAACCATTGCTCCCCATCCAGCCCCTAACAGCCTCCAGGCACTGCGAGAGGGAGGACACGGCATCACTTAACTCATCATGGGCTGAGACATACAGCTGAGTATCATCAGCATATTGGTGATATTTCAATCCATGGTGACGGATGATCTCACCCAGTGGCTTCATATAAATTTTGAACAGGAGCGGAGAGAGTACCAAGCCCTGCGGAACCCCATAAAGCAATGGACGAGGGCTGGATCTCTCCCCTCCTATCAACACTGACTGAGAGCGGCCACAGAGGAAGGAAGTGAACCAGGATAGCACAAGGCTTCCCACTCCCATCCCGAAAGCTGCCAAGAGGTCAAGTAGAGCAAGGATGGATGCACTACCCCCATCCCACTACCCCCTGAGATCATCCAAAAGTGCAACTAATGGCATTTCTGTCCCAAATCCAGGGCTGAATTCTGACTGGTAGGGATTGAGATAATCCATTTCATCCAGAAGCCTCTGGAGCTGCCATGCAACCACACCTTCTCGACAACCTTCCCCAAAAAGGGAAGACTGGAGACAGGTCGGAAATTATCCAACTGGGTGGAGTCCAGCGATGGCTTCTTAAGAAGAGGGCAGACCACAGCCTCCTTAAAGTGCTGGGGCACCGCCCCCTTCTGTAGGGAAGCATTAATCACTAACAGAGTCCACCCGCCTGTCACCTCCTGGAAGCTTTCACAAGCCAGGAGGGACATGGGTCTAAAACACAGGTGCTTGCGCGCATACTCCCTAGAATCCTGTCCACTTCCTCGGGAGCAACAGGGTCAAACTGTTCCCAGATAACAGGGTGAGAACCTGCCTCAGGGGCTTCCACCGGACTAGCAACTACACCGGCATCTAACTGGGAACAAAGTCGAGCGATTTTGTCTTCCAGAAAATCTGCAAATTCCTCAGCGCGCCTTCAGGTGGACCTCAATCACCTCCTTCCCCTGGAGGCAGCGGCTCACCTTAAAGAGGGTCGCTGGGCGATTATCTGCGGACGCAATTAGTGTGGAGAACTATTTGCACTTTGCCGCATGAATCGCCACGAGGTAGGCCTTAGTAACAGCTCTTACCCGTGTTCAATCGAGTTCATCCCCTGTCTTCTGCCAGCGGTGCTCTAGACATCTTCTCATGCATTTCATCCCTCTCAGTTCCTCTGTATACCATGGGGCAGAGAAAGGTCGCATGGGTGCAATCCTATCCAGAGTGTCAGTCACCTTCCTATTCCAAACAGTGACTAAGAGCTTGGTTGGACTGCACAGTATTCATGCTACGTAAAATAAATTATTAATGTATCTTAAATAACAAACTATCTTTAGATAGATTTTTATTCCAAAAGCATTTTATTAAAATAAATTTAATAAAAATAAAAAAAATCCAATTTAAATTTTAAAAAAATCCAATTTAAATAAAAATATTGATTTTTTTATTTTTTAAAAAATATTGATTTTTATCCACCCTGCCATTAAATGATACGTAGCAGGATGTGAATACTAGTGCACAGAATCAGGACTAGTCAGCTTACGGTACATGCCCTCTATGTGGCCGTCTACACCCCATTTGTGACTGTTCAGAAATTTAAGATGCATAGCTACAATTCAACAGCACAAGCAGCCATTCTGGCAGGGAAAACTTTGTTTCTTTTCAAATATTAATCTGTCCCTGCAAAACTAAAAAAAAAAAAAAACTGGCAAAAAACTAGCTATTTTGAGAAATGCATTTTTCATTTAAACCCTTTTTGCAACATCATCAGATAGCCTTTGCAACAGTTCAGGAGATTAACCTAGTAGAAGTTACCTACCCAGCCCTAAAATGAGAATGCACAGGATTCTCATCCTGTGCACTCCAGAGGATCACTCCAGATGATACCATTACCTTTCACTTCCAACTCAACTCAGAAATGTTTAATAAGTACAGTTACTTTTATCAAGCAGTGATAATTCTGTTCACCCATTCTAGAAGAAGTACACTCATAACTAAGCAGGCAGCTGCATGGAGTGACAATAATTAAACAACTTAATTTAAAACCAGGAATTTGAAAACAAGAAGCTGCATATCTGACACTGCTGTAAATGTACATAGAAATATATCCCACTACTATCAATCACATTACTTTTGCACAGCAAACCAACCAACTTATCTTCCTTCATTCCTTCTCACCTACCTACCTATACTGTTTTATATTTGCTATAAAATAAGTTTCGTTACTTCTCCCCATATGTAATAGCACCAGCCTACTTATGGGCACTAATCAAGAATGAGATAACATTGTTGAAGCACTTGGACTACGTTTAAGATGTTATGTATGAATGCTGAAAGTGGCTGTTATTATGCTAAGAAAAGGAAATAGAGTTCAATTCCTCAAGTCGTTTACTAACACAGATAACTAAACATTGTCATACGCACTTGAGTCTGGCCTTTGAATAACTTTACAGGATCATCTGGATTTCCAGTGCTGAAAGCAAAGGTGCAGAGAGCGTAAGCAGATTTATCTTCAAATCCTGCTAACAGTTTGTAGAGACCTAAGCAATAAGAAAAAAAAAGTCACAATTTCTTCTTCAGTAAATTTTGCTTGATGGAGGGAGAGATGTGTAGGACACAAAATGGCAGTTCTTATGTTTTGGAATTTGATCAGTAATCCATATGTCTAATGTGTTTGATATATATCAAACAAAAACCAATAGGACTAGTAGCTTTTCTATTCAAAGGACATAATCCAGTTAAAAATTCAATGAGTTCTTTTCTGCTCCTGTATATATGCTTGTGGCAGAAGAAATATTTTTTATCCACCAAAATAAGGGCAAGCAAAAATATTTAAAATCATCATTTGTTTACTATAAACTCTTGCCTTTATGAAGGCTAAAACAGATCTAAGATATGGAACATTAGGACCAATTCTGCCAAATAGATACTTTAATATGAAATCAGACAAAAACTTAAAGCCTTTTTAATATTTTACAAGTTATCCTAGCTTTCTACTGGAAAATATCATTCAAAGCAGAATGGAATAGGACAGAAAGGGTCTGCAAGTACAAATCAAGAAGAGAGGATGGAAGAATGGTAGCACATAGAACACTGAAAAGTAAAATCATCAGGAATAAAACAATCCTATTTTAAAATGGAAATAAAAAGAAATGTACCGATTGCATAATCAATATGGATTATGGCAAGGCCAGTGCTGGCAAAACAGCACCATTCAACATTTGAGTAACGCAGACTATTTAATGAAGGAAACAGCCCAATCCCAGAAGGAAGTTTATGTGAAAGAAAAGACTGAGTTACCTTCTGGCTTTAGCTTTTCTAGGAACCATTTTCTGAAACACAAATACAGGCACAAATCATATTTTTCACTATCATAAGAATAATAACACTTGAATATTATTCAACAAGCAAGGCAAGACCAAAATTATCTGTTAAATAAATAAGTTACCAAATATTTAATCCAAATAACAGCTCCACTTTTGTACAAGAGTTCCAAGAAAATGTGCAGTTTAAAGTAGGACTATTAAAATCTCATAAAAACTAATGAACAGAAATAAAATAATAAGTAAAATACAGCAAAAATATAACAATTAACAGTGAAAACATCAGCAAATTCTTGTTCAGCAAAACTGATAACAGTAACAGCGTGCTTGTACTTTATTGTCCTCCTTATCAGAAATACAAGAAATCCAAACATAAAGGCAAGAGTTTATAGTGGATCCCTCTTTTCTTCTTGCATCACAATGGGAACTAAAACAAAATGCAAGCAGAGCATTTCTTATTTAATAACCCAGCTGGATTAGGCAAAAGATCATCCAGTTCAAGATTCTGTGCCATACTTTGGCCAATGGGATCCAGTTTCGATACTCACAAGCCTGGGTGGTGGATGACAGTTGCTTCTTAGTAACCAACATTTAATTCATGTTGCCCATGATTCAGTAGGTGTAAATGGTCATCAGTATCAGGAAGGATCGATATATTCTCTTCTATGAAATTGCCTACTCCTTTTTAAAACTGTCCAATAGCTGCCATTAATACAATAGTTGGCAACAGCCATTGCAGTTTAACTATGTGTTGTGTACAAAGGCATTTTCTTCTCTCAGTACTGAATCTTCCTATAGTTTCATTGGATGACCTCAGGTTTTAATATGGTGAGGAGAAAACATTGGTCTATCCATACCATATATATTATGCATCGTTTATATACTCCATGTTTCTTTTTATTCTCCTTCATTTCAAATGACAGAGCCACAATCAGAATAGTCTTTCCTCACAGGAAAATAATTGTGATTTCCTTTTTTTCATACGTTTCCCAATTTTGTCATTCACTCATTTTTGTGCACTTAAGTCAGTCCTGCTTTTTGGCAATTGCCTGGGCAAGTCCTTGAGATTTTTTAAAAAAATATTTACCATGGTGGTCATCCTAGAGTTTAGAAAGAAGCTAAAGTCACCTAAATTAGCTTTGTGCCTAAGGCAGAACTCATGCTTTTCCAGTTTCTAGCCTAGTGCCTTTACTCCTTTACCAAACTGAGTCTCTAATGTTGTAATATCTGTTTTTTCCTCCAGAAATGTTCACAACACTGAACTGTACAAGGGAGGGAGGAGGTAGTGGTGAAATCTAAAATTTGTTACTACCGGTTCTGTGGGCGTGGCTTGGGGGGGGGTAATGTGACTGGATGGGCGTGGCCTTTTTTTTTTTTACTTTTAAAACCATTTTTTCTACAACCTCTTCGCCAAAGAGGTTGTAAAAAAATGCTTTCAAAAGGCTCTGACGATCAGGCAACTCGGCTTGGATCGTCAGAGGCATTTAATAAAAAAAAAGGGTTTTTTTCTTTTAAAAGCCTTTGACGATCCCAGCTGAGCCGCGCGATCATCAGAGGCTTTTTTTTTAACTTTTAAAAGCATTTTTTCGGCTTAAGAGGTTGTAGAAAAAATGCTTTTAAAAGTAAAAAAAAAGCCTCTGATGATTGTGCGGCTCAGCTGGGCATGGGGGGATGGGGGCAGGGATTTTTGCTACCAGTTCTCCGAACCACCCGCCTCCATCGCTACCGGATCGGGTGATCCGGCCCGAACCAGGAGCATTTCACCCCGGGAGGAGGCTTTTTAATAGTTCTAAATATCAAAGCACTCAGAAAATAACCAACACATATCTAGACCTCTGCTTTCTCTGCTTTCTTTTTTAAAAGGCTTGTAATAGGGATGCAAAAAAGACAATAGAACTTTCAATAGAACTAGATAATTAAGATAAACATAAATTCCTTTATGCCTAATATTCCTTCTCACCTGTTTTACCTCTAACCTGCAGTATTTTCTTTTCTCCAATTATCAGCTATCCTCTCAGCAAATTACTGGAGTCCAACTTACATATATGGCCCTGGGAGACCTCCAAGAGCAGTGAAACACAAACAGGTATCTTCCACTATAACTGGTCCCTGAATCTGTTAAAGAAAAATAATAATAAAACAACAAAAGAACAATGAAAACCTAAATTAATTTTTTGAAGTAGTTCCACATATTGTAAATAAAGCTTTTTAAAAATTTTAGGCAACTTCTATCCCAAGTTAATCTCTGACAGGAATAATATAATTTAAAGATTTGTTGCAGAAACCACTTTTAGGAATGTATATAATGTAGATGCCAAATGGATATAAACAGAATGGCCTCATAGTTGGAGCTCAGCATTTTTAAAGATGACTGTGACAAAATGTAATCAGAGGTAACACAATGTCCAGTGTTCCAATATTTGCCACAAAAATGAGCGGGTCATCCTATTTTCTAAAACACTAAAGGCAAGACAGGAAACAATGGATGAAAACTAATCAAGAAGAGAAATAACCTAGAACTAAGGAGAAATTTACTTACAGTTAGAACAATTAACCAGTGGAACAGCTTGCATTCAGAAGTTGTGGATGCTCCATCACTGGAGGCTTGTCTGGAATGGTATAGGGCCATGATGGTGTACCTATGGCATGCGTGCCACTGCACCTGGAGCCCTCTCTGTGGGCACGCAAGCCATTGCCCAGCTCAGCTCCATCGCGCATGCGTGCGTGCCTCCTGCCAGCCAGCTGATTTTTTGGTCTCTGGCACAGGGCGCATGCGGGAGATGCGTGTGTAGTCGCACGTGCATGCATGGGGGGAGCAGCGCCCCCTCCTGTCCCCAAATGTTTTTTGTCCCAAGAGGTTTCAGGGAGGCCTGCCAGGCCCAAAATGGGCCACCAGGGGTGTGTGGAATACCCCCCCCCATGGCCCGTTTTTGGTCCCAGGAGGCTTCAGGGAGGCCTACTAGGCCCAAAATGGGCCACAGGGGGTCGCACGCACATGTGCCGGGTGGGGGGAGGTCGCGCGTGCATGTGGAGGGGAGCGTGTGCGTGCATGGGGGAAAGTCAGCGTGCATGCGTGGGGAGGCAGGGCATGCAGGGGGCACTGCATTATGGGTGTGGGCACACGCGCGCACGACCCCCAATGCTGCCCCCGCTTTTGGCACATGACGGCAAAAAGGTTAGTCATCACTGGTATAGGTCTCCTGCTTGAACAGGGGATTGGAATAGGAGACCTCCAAGATCCTTTCCAACTCTGTTCTCTTAGCAGCAAGAGAAATTGCAGATTAATCAGCTACATGGGATTCATAATTATATGTAACTGAAATTTTTCTACTATTTTTCAAGTGTTACAATTGCCCTAAATTGAAACATGCAATTGAGTCATTGGAGTTAAGAGTTACTAAATATAATTCTTATTATAAATATAAATATAAATATAAAATGCATGATAGTCTGCTGATTTCTTGTAGATGTTTTTTAAAAAAATATGGACAATAAAAAGAGGAGACATTAGCAGAATATGCACAAGTCAAAAACAGTATAATATAAAGAGTTCATATTGTACTTTTTTGACCCTAGCCAAACATTAAACATTCTTTCTGGAGTCAAAACGGCTTGTACGTCTCAATGGAATATACAGCAAAATTTATCTGAGCATAAATTATAAAATTTTCCTGGGTTTCTTGGTGCCTTACATAATGAGCTAACTAAAGGAATATTTCAACCTGCTTAGCTGCTTCCAGGCACTTCTGGGTAGAAATATCATCAGGCTCCCCTTGGTACTCAGGTACTACAAAATTTTAAAGAAAAGTAAGGTTAGTGGTGATCAGTAGTTTGCTAAGGTACCAGACAAATGGAAACATGAACTCACGGTCTATTTTCTTTGCAACCAATTTGTATGGAAAGGAGTCACCTAGAATCTGAATCACCTGCAAGATAAAGAGAAGTAGTTAGTTTTGAATACTAATAAGCTTTCACAAGTTACATCTCTTAGCCCATATCTTGGACAATGTAGCAGTGCCTTTATTATGAACTATGTTACTCTGAGAAGCCCAAATGCCACATTCTCTTTTCATATTTCAGAAAATTGTTAAAAACTTCCTACTTCATCAAGGATTCATCTACACTGATTGTGGGCACTCTTCTATGCATGTGGTGGTTTTTCTACTTTGCTTTTATTTTCTTCTACACCGCCAAGAGTTATTGTTACAAGTATAGGATAAAGACATTTTCTTCTGGGGAGGTATTTCTGGACAGGAGTGGTGCGATGGCCTAGAGGTGGAGCTCTCACCTCACAATCAGGAGGCTGTGAGTTCAATCCTAGAGGCAGATATTTGTCTCTCTGGGCACACTGAGAATATATCTACTGAACAAACTCTGCATTGGTGACAGGAAGGGCATCCGGCCATTAAAACAGCTAGCTCCATTCAGTTGTCCAGATTCCACCCTGCAAGGGATTATGGGGTCGTTAAATGAAGATGATGGTATTTCTGGACTGACAGTTCCTAGTGACATCAATCAAAAAAGTTTTCCTACTGGATTATTTTCTGGATTTAAACGTATAAAAGTGGGGAAACACAACAGTGCTACAAATTGAAAATACTAATGGCTAAATCTATATAACGGATGGCTTAGACTTATAACATCATTACTTTCCACCAGTGTTTGCTAGGATTGCAAATATTCAGACAACACTAAACCGGTAATAAAGAGGTACAGAAGTCTTGGTTGTCCAGACTTTTGTAACTCAGAATAGGTAATCCAAGCATTGCAGAATTTTGTTTTAGCGCTGAAGCAATCAATAACGCCAATTCTCATAAATAGAACTCATGTTCTACATGAGATACATAGAAATCCCAACTCTTGCAAGGGCTGGCCCGTTTATTCGTTAGCGAAGAACAGCTTTTCTCAATCTCGGCCATTTAAGATGTGTGAACTCCAACTCCCAGAATTCCCCACAACGCTGCCTGGGAAATTTTGGGAGCTGAAGTTCACACATCTTAACGTTGCTGAGATTGAGAATCGCTGCCCTATAAGTATCAAGTTTACTATTCGCAGCAACAGAAAAACAGCTAAACACTAGCCAGTGCCATCACCCATGCGCTTTGTAAACGACGGCAGAAACCCACCTCCTCCAGTTTCTTAACATTGCCGGTGACAAACACCACGCTCCGGCCGGCCGCCGGTATCATCGCCATCGTGCTCTTGACGCCTGCGCAGTTAACGTAAACAATCAGAAATCCTCAAGGTCCCCCTGCGCAGCCTTTCACTCCGAAGACAAGCAAGCAAGCAAGCTTTGACGGTATACGATGAATGACGCTAAAGAAGGGAGGAACCTATTGCAAACCCATTGGACGTAAAAAGCCAAGATGGAAGCCTTGGCCAACCAATGAGCTTTGAACGTAGAGGAAGGACTCGGAGAGGAACAAAAAAAGTGGGCGGATGAAGACTCCGAGGGCACTTCCGGCTTGGGTTGTCTCCCCTCCCTCCCGGCTTCTGGGATCGCCTTCTCGTGGCTTTAGCCATGGAGGCGTTGCGGTTGCTGCCGAGAGACGGTCGAGACTTCGCTTCGTCGGAGTATTGGGACCGATTCTTTCGGAAGCGAGGCGAGCGCGCCTTTGAGTGGTACGGGGAGTGGTCAGGACTCGGACCGACTTTGGGGCGGTATCTGCGCCTGCGGGACTCGGTGAGACGAGATAAACCGGAGGAGAAAAACAAAAGTTAGGGGAAAGGAGAGCACGTGGGCAGGGCATAAACTTTATTCGGTGGAGGCATTTCTTGGCTCCGGAGGAGTTTTCATTACGAGAGATCAGACAAACCAACTTTCGGAGCGACATTCGAGTCACTTAAATATAAATTAGCCAGCCTGTTTTATGTCTCTGGCTGCTTTAATCTCTTGGATAACTGCAGTCTTCACAGAAAAGATATTATTTCTTCTCCATCCACCTCAGTCGTTACACCTATGTAGACTAAAATAATAAAGGGTTAAAAATAACCTTTTGCCTTATGTCTTTTAAGTTATAAGCCAAGGGGTAGGCTGAGTTTTTTTATTCATCATGTAGGAAGTCAGGAAGTCTTTTAGTTGAAATATAAAATTGCTTCAAATGTCTTACTTGATCTACAGTATGTGATCTATACGTACAATTGATTTAGTGTAATATAATATAAATATCCTTTTATTCCTGTTCCACTTTCTGCATATGTGGATAAGACATTATGGGTGCTAACTTCTTTCTCAGCCCTACTTTAAGCTTTTAAAATTAAATTTTAAAATTTTAAAGTATGGATTTTGCAAGGACTCTAAAGAGAGCTTTCATTTTGATATGTTAGGGTGTAAACTTCCAACTTTTTCCAAATTGACCTTACTAAGATTATATTTCTCTTCATTAGTTTCATGGCCTTTATTTTAAAATATCTAGTGAAGTGTATACAAATTATCTAGGTTCTACTTTCATTTTAGTTTCAGTATGTTTTACTTACTTTGAGGGCCAGATGCTACAACTCTTTGTATAAGCTCCCTGAAAAACCCCTATGCTAAGGAATAATTTTGACATCCCTAAAAGGAACGTGACGTTTCTTCCATGCTTTTCCACTAGATTCTTGTTGTTGGCTGTGGTAATTCAGAACTAAGTGAGCAGCTCTATGATGAAGGCTATCACGATATCATCAGTGTGGACATTAATGAGCGGGTTGTTAAGCAGATGCAGGAACGCAGCATGCAACTGAGACCCAAAATGACCTACATGGTAATGGATGTACTGCAAATGGATTTCCCTGATGAGCATTTCCAGGTGGTGTTTGATAAAGGCACTCTTGATGCTCTCCTGACTGATGGAGAAGAAACCACTCTGAAAAGAGCTGAAAGAATGTTTGCTGAAATTGGTCGTGTCTTGCAATTCGGGGGGCGTTACCTATGTGTCTCCTTGGCTCAGGCACATGTATTGAAGGCAGCTGTGGAATATTTCTCTCAGGAAGGTTGGATGGTTCGAGTACATCAAGTCCCTGGCCAGAAAACAGGCACCTCAGACCAGGAATTTGCTTTGCCTGTCTTTGTTTATGTTATGACAAAGATAAGACCAGTCCCTGGCTCAGTTTTATGTATTTTGGAGCTCTGTACTGAAGCACAAGAGAAACCTGCCCGGTTCAAGAACAGTGAGCATCTAATTGATGCAGTGAAGGAGAGACAACACTACTCTCTGCTGTGGAATCAACTCAATAAGAACTCTAATGTAGGGACCATCTCTCTGGATCTCTGCAGCAAAGACACTGGCCGAGCCCGGTATACTTTACATGTAGTGCATAACTCAAAGGTGAAAGTGTCACAGGACAAACAATTTGCCATCTTTATCAGTGAGTTAATGTGTTTCTTATTCAGCCCACTATATTGGAGATCAAATACAATTCAAACAACCCAAGATTCTATCTTTAGATTCTCTTCCTCAAACGTTGCTAATATTGTTGAGCAAATTTTGCAGTTTTTTTTCAGGTATACCGAAGAGCAGTATTTAGGAAGGTAGCAAAATCTATTCAAATATTTATGGGACTGGTGAGTTTGTCAGTGCTAATTTGCAAGTAGCCTTTAGGATTTTTTTCTCTCTATGAATTTACCTTCTTTCATCCCCAAAGAAGAAACTAGCAACTTTTGAATAGGTTCATATCAGAAAGTTCATATCAGACAGGAAAAAATAGTTAAAAATGATTAACATTCTGTATCATATTATTTTTGAGTATCAATTCATTTTCTGATGCTTGATATTCTAACTCACAAAATAGAAATTATCAAAATAATAATTGCTGCTGTTTCTAACAAATGATGATTTTTAAATATTTTTGCTTGCCCTTATTTTGATGGCTAAAATATTTTAATATTCCCAGCATTTGCTTATAAAACATCTTGAGTTGTGACCATACTTTCATCTTTCCAATATATGATTAATTGTGAATAATTGAATATAATATATATTGTTCTAAGAAAGTAGTGATCAAAGCTTTATATAAGGATAAATATTAAGAATCATGGTTAACAAAGTAAATTACCAATAAACTGTAACATGAGAACAGAAAATTTGTTCTGCTTTACATATCACATGAAATTGAAATATAGAATCTGTGCACTGAAAGGTCTATATTTTTGATGAGGCACAAATCCCTTGTGTTGCCTGATCCAGTACCACAGGGCAGAGAAACTGAGTGGCTCTTTGGGACGGAGGAGGGACGGAAGCAGTTGGCTGTGAGTGCAGGATTTTGGCGTCTGGTAACTGTGGCCTTACATAGAAATCAACACTATGACAACATGGGAGCCATCCAGGCAGAACTGTCAGAAAAAGTGATGGAACTGGCCCCCGCTGGGCTTCCAGCCCAGCAGCAGGTAGGTCCGTTTAGTCCTCTAATCTTCTCTAGCAGTGACCACTGAATACCTAGGGGAAGCCAATAAGCAGGATGAAATTATAGTAGTGCTTTCTTGCTGATACTTTTAGCAACTAATATTCAGAAGTTATGTGATTAAAAGCTCTAGGTATTTTTTTTTCCTCCTTGAATTTTTCAGTGATGATGTGATGGCTTCTTTGAGCAATGCTGTATGAATTTGAACACCTCTTTGTATAGCAGAAACAAAATTAATTTGTTCCATGATCTATCTTCTGCAGAAACAAAGGCTACTCAGGACCTCTTGGCTATTGCTGCTGCTAGAGGAGGGAGGAACAGCAATCAGCTGTCTTGGCCTAGTACTTAAACTTCAGTTTGTGTGTGATTGAAAATTACAGATACCTTAAACGTTTTAGGAAGTTTAGGTGATGAAGAGAGCTTGATACTTAAAATAAAATTGGCATTGCCTTGTGCCTATAAGAATAGCAAAAACATAGTGTCAATTTTTTTTTTTTTTTTTGCCATCTCAGTATTGGTTCTAGCAAAGATTACCACAAATCTAAGATCCTAGAAAGTGGTGATCATAGTTCAGGTAGGCAGAGTATATGGTATTTATAATATGTTATAATATAATATTTATAATTTATATTCTGTTTCCCTGATCTTTAAAGAAACTCTGTGGGACAGTAGCATCATTAGATTGCCTTCTCTTGCAGGTGCCATTTCTGTCTGTGGATGGAGACATTGGGATCCGTACCATCCAGCATAGTGATACTAGTCCTTTTAGTGGGGAGTATGTTATTGAAGATGTCAAAGGAGGTGGTGCTTGCTATTTCCGTCGCCTCATCTTCCTCAACAACAGGAATATAGTGCAGTCAGAAGCAAGGCTTTCATCCAGGGTATCCCACAAAGGTGAAATTAAAGCTGTAGCTACCAACTATGGGCTGCTGTCCTTTAGAATGGGGTTGCAAGGAGGCCTAGTACAGGTGGGAGGCATGTACTGCACAGCCCCACTTTTCTCTCCAGCTTTCTGTGGATCAATTTAAGAAAATGGTAGAAAGAAGCGGGCTAATAAGGTAACACAAGCCGTAAGGCAATGTTTTGAATTATTAAGTACAATATGCATTGCTGTCCCTCCTATTTAGCACCTCATATTTTAAGATGTGGAAATCCTTATCAGTCTTCTCTACCAGATGAATTTATGGTCCTTTGAATGTTGTTCAGCTGTTAAGAATCCCTGACTACTACTTGTCTGTCAAGAGTTATAAATCAGCAACATCTGGGTGGACATTATCTATGTACAGCTATTTAGTGAACAAAAATGAATTCCGGCCTGCTTTGAAATTAATAAGTTGTTGAAAACAAAATGATTAGAATGGCTATTTTGGGAGAAAGAGATAGAATTCCAATCTTGACCCATTGTGGGGAAGTGTCCCTTTGGGGAGGGATGGAGTATTTTGAGTAGTTGTCTCCTATCCCAGATAATTTCAATAATTAAACTACCCCTCCCCCTTTTTATAGTTACGATAGTCCATACGGCTTGTCCATCTAAATTTGCTTTGTTTTCTTTGGCCAGGTAACAAGCAGAAGCCAAAGAAGAAGAAGAAAGTGGCCCCTAGGGACCATTTCAAACCTGATGCTGAAGCTGCCTGTCCGGCCATTGACAAAAGTTTCTTGTGTTGCGCTCACCACAGAGCTATGGTCGCAGGTCTGTGCTTGCTGAAAAACCCTGAAGGTCTTCCAAGTGAGTAGGAAGCCACAGAACCAATTGGCCAATGAATATTAAGTGAATTTATGTCAGGTCCCTGTCAGTCATAGTTAAATAGTAGCATTTTATTTATTTATTAGAGTTTTGTCCCAACTTCTTTTGTCTTTTACAAATAACTCAAGGTGGCGAACATACAAATGCTTCTTCCTCTTCCACCTGTTTTTCTTCACAATAAGAACCCTTTGACGTGGATTGGATTGAGTGAGAGGGACTGACTTAAATTACCCGGACAGCTTTCGTGCCTAAGGCATGGCTAGAACTCACAGTCTCCTGTCTCTCTATGAGGCATTTGTAAATAAGGTTATGCTTCTAGTCTCTTCCATCCATCCATTTATTAGCAGTAAAAATGGAGATTGAAGTAGGATTGTAAAGGCGCTGACATATGTAATGCATATCCATTGACTAGAATTCATTTGGCCAGATTAAATTGGATTGAGTTTCTGAGCAAATAGTAAAAAGAAAGAAAGAAAAAGCATGCAGACGCAAAGTTAAAGCTGCAGTAATTTGTTCAGCCCCCAGCCCCAAAGTGGTTCTGACCAAATGTGCAGCAAATAATCTTATTTTTTCATCCGAATGTTTTCTTATCCATCTGTGTTTAGGGCTGCTCTACATATAACCAAAACTTGTTCAGATCTGAACTCTGAACATCCACATGGTCATTAGGTGGCAGCAAAGACTTAAGAGTTTTCTGTATATCTTTCCTGCCATAACATTTGTTATCTATTATATTGATTTTTCATCCCAGCTCTGGTAACCTTACATCTGGGCGGCAGCTTGCCTTATACAGAACTGATCCGGCTGCATTGTGGTATGGGTGTTGACATATATTCCTCCAAGGAGGGATTCTTAAAAAAATAGAGGTGTCTTTGTCAGCAGCTGTATCTAGCACTACTGGGTTATTTGGAGCCCCAGGGAATGGACCAAAGTGCAACCTCAGAAAATTGGAATATGGAACAATGGACTTGACTTCTTTTCTGCTCTTAAATAAATTGCCCCCTGAGTTAGCAGAGAGACTATAACAAAATTTTGGACTTTGCAAGCCTAACACTGAGAATTATGGTACAGAAGTATCTCCATGCCACACTCCCTCTTCAGAGCAGGGCACTGCTAGTTGTGCTTCCAATTTGTAACTATTCTGTGTATTGTTTTCAGAAGCCCAGATCCATATGCTTGTGATTGGCCTGGGTGGTGGCAGCCTTCCCCTCTTCCTTCATGACTACTTCTTGCAGTGCTCTGTTGATGTAGTGGAGATTGATTCTGCCATGCTGGAAGTGGCTACACGTTGGTTTGGTTTCTCACCAGGAGACAGACTCAAAATTCACATTGCAGATGGCTTAGTTTATGTTGCCAATCTTACAGCAAAAGGTAATGACTTCTTAGATCAATCAACGCCCAAGTCATGATTTATGGATGGTGCATCTCTTAGCGTTGTTTGTGTCCTTTGACTTTCTGACAGCAAGTATTTCAGAAGTCTTGAAAAAATCTGTATTGCTCTTACTCTTTTGTGTAATTAAAATGAGTTATTTTGAGCATGTAATGGTTCAAGAAGAAAAAAGTAAAACAACACCCTTCTATTCTGGATGTTTTAGCAGTTATATCTCTGTATATCAGAATTCCTGTAATACACGCTGTCTATGCGCTCTATGATGCTATATATCAGGTACTGACACAAAAACTGTTTTATTTTCCTGCAAGAGACACAAAAGCCTTTAACTCTTGTAGTGTCAAAAATCTTTATTTAAATGTTGAGCGTTGAGAACCACAATGCTACCGTAGGTAGGTTATTTAACTCAAGAGCTTGCATTTGCAGTTAGGCTGTGCCCCAACTGATACATATACATATGAATGTGCTATAGAATCCACGTCTTGTTATGGAATAATGTCTCTATGCTTTTAGGGACAGAAGTAGAATGCTATGTGCAGGCCATTATTTATTGTCTTGTTGAGGAGTTGAATACTTATAAAATAGATCTGTACTCTGGTCCAGCAAGACAATTCTGGTGTTAGATCATAAGGGAAAATTGTGGATATTGTTACAGATAATTTTAAAACAAATTGATGTCATACAGAATGAGATTCGGGGGAAATTAAAGTGGAGAAGCAACAGTGAGAGTTAAACTTCTTTTGATAATTTTTCCCCATTTTAAAAAGAAAAAGTTATCAACTGCAACAGTATTTGTATGAATCATAACTAGGATGGTAACAGTGTAGGTCAGAACATATGGTACTTTAGTGGGGAATGGGACAACTTGCTACTGCTAACTTGCTGCAGTCAACTCACCATGGCCAGCTCGCAATAGCCAACTCACTGCGGCATAACTTGCCATGGGACAACTCGCTGCAGGACAGTTTACCAATTCTATTTAACTATTTAAAATAAATAAAAATTATTTTAATTTTTGCCTTTCACATTTCATTCTGCCCCTCCTTCTACATCTTTTCTTTAATGATTTTATTCCACTAATTCTTTGATATTAGTATAACCCTTGTCCTGTGACGAGATGGCCATTGCGAGTTGGCTGTGGTGAGTTGGCCGTGGCAAGTTGTCATAGACTACTTCAGTGAACTATGACCTGAGTAACATAAGTATACTTAGCTTGTTTTTTCAAGTACTCGGCTAAAATAAATGATTATTGTACTTAGTTTGATATGACAACTTTTTTGATGTAAGCAATATGCATCTGCTTTCTAGATTAATTTGTAATGAATTAATTGGGGAAATGGATCATTTATTTTAAAGGGAGATGTTTTCCAGAGTGCTGCTCCCACTGTCCATAGCCGGGATCTCCACTTCAGATCTTGACAGTAACTGAGTGAGAGCTGACAAAACTCTCCCTGTTAAGGCACGCCTCCAATCCCATGATCCTCCAGTCTATCACTCAGTTACTGACAAGAGCTGAAGTGATTTTCAGAGCTGTGGTTTTTTTGAATATAACTTCCTTAATTTCTTCTACCTTTGCCTCTCTCCCTGTTTTCTTTTCATCGTTTAGGCATTTAGTTATTTTTGATTACCTTTTGGTTCGTGTTTTTTTCTCTGAACTCCTTACTGGCTGCTGATCGCGTGTGGTGAGTCTGTCTCCCGGGCCGCCCACGCTTTGCGGGTTGCAGCCGCCGGATTCCGACTTCGGGGCGGATCCAGCTCGATAATTTTGGCCGCAAGAAAGGGACGAGCGTGCAGGCTTGTCGGTCTCCCCGCTTTCCTCCAGGCTGTCGGCTGCAGCTTCGGGGTAGCGTCACGCTGACTGTGCGCTCCCCGCGTTCTCAGATTGCTGGGTGGCGGTCCCGATCAAGGCCCCTTCGGCGTGCAGGCTTGCCGCCAATTTGAAACGCCGGCGTTTGATCGCTTCGGAGGAGCGTCATCCTAGAGGTGCGCCCTCCGTTTCGGCCTCAATTCTACTGGCGAGGACAGCGCCACTGCGGCTGTCTCTCAGAGGCACGAGTTGGCAATTCGACCATTTCGGCCTGACGGCAGTAGCGGGTGCCATTTTGTGGACTGTCTTGGGGTGCCCGCCATTTTCCCTGGACTATTAGAGCCCGCCATTGCATCGGAGGCATAAGGGGCGGAGTTTGGTGCTTGCGGCAAGCCGTGGCTGCCTCTGGTCTGTGACGGGACCCTCTACTACAACATTTAATTTCTGGGACTGGCCCTTCGCCTCAGAGGCCTTTAAGGCTTTTCCTGCTGGAAGTTCTTTCTGTATATAGTTGCCTTGTTACAAAACAAAACAAAACAAAACAAAACAACAAAACAAAACAAAACAAAACAAAACAAAACAAATATAATAAAATAATAAAATAAAATAAATAAATAAATAAATAAATAAATAAATAAATAAAATAAAATAATAAAATAATAAAATAAAATAAAATAAAATAAAATAAAATAATAAAATAAATAAAATAAAATAATAAAATAAAATAAATAAAATAATAAAATAAAATAAAATAAAATAAAATATAATAAAATAATAAAATAAATAATAAAATAAAATAAATAAAATAAATAAAATAAAATAATAAAATAAAATAAAATAAAAAAATAAAATAAAATAATAAAATAAAATAAAATAATAAAATAAAATAAAATAAAAATCTCTATATATACATATTTAATAATAATAATTGCTTATAAATAGTTTTTTTTTTTAAAAAAAATTGCTGGCGACTGTGGACTGCATCTGGTGACCCAGGGCTATTCCACATACCTGCCGGTTCCGTGCCTTCCTTGGTTGGGCTTGGCAATTCCTAGTGGCATGGCGGACCACGCGCTCTCGTCCGACATTGAGCCTGACCATAGCCCACCACACAGTCCCGCTAAGCGGGCCAAGAAATCTTCCAGGAAGCAGTCCGCGTCTTCCAGCCGCACTTCACGGAAAACTAAAGTTTCCAAGGGCTTGGACAGAGATGCTCAGTGCCGCCATAACGCCCTTGAGAGACAGTGGGACAAAGCGAGATTGGCGGCTGTGGCAGAAGTGGGCCTTGGCACGAGTGCCACTCAACACACTGCTTCAGCTTCAGTTGCAGGGGACTCCTCGTCTTCAGGATCCCCAGCCTCATCTCCCGAACGGAATGCCCCTTCGGCTACTCAACAGGATCAGCATTTACACCTATCCAAAGGTGTGTCCCAGTCCTTGCCGGATGTTTCCAGAGCGGGACTGACCTCTTCGCAGAGGCCTTCTCGTCATCTACCTGAGGCCACGTTTACCCCTACTGCAGCTGGCCTTCGTGGTCCTGATGGGGCAATTCCTCCAGTGCCTGCTGACATGCAAGCCTTTTTCGCATCAGCATTCTCTTCGTTCCTGGCTGCCGGTCTTCATCAAGCATCTCAGGTTCCACCCCTTACTTCCACCGGGCAGCCTGTTCAACTGACTCATCAGGTTGCTTCGACCCAGGTCACCAGGAAGCCGTCCTCCTCTTCCTCCCGGGCTGACTCTGACCATAGTGAAGAATGCCCGGAGGACATCGAATTTTCGGATGATGAGGACTTACCACCGGACTCCCCAGCCTTCACGGGGTTGTTCCGCCCGTCGATGTTCAAATCGTTATTGCACAAGGCCCGTCTTACCACCAATTTGAGCTCCCCAGGCCTTGACCCGTCTGGCGCCTCCACATCCACGGGGCCCCATGATGCTTTGTTTCTGTCGGCTAAACCCGACAAAGAGGTGATCCCGTGCCCCCGCCTGTTTCTGGACGTGCTTCAATCTCCTTGGGGGCAGCCTGGCTCTCTGACATCGCCCAGCACCCTTGACAGGAAGCTGTACTGTGCTGCACCTGACTTAGAGGATCTCTTGGCCCTTCCCACCGTAGATCCTCCTGTGGCTTCCTTGGCCTCCAACTCCTTAGTCTCTACTGACCCTCTAGATGGTCTTAAGTCGGAGGACCGCAGAGCAGAACTGGCCTTTTGCAGGTCACATCAGGCGGTCGCCTGGGCGATCAGGACGGCGACCGCTACCTCTTTCTTTAATAGAGCCTCGCTGATATGGTTGAAACAACTCCAACAGAGGTTGCCTCCGGAAGAGACTAGATTACACCAGGACATAAATAAGATTGTGGCTGCCACCGAGTACTCGGCGGATGCTTCCCTGAATTCGGTGAAGTTCGCCTCCCGGGCCCTAGCGTCCACAGTCTCTTCCAGGCGTTTGTTCTGGCTTCGCAATTGGAAGGCCGACCTTAAGGCCAAATGGAGGTTGGCATCCGCTTCCTATAAGACGCCGAACCTGTTCGGGCCTGCCTTGGAACCGCTCCTGATAGAGAATCGTGACAAAAGAAAGATCCTTCCAACTTCGTACCGCCGTACCGAGAGGAGATACACTCCATACAGCCAGCGCCCGCCCTTTCGTTCCTTTCAAGGTTCGGGCGGCTCCTTCTCCCGCAGGTCCTCCTTCTCGGGCCCGGACCGGGCACAAGGACGGGATTCCTTTCGCGACCGGAGCAGGTTCCAGCCTCAAACTAAACGCCCCTTTCGTGGCTCCAACTACAGACAGTCGCGCAGAGACAAATGACTCGCTTCTTCCGGGTCCCATCGGCGGGAGACTTCAACTTTTCCATCGCCAATGGGCCCGTTCAACCAAGGACTCTTGGGTGCTACGCACCATTTCTTCAGGTCTCTCTATCGAATTTGTTGGAACCCTGCCGAGTTGCTTCGTTCCCTGCCCGGTACCATCATCTCTGGATCGTCACCACCTGATGCTGCAGGAAATTGCCCATCTGCTAAGCATAGAAGCGATAGAACCTGTTCCCTCGACCCAACGGGGATCAGGTTTCTATTCAACCTTTTTTCTCGTCCCCAAAAGCTCGGGGGGCTGGCGGGGTATCTTGAACTTAAAGCTCTTGAACCTGTCGATGGTGTATCACAGGTTCAAGATGCACTCCCTTCGATCGATCCTGGCAGGTGTGCGGAGAGGGCACTTACTTCAATCGGTGGACCTCAGAGAAGCCTACCTGCATGTTCCGGTACGCCCCGTTCACCGACAATTTCTGCGGTTCGAGTACGACGGACGGCATTTCCAGTACCGGGCGATGCCATTTGGCCTGTCCTCCACGCCCCACACGTTCACGGAGCTCGTGGCGGTGGTGGCTGCCTCAATCTGTCAACATCCTGTACGAGTGATGTGCTATCTCGACGATGTCCTGATACTATCCTCCTCTCCAGCCCAGGCATCGCACGACCGGAGCCTCGTCCTAGACATTTTCCAACGCCACAGGTTCTCGGTAAACCTCGAGAAGAGCCACCTTGTTCCGACCTCGAGACTGATTCACCTCGGAGCCTTGATAGACTCAGTCAAAGGACAGGTTTTCCTCTCCCCAGACAGAGCTCAAAGTATCACCGACCTGATTCTTCGGATTCAAGCCCTGGAGAAGGTGCCACTCTCGCTTCTTGCCCAACTGCTAGGAAAAATGGTGTCCTGTTACAACATCGTTCCGTGGGCACGCAGACACTCACGAGCATTGCAGTGGTTCCTTCTTCCCTTCCAACGGTTGGGCCGCTCTGCTTCGAGCCACCAGGTGTACTTACCTCCTCAGACCCGTCTGTCGCTCACCTTGTGGCTGTCACCGGCGATTCTGGAGGGCTACGACTTCCTGGAGCCGGAGAGGCTGACCTTGACGTCGGACGCCAGTCTGCGGGGTTGGGGGGCGCACCTCGGCGACCTTGTGGCGCAAGGTCAATGGTCCCCGATGGAACGCCGCTGCAGCATAAATCTGCTCGAGCTGCGGGCGGTCAGGTTGGCGCTTTGCCATTTCAAGAAGTCGGTTGAGGGGCGCCACATACTGATCCTTACCGACAATACGGCAGCAAAGGCGCACGTAAACAAGGAAGGAGGCACAAGATCAAGGTCGCTGATGCTTGAAGCGGAACATCTCTTCGACTGGGCGGAGCGTCATTTATGATCGATAAAAGCGGACCACATCTCGGGGGTGGACAACGTTCGGGCCGACTGGCTCAGCCGGGAGCAGATTGACCCAGCAGAGTGGCAGCTCCACCCTCGCTTGTTTCACGAGATTTGCCGAAGGTTCGGGACGCCACTGATAGACTTGTTCGCTTCTCGGAAGAATGCCCAACTGCCTCGATTCGTGTCCTGGTACCCAGATCCGTCGGCGGAGGATCACGACGCCCTGAGGTGCCAATGGCCGAGGGGCCTTCTCTATGCATTTCCCCCCATCCCTCTGCTGTCACGTGTCATGAGGAAATTGCTGTGGGAAAAGGCGGATCTAATCCTGGTTGCTCCCAACTGGCCTCGCAGGGCCTGGTATGCAGACCTTGTCGCCCTCTCCGTGGCACTGCCCTGGCTGATTCCACCCCATCGCTTCTCCAAGGGGCCGTTTGTCATCCGGAGCCCCAGTGGCTCCACTTGGCCATTTGGCATTTGAACGCGTCATCCTGAAAAAGTCACATCTGTCGGACGGTGTTGTCGAGATTATACAAGCTGCCAGATGTCCTTCCATGTGCCGTATTTATGAAGCTTCCTGGAGGGCCTTCTCCGCCTGGGGGGCTTCGAGGCATGTGGATCCCACCTCAGCGACGGTGGAAGAAGTTTTAGAGTTCCTACATTCGGGACTTAAGAAGGGCCTGGCTCCTGCGACGTTGAGGCGTCAAACAGCGGCTTTATCCACCGTCTTGAAGTGTCCTCCCTATGACTCTCTCTCACGCCATCCACTTATCAGAGGCTTTCTTCACGGCGCGACGAACTTGTGTCCACCTCAAGTCCACAGGTACCCTACCTGGGACCTCCCGCTTGTGCTTCAGGCTCTGACATCTTCCTCATTTGAGCCTTTGAGGTCGACTACTCTGAAACATTTGTCGTTTAAGATCACATTCCTGTTGGCTATCACCTCCGGCCGGAGGGTGTCAGAGCTCTCGGCACTTTCGATTCGGGAGGACCTTTGTATGTTCCGTGATAGCGTTGTGACTCTGAGACTTGATCCTACGTTTCTCCCGAAGGTAAATTCTCCTTTTCACCAGGCGCAGGAACTCTCCTTGCCGGACTTCTGCCCGTCTCCACGGAACTCTACCGAACGACGATGGCATAAGTTAGACGTCAAACGGGCACTTTGTATATACATCCACCGGACTGCCACCTTTCGTCGGACGGAGGTTCTGCTGGTCTCCTTCCACCTGGCCTCTATGGGCCAGAAGATATCCGCGGCCACGGTTGGCAGGTGGCTCAAGGCGTGTATTTCATTGGCGTATGAGTTGTCAGCGAAACCTGTTCCGGGGCACATTCTACCGCACTCCACCCACAGCGCGGCTACCTCTGCTGCGTGGGCGACACAAGCTTCGGTGGAGGACATTTGCCGAGCTGCCACATGGTCCTCGGTGTCGCAGTTCATATGTCACTATCGGATTGACTCGTACGCTTCTTCGGATGCTGCCTTTGGGCGGCGAGTCCTGCAGAGCGTCGTCTTGGACAAGGGTTCGGGGGCAGCCAGTCTCCCGCCCTAGTTCTTTGAGCTTGGGTATGTCCCAGCTATGGACAGTGGGAGCAGCACTCTGGAAAATGGATGTTGACTTACCTGAACGTCCCTTTTAGGAGTGCTGCGACCACTGTCCATTTCCCTTCCCTTGTTCCTGTTATTCTGGTGTTGCAGGTTTTTTTTTTTTCAGACTGTCTGCCTTGGTTCCTGGCCAAAGACCTGTTCTTATGGACTTGCCGTTGGAACTTTCTGTGGAGTCTTGCTGTGTCTTCGTGATAGACTGGAGGATCATGGGATTGGAGGCGTGCCTTAACAGGGAGAGTTTTGTCAGCTCTCACTCAGTTACTGTCAAGATCTGAAGTGGAGATCCCGGTTATGGACAGTGGTCACAGCACTCCTAAAAGGGACGTTCAGGTAAGTCAACGTCCATTTTATGGGAAATTCTGGTCAGTAGATAAACATATCAATCTACAAAAAAAGAAGGATTTGTGATTAAATGCACTTAGGTAAAATGTTTCTCAATTGCCTTTGACTTTGGTTCTATTTAGCAAAGTCTACAGCAGTGATTATCTAATGTGATAGATAATATCTAAAGAGGGAGATCTTGAGCTGGATATGTTTCAATAGCTGATGTAATTGGGAGAATATTCTGAAGAACAGGATGTTCATCATGTTCATTTCTGGGTAGGGCCAGTCTTACTCAGTAAAATGTTTTTTTAGATGCTCTTGTGATTGCCATGGATTGGGATTTTTTTAGGCATAAAGTCTTATTTTCATGTCTGTAAGACTACAAAGCAGATAGATTTGAAAAACAAAATATATTGGACTTCCGGGTTGCTGTTTGCCGCTGCCAGACGTTCCTTTGGGATCGTCAGCTTCCATCGCCTGTTAGAGCCGCCTTCACAACGGAATGGCGGCTCGAAAAAACTCCGTTTCCATGAGGAAACGGAGATAGAGCCGGCAGGGGTGGGTAGAACTCTCTGCGGAGTCCCAAAAGTTTTTTTTTTACTTTTGGGACGGAGCGGATGAGATGCCCCGTATCCCCAGCCGCCGCTCCGGGCTTTGGGAGACCTCTGCTGATGCAGAGCCAGGCGTCAAAAGCAAGCCTGCAAATTTAACAGACTACTCAAAGAAAATGTGAGCTGGACCTGTAATATTGAACTGCAAGTATTTTACTGATTTTTTTTTTTTTTAAAAAAAATTACTTAAGAGAGAGGAGGAAAAGAAAGAGGGAAAAAAAAAAGAAGCCTTTTAAAATGGCGTTGGCTGGAGGAGAGGCTGAAAGGGAAGTCTTTCCGTTTTCTATTACTACAATGTAGCGGAATAAATACCACTGGCTACATTTGTAGACAAAACTTTGCTCCTGTGTCTTTTTCTCTTTTTTTTTCCCTTGGAGACCTGATATTGTTGTTGATTGGAAAGAAGTCCCTTTTTTTTTTCTTGCTTTTTTTTTTAACAAAGCCTGCCTGGGCGGAAACATGGCACTGAGACTCATAAAGTCAGATAAACAAGAAGGGGGGGGATCCCCCCACCAACAACTTAAAGGAACAAGTCTTAATTCTTCAGTCTCAGAAACCTGACTTTAATATAATAGAATTTTTTATAGAGGAGATTGAAAGAAGGGAGGAGATTGTGAATCAGCAATTTGAAAAATTTAAGCAGGAAATTAAAGAATTGGTGAAATCTAAGTTTGATTTTTTGGAGAAAAAACTCTCAAAAGTGGTTAATGGTTTTACAGGATTTATGAAACAGTTGGACGCAAATACTAATGAACTAGAGTCTAAAATGGAAGAAATTCAAGATAAATTGGACAATAGAATTCAAAAAATTGAAAATGATTTGACAAACACTCAGGATAATAGCTTAGAAGAAAAACCTAAAATGGATGCTGATCAAAAGTATGGTAATGCAGAAAATCTGCAACAGAAGATTGAAAAAGAGATTTTAATGGTACAATATAATTTTACAGAATATGCGATAAGATTAAGAGGTTTGCAGGAAAATAATAGAGATGATTTAAGGAAAATATCTTCTGAATTTCTAGCTGGGATTCTAAAGGTTCAACCTGACGAAGTGTTTTGTAGGATCGACAGAGTTTATCGAATCAACTCCTGGATTGCTAAGCAAAGGCAATGGCCTAGAGATGTGGTGATTTATTTTACAGATAAGGAGATTAGGAATAATATCGTTCAAAACTCCTTCAATTCTAATTTGCAATTGTATGGAAGAAAGATTTGGATTTACAAGGAACTTCCACCTAAGATATTGATGGAAAGGAAGAAATTTGGTTTTCTGGTGAATGAGTTAAAAAAGAGAAATATCTCCTACAGGTGGGACGCCCCAGTGGGTATTATATTTAGATACCAAGGAGAAAGATATCAGCTAAATACTGTTGAAAGAGCGGAAGAATTTTATCAAAATAGGTTGAAAATGAACTTAACATCTCCAGGTATAATACAGGATAAGCAGAAGGAGCCGGAAATAAAGGTAAAATATCGAATTACAGAGACTGTACCAGATGAATTGCCTTTGGATTTATTGGATACCCCAGCTGGACTATCTACAAATTTGAGAGAAGAGGCATCTAATCCTAATGTGATGACTTATCAAGGCAAGGATAAACATGGAAACCAATTAGGGGATATACAAGGGATAAAAAAGAAATATGAGATACAAAAGCAAAACCAACAAGACCAATCTACAAAGCAGAATAAAAACCGACCAGATGATACACACTTTATAGAAAGGGAACCAGGATGGAAACCAAACCCACAAAAAGAAAAGAAAAAAAGAAATAGGTGGCATAAAAACAGAAATTTCTAATCAGGCAACAGTGAAGCCAGTGATTTTAAAATATGAACGATTATGTGTAAACACAGAAGAGGCGACGTATTGGTTAATATCATCCTGAGGTTTGTGGCAGATCTCTGCATGGCCGTAATCTGGGGACGTGAAACGAGCCTTAAACTGATGGATTTGAATTATCCATTTTGGAATTTCTTTTTGTGTTGATAAATATATTATATTATCTTGAATCACAAGGCAAGAGAATTATGCTGGGGCATGCAGAAGATCGGGTTGTTACCCACTACGATGATGGGAATTAATAATCCTGATGAAACCCACAATTATTACTATATGGAATATAATTATAATGTCACTCGGGTGGTTGTTTTTACTTTTATACATATAAGAAGATATTTACTACTGATGGGGGCAGATATGATTGAAGATCCTGAATAAACTGTTGCACCAGTAAGCTATGTTACCCGATTATGGATGTTAGTTCTACCAATCCAGTGGAAAGACCTCAAAGAAGATACTATATGGATTATAAATTTAAAGTCATTGTCTTTTCTTTTTTTTTATTTAGATATAATGGAAAATATAGACATATATTTTTAAGAAGTGTGGGCAGTGAATCAAAGATGTTAAGAAATGTTGTGTATGGCAATTTTGCATGATAGTGGGTGAATAAGCTATTTAGTAGATTGATTAGTCTAAGAAAAGGGATTTTTAAGTGTTATATTTAGGGGAGTGGAAGAAATGGATAGAGTGGAATAAATGTTAAACTAGATTTTATGGGGAAGGCCGCTTTGGAATGTTATAGTAATATATATAGAAGATTAAATGTTAAAGTAGGACTTATCGTATAGCTTTAAAGTGGAGAAGTTATTTTATAATGTCATAGTATAATGTCTTTTTTTTTTCCTTTCTTTTCTCTTTTTTGATATGTATGGATAAAGGGGGATGTTATAATATTAATAATATTTTTAGTAAGTAAAGGTCAATATCTAGAGGAGGGAGTAAGTAATCTGTTATGAATTAGGGGTTTTTTTTGTTATGAAGAAGTCACAGGGGGGGATGGGTGGGGAGGGGGGGTTAGGGAGGGGGAGGGAGAGGGGAAAAAAAAGGGGGGAAATTTGTATTTGAGTTACTTATAAAAAAAACAAAAAAAAACAAAATATATTGTTTTCACAAATGTTATTGGCAACACGTAAGCTCTAATGATCCTTACTGATATTTTGTGAGAAATATGCTCTACTTTTCCCCCTTTCCTTCCCAGCTCCATCATCTTATGATGTAATAATGTTTGATGTGGACAGCAAGGACTCAACTTTGGGAATAAGCTGTCCACCACCAGCCTTTGTGGAGAAAACTTTTCTTCAGAAAGTGAGAACGCTTTTGAAAACAGAAGGTGAGAACTACTCAGTTGTAAGTGTCTGAAAAAAGTAAAATGATGAACTGCCTCAAGGAGCTATCCTGTCTTTTTATTTGGATCTAACTGATATGAATTGTTCTAGAATCAGTGAACTTTTAAAAATTCTTTGAAATTTTGCAGTACCACGACAATAACATGATTAGAATGATACCTGTTAATAGAAAAAGAGATTTTTGTTAAACAACACATAAAATTGTGTACTGCGTCATGTTTTTACGAAACACATTGAGTCAGCATTTATTGCCTTTATTGGATAAGTAAAGCTTAGGATAATGTATTAAATAAACTCTTTTCAGGAGATGAATTGAATTAGAAATTCTAGTCAAGAAGATGACTAGAGTCTTGTTCAAGGAGATGCCTCTTCAATAAAACTATATTGGTTGCTACCATCAGGTCTGCTGTTCATTACACCAGTTTGCAAAAGTGATTCATGCCTATATCAGAAGAGATTTCTGCAGACCTGAGAAAAACCTTGCTCATAAGATTGGTAAGGTTTGCAAAACTATTGCTAGAGATTTTAGCCTTTGTCTGTCTGTGGTCAGGCAAGTAATAAAACATGTGGCAAGAGAACAAAAGTAACGAAATAAATAATAGTTTTTATATCATTAAAAACAGAATGTAACGTTAATATGTGATACTCTACAATACTGTCTAGTGATTAGAAAACAGCTAGTTTTTTGTATATTAAAAAAAAGAATGTAGAAGGCAAGAAGGGGATTCCACCAGAAGGAAATATTCTATACTTTGTTATGTAGCCTCACTGATTGTAATAGTAAGCCAAAATATTTTATTTTTTTCTATCTGCAGGCATTTTTATTCTCAATCTGGTATGTCGAGATATCTTGCTTCAAGGGTCTGTTTTGGCTGCCCTCAAAGAGACTTTCCCCGTACTTTATACTCAGAAGATTGAAGGGGAAGTAAATGAGATCATCTTTTGCCAGCAGGAGGGTAAAGTCAAATTATCTTCCAGAGACCTTCAAGAGAAAGCTCAGATTTTGGAGAAGGCACTTCAGCGACCTGGGCAAGAATGGGATAGTACTTATATCCTGGCAGATATGCTGGAAACAATAAAACTGGTTTGAACAACCATATATTTCATGTTGCAGCTACAGTTGGAGAGAAGAAATATAGTCCACTGCATTCTGAGGGTATTGTGTTACAATTAGTTACAGATCCATATTTGCATCCCGTACAACGATGGGCCATCAATTTGAAAAGTTGAAGGAAAAGGAAATGCCCATTCCTTTGTGGCTGAATTGGAAACCTTTTCATTTGAGAGATTTTGATTTTGAGATGAAGAAGTGCCCTAAAATGTTTCTCTGGAGCAACGTCTTGGTTTAGATTTGCCTCTTTTGTGTCATCATTGAATGTTTAAACTACAACAGCTACAGACAAAGAATACCTCTTTCTTTAGAATCAAATAGCTTTTGTTTTATATTTTGTTACAAATATAAGATAAAGTGAAAAAGAAAAGTAATTATCAGAAAGTGAAATTCCTGAATACAAGAATTTGTAGTATTTATAAAAGGAAAGAACTTAATGAAATTAATTATTTCAGTTTTATAGGAAAGTAATATTTGAGAGAATCTCTTTGAAAGTCTTATCATTTGTACAAAGATGTTTGAGTTTGTTCCAATGACACAGTCACTTGCACCATACTTGTGACTCCCTTTCTGACATTTATGGGACAAGGAAGAGGCCTTTACAAAGCAAGAGGCCTTTACAAAGCAGAATCCTCTATTTTTATTTTGCATCATTTTTTGAGACACCTCTGTCTAGACAGAAATTTCCACTGCATTGTTTCTGGGCCCTTGTGATAGGCTCTATTGTATAATTCCTAAAGCAAGAATTGATGAGTTGGGAAATACCCAGGAGGGGCAAAAATTCTGAAAACTGCCAAAATTGTAGCAAGAGAAAGTAAAGTATATTCAGGCTTTACATTAAAGAATAAAAGGAAGAAAAAAATTTACTTCCCACTTCAAGTGGCTGTGACTCACTCATTTATAAAAGTGGAGAATGTTAAACAATTTGCAATTGAGTTCATGCTTTTATTTAAAGTAGAATTAAAAGAGCATGGTTGCAAAGAAAAATTGTTTCTGGCTTGCTAGAACAGCTGTTCTTGGCTAATAAAATGGTGTTAGATCTTGTCCAACTTGTCAGAAAAATGCCTGTTTTTTTATTCTTCATAGTTTCTTTAATTTCAAGACACAATAAGAGAGTTCCTTCTGATAAAAAAAAGGACAGTTTCTGTAGATTATGCACATCCTCACCACACATTTTGCCAATGACAGTTTCCTAATACATATCTCTTCTTTCTGGGATATTTTCTGCCAAAATACTTCAGCTAGTATAAACTAATAGCTTTTTCTGTTGTAACCAGATTTGAAACTGATTGCTGATTGTCTCTGATTAATATACTGTATTTTTCATGATTGGAAAAAAAAACAAGTGAAAGGCAAATGCTTTTTTTTAATTGTAGCTTTAATTTAACCAGTAACCAAATTTTGCAATAAACAAGGACTTTGTAATATGATAGTTTGAAGGGCTAAGCAGATTTAGAAAATAATTATTTGGCCTCATGTGAGCTTAACACCTCTCTGTTAATTCCTTAAAACAGCGGTTCTCAACCTGGGGGTCGCGACTCCTTTGGGGGTTGAACGGCCATTTCACAGGGGTCGCCAAAGCCCTCTCTTGCCCCCTCCCACGCCTTCACTCACCCTCATCCTCTGCCTCTGTTGGATCTGTTTGCTTACCCCGCGCACTCCCAATCTATTGTGCCTCCTGAGTCCCAGCTGATGGCTAGAGGGAAAAAAACTGTTTAAATTCTTGTCGCGGGGCTTCAAAGGGCCGCCCTACAGGTGATCAGTGTTAAAAGAAAACAAATGAGAAGACCGGTGCCTGCAAAAATAGAAAAAAACAGCCTCTTTCAGCTTCAGCATAGGTTAATTAGCATGATTAGATCGGCCTCCGACTCTCAGCTGATTCGCTCTCAGCTGTTTTGCGCAGGCTCTTTTGCAAGCTCTTGTTTTGCAAGCTGCTGGAGTAGATTTTTTTTCCCCCTAGCTAAAAGGAAACTGAAAGTAAAGCAGGCTCTGTTGCAACGTGACAAAATGAGGCAGGAAGAGAGATTTCTTTTTCTTTTTCTTTCTCCTCACGAAAAAAGGTAGGTGCAAACAATGGGAAATTTAAGGCAAAAGAGGAGAGTTCAAGATTTTAAAACACAAAAGAAAAAAAGCTCTATTTAACTAGGGAATTGTAATAATTGAGATACTATTAATTGTATATTGTGTTGAAAGCAGAAATGGTTAAGTTGTGGTTTGGAGGAATATATGGGGGAAATTATTTGGTTTATTATTATTGGTAAATATAATTAATTGATCTGTAAGAAATTGGATTGCATAGAAATAATTGGAATATTCATGTTCATATTGATTGATATACAAAAAAGATAGTTATATAACTAATTGATTTATATTAAAATGTTGAATTTGTATTAAACAACTGTTACATAATTACATAATTAACCAATGTGAGGATGGATATAAAAATAGATGACAATGGGAAGGGCTATAATATAGAATAGAAGGGAAAAATTGAATTTGATTAACATTAGAGATGAGGATGAAGGGTAATATTGATTTTTTACAAAAATAGATGAGGAATAAATATGTCAAAAAGAAAATATAGAAATTGTAAATTTAATTGAAATGACTGAAACACTGGTTAAATTTGTGAACCGGCCAAATACTTTGTTCAAAGAAAATACATTGTATGTTTGTATGTGTGTTTCTAATTATTGCTATTTATTCATATTTGTTCTCTCTTATTCTTTAAAGTTTAACAATTCATTCGTTATCTTAATATCTTTATATTTGTTTGGGGTTGGTTTTCTTCCCTTTCATCTTTTTTATTGTACAGCAATCTTTCTCCTCAAACCTACCACCTCTCTCTTTTCTTTCCTTCTTACTTTCTCTTCCCCCCCTCTTCTTCTCCTCCCTACTTCCTCTTCCTTTCTCCTTCTCCTCCTCTCTTCCTCTCTTACCCTCACTCCTACTCTAATTTCCCTTCCCTTCCTTCATCCCTCTCTATTGCTGTATCCTTTTATGCATATGGACTACTCAGAGGGCTGAAAAAGTTATTTTTGACTGGTCCTCGAATGACCTTGACCAGTCCTCGAATTTACGACTGTCCTCACATTTTACGTTTTTGCCCTATCTTGTCACCATGGTGAAGAGAAGCAGTTGTGAAATGAGTGACACGGTTGTTAAGAATGCTACAATGGACATAAATGATGACCAGTCATAAGTGCGAAGACCGGTCAAAAGTGCGAGGACCTGTCAGAAATCACTTTTTCAGCCCTCTGGGTAGTCCTTTTGTGCACATGGACTACTCAGAGGGCTGAAAAAGTTATTTTTGACTGGTCCTCGCACTTTTGACCAGTCCTCGAATTTACGAATCCTCACATTTTATGTTTTTTGCCCTATCTTATCACCATGTTGAAGAGAAGCAGTTTGAAATGAGTGACATGGTTGTTAAGAATGCTGCACGGGCATAAATGTGAGGATGGTCATAAGTGTGAGGACCAGTCAAAAGTGCAAGGATCTGTCAGAAATGACTTTTTTCAGCCCTCTGAGTAGTCCCTATATACATAGCCATGGCCACCCGGTCACATGACCAGCTAGCCACGCCTACCTGGTCACATGACCTCCAAGCCACGCCCACAAAATAAACCACGCCCACAGAACCGATAGTAAAAAATTTTAGAACCCACCCCTGGTTGGGGGTCACCACAACATAAGGAACTGTATTAATGGGTCGCAGCATTAGGAAGGTTGAGAACCACTGCCTTAAAATAATCTGATATTTTTAAAACCCAAAATATATGCCACTAATTTTAAGAGTTACATTAACTTTAATAAGTAGATTCTTTAAAGCAATATTGGTAGTCCTCAATTTATGACCATAATGTAGCCTGTCTATCACAGTCATAGGTTGTGATGGTTGTAAAATGATCTGTTGTGCACCAGTCATTAAATGAATGCTCTGGGTATGGCTTTTCCCAAAACCAGAAGTAAATCCAGTTTTCATTGTAAAATGAGATCACGTGACCGTGGGATACTGCAAGTAGCTGTAAAGGTGGCCCAGCTGATGAGTACCAAACGTTTGGTCATGTAATCATGGAGGCTGACTGTCAGAATTTTGAATCCAGGTCATAAGCAGCCTCCCCAGTAGGGCCATTGCATTTTCAAACAGTCATTAAACAACTGGTTGTAAATCGAGAAGTGCCTGTAGCAGAAACTTTACAAAATCTGAAACTGGGAGAAGAAGAATCCTTTAGTCTAAAGCTAAAAAGTCATCAGCACATTGATTTTTTTCCCAAGAGAGAAGGTCTTGTATGTAAGGGTCCCTACAACTGAGAAAGATTTTTCCTTCCTTTTAGAAACACCATACCTTAAAACCATTCAGATCTTTAAAGATCAGCAGAAACACTTTGCATTGGGCCCTAAAGCATTCTGACCATCAGTCAAGGGATAAAGTGTTGGCTACATGGGAACATACCAGCCAGTCTCAATAGCCTTGTTTTGGACTACTTGAAATGTCTAAATCATCTTCTAAAATAATCCCATACGCTACATTGCAGTAATCTCCAAAGCACCTGAAGGCCAGACAAATAATCATGGATGGAAACTGATCAAGGAGAGATTCAACCTAGAAATAAGGAGAAATTTTCTGACAGAACAATCAATCAATGGAAGAGCTTGCCTTCAGAAGTTGTGGGAGCTTCATCACTGGAAGCTTTCAAGAAGAGACTGGACTACCATCTGTCAGAAATGGTGTAGGGTCTCCTGCTTGGGTGGAGGGTTGGACTAGATGACCTACAAGGTCCCTTCCAACTCTGTTAATCTCCTTGAGAAGCTATGAAAGCATCATAAATGCCAAGCAGTTCTTGTTCAGACAGGAAGTTGCCTTAATGGCAGATTCAGGCTGCCATTTGAAAGTTCACCTTGATGCTGCCTTTGTATCAGGCTTCCAGGACAATGTATGATTTCTATGTAACAGCTAAGTATGAGATTCTTATCTGACCAGCATTGAAGAAATCAAATAACTAAACTGATAGAACAATATCAATATTGTGCCATATTTTTGGAGCAACATGGGATAATATCAACTGCATTGGTCAGAGGTTCTACTAAACAAACATTAAATAAAATTCTCCTCCAAACAATAAATACTTTTAGATCTTTGGGGTCAGTGTTGCTGAAGCAGTGCTAGCTGTGGAAATAGCTGCTATTTAGAGCATTTTGAAACACTGAAGTTGTTACTTATTTATTTATTAGATTTGTTTGCCATACATTTCACTTAGAGGCAACTCTGGGTGGCTTTCAAAGCCAGTAAAACATTGAAGCAACAAATACTCATAATAATAATAATAATGGTGCTGTGAATGCAACTATCTTTGCATTCACAGCACCATTGTTTAATTCGGTTTTATTTTGCTTTTAAATTTTGTATTTATGTGTTTTATCTTGTGGCTGTTCACCGCCCTGAGTCCTTCGGGAGTAGGGCAGTATATAAATCAAATAAAACCTAAAACCTAAACCTATCTGGTTTGATGGGCGGCAGCTTTTGGTAGCCATCTTCCCACATGATGGTTAGTCCCCATTTGTCTAGCCAGGCGAGGCCCAATATAATCGACTCTGTCATTTTGGGAGCTTCGACGAATCTGATGAGTTCTCGGTGGTGGCCCATCTCCAGTCTAACAAGTTCTGTGACCAAGGTGGCAGGGGCTCCGCCTATCAGCGTCCATTGACCTGCTCAAAATGGATGGGGCGTGCTTATCCCTAGCTGTTGGACTATGGGGAGGCTGATTAGGCACCTGGTACAGCCAGTGTCTATGACGGCCTCTACCTCCCCTTGGGCTCCCATTTCCGGCACTACAATCCAGGTTTTTGATAGTGAAGGGGTAGATGGATTCACTTACCACCGGGTCATCATCTCCACTGCTCCCATCGGTGGACCGTGGATGGGTTTCTCTGGTTGGAGTTTCCTCATTCCCAGTTGGAAGGAGGGGAACTTTAACAGCCTGTTTGGCAATTCTCCCCTTGTCCGGTGGCTTCCTTGGTGTTCTTTTCCCCTGAGGTGCGGAGGGGATCTGGACCTGAGGGACTAGGGTAAGGGGCAGATAGTCTGATACCCTGTGCCCATGTTGACCACATCGGTAGCACTTGATTGTCCCGGACGGCACAGGTGATGGTGTGTCAGCTTGACCGGAGTTCAGCGGCCCAGAGTTCTTTTTGCTGATTTCTCTGCAGTTGGCTTTCGATGGGGGTGGATTTCGAGATCCATGGCTACTGCTGTGTTGTATCAGGCTTGTATATGCTCCAGAACTCCCCTGATGTCGCATGCTTGTCTGAGGTCCGGGTCCAGAGCCTCTTTGAAGTGGTAGACGAGGAGGTGTTCAGGCTAGTCTCAGTTTTCCAGCCAGCCTCTGGAATTCCCACACTAATTCTTTCAGGGGCCAGCCCATTTGCTTCAACGCTTTGATCTGGGCTTCGACTTCTAGCTGGTGGTCCATGTCCTCGAATCAGCCTCGGAGCAGTTGGACAAACTCGTCCACATCTTCTAGTTCTGGGGCCCCTTCATCTTCAGGGGCCCTGAACTACAGTGTAGTTCAGCTATCCACTCTGCTGCCTCCCCTTCATTCATGCCATTCGCAATTGCCAAAATCATGTCCCGATCGGTCTGATATTGGTCCCCATAGCGATCAATGGGGGACCAAACCCGATTGAGGAAATAGGCCAGCATTCCTGTGGTCCCATCAAATGTCACTCTAAACTGTGGAGGGGGAGTGGCTGGCAGAGCCAGTTGCGGGGCCAATACTGGCTGTGGGGCCGGTGCCTATGGCGGGACTGGAGCTGGTGTCCATTGGTCCTGAACCCACCCCTGGCCGGGATAGAAGGCCCAGCCAGAGGGGATCTGGTCAGCGGGAGGCAAATGAGGACCGGTGGCTGAGGTTGTGTGTTTTGGGTCTCGGCAGTCCCAATGGTGGTCCTTGTAATGCCAGACTGGATTGGCCTAACGGACCTTGTGCTGCCCCATTCCGGCTCCAGCAGCAGCTGTCATCCCGGTAGACTGGACCCGACAGGGAAGGCTAAGGTGCGATCCACTTCATGCCAAGTGAAAAGTGTGCTCAGTGCCAATGTGGTCCCCTAGCCCGGGAAGGTGAACGTGGGCTGAGCCAAACATCAGCTGGGTGGGCTGGTATTAGGCGGTTGTGAGATTTGGGTTAATGTCAGGGTTCCAAGTAACACCTCCAACACAAAAAGACTCCAAGGCTAGAAGTTTCTCAAAGTTCCATTTTATTAGAGATGTCATATTGGCACATCTGGAAAAACCCGAAACTGAAAGCTTCCAGGTTTTCCACACCCAAAAGAAAGTCCAAGTTCCTTCCCATGCACACACATGTCCATCACATGGTCCAATCAATGCACCATCCCAACTGGAGATGCCTCCCAGTCACGCCATTCCAGGTGCAGGCCAAATGTCCTTGGCTCTCAGAGAAAGCAATGTTATTATGGCTAGATATCCCCGCAACTCCATGCAATCCCCTTTCCCAGTTTCCCACAGCACTAAGTGTTGCAGCCCTGAAGATCCAAAGAACAAGATGGCCTCCAGGGCTGACAGAGTGAGCTGGACCCAGTCGCTTTCCAGCTCCCCTCATCCCAGAAGCACCACTATTGCACTCTCCCCTCTCTGCTAGCAGCCACCCCTTCTCCCTCCCCCTCCCTGCTGCCGAGTGATCCTGTGTGAAGAAGGGGCCGGCTGCTAGCAGAGAGGGGAGTGCAATATTGGTGCTTCTGGGACAAGGGGAGCCGGGAAGCGTCTGGGTCTGGTTCATCCAGCCTCTCTTCCTCTCACAGCTATGTGTGCTGCCACTGTTGTTCCAGAGGGTGGGGGGGCAGCTGGGAGGCCAGGCACTTCCACAACCTGGGCAGGTGAGTGAAGGGCAGCTGGTGAAGGGGCGATGTGGGCGGCACAGCCTTGTGATCCCTGGCCATTGGCAGCTGCAGCAGGCAAGGCCCAGCAGCGGCAGACAGTCCAGGTGGGGATGAGATGTGGGCTGGGGGAGGGGGCTGAGCAGCAGTGACTCAGCCTGGCTCGCTTTCCTCTCTGCCACCAGCTGTGGCAGGAAGGGCAGGGTAGTTGGGGTTTGGGAATCACAGCCAGCTAGGAAAGCCGAACCGCTGCCCAAGCCAGAGCTGCCAGTGGGGATGGGAAATGCAGGGGCTGCGGGGGGTGCTTGGCTTTAAGTTCCCAGCTCTTTCTTTCTAAAACTGCCCAAAAGGGGGAGATGAGGAAGGCCCTCACCCAGCCCCTTATCCCTATACATGTGAGACAGCAACTTACCAAAAACTAGGTGAGTGGCAAAGGCAGGTGAGTGAGGCAAGTGGCCGAGGAGGCGAAGACCAGCTGGGCCACGGGTGCTGTATGGTAGGCCAGGGCAAAGGCAGGCTAGCAGGCAAGGAGGTGGAGAGAAGCTCGGCCGCGGGCGCTGCGTAGTCCAGGCGAGTGGTGAAGGCAGGCAAGCGGGCAAGGAGGGGAGAGCAGTTGGGACGCGGACGCCATGTGATCTGGGCAAGTGGTGAAGGCAGGCAAGCGGGTGATATGTTATATTAAAGTGGGAAAAATTCTGAAGAGATTTGTCTGATTTTTTTACATCTCTAAAATCTGGCATGTTAACATGGGTGTGTAGACTTTCTTTGCTAAATACCTTATTAAAAATCATTAACTTATACTTAAGCAATCCAATTCTTATACAGTGTTGCAAACTTTAATATTGAAGTAGTTAAACAAATTTATTAAGAATGTCATGGAGGTATATATAAAGTCCATGAAAATGTATTAATTTGTCACTTTTACTGAGCATTTCTCAGTAAACATACCCAATAAATGGTTAAAACATTGTTTTCTGTAAAGAGAGATTGCTGATTATTATAGTAGAAATAACAAAACTGAATTTACTTGCACACACATAAACACACACAAATGAAGGGATGTCCGGTTTGGCAGCACGGCAAGACAGCCGGGGAAATAGCGGGTTCTGCCGAACCGCTGCCGATGGGTCTTCGGACCGGAACTGTCCTGTAGGAACGGGAAAGAAAGAGGGGTACCTCAGACAACCAAGAGGAACAGGCAAGTTCCTCGGAGGTCAGAGGGAACCCTCTGTGAGTCGGCGGTGGGGAGCAGCAGCCATGGCGGCTGCCACGATGCTGGGACAAACCGGGCTAAGTGATGTGCAGGAGGAAACCTCTGGGGGTGGGAAGCCGTTTTTGCCCTTCCCAGATTCCTAGAAAGGCTTTGGAGCCAGGTGAGAGAGAAAAATGGCCTCCTCCACCACCCCCCCGAGGCCCTCCGGAGGCAAGAAACAACCTGTTTCCCTACTTCTGGTGGGCCCAGAAGGCCCAAAAATCAGCTGAGCTCGTGTGCCCACTGATATGGCTACGCGTGCTACCTGTGGCACGCGTGCCATAGGTTCACCATCACGGCCCTATACTATTACAGATAACTGGCTGTCCAATCTCTTCTTGAAAACCTCCAGTGATGGAGCAGCCAAAACTTCTGGAGGAAAGCCGTTCCACTGATTGATTGATCTGGGATTTCAGAAATAGGCTGAATTCGGATCGCCCATCAAATTGAAAACCACTGAAACCATTTCTGAGCTGGAACTCTCAGCCAAAAAGCAGATGAGACCACCACATATATGAGGAACCATGGGGATTTTAGGGTAAAGGTTTGCCATTCGCCTTTGGTATTGGAACTATTATATGCCTATTTTGGTGGCATGAGGGCACCCCTTATCCCCCTTCATATTCAAAGGTGCACAGTTCCTGTGGGGCATATAAGGTGCACCCCTAGCATCTATCCACAGCTAGATAAAAGATTAAGACATAATAGGACATGTCATGAAACACTGATTGTGATGACTTGACTGCTACATATATATATATCCAGGATCCCAATCCTTGTGCTGAGGTGTTGAGGAGTTGAGGTGCTGAGTTGCGGAGGAGCTGAGGTGTTGTATTGCAGAGGTGTTGACAAGCTAAGGTGCTGAAGTGCAGAGGTTCTGAGGTGCAGAAGTGCTGAAGTGCGGAGGTGCTGAAGTGCTGAGGTTCTGAAGTACAGAAGTGCTGAGGAGCTGAGGTGCGGAGGTGCTGAAGTGCTGAGGAGCTGAAGTGCTGAGGTGCTGAAGTGCGGAGGTGTTGAGGAGCTAAGTGTGGAAGTGCTGAAGTGCTGAGGTGCTGAGGTGCTGAAGTGCTGAAGTGCTGAAGTGCGGAAGTGCGGAAGTGCTGAAGTGCTGAGGTTCTGAGGTACGGAAGTGCTGAGGAACTGAGGTGCGGAGGTGCTGAAGTGCTGAAGTGCTGAGGAGCTGAAGTGTGGAGGTGTTGAGGAGCTAAGTGTGGAGGTGCTGAAGTGCTGAGGTTCTGAGGTGCAGAAGTTCTGAAGTACTGAGGTTCTGAGGTACAGAAGTGCTGAGGAGCTGAGGTGCGGAGGTACTGAAATGCTGAGGTTCTGAGGTGCTGAAGTGCGGAAGTGCTGAGGTTCTGAGGTTCTGAGGTACGGAAGTGCTGAGGAGCTGAGGTGCGGAGGTGCTGAGGTTCTGAGGTACGGAAGTGCTGAGGAGCTGAGGTGCGGAGGTGCTGAAGTGCTGAGGAGCTGAAGTGCGGAGGTGCTGAAGGTGCTGAGGTGCTAAAGTGTGGAGGACCTGAGGATCCTGGTAAGGACACACTTCTGGAAGGATGACCCAGTGGGTCATAGGTCACACTTCTAGAGAAACACTGAGATGTCATTGCACCAAGCCTTGACGACATGTTTGCTTTCAGTATTTAATTTTTACATCGAAACTGGGGGGCATCTTGGTGGATGTCTGAAAAATTCTGTTGCCAATCCCCATTTTAAAGGCAGATAAATTATAGAATAAATGTAGAGTACCAAGAAGACCTCTGCTATTTGTTGACCTCCATTCTGATCAAACTTTGGAGAAAAAAAAGCTGCAAATATCAATAGTTGAGCTTGTTTTTCATATGAAGCTCTCATCACTATTACAAATTTTATTGATACAATTGTGATCTCATACAACCTCACAAAAAAGGTACTGTGAGAAAGCAACTTGTTGGGCTACCTTTGCAGATTGGCATATTTCATGGGGAACAGGAATGTTTTCCACATGTTGAATTGGCTAACCATCTGCTTTCATGAAAAAAATCATAAATTTCCCCTGTAATTCATAGGAGATTGAAAAGTAGCTTGAGGCTAGTGGGACCTTATCAATTGGAATAGAAATGCCAAATATTTAGTTGAAACAAAAAAGGAAAGGGAAAACTCCTGGGCAGGGCCGGATTTAGATGAAAAGAGGCCCTAGGCTATTCCACTTATGAGGCCCTTTCACCTATAGTGAAAGTGTAATTTTAATTTTGCTAACAATTTGAATGTAGGGAATGTAGGCCCCTCTTGATCTTGAGGCCCTAGGCTGAAGCCTAGTTAGCCTATAGGAAAATCCGGCCCTGCTCCTGGGGAGGGATGAGCAACCAGGCAATCCAGGAAGATTGAACTGTGCCTCCCTCAGTTATTAGGGGAGGCAATGGGAGTTGCCTTTTGAAGGACTTATGGAGCCTGACTACCCAAGAGAATGCATTTTAGCAGATGTTGAGGTCTGCAGGAGAAACCCAGAAGCTCCGCTGCTCTTGAGACTGAACTATAAGGCAGATGGGAGATGGTCTTTTCCTGCATTATTCCCAGAGTTTAAAAGGCACTCTTGAGGCAGCTGCATTTGGCTAACAGCTCTTGTCTTTATAAAATACATAAAACACTTATTTTTAGTATGGTCTTTAGGGGCCAAGGTTGTTATGGTTTGGATTTTTAATTTACCAGTCAAATTTTTCATTATGTGTCTATTTCTCTAGATCCGTTAGGACAGAAACATTATTTATTTGCATATTTTTTTATGTTACTTGTTTTTCAACACTTATCCTAAAGGATCAGATTAGAGGAATTGGAGGGCAAATATAATTTAAAAAGTATGTGCTATTCTAGACATTGTCTCTCAAGTCTACATTCCAATTTTTGAAATAAAAATATCAAAGTTATTCTGCATTTTCACCTATTACTTTATCTTCTAGTTTCCATCACTGATTTTTGCAATGGAAAACAATTTGTTGAGAAAATTAAGAGAAAACATGAAACGTCTCCAAAAAGAGGTAAGAGAAAACATTTGTTCATAGGCTGTCGCAGTAAATTTTTAATGGAACATATAGAAATTTTAGGTAGGTAGGTAGGAGGTAGGTAGGAGGTAGGTAGGTAGGTAGGTAGATAGATAGATAGATAGATAGATAGATAGATAGATAGATAGATAGATAGATAGATGATAGGGTAGGTAGTTACAGACAGATAGACAGACAGACAGACAGAATATTAATTGTGGTTTCTGTTTATCCTCAGTTGCCAGTATAGGTTTTTGTTTTGGACTTTATTTTTGAAATACATTTTTAGCTTATATTAGCAACCCAAGAAAGCCAGTTTGGTATCATGGTTAAGGCATCAGCCTGCAAACCCAGACATTTCTTGCCCCACTTTAGGCACAAAGCCAAGTGGGCGACCCTGGGCCAGTCACCTTTTCTTAGTCCTAGAAAGAAGGCAACACCAAACCACTTCTGAAAAACCTTGCTAAGAAAACTGCAGGGATTCGTCCAGCCAGTCCCTGAGAATCAAACACAAATAAGGAAGGAAGGAAGGAAAGCAAAGAGAGAGACCTAGAGTCTCTATTGTATGTTGGGCAGCCATATAAGTTGGATGAATGTATCAATGAACTTGCAGAGCTATCTTAGGTCATTGTAAAGATTGATTTAACATATTTAATAGGTCAAGTTGCTAATGGAGATTTTACTTGACTTTAGCAGGAGTACTTTTTGTTTTCTCTGCACTTTCCACTTAAAATGAAAGGGCTGTTTGGGGATATAGTAGAAGGACTCCCTATCTGTCCCATTCCTATCCCCAAGATGCTTTTTCAAGAGGAAACTGGACTTTCCTTTTTGTTTTCGTTGAAGATATTTAGATTCTCATCCAAGAAGTTTCTTCAGTTCTGGAAGAATATCAAAATCTTATTTTATTCAGTAGTGTGAATTTCCAGGCAAGGGTTCAAAGATTAGATGCCAGAGATACAGTTGGCACCTCAGACTTGAAGATGAAACTATGTTTAACAACAACCCAAGTCACATAGAGCTGTTGTTAGAAAAATTAGTGGCTTTAATCACTGTCAATTTGTTTTTTTAAATGGGGTATTTTGTCATTGCAGGAAGAAACATCCAGACTTCCTCTTCTGTCATCTACCACCGAAGAACGGAGACGTGCTGAGGTATATAATGTATACTTGTAGCTCACCTTAGAATATATTTATGAGAAAAATGAAAATAAATGATTTTTTCACAATTGGTAATCGTTAATAATGCATGTGCAGCATATTTTATATAGTATATATGTTGACATTATATTTCTATTACATATATGAAATCCATACACACACATCTATTCAATACAAACTAGTTTATTTGTAATTTCTATTAAAGAATGGCAATTATCAGAGTTCATGCTAATTCTTGGTTGGTTCTTTCTTTGCCACATTAGCTACTTTCTTAGGCCACATACAATACCAATAGCAGTGAAATAAAATTTAGATGATATATATTTTGTTTGAACCACTGTGTTTTACATTTCCTAAACAAATTAACTAAAACTAGATTTTTTTCCATCCCAGCGTGAATAATCTTTATTGCCTGTATTGAATATCTACAGCAATAAATTGGGAGTTGCACATGTTTGTGCTCATCTCGACATGCATGATTTTAATATGCACAAATATGCTTGTCTACACTCCAGACTCTTTTCTAAAGAGGAAGTTTCAACTAATATCTTCTTTACACTGACATGACAGAGAATTTATGGAAAACAAATTCATGTAATTCTTTTTTTTTAAAAGAAAAAAATTATTAATATATTCTATACACAAATACACAAATAAAATATACAATCCTGCCACCATGGTATAATGTGATTACATTGTCCATAAATATAAAGTCATTCCTTTATACATGACAGAGAATTTATGGAAAACAAATTCATGTAATTATTCTCATGACCATGAAATGAAGAAAATTATCAAGCAAACATCTAAAATTCATTTTATGTTTTTCATTCTTCACGGAACTGCCAGGTTTCCAGGCGTCCAGAAATGCGCATGGGCCAGGATTTAAGTTTAAAGATGCGTTCCCATCAGGTAAGCAAACTAGCATCTGAGGAATCTTTTGAGTGTCCATTAAAGAGAAATAGTTCATGTCATAACAAAAGGTGAAGAAGCCCAGTGTGAGTGATGGGGTAGTGGGGGATGGTGAGTGGGCTGATATGGAAATATATTCCTGATTTGTGATGTATTTTGGCTTCTCTAGATTGTTCAGACAAAAACTGAAAGACTGGAAGTAGATCTGAAGAGAGCAAGGGACCAGAGTTATATGTAAGTCTTGGCATAGTTCATCAAATCTTTGCATAATCCTATTAAGTTCATACTTTCAATACAACATTCATAATTTCTACACTGGCAATGGGACTGGCCATTTTATCAAACAAGTGATGAAAATTATATTCTAGTAAAGCTTGGGAAATAAGGTGGGAATAGCAACAGTTGGTTGCTATTCCTCAGTGATTAAGGTACTGCCTTAATCACTGAGGAAGCAACTTGTTGAGATATGTTGACAGGCATTTGTGAGAAGTTGTAGTTATTCTACATCCATAACTTTACTTTGCTTCTGAAAATCATTTTGAATTTGTTTGTGCCTTTCGTGGAATGTATAAAAAAAAAGAAAAAGAAATGGTTAAAGCATTATTTCCTGTGTATTCACACACACACACACACACACACACACACACACACACACACACACAGAGGTATTTTTAACGTGTTGTAATTGAATAAAAAGGTTGATAATTCAAGTTAAAAACCCCTAAGGGGGCTAATTTCTCTCTGGTCTTCATAATTTGCAGAAAGACAATGGAAATGTCAAAACTGTTGGCAGAAAAAGAGGAGCTGGAGTTAAAATTCAGGAGCTTATAAATAAGACTCTCCAATTGGCCAAAGAAAAAGAGGAACTCTGCGAAGAGTATGAAGAAAAGCTGAGCAGGTGAGAAAATTTTAGATAGCAACCCTGCCTTTCTCTTCCTTTCCTAGCTATTTTAATTAGTTTTAATTTTAAACAAGTTTAAATAAATAAAAAAACCCAAATAATCAAATAAAATAAAAAAAAACCTAAGGGGGTTAATCACACTCTGCTCTTGATATTTTACAGAAAAAATAGTTCAGATGAGCCTGGGCAGCTGGACAAACTCAGACGAGAGAATGAGAGTCTCAGCTGCAAGGTGCAGAAATACGCTGGAGAAAAAGCAGAGCTCCTACGAGAAAATAATGACCTTAAAGAAGAACTTTATAGGTGAGAAACATTTAGATAGATCTTGACTTTTTCTTTCAAAATCAAATTTATTTATTAGAGCCCTTAGGCCAGATATACCGGATAAAAGAAATGTTCCATGCTTTTATATGTAAGTATAATTAAATAAGAGAAGAGCAATAGGTATAATGGAATGCAAAAATAATTAAGAATGTAGGTATGCTTAGTAATTCAAGTAAAAAATGAAGAGGGCTAATATCTCTTGTTCTCATAATTTACAGAAAGGTAGCAATGATGTCGAAATTGACATTAGAAAACAAAGAGCTCCAAATCAAGACAGAGATGCTGACATTCAAAAATATTGAAATAAGTGATGAGAAAAAGGAGCTCTGCAGAGAGTATGAAGAAAGATTGTGGAGGTGAGAAATTTTTAGATCGCCACCATGAACTTCTTGTTTCAGAATTTCATATTAGGTTCTCCTTATCTTAGAAAGCTTGGAAAAACCTGACATTCTCCTTACTTTAGAAAGAAATTAATGAATTATGGTTCATTATACTTTTACATATAGAAATCTAGGAGTTAATCTCATGGAAGTGAATGGGAAGATATGTATAGGAGAGATCTTTCAACCTTCACCACCATGGCCCAACAATATTTATATACCTTCAGAGTGAGAGTTTCCTGACATCAAAGCCATTCCCATCATTTTTAACTAACAATACTTTGTTGTTGGTCTAGATTTACAGCTAACATTCTGATTTTTTCCAGAGAGACACAACTGAGGAAGGGTTGCTGCACCTTATTGATGGGCAGAGAGCAGATGGACCAGAGACATAGCAGTAGTGAATGCAAAAGAAGCTCTGTGAGTGTCTGCCAAACAAGTGCAGACACTGCAGAAAACAAGACAGAAGCTCAAGACAAAATGAAGCCTCAAATGGTGGGGTATCAATTAAATAACAAATGGCTTAAGGCTTCAGTAGACAGCCTCAAAATCAAAGCATCTAAGGAATCCGGGCCAAATATACTCAGGTGGCTTCAGCAATCACTGAAAATCCTGAAAGAGGATTCCTCTGAACTGTACACCCTGCCCGAATGGCTTAAAGCATCCACCACCAACCTCCCGAAGGAATGTGCTGAGGCATCCAGGGGGGATGTGAATGGTTGGCTAGAAACATCGATAAATCATCTCCAAGAAGAAGGGCCAGAAACCTGTGATTTAGATGTGCAGGGATGGCTTGAAGCATCTATTATAGGCATTCAACATCTACAAAAATCCAGGTCAGAGTTTCGAGGAAGCCGAAAAAAGGGATGGCTGGAAAAATCAATAGAGAACCTCAAGAAGCAATGTCCTGAAGGATCTGTGGTGAATATATTAGAATGACTTCAAGGATCCTTAGAAAGCCTGTCACTTTCTGGAGAACCTAGACCAGTTCTTGAAAAATGGCTTTGAAAACCTGCAATCCTTGAAAAACCTGCAAGAGGAAGGCCCTGATGTATCTAAACAAGATGCCAAAAAAATGGCTCAAAATATCTATAAAGAATCGTGAGGAGGAAGGACCTAAAACACCACAACTAGATACTCAGGAATGGCTTGAAGCCTCTATTAAAGGAATTCAGGATCTACAGAAGTCCACTGTAGAGATTACAAGAACTCTGAGGAAGAGATGGTTTGAAAAATCAATAGAGAACCTGAAGAAGCAATGTTCTGAAGGACCTGTGGAAAATATATTACAATGGCTTTAAGGATCCTTAGAAAGCTTTTCATTTTCTGAAGAACCCCTACCACTTCTGGGGAAATGGCTTCAACAATCCCTGAAAAACTTGGAAAAGGTCCTGAAACATACAAACAAGATGCCAAAAATGGCTTGAAATAGCTGTAAATAGCTTCAAAGAGGAAGGACATGAAGCATCCCATCTAGGGACTCAGGAATAGCTTGAAGCATCTATTAAGGGCATCCAGGATCTCAAATACTCTAAGAAATCAAAGCATGGTAAAGAGGAAGGAGAGAGTGATTTGGGTAAAGCCTGCTTGCTCTTGAAAGAAACTTAAGGATGGATGGATGGATGGATAGCTTCAAACATCTTTATCAAGTTCCAGAAAGAATGGTTCTACTGCATCAAAAACAGATATGCAAGCATGGCTACAAACATCTCTGAAAAAACTCAGATGAGAATCCTCAGAAGAAGCCAGAAACAATCTGGAGGAATGGCTCTAGGAATCCATAGAAAATGTCCTGAAGAATCCAAGCAATGAGTAGCTTGAGATAGCCTTAAATCACCTCCATGAGGAAGGGCCTGAAACCTCACATCCATCCCATTTTGGTATAGACTTGTCTCTCATTTCTGTTGCTTCTAGTGTTACTAGCATCAAGGTGACCAAATGAACAAACTGGAAATATATCATCAAATATTTATTGTTTTGGTTTTCCAGAACTTCTTGAGCCTTTTTGGAGTGAGTGACATACTGTTTTCCTAATGGACTATGGTATTACAACATGAGCTTCATAACCAATGAACGCTTGTCCTCAACAATTGTGGTTATCTAGATGATGCCTTAAGTTGGGTGAGAGGAGAAAAGAAAGAGAGTGGAAGGAAAAAGGAAAGGAGACATTGATATGGAGGAAGAAAAGGAAAGAAGGGCCAAACAGGAAGCAGATTGTGCCAAAATGCCAAGAATGGATAGACAATGGTAGCGCACAGACAAACAAAGCTTTGAAAGTGAAAAGGAATCAACGAAAATCAGGAGTGCTCCCCTGACTGCAGCATTGCTAGCATAACAATGCAGCCTATGTGGAAGGGAAGGGATGCCTTATCAGGAAACTTCTCAAGACTTCCATGCGCATCAGATAGTTATGGACCATAGTCTGGTCCACGGTCTGGGCTATACAGCCAGGGCCTCAGAGTACCACCATTGCTTGAAATGGGATTCCCAGCAGCTGAAGAGAGATCATTGGACTTGATGGTGTGGGAGTATGAACAGATTTCCAGAAAAATTGCAGACTACAGGAACCCTTTCAGCAGTTCCAAAAAGGCTCCACACCCATTGTCACAACTCAGGTGATGCTGAGGACACAGGCAAACCTCCAAGTGGCCTCAGCAACTCTGTAACAGAATGCAAATGACCAGCTGTCTCCTTCCATTTCCACCATCCAACGGAGCTGAAGAAGCTTCTTGGATGAGAAGGGAAACATCTTCTAAGTCTTGATGTTTTCTTCTATTTAATTTGCCTTCTACATGAACTTAATGAACCCTGAAATCTCCTCATTTATTGGGGTGTTCATTGTATTTGGATTCCCAAAGAGCCATTTATCCAGCCCCTGGGCCATTGCCTGATACTTGGTGAAAAACACACACACAGAGACACATATATGTATCTGATTTATCATGTCAGATTTATTTACTTTCAATAACAAAGTAAATTTACAATCAAACAAAGGAGCCACCTAAACAAATTTACTATTCAGAAGCAATTGTGGCAAGAGAACAAGATCACTGGCAAACCAGACTCTCACCAGAAATCAACTGTATCCATCAGATATCTGGGGTGGACCACCAGAATGGTCTGGCCTTGCATAGGCAGCCCAAAGCAGGCTGCAGCACTACCAAGTCATCCAGCAACATTGCAGCACATGCCAAGGATAGGAAGCTTTGTTTGCTTTTCTACCCAGTGATCTCCCCACCTGATTAAAGAGGCTGGAGAGATGCACGAGCCCCTTGCCACTTTGTGGGTAAGGGAAGAAGCCAACCTCTGCTCCCCCCACTGGAGCACATCATCTCCATGCCAGGAGCAGCCTTCCTCCCAAGACATTTTTCTAGAAACCAGAGTTCTGGGTAGGCTCACTGATTCTACAGCAAAGACAGCTAGTATTTGGGCACCAGCAAAGGAAGCCTTCCGTTCTTTCCATTAAGGTTAACCTGAAAGTGTCACATAAAAATGCCTTACCTATACAAGCTGACATCCATGACCCAGGACTGCAAGGGTTAACACACACATACACACCCTCCATCTACCTCCCCCCTAGACCACTCCTTACCCCAGACTCCGCCTCCCAGGTATTTATATTTTTTTTGCTTTAATTTATATGCCGCCCTTCTCCGGAGACTCAGGGCGGCTTACAATGCGTTAAGCAATAGCCTTCATACTTTTGTATATTTATACAAAGTCAGCTTATTGCCCCCACAATCTGGGTCCTCATTTCACCTACCTTTGAAAAGATGGAAGGCTGAGTCAACCTTGAGCCTGGTGAGATTTGAACTTGCAGTAATTGCAAGCAGCAGATGTTAATAACAGTGCTTTAGTCCACTGTACTACAAGCTCTTCTTCTTTAAGGTTGTCCCACATTGCTCCAGATGTTCTTGCTGATGATTCCTGTAAAGAGAAGATCCACGTAAATAAAAAGTAATCTGTTTGACCATCGATGAGTCTATGTCTGTTATTGGGTCCGATCCTTGAAATTAGTAACAAGATGGTAGCAGAGGATGGTTTAATGACCCAATAACGAGAAGATATGCCAGAAAGACAATTTGCAGCCGAAGAAAAGAAGAAACCAAACACCCGAGCACGCACTAAAAGGATGGCAGCACAGCTGTCCCCTCATGGTAACTTCCCCGCGGGAACACCAGAGAGATCCAAAACCAAGACCGACCCTGAAACCATGACGATGGACGATGGAAAGGGGATCGGAGACCAGAACAGCCAAGAAACCGACGCTCAAGGGAGCAACAAACTACGGCTGGACATACTAAGATTGCTGAGATCGCCAACAGACGACGAGGACCTCATCGCGAACCTCCAAAGCCTGATCCAGGACCATGGAGCAGCGAGAGGAGGTCACGACCCAAACCCAGAACCTGAGGACCACGGCTCGGTAAGAAACTCACCCCCAGCCGAACTCCTAACCAACACCGAAGAGCTCGATCTCGTGCCAAATTTTGAATGGTGGCCATCTTTGACCGAGCAGCCCGCCAAGATGGCCGACCACCGACCAATCGAAGGCCAGGATTCAAAATGGCCGGCGCGAAATGCTTGCACCCCACAAACCAGTGGAGAAGACGAACTCTATGAGGACGAGGGGTCTGACTCAGATCCCGAAATGTCCCCAACCGAGCGGCAGATTGAACGAGCCATAAAGACCCTCACTGCCACCTTCGGCTCCGACCTAAAAATCTCCAAGAATACACCGAAAGCGCAAAGGGGGGCAAGGGACGGAGAGACACTGAGCCACCCACACGAGGGACGTGGACGCTGCTGCAAACCCACCGACATTGCAGCACCCCTCGAGAGCGCAACGCCACCCATCGCAGAGGCCGTGAACACTGGAACGCAGAGACTGAAGCAGATACTCACCGACATCACAGGTCTATCCGAGTGGGCAGGATCTTCATCTGGACGAGATCGCGACGACGCGACCACCTTCGACTCACCGCTGGACCCACAAAGCCGAAACTGAGGCCTACCCGACCGAGAGAGACCTCTACGCAGGAGCCGCAGCAACGAGAACCTCTACCGACGACTACAGGGCTGAAATGGACCTCGCGCATGCGCAGATTCGCCTAGAAAGAAAAGAAGGAAAAAAAATGCAGAGAGGGCTTTTTAAACTCCCAGCAAGTATTCCTATGCCGTATTGTGGCTATCTGCACATTCAGAACCATGGACAGCCGCCTGCTGTAAGTAACTTAACAAATAGCACAGGGAATTTACCTAATGATTTCCCAAAGTTAAAAATGGATGGGTCTAACCTCTTGGAGTGGAGCCAACAGCTCCAGGTTGTTTTTTTGAGAGAAAATATATTGTTTTTTATTACTAATGCCCCAGAAAAACCCTGGACTTTTGAACTGGACTGCCTGCACCACAAGGCATTTTATCTACTAATCTCCAGTATTTTCCCCACCATATACCCCAGCATCAAACACTACTTGACAGTGTCAGAACTAATGCAAAAAATGTTTGGGCTTTTCTAAAGTGAGAGCGTGGCAACCACAACCAGAATTTCTAAAGATTTCTATTCTGCAAGAATTAGACCAGGGGTTCCCATGAGCGAACACCTGTTAGAGTTAAACGCTACTAGGGCCGAATTACACTTGAGAGGGGAGGTTGTATCCAATCAGACCATGAAGAGTGTGATAATTAACTCCTTGGAATCCACCTGGGATAACATTGTCACACACCTAGATACACTCAGCTTGGGACACCTATCCATTGATAGCCTATCCAACAGGTTGATAGCGGAAGACAATTTGAGGAAGAGCTGCCCCTTGCCACGCAGAGAGCACAGGCCCATAAAGAGAGTAGGTTTCCAGGACAGGCAACAGGACACAACAGAATGTTACAATTGTGGGTCCAGGAACCACTATAAAAGGGACTGCCCCAGAAATTTCAGAGAAAGGGACAGACATGAACACAGGGTCAGACATCCAGAGAGACACTCACCAGACAGTAGATACAGGCGCAGGTACTCTCCCAATCCAAGGGATAGAAGGGGAAACAGGGACAGCTCCAGAGACAGCCGAACCGGGTCGCTGTATGGGATAGGAGAACACACACAAGTGACCAACCAGGACAGAGAGGACACCATGTGGCTCATAGATTCGGGAGCCACCAATCACACTACGTATAACAGGCAACTACTCTCTTCTTTCACAGAAGAGGACTTCTTAGTCAAGGTAGCCAACCAAAATGATGTTCAGGTTACAGGAAAAGGAAACGTAAGCTTACCAGGAATAGGAAAAGTAGAGGGGGTACTGCTAGTCCCAGAGATACCTCACAACATTCTAGCTGCACTGAAACTCAGCAAAGAATCCGGAATAGAAGTAACTTTCAAGGGGGGAGAAGTTTTTATGAATAGGAACAGGAAAGACATAGGAAAGGTTGTAGTTAGAAGAGGGTTACCCTACCTATACACCAAAAATGCTAACGTACCCAGCATAAACGGCAGCATAGAACCAGAACCAGATAAGACAGACACTAAACTAGAAGAAGGCAAAACTGACAGCGTAGGTGAAGAGGAACAGGGAAACAGAGCTGATAGCACACATGAACACAACACGCACAGTCAGAGGAAACTCACAATAGGCAAGCCCATCCACGATGATTGTGCCCACCTGTTACACCGGAAATTGGGGCATGCTAGCTTCCCTATTATTCAAAAAATGACAAACTGTACTGAAGGTATAAAAGTAAAGGACTGTGAAAACTACCTTGAGTGTTCAGTCTGTAAATGCTCAAAGCTAAAAACCAAACCCAGGCCAAAGAAGGCAACGCGCACCACCAGCCACATTTTCAATCTGGTACACATGGACTTAGTGGGGCCCTTAAGGCCATCCATAAAATACAAAAAAAGGTACTTCCTCACCATCGTGGACGACTACAGTCGCTACGGTTTCGTATATACACTAAATCACAAAAACGAAGTATACCAGAAATTTAAGGAATTCTACAAGAGAGTAGAAGTCCAAGACAACACAAAAATAAAACAAATAATGACTGATAGAGGGTCGGAATTCCTCTCGAGGGATTTCTCACACTGGCTCAAGTCCAAGGGAATACTACACTTCATCTCATCACCGTTCTCAGCCTTTCAAAATGGGGTAGCGGAACGAAGGAATTCCACCCTGCAAACTATGGTAAAGTGCGCATTAGAGGATGCAGGGATTGGCCAACATTTTTGGTCAGAGGCCCTAGTGTATTCCAACTACACGCTAAACAGGCTTTGGTCTAACGTGATTGATAAGACCCCGTACGAGCTAATGCACAATAGGAAGCCACAAATAGGACACTTACATGTATTTGGGGTCACTGCAGATGTGCACATACCAAAATAACTACGCCACAAGGGGGACAAGGTATCCAGGAGGCTTAGGTTTATGGGTTACGAACCAGGCACCAAAGAATTCAGATTTGTAGACAGCAACAATAGATTCGTCATATCTAGGACAGCAGTGTTCCATGAGCAGGCAAATTGGTCCAAAATACATCTCAATGAAATACACCCCAGGCAGGAAATAAAACATAATATACAGGACCAGGACAAACAAACCACACAAGACAGCGAGAAAGAAAGGGGACACAAACCTAAGCACCAGGGAATCAGAATTAGTGAGTGGAAGGGAGACCACCCCAAGATAAGAATAGACACACTCACCCAGAAAGAGGCAAGGTACTTACACGACACCAACTCAACACCAAACAGACCAGTTAGGGCAAGCAGGAACCAGATACCCAAAAGACTTGAGGATTATGTACTGCACGTACACTCTAACCCAATCACCCCAAACTCCTACGACGAAGTGCTCAAACTCCCCCAGGAAGAAAGGTTAAAATGGGAGTCAGCCATGGAAAAAGAAATGAGCAGCCTCAAAGAACTAGATGTGTTCACCCCTGCCAAAGTTCCAGAAGTTAAGTCTTCAATAGGAACCAGATGGATCTTTAAAATCAAAACTCTAGAAGGTGGCAAGACACTATACAAGGCTCGGTTGGTGGCACAAAGGTTTGGCCAAAAATACCCAGAGGACTATACCGAAACCTACTCACCCACAGTGAGGGCAGAGAGTGTTAAAAGCGCCTTAGTAATTGCCTCCATCCTAGGTCTGGAAGTGTACCAGTTCGATGTACAGACTGCATACCTGCATGCCAAACTGGACAAGGAGATTTACGTTAAGGCACCACACAGCAGGGACACACATAGGGGTGACACATGGCTACTCAACAAGAGCTTGTATGGGTTGAAGCAGTCTGGGAAACAGTGATACGAGTGCCTGGTCAAGGTGCTCGAAGCAATGGGGTTCGCTGCAACACCAGCAGACAACTGCTTTTTCACCAGAAAGGAGGGCGATTCCCTAGAATACGTGCTTATTTACGTGGGTGACATCCTATACATTGGCAAACATAAAGAAAAATGTGACACCTTCACTAGCAAGTTAGGTGAACATTTCTCCCTAAAATCTCTAGGGAAGATAAACAAATATCTGGGTGTGCAAATCAGTAAAACCTCCAGGGGATTTCGCTTGTCACAAAAAGAAAAAATCATTGAACTTTTACACAAATGTAACATGGCAGATGCCAAACAAAGTGAAACTCCCATGCAACCAGACTTTTTGAAAAACATGTATGGCAAAGCACCCGAATTCAAAGACAACACACTCTACAGGTCCACCATAGGGTCCCTTTTGTATATTGCTAACTGGACCAGGCCCGACATTGCCCTACCAGTCAATTTACTGTCCAGACACGTAGGCAAACCCACCGTATATCATTGGGAAGCAATCAAAAGGGTACTCAGGTACCTGAAGTACAGTTCAGACGCATGCTTATGCCTAGAGCCGGATACACTCGATGGACCGACCCTCACCTGTTACGCGGATGCTGACTGGGCAGGGGATGTAAAGAGCAGGAAAAGCACTTCAGGATATGTGTTCTTCCTCAATAACAGCCCTGTACACTGGTACATGGGCAAACAAAATCTAGTAGCCACATCAACCACTGAAGCGGAGTACATATGTTTATCCAAGGCAGCCAATAACCTGACGTGGTTCGATGATCTACTCACCAGCATCTGGACCAAACCTGCATACCCAATAATCATTCACGAGGATAACAAGGCTGCTATTGAGATATCTAGGGCGGATGCCATAGGCCAGAGATCCAGGCACATAGATATCAAGCACAAACATGTGAGGCAACTTTCGAAAATAGGATTCATCAAAACCACACACTGCGACACTGAAGAACAAACGGCGGACATCCTAACAAAACCTCTGCAGGGCAAACAGCTCGCCTACCTAGTGTCCAAACTATGCGTTCACCCCTGGACTCTTCCCCGACAACAAACTGCACACAAACTGGTCAGAGGGGGATTTGTCACATATACATGCCTTACCTATACAAGCTGACATCCATGACCCAGGACTGCAAGGGTTAACACACACACACCCTCCATCTACCTACCCCCTAGACCACTCCTTACCCCAGACTCCGCCTCCCAGGTATTTAAGGTTGTCCCACGCTGCTCCAGATGTTCTTGCTGATGATTCCTGTAAAGAGAAGATCCACGTAAATAAAAAGTAATCTGTTTGACCATCGATGAGTCTATGTCTGTTATTGGGTCCGATCCTTGAAATTAGTAACAGAAAGAAAGGAGCATGCAAAGGACCACATAATATTGTAGTACACCACATCCTGCCAAATGGCCTCACCTAATGGTTTCATCTACTGTTGGTATTAAAAAGGAGCAGCAACAAACCCTGGTCACTCAGACCATGCTATTTATGTGCTTACACAGTGCTTGAAGGCTTTGAATTTTAGGATAGGGAGGAATAGGGTCCACCCATCTCAACTCTGACTCTAAGTGGGGTAAGCGCTCCCCGAGAGACAGCTGCTGTGCAAATTGGGTTCTCTCTGGACTCACAACTGTTGCTCAAGGAGCGGCTGGTAACTGGCTTTGTATAGAGCTATCTCCTGCATCAACTGTGTCCATTCTTGGACTAAGAGGAATGCTCACAGTCTCACAAATTGGTCCTTTCACAGTTGGAGTCATGTAACAGGCTGTACAGCTAGTCATGCTGCACAGACTTTCTGGTTTTTTCTCAGGCGCAATACAAAGTGCTGGTTATCACTTTTCAAACCACAAATAGCACAGAGCCAGGATACATGCCCTTCTGACCAAGTCAGATAGGGTGGGTCCTTCCAGGCTCCCTCGCTTAGATGTTGTCACCCAGTGAGACCCAGTGAGTGCATCTTTCCCATAGCTGCCCTGCCTGTGAAAGAAGATTATCGATGAGATCCAGCATCCTTCCTCCATCCCCTTACCACAAATAGCTGGTTCTTTCTTTCCCCAATAAATGGAGTAGGTTGCGACTACAGTCCAGAAGATGTGGGGGAAGATACCACATATGGTTTTGCAGATACCAAACTGTACATTTGCAGATGTACGGTTTGTGGTTACTATCATTTTGTTAGTTTTTACATTTTATTATTATGCACTGACTTGCCAGGGATGTTGTGTAAAAGATGGGTGTCCACATCAGTCTCTTAAATAAAAAGGTATCACTACTGTGTGATCTGCTGTCCAACAACAAAATCAAGCTGATCCCAATAAATGAGGAATTTGCATTCAGTCTGTGTCATCTGACTGGGAAGGGGAATAAATCTCTTTGATTGTAACAGTTTGAGTGTAACAGAAGATGATGAATGAAGGGAACTCCTGGGACCTTGCTGCATTCAGACAGCCCTTGTTTACGTGCGATGTGACCTGAGTTAGATCTTCCAGGGAGATTTCTCCCACATTGTGGCTGTTGGAAGGGACTGTGTAGATGATATGGCACCAAATAAAGCAAAATGTAATTTTAGCCTACATCAGCAGCATTGTTTTCAAACCATGATTCCAGATTCTTAGAATTTAAAGAGTTGAGTATAATTCAGTCTTTAAAAAATTGATGAAATGGAGGCAGACATAATAATACTTTTCAAATACCTGAAGGAAAATTATATCTAAAAAATCAAGACCTCTATTGTTTCAGAGTACAGGACATGACATAATGACATAAATATTAGGAATAAAAAGTCTAATAGTAAGAGAAGCAACAACAGCCAGGAAGCAGAGACAAAGGCAGTTGCTGGGAAGAATGAACTGAAACAAAATAAAAAAGATCCAAAAGAAAAGGAGAAAGAGAAAAAGAGAAGCAGTCTCAAGAGTGGTGCTGGTAATTCTTTGGGTTTTATGTGGATTGTGTTTTGTGTACAATGCCCATGGTTCGGCCTTAGTTCGTTGGGAGGAGGGTAATAGTTTGGTCCTTCTTTATGTTTTTGGCTGCTCTGTCATCTACTTTGAATGAGTTCCTGTTGTAAATGACCACACACACAAAGGGGTTGAGGAAATATGTGGTAACTTTATTGCCTTACATAGTGACATTATATAGTTTATTACTTTCAAGTTACAGCGTACTTGGCAGCATATCATTGGCTCACAGAATCTTCCAGGTAACTTAAATCATAGGTTAATCATTACTGCTTGCTTAAGCACTTCTAATATTTAGCTATAATTAAAATCTAACACACATCCCACTTCCTCTCCTCCTGTTCCTCTTATTTACAGAGTTAGGGTCTTATCTTCTAATGCCATTTCCTGGTGCAAGTAACCTTCCTTATCTGAGGTTTGCCATCCAAGATAGGAAAATTCCTGCACATATGCAGACTGCAGACTCCTACATGTCCTCTCTTTTTATTTAATTTTGAGGGAACAAAGATTTTTGTATATATCACATTTGGTGAGGAGGAGGCAGAGAGAGAGGGACAGGTTGAAACATAGTAATTAATGAGGGAATACACTGAATGAAACAACAGCAAGCAACTAACATGACAATAATAATCACAGCATAAAAAAACAACTGCTTAAGCCACGACCAATCAGGAAGCCAATTGGTCAACCAGTCAAAAGGAGAGGAAATAGCATGAACATTATTCTGAAAATATGATTGGAGTTTAGCAAGTTTATCTTCAATGGTTTTGTTCAAAGAGTGAAAATGAACAGCACATCCACGACGGCCAACAAGTTTACAAAAACCTCCTTGTCATGCTAACAAATAGTCAATAGCAAAACGTTGCTGGAGCACATCCTGATTCAGGTCCTCAATTTCATGTTGGAGATCACGAACTATAGCAGCAGTGGCATTAATTGATTTCTCCAGGCGACATGTTAAGCCCAGGATAGAATGTCTATTTTCTTGAGCTATTATTCCAGGGTAAGCCCCTAAGGTGATCACCCCAGTAATAGCTCTAGCTACAGCACGGCCAAAGGTATTTAGAGAGGACAGTTGTGTATCAATGATAACTTCATCATTACATGTAGGACCTAATGGAGAACGTCATTGTCATGAAGAAGATAAAGAAACGCCAATTTGTACAGGTAGGGAAAAGTAGCCAATAGCAGCACACTGATAGTTCTGAGGGTGTACGTTGGTTGCATATTTGTCAAAAAAGAACCACATATTAGGGTCCTTTAGTTGCCAGCCAGCACAAATGGATCCAGTATCAGTCATATCAAAAGCGTTAAAAATAGGAAAATTATCAAGATACATTTCAGGCACAATATTAGGCCCATACAAAGAAGAATTACAGGTTCCCCAGAGCCAATAATAATCAGTACAATAACTATAATTCCCTACTTTCGATAAAATGCGTTGAGCCTTAGCATAATCATTCCAATTGTTAAGCCAAGTATGGCAAGCATAACAGCAAAAACATAAGCCTCTAGTATATTGATTAGTACGAAGATAATGCCAACAAACAGAATTAAGTTGTGTTGGTGGCTTAGAAAACAACCAAGAATAATGAATGGTTTGCAATTGTGAAACAATAAAGGAAGAAGAAGATATTAAATCAGGTATGAAAGCAACTTGGTAGTACAGTGGTTTAATGCACCCTGTTATTAACACAGCTGCCAGCAATTTCTGCAGGTTCGAATCTTACCAGGCTCAAGGTTGACTCAGCCTTCCATCCTTTCTAAGGTAGGTTAAATGAGGACCCAGTTTGTGGGGGCAATAAGCTGACTTTGTATAAATATACAAAAGTATGAAGGCTATTGCTTAATGCATTGTAAGCCGCCCTGTGTCTCCGGAGAAGGGCGGCATATAAATCAAATTAAAAAAAAAAAAACTTGACCAAAAGCCATAAGAGGCTCATAGTACAGGGTGACATTAGTACCGTGAACCAAAAACATATATTGAGTATGACGAACCCAGAGATTAGGATTAAGTTGTATAGGCTCAGTGTCATTCAAAGCAGTAACAGAACCAAGAGAAGACAAGAGAATACAAAAAAGAATTGTGACAGAATTAGCTGTAATAATAGCAACTAGATTTTCAGGAGTTTGAGGTAGATCAGCTTGAACCAATTGCTGTTGAGCTTGGTATGTTGTGGCCTTCACTTGCCCCCATGTGATTGGCGGGCAGGTCCTTGCCACTCAGGATTAGGAGCAAGGCGATACTTTACTAGCGGTCTTGTCAGTGGTTCTATTGCACGAAAATGAACATTAACAGGAACATCTGGAAAGGAATCTACAAGAGTTAAATAATTCCAGGTAAACAAAGCAACAGATAGTAAATGTTGAATCTTTTGCAAATGGTATGGGCCAGACTCATGCTGCAGCTGTCTCTGCAAAAAGGACTTAAAGGTTAATATAGCAAAAACATTCCAGGGACTAGTAGAGGGTTCAATATGACCAGCAGCTAATTGTTCCTGAACAAGTTGCTGTAAAGCAGATAATTTTTCCATTGAAAGAGGCCACTGCTCTACCCACACGGGAGCAGTAGAGAGCCACTTAAGGGGAAGAGCCATCATCCAAAATCAATTGAGCATTAAAAAAGAAAGTAAATCACGACCCCAAATATTAGTATGAATTAGTATGAATTAGTATGAATATCCAAAATATAAGGTTGCAGGGCAAAGGACTTAACAGCCGTGGTAGAGAATTGGATATCCCCATAAAGAAGAAACTGCTTTCTTAGGCCATTGCACAGGCCACTGTAAAGATGAAATAACAGTAACATCAGCTCCAGTATCAAGCAACCCTTGAAAAGGTTGCTTATTCAAATAGAGAGTTAACAAAGGGTGAAAGGAAGTAACAGACTGAAGTACAGCCACAGGAGAGGTAGAACCAAAACCAGCATCCCCACGTGCCCTTGTGCCAGAACATGGGACTTGATAAGGGAGCAAAAGTAATTGAGCAATAGAACATTGAGCAGGAAGAGTTTGAGGTTCACCCAAGCCTGAATAAAAAGAGTTCCAGTGTAATCAGAATCAATAACACCAGGGACTACAAAGCACCCCTTTTTATGAGCTGAAGATCGAGGCAAGATAAGACCCACTAAACCAGAGGGAAGAGGGCCTTTAAATTGAGAAGGAATCAATTTAACCTCCAAGGGAAATTTAAATTTCACAGAACCTCTAGTAAAATTACCACTGATGCCATACTCTGTAACAGCCTTTTTTAGTTCCCTCAAAATTTGATAAGGTAACCCTTCCCATTCCGCTATCTGCTGTCCTGCCAATTGGCCCTGATGATATTGTACAGGACATACAGACAACAATTCAGCAAGTTCTGCCCCAGGTATGGAGGAATCCTGTTTACAGGATTCTACCATTTTTTTGAAAAGAGGATTGAACAGCAGAGTCAGAAGGTTTAGTAATCTGACCTGTGTCAGTAGGAGCTGAAGGAGGCAGAGTCAGATAGTCCGGGGAGGAAGGAGGACAGACAATAGCATTGGAGTAACATGGAGGTGGAGAAGTTAAAAGAGACATTTCAATATTTCCAAATTTTTCCACTGCATAGCGACATAAATGCCATACCTGCAAAATCTCTACCTTAGCTCTTGATTTAGTATGTAAAACTTTCCCAATTTTTTTCCCAGTCAGATAATCTTAAAGACCCCTTTTCAGGATACCATAAACACTGATTCGCAATCTCCTGGACCAGCCATAAGAGACTGCATTGTGATACATCAGTGTGATTTTTCTTAAGTAAATAGCTTAATTCTTCAGCATGCTTCCTTTGTTCCCCAGAAAGCGAAGACCCCATTACTTACAGAAACCTTTAAAAGGTTGAAGAAACCACGAGTACTTACAGAAACCTTTAAAAGGTTGAAGATACCACATGGGTTGACGGTGCACCAAATCCTTGCCGGACGAAGCAGGGGTCCCTGTTTGGGCGCCACTTGTTGTAAATGACTACACACATAAAGGGGTTGAGGAAATATGTGGTAACTTTATTGGCTTACATAGTGACATTATATAGTTTGTTACTTTCAAGTTACAGCGTACTTGGCAGCATATCATTGGCTCATAGAATCTTCCAGGTAACTTAAATCATAGGTTAATCATTACTGCTTGCTTAAGCACTTCTAATATTTAGCTATAATTAAAATCTAACACACATCCCACTTCTTCTCCTCCTGTTCCTCTTATTTACAGAGTTAGGGTCTTATCTTCTAATGCCATTTCCTGGCGCTTACGTGCAAGTAACCTTCCTTATCTGAGGTTTGCCATCCAAGATAGGAAAATTCCTGCACATATGCAGACTGCAGACTCCTACAAGTTCCGATTCTATGTTCTTTTGGTCTGTGGTACAATTGCCTGCGTTTTGTTTGCATAGATCTCCATGGCAAAAAGTTCTGTGGTTTCAAATACTGGTACTAAAACTGCAAAAAACTTTGACTGATTAGCATTATGTATGTTATAGTTGAGGACTTTCTGGCATATTGTGGTTTCCAGTAGAGAATGATCAGCTGGATGTGTTAACTACTCATTTGGGCTCATTTGTCTCTTTGTTTTTGGAGTTTAGCTTGAGTAGTTTGCTTTGGAATTTTGTTTTCATTTTTTTGGCTTAGTCATGACAGTGTCAACATTTTTGTATTTACTGGGTTCATAGTTTGTTCCAGTTGTTCCTTGAGATTGTTTATGGTGCATCACCATAAAACACAAACCAAGTAAGTAGCCTAAGAAGACAAACCAATACGTAATTTTAAATACGTAAATTTTAATCTGTTTTTAAATTATTGGGGTATTTTAATTTGTCTGGGCCAAATAATTTAATTTGATTTTATCGGGTTTTTAAATTTTGTGTATTTATGTATTTTATTGTTGGCTGTTCACTGCCCTGAGTCCTTCGGGAGTAGGGCGGTATACAAATCAAATAAACTAAACTAAACTAAACTAAACCAGAGGTCACCTACAACATGCGGAACACGAGCCACTATGTAGGACAGATAGGCAGACTGCATCCATAAACACCAACTAGCAGTCAGAAGACACATACACACAAAAAGTCCTTAATCTTACAACACATGCACAGACTCAACTATAGTTTCAACTAAGAAACTGTGACCATCCTAAGCCAAACAAAACCCAAAAATGCTAGGGGATTTTCTGAGAGATTAACAGAGGTGGAAGGGACCTTGTAGGTCATCTCGTCCACCCCCCTCCCACCAAGCAGGGGACCCTACACTATTTCTGACAGATGGCAATCCAGTCTCTTCTTGAAAGCTTTCAGTGATGAAGCTCCCACAACTTCTGAAGGCAAGCTGTTCCATTGGTTGATTGCTCTCACTGTCAGAAAATTTCTCCTTATTTCCAGGTTGAATCTCTCCTTGTTCAGTTTCCATCCATTATTCTTTGTCTGGCCTTCAGGTGCTTTGGAAAAATAGCTTGACCCCCTCATCTCTGTGGCAGCGCTTCAAAATATTGGAACACTGCTATCATGTCTCCCTGGTCCTTCTCTTCACTAGACATTGAGCCAGCCAGCAATAGACACATAGAGATAAATCATATTTACACATCATTCAAAAGAGACAATAAAAAAGGCTAAGAAGGAAACAAAAAGACTAGAATGAATCCTCTCCAGTAGCCTACACTCTGATAAGCAGGGATTAATACCAAACAACCAAACAGAAAAGAATGTCCTAACCAAGGTACTACCAAGGAGAAAATTATACCCCCAACACCACAAATTATAAGTAGCCCTCAATTTATGACCATAATTCAGACCCAAATTTCTATTGTTAAGCAAGGCAGTTGTTAAGTGATTCACACCCAATTTTATGACCTTTTTTGCTATGGTTCTTAAGTGACAACACTTAATGTTATTAACAAGCGAATATGGCTTCCCCCATTAACTTTGCTTGTTAGAAATGGAGATCATATGACCTGGGGAACTGCAACCACTATAAATACATGCCAATTGCCAAGCACCCAAATTTTAATCACATGACCATGGGAATAATGCAATGGTTGTAAGTGTATTGATTATAAATCACTTTTTCCAGTGCTGTTGTAACTTTGAATGGTCATTAAACAAATGGTTATAAGTCAAGGACTACTTGTACTGTATATGAATAGGGATCAAATCCTCATACTGATGGTGGTGATGATGATGTTGGGTAATGAAATGTCTTCAAGCAAAGAACTTAGCTCAGAGAGCACTAAGGACTCCACATTTCAACCCTGAGCTACAAAGATTCTCTTCAATTGGATCACATCTTGCAAATAAAAAAATGTATTTTCCATAGTGTTTCCTACGTGGCACGTTGATAATGTTCTTTCATTTCCCCCCCAACAACTGTAATAATAAAATATTGAATTAAATTGAATTCTTTGGCTAAAGGGGATACAGAGGTGGATACAATTTTCCCAGGAAAACCTTCATGTAGACTTGTCTTTTGTTTCTGCTGCTTCTAGTGCTACTAGCATCACACTCATCAAATAAACAAACTAGAAACATATCAGCAAGTATCTTCAGTTGTGATTTGCAGAACTTCTTGTGCCATTTTGGACTGAGTGACATACCAAGTGACATACCTAATGGAATAAGGTATTGCATGTAATGCCTAATGGAATAAGGTATTGCATGTAATTCACAACCAATGAATACTTATTATCAACAATAGTGATTATCTAGACAAAGCTTTAAGTTAGGAAGGAAGGAAGGAAGGAAGGAAGGAAGGAAGGAAGGAAGGAAGGAAGGAAACGAAACTAACTTTATGGGATCCCTTCTGAAGAGGACAGCATTCTGATTGGTTTGATGCCTGAAGATTTCAGTACATCAGCCTGATAATTATTCAGTTTTTTGTAGTTATTAAGTAATCAAAAGAGAAGGAAAGGAAAGGTGAAGGGCTTTATTTTCCTTCCCATTCTCCTTCCCTTCTCCCTTCCCTTTCCCTTCCTATACACCCTCTCCATCCTCTTTCCCTTGTGTTTTTGTGGAATGTATAAAAGAAAGGTCTTGACATCTAAATATGCCTTGGTAGTATTAATATAGTGGATACAAAAAGTCTACACACCCCTGTTAAAATGCAAGATCAATCAGACTGAGATAAATCACTTCAGAATTTTTTCCACTTTAATATTACATATAAGCTGTACAATTCAATTGAAAACAAACTGAAATCTTTTAGGGGGGAAATAAACAAAAAAACTTAAAATAACATTGCTACATAAAGATGTACACCCTTAACCTAATACTTTTTGATTTAATGACAGCATTCAGTCTTTTGTGGTACGAGTTTATCAGCAGGGCATGACTTGCCTTGGGAAACTTTACCCACTCTTCCTTGCAAACATACTCCAAATTTGTGAGATTAGGAGGGCTTTTCCTGTGCACAGCCTTCTTCTGCACTACATCCTACAACATCTTGAATCTCCAAAGACCTACGCAAGGGTCCTCTTTGTAGACTTTAGTTCCTAAATCAATAACAGGGCTAATTAAGGATAAAATAAAAGGGTAAAGATAACACTTTAGAAACATTGCAGTTCAAGAGTTTGGTTTATGATGAATAATCCTAGGGGACAGATGTGAATAATTGGAATGCCAGGGTTCCAAGTAATACTCCCATGATAAATAGGACTCTGAGGCAGGCAGATTCCTCAAAGAATTGATTTATTGGAAATATCATATTGGCACAGGCTGGTGAAAACCGACTCTGAACATTCCCGCGGTTTTCTCCAAGTTAAAAGTAAAAGTTTTTCCCCTTCCCCAAACAGTCAGTCACATGGTCCAATCATTGTGTTGTCCAGTTGCCTGGTAATGTCACTCCACCTCTCTCTGACCACCTGTGGGAATGTTCTTGGTTCCCAAGAGAAAGTATTTTGTTTTGGCTACAACCCCCTCTCCCTCTATTCCCCCCTCTCTAACCCCCAGCTCCAGTGTGGCAACACTGAAGCTGGAAAATGGCCTCGCTCAGGCCAGCTTTAGGGTTGACATGGAAAATATGTAGTTCTGGGATTTTTGTTAGAAAAAATAGTCTAACAACTAGAAATCTGACAAATTCACATGGGCATTACAAAATAATGGCCACCAGAACATGTCTGGTCAGAAAGGATGTTTGATCATGATGTTTGATCTTGCCAGTTTGGTGGTTACAGCACCAGGCTAGAAAGCAAGCGAGAAGACGAGTTCAAGTCCCACCTTAGCCATGAAAGCCAACTGCGTGACCTTGGGCCAGACACTCCCTCTCAGTTGAACCCACTTCAAAGGGGTTGTGTTGTGGGAAAAATAGGAGGAAGGCATATTGGATTTATTCATCAAGTTGTTTGTAAAAATAATAAAGGTAGTATATAACTAACTGACTATCTAACTAGCAACACCGAGAAACATTCCAAGATGGTGGCTAAGCCGCAAAAAGCAACATAATATCAAATTTGTGGAAGATGAATAAGATATCTACGCTCTAGAAATAATCAAAGTAATTTAATACACATGCAAGCAAAATTACTTCAACATAGGAACAAAAACACTTCCCAAAAACAAACAGAGACAGAGAGGAAAAACTATTCTATTAGCTATAGAAACAAAATTGCCTTTTCACTGATGTACAAATTAAAAAAACAGTTTTCTGAACAACCAGTATAAACAACATCCATCAAAAAAGCGGGTGGAGTTGTGCTTTGTGGTTATTCTGCTGCATCTTTTAGTCATTTCCTGTTTGGGGCAGATCAGGAATATTCAATTTATTAATACATTGAACAAAAATGTGTTATGATTATGTTGAGAGTCTCGGAATTAAGATTATTAATCAACTTTTTTCTTCTTTTATAATCTGATTTATTCTGAATGTATGGCAAATGTTACTTGATACACTATATGAATTTAAATAGCTATTGTGTAAACAGCTCTAAGCATACTGTAATCTGGGAAAACGGGATGCAAAAAAGAACCTAAAATCCTGATAGAAGATTACAATTGCAACAGCAGAAAAAATATCAGTTTTTTTCATATTCTTCAAAGTTTCCAGGAAGTGGTAGGATTTCCTTTCTATTTACAGTATTGTTAAGCATCTTTCAGGCAGAGTTGCCGCCAAAGAAATAAAACTCTCTAGCTGTCCCACCTGAATTCTTTTCTCTTAGAGCCAAGAAGGACTCTCAGGACTTCATGTGAATCCCACAGGAAAACTGGTTAGAGGATAGGCAACAGCTGAAATGGCTGCAGACCAGTTATATAATTTCTTTAAACAGTCTAAAAATATTTGTTGAAAATTTAAAAAAGCTTGGTGTGAAAGTAAGAATAATCTGGCCTTATTCCCAAACTCTGCTTAATATTATTTTCTCCAAAGCAGTTACCAAGGGGATAAAAAGTACCTACATGTAATGAGTAAGCATCAATAACATTTTACTTATTTTACAGCTGAACCCAGTCATTCATAATACGGTGCAAATGTTCAAGCATCTGGATTCAAATACTTCCTTCAGGAAAGTTACAGCATCTGATGGCCCAATTCTCTACGTATGTAAGTAGAACAACCTCAATCCAAATAAGGAAAATGAACATTTGATGTAGTAGCCAGCTCAAAGACTGTTTTGTGGTATCCATAACAAAAAAGAAATCCCTGTGAAATTTAGGAAATTCAGTTTTTACTCCCTCTGAACTGACTCACTAACCACCAATTTACGCGACATCCTTGTTAAGAAATTTACAAAGCTGAGGCTTGAAACATATGCTGAAGTTAGCGAGAAATTGCCAGTACTTTTTTTCTAAGATAATTTGTTCTTGATTATGTGCCATTATGTTGTTTTTGATTTCTAACGACCACATAGATGGATCTTCTTCTCCAAGATGATCTATCCCTAAACTGGCCATTCAAGTAATTTGTTGATTTAGCTTTACATAAAGATTGAGTCTGTGGTTGAAATGAGGCCCCTGCAACCTGAATCTTAGTGTAAGCAGATTTTGACAAGTTAGCAGTACTTCAACTGGGACTGAGAAGAAGATAGAAAGAGATGGCTTTGTTCTATAAGAAATCCTATGGTATTAATGCAGAGGCAATCAACCTTTTAGAATTACTTGAGCCATTTTAGGAGCATGTTATACACACACACGGGGGGGGGGGAAGCTGTCATGAATAGGCTTGCCAGGTGTCCATTATTTGAGCGGACAGTCCACTTTTTTCACATTATGTTCACTATTTTTTTTCACAAAATGGTGGACATTTTTTTTATTCAAAAGCTTTATGATGAAATGGTACGTAATCTAAAGCTGTACAGTCTAAGAGAATAAGGATAGGAGAATCACGTTTTGTCTTTTTTTTCATAAGTTAGAATGAGACAAAGATCGAATATCCATTGAACTCGATTCTCCGGAAAAATTAATGATGAGATTAAAATAAAAATATATTATAAAATTATGTACAGTTCACATTTTTAAAATGTATTGTAGCTTGTGTCGACTGACCTAAAATTATTAAGGAAGTATTCCTTAAACACAAAGAATTGATCAAAGCTGCGCATTCAAATAAAAAATACACACGACAGCAAAGTAAAATGTAATTTAATATTTTACATATTATTATAATATATTTGATGTTTTGAATTTTAAGTAAAGTTTTGAAGTGATTATTTTAATATGTGTTAAAATGTTTGTAAGAAAATATATAATTTAATTGTAAAAATTTTTTTTATTTTTTTACTACTTAACACCCCCCCCCACCCCACTTGTCCACTATTTTTTGGAAGCAGATCTGGCAACCCTAGTCATGAAGAGGCTTTGTCTATTCATTAAATAGCTGCCACTTTAGGTATGAATTAGTAAAAAAAAAAAAAAACCCTGTGAGGTTTTTTCCCCTTACTGTGCTCTGTAAGACTCCAGAATATCGTGGGTTTTTTTCTGGACAGATAGGCACATTTATAGACACCCCTCCCCCCCACTGGATTGCAGTGTTCATCATTTGTTTTTGAAAAACTCCTCTTCACAGCTAAGGTAAGGGGCTTTTTCCAGTTTATGAGGCACTAGAAAAACATGCTGGGGTAACTTGCGCTGCCCTGACATGCAAGCTCTAATCTGCTTCGATAATGAGGCTGGCAAATGGTATTGTCCTTACAGAGTTATTGCAGGACATTTTTTTTTTAAATATAGTTTTTAATTTTTTCTTTTAAAACAAACATATCATTAATCATTTAGTGTATCATCATAATATATATATTTCTTTACATTTCAATTTAATATATCTCCTATTAGGACGTTTTTCTTCCGAATTTATATAATTTTGTACCACTTTTTATCCATATTCATTTTCTATCCAATGATAAAATTGCCCCATATGTTATAATACTCCGATTCTTCCTTCCCTTGAATTGCTAATGTTAATCGATTCATTTCTGCACATTCTAATATTTTCTTAATTACCTCTTCCTCTGTAGGGATTTTTTCCGCTTTCCAATTTTGTGCAAATACAATTCTCACTGCAATTATTACATGAATAATCAAATATACATGTTCTTTACTAATTTTCTCAGGTAAAATACCCAACAAAAACAGCTCCGGTTTTAAATCAATATGTTGCCGAGTCATTTTCTCTAACCAAATCCGAATTTTTGGCCAATAGTTTCTTGCTTCTGCACATGTCCACCACATATGATACTACGACCCCGGTGTCTGGTGGCATTTAGTTGATTTATCTTTAAACATTTTTGCCAATCTTTCCGGTGACATATGCCATCTATAAAACATTTTATGCAAATTCTCTTTCTATGCTGTTGTCATTGTTAATTTATAGTTTCTTTCCCCTAGTTGCTGCCATTTATCTAACTCTATTGTGTATCCAAAATTTTTTGCCCATTGCAGGACAATTTAAGGGCAGTGCCTGGTAGATTTTTCCAGGCTCTGTTTTCCCTCCTACCCAACATCACAACCAGTGGCAATAAACACTACTAATCCCTCTCCTTGAAGAGTGGTGGGACTATCTTGGATGAATATGGGCACACAGCTTGAATCCAAACGTTAGCCACCTTTCAAATTATCCAAGTGAAAATTAATCACTACAGTTAATTCTTTTCTTCTGGAAATATAGCAGAGCCATATTAAAAAATAACCCTGGTGGCAGGTAGGAGCAGGGGTGAAATCCAGCAGGTTCTGGAGAACCGGTAGCGGAAATTTTGAGTAGTTCGGAGAACTGGCAAATACCACTTCTGGCTGGCCCCAGAGTGGGGTGGGAATGGAGATTTTTGCAATATCTTTCCCCCAGGAGTGGGGAGAGAATGGGGATTTTGCAGTATCCTTCCCCTGGAGTGGGGTGGGAATGGAGATTTTGCAATATCCTTCACCTGCCACACCCACCAAGCCACACCACGCCCACAGAATAGATAGTAAAAAAATTTGGATTTCACCTCTGGGTAGGAGGGATGCAGGATGAAACAGGAGGACCTTGCGTGATGCACTGACAGCAGTTTTTATCACTTTGCCTATGATTTCCCAATCTTTTATCTTGAAAGAAATTTTTCAGTTTTCCAGATGATTAATGTAATGGTTGTCAAGGTCTTGAGCTAGGGGAAAAAAATTGGCAGAACTCTGATTTGTTTTACCCGAGGTCTCAGGCATCATAGACTGATCAAGTGCAGTAGAAAACCTTTAAAGGACACCTGTGGGGATAGACTGTATCTCTGCAGGAACTGAGCAATCCAAAATAATGCAATGACTTGTATTCACTAACTGATTGAAAGCATATGGAAAAATATTTTAGGTTTATAATCTTGAGGATAACTCCCCGCCCACATAGTTGGCATAATAGGCAAGAAGACCAGAGCTGGATCTCAATAAACAATCATAACATGAATACTGAAGTTTCCTAGCATAGCTCTCCATGGATCTCCAAATCACTTTAGAATTTGTTCTGGCCAGCTCAACCATATGATTTGTTGGAGAAGATTCCCTGCTATTCTTCCAGTTTCTATTGGTGATGCATCTAATATCTGACTGGCAAAGTAGGATTAGTTCTTCTGTTAACTCTGTCAAGCCTCAGTCCTTTTCTCCATTAAGGGTTCATGGATGTATTCTGTTTTATTTTGGACTGAACTGGCAGTGATTTTTAATGACTCATCCTATTCAGCATCAGAGATAGCATTACTTCAGAACTCAAATCTGTTTTGCAATAAAGAAATGAACTTTGCAAGAAAGAAAACAAACTAATTAAATTTTCTAATAAGATATAACTTATTTTTATAAATATTATCCTCTGTAGACTTCTTTATGCAAATGTAGATGATATAGAGTCAGTTCTCGACTTACAACCATCAATTTAGTGACTGATGTTACAATAGCATTGAAAAAAGTGGCTTATGACTGCTTTTCATTTATGACCATTGCAGCACCACCCTGGTCACATGGTCAAAATTCAGACACTTGGCAACTGGCATGTATTTATGATGGTTGAGTGTCCTGGGGTAACGTGATCACCTTTTGTGACACTCTCACGAGCAAAGTCAATGGGGAAGCCAGATTAACAGGTTAACAGTAACAGAGTTGGAAGGGACCTTGGAGGTCATCTAGTCCAATCCCCTGCTTACGCAGGAGACCTGTACTAAAGATACAAACCTCTGAACTGCCGACCTTTCTGATCGACAAGCTCAGTGTCTTAGCCACTGAGCCACCTAGTCAGGCGATTAATTTAAGATTAACAACTGTGTTATTAACTTAACAACTGCAGTAATTCATTCAACAATGGTGGCAAGAGGCTTTCAGTTGGCACCGCCTGGCGTCACGGATGGTCTTTTTGGACCGCCAGCCCCACGATTCCATTCGAGCCGTTCTGACAGCGCTAATCAGCTGTCAGACGGCTTAAAAACCTCTCCTTCGGGAGAAGAAGGAGAGGAGAGCCGGTGGGCGAGGGTAGAGCTCCCCGGGAGCCCCTGGAGCAATTCCAGGGGCTTGGAGGGTGAGAGCTCCCCGTTCAGCCCACTGAAGCTCCAGATCCGTGGCGACTCCGTTTAAACGGAGCCAGACGCCGGCGACCGACTCTGCCGCCAAGAAGATCAACTGATTTCAAAAAGCAGACAGAACGGAAGCAGGAGAACAAGCTTTTGCAAGTATATGCTTAACTCCTGGGATACATTGTTTCTATTTGATTTTGCTGAGCTGGAGCTGGAAATGGCGTCTTTGTTGTGGGTGTGAAGGTGAAAGTAGGAAATGAAAGTGCTTGTTAATAGACTTGTGCTCAGAGACTGGATTTAAACTGCTGGATTTGAGAGCTGGGTCCAGAAAAGACTATCTTGCTTGATAAACTACAAATAAATCTGAGAAAGCTGTTTGAGAGACTTTATGGCTTTGAAAAGAAAAATTCTTTTAAAATAATATGGCTTCCAAGGAAGGAGTTTCTGAAAGTGGAGGCTCCTTAATGGCGTCAGAAATGACACAGAGAACTGAAACACAGAGCCAGGAGGCTTTTTTTAGAGACCTTGCAGAATTTATAAAGGAAGCCATGAATAACCAAATTGAAATTATTAATAACTTTACAGCAATCATGGAACAAAAATTTACAGAACTGGTGGAGGATAAAAAAGCAACTGAGGATGTTTTTGAAGGAAAGCATAATGACAATGCAGGAGACATTTTGATCAAGACAGAGAAGCTGGAACGGGCTGACCCTCAAGAATCTTCAGAAGAAACTGATCAGCTCTACGAGGTTTTGGAGGATTTGGCAGAGGCTTTCACACAATTAATTGAAATGCAGCAACTGGATTTTTCTTTGCAAACTGATCGAGTTAATTCTTTGTTCTATGAACTGACTGTCTATACAAGCAAGAAGAGTCGATATGGGGGCTCTAAGCCAGAGGAAATGGTTTTGAGAAAGGGACAAGTCTTAAAGATACATCAACCCCCAGTTAAAATTCAAAACCTCCTCAAAATAAAAGAAGGAGGGAGGAAGAAAGATTGGAAAAAATACAGAAAGAAAGGAAGAATGGAAGATTAATTTTTTCTGGTCTAATTATTGATGTATTAATGATTAACTACAATGATTAACTAAATGAATTGAGAGTTCAATTAATGATTAATTAAGGTTTAGTTATTGTTAAAAATATTTGAATATTGAGAACAAAAGCAGGAGGAATAGCCAAATGATTAAGTATGTATTATCTACTAGTGTTTGTTATTGGTTTTTTAAAAAAAAAATTCTTAGGGCTAAAGGATTATATGTTATTTTGTGTTTAAAGGGAGGTTGATGAATAATCTGTAGAACGGGAGTTAAGGGGTCTAGGGAGTTTTAATGTCTTGCATTAATTTAGCATATTTTAGCGTATGTTTGGTAAAACCTATACCCTGTTTTTCTTCTGGGAAGTCGGGGGAGGGGGGAGGGAAGGGGGGGTTGCACAAATGTTTAATTAGATAAGTGATTTGTTTGAATTTTAAAAACAATAAAAAAAATTTGTTCAAAAAAACAATGGTGGCAAGAAAAGTCACTTAGCTACTGTCAGGCTTAGCAAAAGAAATTTTAGGCTTAATTGTGATCATAAATTGAGCACTACCTGTATTCATATACACTAATAATACAATCTATGCATTTCCGTTACTAAATGATGTGATATTCACACTGCTTAAAGAAAAAAACACCATCACTGCAATGTCTGGATTTATTTATTACACTAAATTTATTATAAAAACCACAATTTGCCAGGGTTCACATTACATTCTAAGCTATTATCCATAATAAAATAGACATAATAATAATAGAATAGATAGAATTAGTGGGATATAATGGTAGAGTCAGTAGAATTGGTCTGACTTGCTGTTTTGCTTCTGTAAGAATTACTTTGCTAAGAATTGGAATTGCCTCTGCCATTTGCTTCTACCAGTGATCTAACTTCTGGTATCTTGTTTTTTTGTACAACTCAGTGCCTGGTGGATATCTCAAGAAGCAGGGCATGTCATGGTTTGGCAGAGTTACATCGGACAAATACCTGTGTTGCTAAGCACCCAGCCCCTGTTGCTAAGCAGTCAACTCCCCTGTTCCTTACTGCATTGTCAAAGGGGGCAGACGTGATAGCCATGCAATACCAGCCACGGGTGGGTTTCTTGGTTCAGGATCCCAATTGCATCTTATAGTACGAAAAATTATGGTAATTTCCGGCAAGGAATTTTAAAGCCCAATATCACATATTTTGAAGACAGAACTTTAATAGAATAAACGTATAGAATGGTTCCATTTCTTAAGTGCAACCCTCAGAATGTTTCGATCACATTGAAAATAAAAATTGCTTCTCCATGATCACCTTTTCCCCTCTCAAAATGCTTTTTACATTGGTCCTCAGAGGAAATCTAATCCCATCAGCCATGTCAGATAACCTTCATTTTAATTAACATGATTCCTGTTTCCTGATCAGTGAAATTAAGCATGTTATTTACATCTTTTATGTTCCCAAAGTATGACAGCAAAAGTAACGAAGCTAGTATTTAAAGCCAACGTTCTACAGACTATAGACCATGCATTTGATAAAGCAACTTGGATAAAACGAATTTTTTAGAGGTGGAATAATGTCCCTGGACAAATTTAAAAGGGGGAAGACTATTGTAATTCATATGGTCATGACTGAATGTTAATTTATAGAGAATATATTCCTTTGCAGGGGAAAGTTAATTGTTCAAGAGACCAACTCTCCAAAACCAACATTCGTTTCTTTGTGCTGGCAGTTTTGGTCCAGGTTAATAGCTTTTATTATGTGAAAAGCAAAGATAGCTGTATCTGACATTTTAAAAAATCTGCACAGGCAATATCTTCATTAGAATAAACAAAAGCAGGAAACGGTATGTACATTGTCAAGTTCGCAAGGATTGTGAGGTTAAAATAGCAAACAAGAAAAAACACTGGCTGGAGTTCAGAACTACACTCCTTCTGAGCAAAAATAAACTAGAAAGCCGTTTTGCACCAAACCAATACATTATTTCTTACAGTGTAAAGAATTTGGATTTCGGTTATGCGATTCTCCAAAGTCAGGCTGTCCGAACACGACCACAGAATTACCGCGAACTATATACACCGTTTAGTCTGGGCGCTCACTTATGTTACAAGTGTGAACTCAGGAGGTTGGTTCAGTTAACTACGGGCAAAGAGCATTAAGCGAACATAGGCAAAAGGTAAAGGGGAGATTGACTGAAGGGCAGAGAAGGAACCACAAAGCAAAGTTCGCTGCCACATCACTCACGCCTAAGGAAGCGGAATGTAATGGGGACTATTGCCGGGGCCAATGTCAATCACATGACGAAAGCGGAGGCATGAGACTTGCCCGCCTCTCCCGCCTCCTCCCAGTGACCACCACGCCAGCGAAAGCTTTTGCCACGACAAATAGAGCTCGTCTCCCGCTTCAAGCTCACCTCTACCCACATCCTGCCTTTTTAAGGCGGGTAACTTTTCTCCTCCTGGCTTTGAGCCAATAGCGTTCCGTGTCCGTTCCGTTGAAGGATGACGTGGCCACATTCCAGAGTCATTACCCCACCCAGTTAGTGGGCGAGAACGAGGCCGAAGCCGCGGGTTCCTCCTCCTGCCTGGTTATTGGTTAATCTAAGTCGAGGGGGGCGGAGTTCTGAAGGAGCTCTTGATAGGCTGGTGTGAGAAGAAGGAAAAAGCCGAGCCGAGCTGATTTAGTGGGGTTGTAAAAGGGGCTGCCTGACGCAACTGAGTGGCCGGCGAAACAGGCGAGGTTTGCTATTTTCCTAGAGCCAGCGTTGGGGCGACCTATGAAAAAGGGAGGGCGAGTTGCATTTTTTTAATTGAACATTTATATTGGGGACGAAAGGGAGCCACATCTGGAATGTCTTTCCAGAATGTCTGTAATTCTTACTGTTCGTTTGGGTTGAGCCTGGTGAATTATACTGTCATTGTGTTACATTTCTAATTCTATGCATGCTGTTTAAAAGTTGGTCTTTAAAACATGCTCCTGTGGTTACGCCAGTTAATTTTACTTAAGTCATTACATGGTATCGTGCATTCTAACCTAAGGAAAAGATGACTGAGCCTGAGGGTTGTGTATTTCTTAAACATTAATATAAATGTCATCTTTATAAATAAATATATATCAAGTGCAATTCTACCTGAGTGTAAGGTGCATTGAATACGACTAGAATACTGTAGAACTTACACAGGACCATGCGGATAAGTTGCTGCAGCACAGCTGACTTTAACCCTGTTAAACATTTATATGCACAGGTGTTGCAAAGCCAGATCATTTCGATGCTTCTACCCAGCAAATGTATATGTGATCATTTCAATGGATCTGCAAATTACAACAAAATATCCAGAATATTTTTATACTATTTGTCAAAAAAATGTGCAGTAGAATCTCTGCCATTTTTACATATGTAAAAATGTGAAAGAATGGTACTACCATAACCATTGTAGAGGTAATAGGAACATTTGGGGTGGAGGAAGATTAAATGTTGGATTGTCAGATAACCATGCCAAATATATGTAAAATTATGTTCAGTTTGCTTTGTTAACAAATGAATGAACATGTTCATGCTAGTGACAAAGGGAAATCACTAAACTGCCAATGCTTATATCTTGAAAAAGCCATCTCTTTTTTGTCTCTTTTGCTTATGGGTTATGTTTTTATTTTTGTTTGTACTGAAACTGAGATAAGATAAAATTCTGTGTACAAATCTAAGCCTTTGAAAAATCTATCATTGCTCTGGCTGTGATTTGAGAAATCCTGTAGAATCCTATATACTCCTTTCACTTAATTATCACAGGTACCATTCTGAAGAGTGCTCAACATCTCTTGGAGGGAAAGGAATCCATTCTCCAGCAGATGGTTGGCACTGACAGAACTAAAGCAAACAATAGTGGAATTCATAAATTAACATCATATATTCATAATATTCCCTAGATTTATATTCTGTATTTTGTACAATTTAGTGTACAATATTTGAATTTATATTTAAATTCATAATTTATGTTCAAATATGTTTGTTCATATTTGGACTCAGATACCTGTTATCAGATAGCTGTTATCTACTTCTTCAGAAGACCATATCATAAGTTTTAGTGCATCTCATTTTAAGTATTGGGTAAGATCAAGAAAATATGTATTGGTTGCTTGCAGAAGACTGCAGCTTCAGCTTATTTTATAGTTCTATATCAGAACCACATTTCATGTTAAATCAGGGGCACTGAAAGTGAATAGGGACGCTAGGAAGATGTTATTCACAGAAATATAGGAACCACACACAACAAAAAATTCTCTTTGAGGACTTTTCCTCTTGTAGACTGTTTTCAGAATTCTTGTTGTTATGTAATGGGAGTGGAGGAGTCCTGCAGTGTTCAAATTTCTAATTTTTTTTCTCATGGTTCCATGAAGTTATGTTAGAGTTAACTCCACAAATGAATGAATGCTGGAAAAAATGCAGAAAACTCTCATGCACAATGAGCTTCATAAATACATTTTTCTCTCTTATGCAGGGTCATGGACATCAATATCCATATGCTCCAGCACTGCTTGGCTGAAGCAGGACAAAGCCACCTTCTTCAATTTTGGGAAGAATTCAATGAACTAGAAAAACAAGAACTATATAAAGAATTAAACACCATGGATCTCAAGGAGCTGGACCAGGCTTTCAAAAAAGCCATGTTAGATAGTAGCCATTTACCAGGGCAGGAAAGTATTGATGCAAAGATGGAATCTGTGCCACGTGAGGTCCTTGGGAGTACAACACGTGACCAAGCTCAATTGCCAGTATGGGAGAAAGAAGGTAGGTGTAAGGATCCAACAGGACACATAGGATATTTTAAGAAAGTAAACCTGCAGCATGACATGACATTGTGTACAGAAGACTTCCCCAATCAGCTGTTCTCCAGATGTTTTAGTCTATCACACATGGAGAAAACCAGTTTGCAGAAACTGGCCTAGTTAACTGGTTAATGAAGCTGTACATTTAACCTTCTAGATATAAGTTTCACTTGATTATCAGGTGATTGCTTTCCTTATTATTATTAAATTCTTTACAGTAGCTAGGGATTGATAAACAGAACAATGGGCAGAAGCCAGCAAAATGAATTGCAGCATTTGGATAGGAAAAAAATCAAAGGTTTGAATAATGGGGGGATCATAATGGGCACCAGTATATGCAAAAAGGATCTGGATTCTCAATAGATCACAAGCTAAATATGAGCCAATAGCATGTTGCAGCTGCAAAAACAAGCAAATGCAATCTAGACTATACCAACTGAATTACTAAATCAAGGTCAAAAGAAGTAATTTTTCCTCTCTATTTTGATTGCTTAAGCTATATCTAGAATATTACAGTTGCAAGAAAAAGTATGTGAACCCCTTGGGATTACATGGAGTTTTGCATGAATTGGTCATAAAATGTGCTCTGAACTTCATCTAAGTCACAACAATAGAAAAACAGTCTGCTTAAAATAATACTACACAAACATTAGATGTTGCCATGGTTTAATTGAACATAACATGTAAACATTCACAGTGCAGGGAGGAAAAAGTATGTGAACCTTTGGACTTAATAACTGGTTGACCCTCCTTTGGCAGCAATAACCTCAACCAAACGTTTCCTGTAGTTGCAGATCAGACCTGCACAATGATCTGGAGTAATTTTGGACCACTCCTCTTCACAAAACTGTTTCAGTGTAGCAGTATTCTTGGGATGTCTGATGTGAATCGCTCTCTTAAGGTCATGCCACAGCATTTCAATCGGGTTGAGGTCAGGACTCTGACTGGGCCACTCCAGAAGGCGTATTCTGTGCTGTTGAAGCCATTTATTTATTTATTTATTTATTTATTTTATTGAATTTCTATACCGCCCTACTCCCGAAGGACTCAGGGCGGTGCACAGCCATGAAATAAAACACATAGATATACAAAATTTAAAATCGAATAAAATGAATTAAATAAATTTGGCTGAATTAATCCCATAATTTAAAATACCCATATTTTAAAATACAGTAAAAATTTAAAATTTAAAATTTACACTTAAAAGGGAGAAGATTTAGGCGAGGCCAGCTTGATGAAATAACAGCGTCTTCAACTCGCGGTGGAAGGTGCGCAGGTCCGGAATCCTCCGTATCTCTGGGGGGAGCTCATTCCAGATCGTCGGTGCCCCCACAGAGAAGGCTCTCCCCCTAGGGGCCGACAGCCGACATTGTTTGGCCGACGGCACCTGGAGGAGCCCCTCTCTGTGGGAGCATACTGATCGGTGGGAGGCTATTGATGGTAGTTGGCGGTCCCGTAAGTAACCAGGTCCTAAGCCATGGAGCACTTTAAAGGTCGTAACCAAAACCTTGAAGCGCACCCGGAAGACCACCGGGAGCCAGTGCAGCTCGCGCAGGAGAGGTGTTGCATGGGAGCTCCACGTTGCTCCCATAACCACCCGCGCAGCCGCACTCTGCGCCAGTTGGAGCCTCCGGGTGCACCTCAAGGGGAGCCCCATGTAGAGAGTGTTACAATAGTCCAGACGAGAGGTGACGAGGGCATGAGTGACTGTGCGTAATTTTGTTGAATTACTTGTATGCTTTGGGTCATTGTCCTGTTGCATCACCCATCCTCTGCGGAGCTTCAGTTGGCGGACAGATGGTCGTACGTTTTCCTGCAAAATGTCTTGATAAACTCTGGAATTCATTTTCCCATCAATGACAACAATCCGTCCAGGCCCTCAGGCAGCAAAGCAGCCCCAAAGCATGATGCTCCCTCCGCCATGTTTTACAGTGGGGATGAGGTTTTGATGTTGGTATGCTGTGCCTTTTTTTCTCCACACATAGTATTGTGTGTTCTTCCCAAACAACTCAATTTTGGTTTCATCTGCCCACAGTATATTTTGCCAGTAGTGCTGTGGAACATCCAGGTGCTCTTTTGCAAACTTCAAACATGCTGCAATATTTTTTTTGGACAGCAATGGCTTCCTCCGTGGTGTCCTCCCATGTACTCCATTCTTGTTTAATGTTTTCCTTATTGTAGATGTGTCAACAAAAATGTTAGCATGTGCCAGAGATTTCTGTAGGTCTTTAGCTGACACTCTAGGATTCTTCTTTACCTCATGAAGCATTCTGCGCTGTGCTCTTGCAGTCATTTTTACAGGACGACCACGCCTAGGGAGAGTAGCAACAGTGCTAAACTTTCTCCATTTGTAGACAGTCTATCTTACCGTGGACACATGAACATCAAGGCTTTTGGAGATATTTTTGTAACCCTTTCCAGCTTCATGCAAGTCAACAATTCTTGATCGTAGGTCTTCTGAGAGCTCTTTTCTGCGAGGCATGGTTCACATCAGACAGTGCTTCTTGAAACCAGTAAACCCAAAACAGGTGTGTGTTTTTAAAGGGCAGGACAGCTGTCAGCAACACATCCAATATCATCACACTGATTGGAGTCAAGGTTGGCTCACTCCTGGCTCCAATTAGCTCTTGGAGAAGTCATTAGCCTAGGGGCTCACATACTTTTTCCTCCCTGCACTGTGAATGTTTACATGTTATGTTCAATTAAACCATGGCAACATCTAATGTTTGTGTAGTATTATTTTAAGCAGACTGTGTTTTTCTATTGTTGTGACTTAGGTGAAGTTCAGAGCACATTTTATGACCAATTCATGCAAAACTCCATGTAATCCCAAGGGGTTCACATACTTTTTCTTGCAACTTTATATACTTTTTTGGACATTACATTTTGGAAAGGACATTGGCAAACTAGAGCATGTTAGAGAAAGGGCAAATGAGATGATAAGAAACTGAAGAAAAATGTTCTGCCTATCATTAGTCTAGAAAGGAGCAGATTGTACAGTGACACGGTAGCTGTCTTCAAGTATTTGAGAGTCTAACACATAGAGGAAGAATTCTTCAGAGTTGCTCCAGAAGTCAAGAAGAAATATGTTTAAATTATTGGGAAACAGTTTTTATTTGAACATCAGCCTAAAGACAAAAGCCATTTAACAGTGAAACAGATTGCCCTGGAAAAGGGTGGGCTGTTTTTGGCTGGAGATGTTAACAGATGGCCATCTGCTGAAGATGTTATGCCTGTGGATTCTTGCACTGATCACAGCATTGGATTATATAATATCTAAGATCCTTATATTCTATGATTTATGATAATTATTTAGTGAATTTAGTGTGTTTTGAAGAATGATCAGCAATAACACTGAAGAAACTTTGAAGAAAAACTAGTATTACATCTTGAATCAACTGAACTTGATAAACAAAACCTTTAACTTTATCTCCCCTCCAGCCATTAGAATCCTGCATTGGTTGCAGGATAAGAGCAGATCAAACAAGTTGATGGTTTGAATTGAGAGAGATTTAAAATGCTACAAAATGAGATTTTGACAATACAGCATTCAGGCCATTGAACACTTGCAATATATATTACTGTGCTGCACAAATTAAGTTAAAAACTTAAGGTTGCTGTCTCATTATATCAGTTGCTTATCTGTTTACATCTACCTATGGAATCACTTGTACTGAAATGCTTCAATAGTTTCAGGCACAGTTGAAAGCAGGAAGTTATCTAGGAAGATTTTACTGTAGAGGTGTTATTGACAGCTTTATATATATGTTATTTGGGCAAATATCTATTTTTGCATTCTGTGGTTAGAAAGATTAAAGTTTTGGTTTTAGAACAGGTGTTTTCCATCCTATGTTGACTTAGGTTTATGCATAAAATATTATCTTGTAGTGAGTTCTTTATATAACTAGTATATTGCTTGAGAACCAGTTTATTGTGATTAAGGTGAGGGTGGGGGGAGAGATCAAATATCTAGAAACAATAATGGTAATATCATTCAGAGATGCAGATTTTTTTCCCTGTGCTTACAGTACAATTTCTTATGCTATTCAAAAGTAGAATAAAATGTCTGTTGCCATGAAGTGGCACTTGAGGGGATCAGATTATTTCCTTCATTTTTCCTCTTTGGTTTAGGTCTCCGACAGATTTCTCAGAGCAAAGTTGCTGTTCTTCTGTTAGCTGGTGGACAAGGGACAAGGCTTGGTGTCTCGTATCCCAAAGGAATGTATGATGTAGGGTTACTGTCCCATAAAACACTGTTTCAGATCCAAGCAGAGCGTATTTTAAAACTGCAGCAGCTAGCCGAAAAGCAACATGGCCTTCAATGTGTTATTCCATGGTAAGAATTTTTTGTCGTTTCAAAAAGAATGCATATCCTAGATGTATTTGTGTCTGACTTTAATGAATTATGACTCTCTTGTTGGTCTGGGCAGGTATATAATGACCAGTGGCAGGACAATAGAACTGACTAAAGAATTTTTTCTAAAACACAAATATTTTGGTTTGAAGAAGGAAAATGTGATCTTCTTCAAACAAGGGATGCTGCCTGCCATGGACTTCAGTGGGAAAATTTTCCTGGAAGAAAAGGGCAAAGTTTCTATGGCCCCAGGTAAGATGTAGATCTATTTGATTTATAGGAATGAATTAATAACTCGGGATTGAAGCAAACTTTAAAATCTTCTTTGGGTAATTATCCACAGTCTAACGGTATGGAGATATAGGCAGTTTATTTATTTATTAAATTTATATTGTCGACTATTCGCCCATGGCAACTCAAGGCAGCTTACAGAATATAAAAACCACATTTAAAAACAGTAAAACTAATAAAAAATCAAATAAATTAATGTAATAAAATCCCTCCCACCCCCACAACAGCCGATCTCCCACTCTGGGTTTCCTAGGCCCGTTGGCAGAACCAGGTCTTCAGTGCCTTCCGGAAGAGAATTAGAGTGGGGGCCATTCTAATCTCTGGGGGAATGATGTTCCAGAGAGAGGGAGCCACCATGGAGGAGGCCATTCTTCTGGGTCACACCAGGTTTATCTCCCTCGAGGATGGGACGCGCAGCATCCCTGCCTCCTCACTCTACTGGGTCAGATAGATGTGACCAGAAAGAAATGGCCCCTCAGATAACCTGGTCCAAGACATGAAGGATTTTAAAGGTCACAACCAGTACCTTGAATTGCACCTGGAAGCAAATTGGCAGTTAATGCAGCTCCCACAGGAGAGGTGATAGATGTGCACACTGGAGTCTGTACAAAACCGTGTGGGCTGCTGCATTTTGCACCAACTGGAGCTTCTGGATGCTCTTCAAGGGCAGCCCTATGTAGAGCGCGTTGCAATAGTCAAGACGGGAAGTGACCAGGGCATGAGTGATTTTGAGTAAGGATTGCTGGTCCAGGAAAGGGCATAACCGGCACACAACTCGGAGTTGCGCAAAGGCCTTCCTGGCCACGACTGTCACCTGCTCGTGAGTCCAGGAGAATCCCCAGATTATGCACAGGGTCTGTGTGGTAGTGCCACCCCATCCACGACCAAAGATGGTAATTCTCCCTGAGCCAACGAGCCCCAAATCCAGAGCCACTCTGTCTTGCCAGGGTTTAGTTTCAACCCGTTGCTCCCCATCTAGCCCCTAACAGCCTCCAGGCACTGCAAGAGGGAGGACACGGCATCACTTAACTCACCACAAGCTGAGATATGCAGCTGAGTATCATCAGCATATTGATAATATCTTAGTCCATGATGACAGATGATCTCACCCAGTGGCTTCATATAAATGTTGAAGAGGACTGGAGAGAGTACCGAGCCCTGTGGTACTTAAAGTTAATCAGATTGCTCTGAAAAGATTGATTATCTTTGCGTATTGGAGTTAGCAGCAATCTATATAATAAAATCAGCAGGACACAAAGTTATTTGAGCAATAAATATCATTCCATAGTCAATTGGAATTAAGATGAATTTTCATTGATTTGATATTTGTAATTGAAAAAAAGTCTTAATCTAAAGTTTGAAAATGTATTTTTTCCCTTATATATAAAATGCTTAAGTAATTCCTAAAGTTTGTAAAATATTATTGAAAGTGTATTTGAAACTAAGTTAAGAGAAAGTTAACGAAAAAGATGTGTTAGCTTAAAGAAAAATCTAGAGCTTTAAAAAGGATTTATACAACAAGAAGAAAAATATTCTATGAGAGTAACTTGGAGGGAGTCATCTAAATTTAATGAATTAATTGGAATTAGTTGGAATTTTATTGGTCTGAAAGTACTTTAAAGTATGTATGCTAAGAGGAAGTTTAAAAAAAAGATGTATTAGAATGTTTTAACTTTGGAAATGTTTTTAAAGAAAAGCTTAGTGTTTTAAAATGGATGAATTTTCCCCCCCTTTAAGGTTAAAGCATCTGAAATAATACAGTGAATTTTGTTAATATAAATGGTTGTAGTTTATAAAGATCATTATGTTCAAATAGAAATACATAAATAAAATACATAAATAAATTGCTTTTGCTGATTAGATAGATTTGTTGTTATAGAAATGGCTAAAAGGTAAAGGTTCCCCCAGCGTGCTAGTCGTTTCTGGCTCTAGGGGCGGTGCTCATTTCCGTTTCTAAGCCAAAGAGCCAACGCTGTCCGAAGACGTCTCCGTGGTCATTTGGCTGGCATGACTAAATGCCGAAGGCTTACAGAGTGCTGTTACCTTCCCACCAAAGGTGGTCCCTATTTTTCTACTTGCATTTTATGTGCTTTTGAACTGCCAGGTTGGCAGAAGCTGGGACAAGTAACGTTACACGGCACTAGGGATTTGAACCACTGAACTGCCGACCTTCTGTTCGACAAGTTCAGCCTTTTAGCCACTGAGCCACTATGTCCGCATATAGAAATGGCTAGTTATATACTAATGTGTAAAAATAAAAAGTTGAGATTGTAATGTTATCTTGAACTATGCTAAAAAGTCGGAAGTCAACACCTTTTTCTTTCTTCCCTGTACCCCATATTTTCTTTCCCCCTTTATTTTTTCTTTCCTTAATTTCCTATTTTTATTTTTATTTGCATTTTATACATTGATAAAACAAAAAAGTTATATATATAAGGAAAAACTCCATAAGCTCTACAAAGCAGTATTAAAAATTTTCCATAAAAACAAATAGGAAATAATATTGATTTGAAAACTTTATTCAATAGTAAGCAAGTACAGGTAGTCCTCATCAAACAATTACAATTTGTTCCAGAGAAATAGTCACTAAGCCATGTGACAGAGAGATGCTATGAAGATCGCTGGATGCTGCCATCTCCTTCAGATAAAATTCTCATGCAACAAAGCCAGCATTACTGTTACTACAGTATGTGTTGTTGTCAAGTGCAAAAATTTGGACATAAGTGTGCAGATTGATCAGAAAATGATTTTTTCACTATCATTTACCATGTTTATTATTATCATATTTGCAAAGAGTCACTATCTGAAGAGGTTACTAAATGAGGGCTACCTGTAGAACCAGGAACAAAATGTTCCCCATTCTGTATTGCAAACCTTTACATCTGTATATCAAATTTAGCTTGAAAAAAGTCAGAAATGCTAAAAACAAACCAAGAAACAATAAAGTAGCATTTTCTTTTTTCCCCTAAAGATGGCAATGGGGGTCTGTACCGAGCTTTAGGAACTCATCATATTATAGAGGACATGGAACAGCGAGGAATTGGCAGCATACATGTCTATTGCGTGGATAACATTTTGGTAAAAGTTGCTGACCCTCGGTTCATTGGTTTTTGTATACAGAAAGGAGCAGACTGTGGAGCAAAGGTAACAAGTGACTGAAGAGAATGAGTTGTCCCCTCCTTTTCTTAGTTATTATATTTAAAAAAAATTGGAAAAAATAAATAACCAAGGCTGCTACTGTGCCGATTATTTTAAACATATTTCTTGACTGCTGGTTCCTTTACTACTGATAGTTACCCCTAAAAGGCAAAACATAATTACCACTTCAATATTTTCATTGTCCGTTCTAATGTTGGTTGATGTACCTATTATCATTAGTTTGGGCTTTGTATTTAATCTTAATTCCTTTTTTTTCATTGTGCTCCTTGATTTTCATTAATAGAACCTATATTTTCGTCTATCAAGGAAGTGTCATCCACATGTCACAGGCTACGGATGTTTCTTCCTCCAATTTTAAAAGCTCATTTTTATTTTCCTAATCCAACCTCTCTCAATATGTATATTCAGCATATAAATTGAATAAAGGTAGAGTATACAGCATTGTCTCACTCCTTTGATGACCTGGAAGCAATCTGTCACATATTCCATTCAGATTGTGATTGCAGGTTTCACATAGGAATTATGAGATATTCTGGGATTCCCATTTTCTTAAGAGCATTTCACAGCTTGACATGATTGACACGATCATAAACTTTTTTGTAATCTGTGAAGCACATATTGATTTATTTTTGGTATTCTTTGGCTTTTTAAATTATTCAGCAAGCATCAGCTATAATGTTTTGTATTCCTTGGCTTTCTCTAAAGCTCAGCTTGAGCATCTGGCATCTCCTTTCCATGTATGGAATTTTGGATGATGCAAAATTAATCCAAAAGCTATTTTGGCTTATCGTACGCATTTTGGATTATCCTAGGCATTATTTTGCTGGTATGTGAAATTAAGGATATTGTATAGTAGTTTGCACACATTGTTAAAATGGCTTTCTTTGGTAATGGTATGTAAATTGACCTCTTCCAATCTGCTGGCCACTATCATTCTCCAGATTTTCTGGCATCGTTTTGGTTAGAAGTTTTATTGATTATTGTTTTGTTCTTTGCTATATTTCTGTGGATATTTCATCCATTCCTGTAGCTCTCTGACTTGGTAATTGTCAAGTTCTAATCTTAGAGGTTCTTGTTAAAGGGGAATATATTCTAAAGTATTCCAAGGAATTATCTTGGATATTGACATCTCTCTTTTCATCTTTCTTTGATTTTATTTAAATCAGTTACCTTCTATCTATTACCTTCCCCTAGCAGACCAATTCAGGGTCAGAATTTCCTTCCGATTTCAGAATTCTGTAGAATAGAATTATAGTGAATTCATAACCTTTTTAAAAAGAATTTATCCAGAGTTGCTTACTTTTTATTCTGAGATAAGAATAGGAATGGATGTGTGTTTTAATTATGTTTTGTTTGGTTGATTTGATTCACTAGTAATTCACAAGCTATTTAGTAATACAATATCTGTTCTTTTTGTAAATTAGTTTCTTGGTTAGATTTGGAAGCCATATCCATAATAGTAATAAGAAATTCACATAAATGCAATGACCAGAAATGACCAAGTTTGGCAGGAGGATTCCTTTATGATTACTTTGCTATGACACCCTCATGTGGTGAGAGAGAAAGTATATCAAAGATAAAGCAATTAGAGCTGGTAACATTTGTAATATTACAGAGATTTTTTTGGTTGATGCAGCTTGCCAGTTTGGAAATTTTATTTATGTGATAGAAGAGTTCTTTCTGACAGAAGAACCATCATATTCTTCATCTGCCAGTTGGTATGCATGCTCCTGTTGCTAAAACGAAATGTCATAAAAGTCAGTTTGAACTCTGCTAAACAGAAAACTTGAGGTGCTAATATGAGTATTGGATTTCAAGAGTTTCTTGGTCAGTTTTCCCATACACATCTTAAAGCAGAGATTTCAACACAACCCACATTCATCTCTGACAATCAAAATATGACTTTTGTGGTGGAATTAGCCAAAACTACTATACTGTTTTGGAACTCTCTCTGTTTTGCTTTAAAACATACTTTTGCCATTAGTACACACAGTATTTGAAGGTATTGAAAACTCTGTCATTATCGAGATCTGTTGTATTTCAAGCATTTTAACAATGTGGTAAAATACTTAAAAATTATTTTGTTTTGCCAATGTTCGTTGAATTGCTATAGATCATTTGCATAGTTTGATCTCATCATTGAAAGTTTTCTTCCTTATGCCAATATATATTAAACTGAGGGTAACAGTTATTGCATTTGAAGAAGGAATTACATTCCATCAAAATGTATATCACAGTTATTTACGTCAATTCAAGTTATTACAGTTCTGTTTCCTACTCCACTACAAGGTTGTCGAAAAAACTAATCCAACAGAACCAGTTGGAGTGGTGTGCCAAGTAGATGGTGTTTACAAAGTGGTGGAATACAGTGAGATTTCTCTGGCCACAGCCCAGAAAAGAAGTTCTGATGGCCGATTACTTTTTAATGCAGGCAACATTGCCAATCACTACTTCACAATGGAGTTTCTAAAAGATATTGTCAAGTAAGGACTTTTTAAAATCATGCTGATCTATGAAATGCTGTTCTAAGGTCATTTCTGCTCTTCATGCTAAAATATGTTCTTTTTTTTTATTATGTTTGCTATGGCATAGCCTATATACTCAGGATGGTTCAAACCAAGAAATAAAAACTATTTAAGTTTAGCATACCATAAAACTTATCATATAGGCAACATTCACAAATTGCACAGGCAAAGAATGCTGCTGGTAGAAAACTTTTTAAAATCTTTTAGGACATATAGAACGTGATTTTATTTTCCTTTGCTGTATTTCCCCTTACCCATTTTTTTCTAAGGTACAAAGTAGTAGTCTCTTTTTGTTGAGGATTTCTTCTGGTCTCCTGATCGTGGTTGCTTTTTTCTCCTTAGTCCTTTCTGAGATGCACTTATCAGGATGTTATTGTATTTATTCAGTTTTATTTTCAAGGTTTTAACCAAGATGCTTTTATATTCAGTGTAATTTTCGGGTTTGTTTGTTTATTTGTTTTATTAATGATTCCTAGTTTGGCACTTGATTCATCTATATGTTTAACATTATAGGACATTGCTAGTAATGTCCTGACAGGAAAAAGATAAGTGATAAGGTGGCACAGTCTCTGGTATGTAGAATCAGAATTGTTCCGAGCTCAAGGTCAAAATCCATACAATAACTTAGATTCTTTCAGAAAATGTGTCAAGAGATTTTAGTGCATTGATGTTTACACTGAGCTGTAAACAAGGTAAGGGACAGGAAGAGATTACAAGAGTGGTAAGCCCTAATTGACAATAATTAACAGTAGTGCTTCTTTCTTGCAGGAGTAAAAAGGTGGCTCAGGTATCTAGTTTTGAAATAGCTATTATTTGCCTGCCAGAATGATGGGATTTAAAAAATGAAGATAGACCAATTTATAGACCATGGTGTGTTTCTTACTCTGCTGACTCCTATCTTGATGTTTCAGTGATTATGAACCTCGGTTGCAACATCACATAGCTCAGAAAAAAGTCCCATATGTAGATGTGACCACAGGAAAAGCTCTGAAGCCTGACAAACCAAATGGAATTAAAATGGAAAAATTTGTATTTGATATCTTCCAGTTTGCTAAGTAAGTCCCAAGTGACTGACCGACTTATTTTGTGTGCATCTTAGTATGGCTCTTGGCTTTATTTTTTTTTTGAAAGTTCTCTCCCCCCCTCCCCACCCCATTCCTGATTGTATGAGATTATCATTTTGAGTGCAGCTAAGAAGCTGAGCTGTCTACATTATACACTACATTATGAGAAGCTGGCAGATAGAAGAGTAAGATGTGCGGTTAAACATGGATCAAAAAGGGATATGCTACATATATTATTCAGATTAGATTCTGTGGCATTTGTAGGAAGTGTATGGTGTTACAGAAGAATGAGAAATATAATTTGTTCTGCCCTGGTTTGGGAACCAGTCAAAAGCAACAGGAGGAACAGATGTGGTTTAAAGAGGAGAAAGCAGATACTCAGTGGCCATTCTGTTTAGACTGAAGCTCAAGGCAAACTTCTTCAAAGAGTCTGTAATGCCAATTTATCTTTGTGCCTATCTAAAGGAAGGACTATAGCTAGCTCCAGCAATTGCTATAAAGTTGGTATACATTTTAGTTTTGAAAGCTTTGAAAAAATGTTTTGGCTGAAGATATAAATAATTGTAGAAATGTTTTCTTCCCCTCTGTTGACTTTTCCTTGGCATATGAGTTTATTGGTAATGTCCATCTGTAGTTGATAGTACCGTGTTTCCCTAAAAATAAGACCTTGTCTTATATTTTTTTGCCACCAAAAAAGGCACCAAGTCTTATTTTGGGGAGTGGGTGTTGTCCACCTACTCACCTCAATTGCATGCGTTGTCCCAGGCCTCCTTTTCGCTTTCAGAGACCTTCAGAAACTTCTTCTGCAGCTGGCAAGGCCAGCAAGGCTGTCCTGAAGGCCTCTGCAGCCCGATAACTGGAGCTCTGTTATCGGCTGCAGAGGCCTTCAGGAAAGCCTTGCCGGCTGCAGAAAAAATGGGCCGGCAAGGCAGGTGTCAGGGTGTGCGAGGCCTGGCTGCAACTGTCCAAAGGTAAATAGTAGGGCAGCTCCACCCCGCCATCCCCACCCTAGCTTAATTTTTACCCGTGCATCCTTGAGTGAGCGGGTATTAATTAGAGCTTATTTTGGGGATAGGGCTTATATTGGGTGCACGTATAAAAAGCAAGCTAGAACTTACTTTCGGGGTAGGTCATATTTTCAGGAAAACATGGTAGTAGAAGCAGAAAGTGATTAAAATCTTTACACTTGACCAATCTCAACTTTATTTTGAATCCAGGAACTTTGTGGTTTATGAAGTGCTGCGAGAAGATGAATTCTCCCCTTTGAAAAATGCCGATAGCCAAAATGGCAAGGACAATCCCACCACTGCGAGACATTCCTTGATGTCACTGCATCACTGTTGGGTTCTCAATGCTGGTGGACACTTTGTGGATGAAAATGGAACACGGCTGCCAGCTATTCCACGGTTAGAAAATTTGACCTTCCCCTAATTTTTACCTTCCATCTCTAATAAGAACACTTTGTGTAGTCTGCATGTAATTCCAATTCAACTGAAAGAACATACACAGTTGTGTTACCAAAGTTCCAGAATGCTGGTTGGGGAATTCTGGAAATTGAAGATCAACACCTTAAAATTTCTTAGTTTGAAAAACGCTGGTCTAGTCTGTATGCTCCGTGTCCAAGATCGGAGTTTGAACATGTACTCATGGAGAGAGAAAGATTTTTGGAAGAACAAAATCACAATAAAAAAGGAGCTTTGTGTATGAAAGAACAATGAAGAATCAAAATAGCATGTCCATATAGGTCCGTGATGGCGAACCTATGGCACACGTGCCAGAGGTGGCATGCAGAGCCCTCTCTGGGCACGCGCGCCATCGCCAGCTGCTTTTCTGGTTTCCAGCATGCATATACGCAGTGGTCAGCTGGTCATCATGGGCGCCAGAGTGCCACTTCTGGCCTTTTTTGGGCCATTTTTCAGGTCGTTTTCAGGACATTCTTGGCTGTTTTTTGCCTGAAAAATGGCCTGAAAACAGCCTGAAAAATGACCTGGAAAATGGCCTGAAAACAGCCTGAAAAATGACCTGGAAAATGGCCTGAAAACAGCCTGAAAAATGGCCTGAAAACAGCCTGAAAAATGGCCTGAAAAACCAGGCATGCATGCATGTCCAGCTGGTCTTCGGGTTTCCTGTGCTTCGGAACATGTACATGCACACACATGTATGCACGTTCCGGTTTGGGCACGGTGCTGAAAAGGTTCGCCATCACTGGTATAGGTGAACTACAGGAAGTTTATGTCTCAGTTTAAGGTTTCTCTTCCTGAGCTGAGCTAGATGGGCCACTAAATTGGTATAAAGTAACCCCATTTGTTTGTACCTGAATGCTCCCAAGCATTTGACTTTGGAATCTTGCCTCCTCAGTTATCTTTTGTGGGAGAGATGGCAGTAGTTCGTTTATTTTGATGTAGGAGGAACAGTGAAGAAGAAAATGTCAGATGACATGTATAGTGTTAAACGGCTCATCACCTTTATTATATATCAAGAAAGGTTGAATGTTTGTGATACAAATTTTCATCTGGCTCTAAAAAATGTCCCAGGAAACATATTGGAGTTGAGTATCAAGGTCAAAAAAGATCATGATTGAAGAAATATCTCTGAAATTCAAGGAAAGGCAGTGTTTTGCTCTTCAAATATTGGTGAAATAACAATTTGCAACTTCCCTCATTATTGCTAGGCTGGGTGCAACTTTGGGAGTGACATTTTAACAACATCTAGAGAACAACATGTTGCTCAATACTGATATCAGATTGATATCAGAGATCCAGTTTGGTCTAGTGGTTCAGGCATCAGGCTAGAAATCAGGAGACTGTGAGCTCCACTCCCACCTTAAGCTGGGTGACCTTGGGCTAATCACTTTCTCAGCCCAGTTCATCTCACAGGGTGGTTGTTGTGGGGAAAGTAGGAGGAGGAAGGAGTATTGTGTGTGTGTTCGCCCCTTTAACTTATTCATAAAAAATAACACTGGGTTATAAATAAAAATAAAATCATTAAAAATAGAGTTCTGGATAAAAAAAGCTGCCATTCAATTGGGTATTCCTCAGCTTAGAACCACAAAATTCTGAGATCAGAATTTTAGTCACTAAGCGATGTCATTGTTAACTGAATCATGTGAGTGGACCCAATTTTACAACCATTTTTACCATGGTTGAGCAGATCACTGCATTTGTAAAGCAAATTGTGCAGTCATTAAGCAAATCTGGCTTCCGCTATTGATTTTTGTAGAAAATGGGCTGGGAGGTCGCAAATCACAATCATGTGACTGAAGAATGCTGCAGCCATGGTAAATGTGAGCTGGTTGCCAAGCAACCCAAATTGTGATCACATGACCATAAAAGTGGAACAACAATTATAACTTTGAGGACAGTTCATAAGTCACTTTTCAGTGCTGTGATAATTTCAGATTGTTGTTAAACAAATGGTCATAAGCTGAGGACTACCTGTGTGCTTCCAACCTCCTTCTAAATAGATGGGTAGAATCTGACCGCTCCATTCTTCCCATATCATAGAAAGATGCTTTTTTAGATTTGGCACACCCCTCAATTTTCTGTCCCTGCTTATTAATCCTTTTTTTCCCCCATATGACAGCAACACAAATGGAAGGTCAGATGTGATCCAAGCTGATGCCAAACCCAAGTAAATATACTGTCTCGGGCTGCTGGGAATGCATGGTGATGGGTCTGCTTGGGTACTGGCTAACACTCCTCTCCATAGCATGTAGGGTCTTGGTACTCCATCTTTTTATTTGGTATTAAATACAACAAACAATTCTTATTTACTTATTTCTTGGGGCCTATGAAATAGTGGCCAATGGCTACCTTGGATTCACTTCTTGGAAGACCTTAGTTTGCATGTGTAGAGCTTTTTTCACGCCTATGAAATCTGTGGCTTTCTAAATTTAAGTAACAAGCTTTGCTGGCGGACTGCTCTGAAAACATAACACTGTTGTTGGAATAGGAGAGAGAAGAGATGCTAAAGCATAATGCTGGCACCCCATTGATGCACCTGCAGTGTTCTTCTTTTTTTAAATCTGGGGCTTGCAGGGAAGTCTGTGCAAAGGTATGACGTTGGATGTTATTTTTACTGCATAAATTCTACTCAATTCTACTTTTCACCTTGGGAGCAGGGGGAATGGAAAATATAAGGATCTTCAGACTAGATTATGAAGAAAAAGAGATCATAGGAAAAGGAGCATTAGTGAATGAGGAGGGAGTAAAGGGGTGATCCAAAGGTGATTGAGGACAAAATAGAGGGGTTTCTTATTTATAGGTATTAGGTTATTGAATAGGTATTTAATAATTCCTTGAGATTATTTTGTATTTATAGTTGTTCTGACATATACCCTAAATGACACTGTTTTGTCTTATCTGAAAGCCAGCCTTGCAGAAAGAGATAATAGATACAAGAATTCTAGTCAACAAATGTATAGGTTCCATATCTTTAGAAGCAGCTCATTTTGTCTTGGTTATTCATTGAGTGTTACCATATTTTTCAGAGTATAAGATGCACCTTTCCCCCCTAAAAAGGGTGTGAAAATCTGGGTGCATCTTATACTCCGAATGTAGCCCCACCCAGCCGCTCAAATGGAGGTGTCAGAGGCTGAAAAAAGCCTCAGAAATGAAGCTTCAGAAAAAAAGCTTCAGAAAGGAAGCTTCAGAAAAAATAGCCTCTGAAAGGAAGCTTCAGAAAAAAAGCCTCTGAAACAGAACTTCAGAAAAAAAGCTTTTTTTCTGAAGCTCTGTTTCAGAGGGTTTCAGAGGCAGAAAAAAAAAGTTTTTTCTGAAACAGAGTTTCAGAAGTTTCAGAGGCAAAAAAAAAAGCAAGGCACAGAGCTAACAACCAACGAACCTGTTGCTAAAATTCACCTCTAGGAACAGCTGATTCAGGGAGGCTGATCCACCCGCCAATCAGCTTTTTTCTTATTTTCCTCCCCAAAAACTAAAGTGCGTCTTATACTCCGAAAAATATGGTAATTGGCACTGCTCAGGACCAAAAAAAGAAAAGGGTAGATAGTGTTCTTTCATCCCACCCAAGCTCCCTGGTAAATAAGTGAATTTCACTATCTATGATCATTGGAGATCTAATCAGGCCCATTATTTATCACTTTATAAAGATGTGTATAATTATCGGAATGTACAAATACCGTGTCCCCCCCCCCCAAAAAAGACCTATCCCATAAGTAACCCAAAGTAAAAGTTGATTTTTACATGTGCGCCCAATATAAGTCCTACCCCCCCCAAAATAAGCCCTAATTAAGACCCCTACCACTCCAGGGTGCATGGGGTGGGGCGAGGCATATGGGTAAAAATTAAGCTAGGGTCTATCTTTAGGTACAGGTAGTCCTCGACTTACGAGTCTAATTGAACCTGGAATTACAGTCAATGGTCCCTGTGGTCATAAGCGAAGACATCATATGACCAGATCATGATTTTTTAATATTTTTTGCAACAATTGTTAAGCGAATGGCATGGTTGTTCAGGAATCAGTTTTCCCCAATGGGTGTTTTTGATGGAAACTGAAAGAAACTGAAAGAGCATGCGCAGAAGTGTCCGGGCGGTTAGGCGGAGCCTCCTGCCGCCGCCACTACTGGTTCGCCCAATCTGGGGCAAACTGGTAGCAACCCACCACTAGCAATAACATATTCTTTTGGGAGTATTGAATAAATTTCGACCCAACGATAGACTTCTGCTGGCATTTTCTGAAGTGGTTATAACTTTTTTCTGTAGTGACATTTATTTTTTATTAAATTTATATACCACCCACCTCGCTGTTCTCTGCACCTCTGGATAGAACATCCACCTTTCAATCAACTATCTTGTTAGGAATTCATCAGTTGACTCTTAAACATGTACCTAGCTTGATGGGCAAGCATCTTTATGCAAGAACAGAAATAGAGTGAGAAATAGTGGGTGAAAGAAATTAAAAGCACATGATAAGAGGGGAAAAAAAGAAAATTGGTTTACACTGACACTTTAAGTTTGTATCTCTGCAAACCTTCTTTGCTTCCCCCATATTTGTACTGATTTCTAAACTGCTTTTTGCAGTTGAAACTCATGCTATGCTTCTCACTCCTTCTCACACACTCATTGACCCACACAACATTTACTGTGTATCCCTGCAACCCTCTCTGACCCATATAGCATCTCTCATGCTACCTTGCGCATCCTTTTCAGCTCTCATGGTACCTCTTACACATGCTTGTGAGCCTCTGCCCAACCTGCATGGTGCCTCATGCACCATCATGTATCCTTTTGCACCTTCCCTGGCCCATATGGTGTCTCCTGTGCATCCTCCCCAATTTACATTGTTCCTTCCCTGCACCCCTACCCACCCCTCACTTTCTCCACCTAACAGCAGCTACTTAACTGCCTGCCATCCTGGAACTTCCAACTTCCTACCGGCTTCCCCATTGACTTTTCTTATGGAAAGCTAGCAAAAAACGTGGTAGTGCTGAAATGGCCACAACTCTGCCAAATTTCAATCCCACAAGAGTAATGGGTCCTGAATTTTGGACGCAATCTATAAATTAGCCAATTTGAGGTAATCTGTTTTAGAAATTGTTGCCCTTATGATGTACCACTTGGCACAATTGAACATTACAAGCAGACACAAGTGTTTTAATAGTGTATAGATACGGTATGATACTAAAAATTGAGGTATGATACTAAAAATTGCCTAGGTTTCAATGTTTATCTTTTTTCCCTGGAAAAAAATGCTATTTCTTGAAATATTGCCTCTCTACTAGTGCTTCTTTCTCTCTCTCTCTCTCTCTCTCTCTCTCTCTCTCTCTCTCTCTCTCTCTCTCTCTCTCTCTCTCTCCCCCCCCCTCTCTCTCCCTCTCTCTCTCCCTCTCTCTCTCCTCCCCCACTCCCTCTCCTCACATGCTGTTAATACTAGTTAGATTTCTGCAGCACTAAAAACAAGTTTCATGATGAGCAGAGAAAGACATTCATGCCTCAACAAGAGTTTGCCATGTGCACAAGTATTATAGGAGTATTGGTGCATTTCTCATCGTGAACTAACACCTTTTCTTTATAATTGTTCCTTAGTTTGAAAGATGCAAATGACTCACCAATTCAGTGTGAGATTTCTCCTCTTGTCTCCTATGGGGGTGAAGTAAGTTGCTGTGGTATTCTGAATTCTTTTTCTCCTCCCCCTGCCTTCTCCTAAACATCCCACCCTAAAGTAAAAATTCTGCTTTATCGATGGTAAGATAAATAAGCCCTAGTGGTGCAGTGGTTAGAATACAGTATTGCAGGCTAACTCTGCCCACTGCCAGCAGTTCGATCCTGAGCCTTCCATCCTTCCGAGCTTGGTAAAATGGACCCAGATTGTTGGGAGCAATATGCTGATTCTGTAAACCACACAGAGAATGCTGTAAAGCACTGTGGAGCAGTATATAAGTCTAAGTGCTATTGCTAAATATGAATATAGATGATAAGGCAAAGTTGAAACAAGCAACCTCTGTGAAAGGAGTGTGATGTAATAATGGGAAAGTTGATATTCCTGAGGCTCATGGCAAAGTCCCTAGCATTGAATTGTGAGTTGACAGGGATGTTTAGTTGCTGAACACTTGTATTACAAATTTCAATGGCCCATATAGACTCATTGGTGTTAATATGTCCGGACGGGATGACTGAGGCAGGTCTTGAGAGTGTTATCTGGGGGGAGTTCGATCCTGTGGCTCCCGAGGACATGGACAGGGTCCTGGGACGGCTGAACGCGACCACATGTTTATTGGACCCGTGTCCCTCCTGGTTGGTACTGGCTTCCCGGGAGGTGACACGAGGCTGGCTCCAGAAGATTGTTAACGCTTCTTTGAGTGAGGGGGTCCTGCCGGCCGCTTTGAAAGAAGCGGTTGTGAGGCCCCTCCTCAAGAAGCCCTCTCTGGATCCGGCTGTTTTGGCTAACTATCGTCCAGTCTCCAACCTTCGCTTCGTTGTGAAGGTTGTTGAGAGTGTGGTGGCGCAACAGCTTCCCCGGTACCTGGATGAAGCTGTCTATCTAGACCCGCTCCAGTCCGGCTTCCGGCCTGGGCACAGCACGGAAACGGCATTGGTCGCATTGGTGGATGTTCTCTGGAGGACCCGGGATAGGGGTTGCTCCTCTATCCTGGTCCTGTTAGACCTCTCAGCGGCTTTTGATACCATCGACCATGGTATCATGTTGCACCGGCTGGCGGGGTTGGGGGTGGGAGGCACCGTTCTGCGGTGGTTCTCCTCCTACCTCTCTGACCGGTCGCAATCTGTGTTGACAGGGGGGCAGCGGTCGACCCCGAGGCACCTTGCTTGTGGGGTGCCACAAGGGTCGGTCCTCTCGCCCCTTCTGTTCAACATTTATGTAAAGCCGCTGGGTGAGATCATCCGTGGCTTCGGGGTGGAGTTCCATCAGTACGCTGATGACACCCAGCTGTACATCTCCACCCCAGGCCACCCCAATGATGCCCTTGAAGTGATGTCCCAGTGCCTGGAGGCCGTGCGGGCCTGGATGGGGAGAAACAGGCTCCGACTCAACCCCTCCAAGACCGAGTGGCTATGGCTTCCGGCGTCCCGATATAGCCAGCTGATGCCATCGCTGGCTATTGGGGGTGGATCACTCACCCCCACAGAGAGGGCTCGTAACTTGGGCGTCCTCCTGGATGCACGGCTGTCTTTGGAAGATCATTTGACGGCCGTAGCCAGGGGGGCTTTCTATCAAGTTCGCCTGATACGCCAGTTGCGCCCCTTTCTAGATCGGGACTCCCTACGTACAGTCACTCAGGCACTCGTCACTTCCCGCCTGGACTACTGCAACGCTCTCTACATGGGGCTCCCCCTGGGGTGCACCCGGAGGCTCCAGCTGGTCCAGAACGCGGTCGCGCGGGGGATTATGGGGGCGACGATGCGCTCCCATGTGACACCTCTCCTGCGCGAGCTGCACTGGCTCCCGGTGGTCTTCCGGGTGCGCTTCAAGGTGTTGGTGACCACCTTTAAAGCGCTCCATGGCTTAGGGCCGGGGTACTTACGAGACCGCCTTCTGCCACCAATAGCCTCCCACCGGCCAGTGCGCTCACACAGAGTGGGCCTCCTCAGGGTGCCGTCCGCCAGACAATGTCGGCTGGCGACCCCCAGGGGGAGAGCCTTCTCTGTGGTGGCGCCCACCCTCTGGAACAACCTCCCCCCAGAGTTACGGATAATAACAGACCTCCGGATTTTTCGTCGGGCCCTGAAAACCCATTTATTTCAACTAGCTGGGCTGGCTTGAGTCAAATTTTAAACTGATTTTAAATTGGAATTGTTTTAATTACGGCCAAAAGATTTAATTATTTTAATCAGTTTTTAGATTTTGTATGTTTTGTATGTATGTCTTGTTTTATTTTGGCTGTTCACCGCCCTGAGTCCTATATTGGAAAAGGGCGGTATAGAAATTTAAACAAATAAATAAATAAATAAAATAAATAAATATACTTATAGCACACAATACATTTATGGATTACTACTTCATTCCTACTTGATATTGGAATTTGTATTATATTTATACTATTGTAAATTAGACTGCTAAACTTGCTAGCCTACTCCAATAGCTAAAAATGCAGCTTTAGAACATCACTCTTACAAAACTGCCTCATAGAAAATTGGGCAAGCAGCTAATTACAATACTGTTGCAAGCCATCATAAGGGATTTTTCATCAAAACTGTTCTCATATGCTATAATTATGCAACAGTAATTGGACATGTGAGCTTGAAGGTTTAACATGAATATATCAAGTGCCCCTAACACTTGACTTTCATCCCCATAATAATCCTTAATGGAGGATGATAATACCTTAAAGCATATACCTAAAAAGTAGGATTTAGAAAGCTATATTTAAGGCCAGCCAGTACAATCTGAACAGGAACTTGAAACTGATTCTCTCAAATGGAAAGTCCAAATTGTATATTAGATTACATTTGATGGTTAAATTTGCTGTACTGATACTAAATTTATCCTGACTAAGTTTCTGAGTGTTTCCTTTTTCCTAGGGATTGGTGGAGTTGGTCAAGGACAAAGAATTCCATGCTCCTTTGATTATAGACCAAAGTGGGATCCACGAGCTAGTGAAGAATGGTGTCTGAAATGTCCAGGAGAGATCATCTTTCTAGTCCAGGATTTTATGATTCTTTCTTGTCAGACTGAGTATTTAAACAAAAGTTTCACTATCACCTTGAAGAATCTTCACTCAAATTGAGTTTCCTTAAAAATCAGTAGAAGGCTACAAATAAGAAAATAATGCAAACATGACTTTATCTTGGAATCTTGGAGATAACTATTTATATAATTCTTTAATGTTTTAAATGATTACTGTTTCAGATTGCAGCACCTATTTTGTTACATGCTGTAGTGTTTGAAGACAAATTCTTTATTACACTTGTAAATGGTCTAAGTGGTACGAAGGTTGGGACACTTACATGAATTCTTATTTTTAAGTTTGATTTTTGCATTTGGTACCCATGCTTTACGAATAATTATATCTTGCTGGAATTGCACAATTGAAACACTAAAAAAGTAATACAATTGAATTAAAATGTTTTTCCTAACATAATGTTTCTTGAAACTTCTTTAATACGTGACTTATATTTATGTTACGGCAGAGGCTATAAGATACTAACAAGAGACTGAAATGTTTTTCTGTGTTTCTGTGAAAAGTGCTCACTGCAGTCAATATAAGGAATGCATTCTCCTACCAAGATTTGTATATAGAGCAAGGATACAACAGACTCTCAAACGTTGTCTTGAAACTGTGTTTAAGGAATCATTGCAGGAAACAACCATTATTTCTTCAATGTCTTCTCAAGCTGAGTTAGAATGCAAAGATAACGAGGGTGCCGAAAGCCTAGTCTATATTCTGCCCACTCCCTCCAAAACTATTTCTTTTTGGAAAATTTCCTTTCACCAGATGCTTGGGAATATTATTTTGGTATTTTAACCAAAATATAGACAGCTATTTGTGGGATGTTAATTTCCAGAGGTTGCTCTGACAGACATAAAAATACCAAAGAGAGATAAGGCTGGCATTTGTGCAAATGATGATGATTCAGTTCGGTTAAGTTAAAACCCTTTTCATTTTTACAGTTTGATTTTGAGCTGCATTTAAAAGAAATTTAATTACAAAACTTCAAAAATTATGTTAGTCTCAGACCTTACACAGTTTCTGATCTCTTTTGAGACTCTGTAAAAGATGGATGGGTGGGTTGGATGGTCAGTTAGTTAATTTGGACACTAGATGTGATGCATCCATGAAGATTGATACATTCGGTTGCATGATAATAGGCCTAAAATGAACTTCCTTGGTCCTTCTAACTTTCTGCCTGCCGCTAGTGATAAAATCTCATGTCCAAAATGTTTTGTTTGATGGCAGATAAATTCACATAGCCAGGTTCTGTGCACTTTTATTAACAATTCAATTATATGAATATGGATCTACAATTCAATTACATGAATATTGCTTAGCTGTATCACAAAGAATCCTTTCAAAGATATGATTATGGAATTCAAGTGGCAGGCAAAACATTTTGATGGGCAAAAACCGGACAAGGACCATTTCATCTACCCAGACATGTAATTAAAATATGAAATTGCAGTGTTCAGAATTGCTCATTCAGTTCTGAAGAACTTGGTCAAGCCTGCATGGGATATGTTTGCCAAATGAAACTTATCTGAGTGAAAACGTATCTGCTTTAACGTTGGAGTAAAGAATTAAGGATATTTAAAATTGCATTTCCTGTGAAATCGGAAAACTCTTTAAATAAATATGGAAGGATAAATAATTTGGGGGGGGGAATGGAAACTATTCTCAATTGCTATGTATAGATATAGTAGAAATGTTAGCCAGATTTGATATGTGGACATGGATTTGTGGTGTTGCAAGCAGAATAAAAAAAAAATCCATTGGTTTGTTTGGAATCACATGCTAAAATGTTACCTTCAGAGGTAAGAAACCAGCTAGGCTGAAATTAGGAAATGAAAGTAAATGTAGCTTATTCAACCCCAGATGGATCCTTGGAGTAGACAGTTTCTATCTGACTCTCAAAAACGTCCTGCTTGGCCTGCAAAAGTGAGTATGTATCCACCTTCCTCCCAGTCAGCTGATTAGACTGCAAGGCACAATTTTTGTTGGCAGATCGTAAGAAGCCAGTTGTTCCCAGTATGTAAGACATTTGTGTGTTCTCATTGCCATTTGCAAGAAATGCAAAGCAGACCTGTTGTAGTTTTCTTCTTTATTCCCAGCAAGGCAGCCACCCTGGAAGAATCTGCTGTATTTTGAGAGAGCATATTACAACGCACAATATACTATTTGTCTTATTCAAGCCCAAATAAGGACTTGGGTGACATCTGAGACACATATTTTTGCTTTGTAGAGGGCAACAGTGAAGATTTCCTTTTATTAGAACCCATAAGTATAGTGGTGGACATTTTTAAAAATAAACGATAGGTGAAAATCCACTCTAAAGTGAAAAAAACCTTTGTAGCACATCTGTTCCACAGATGTACAAATAAAAGAACATAGATTTCTTCACGGAACTAGAACATGGGAAAGGATATCTGAGGAGTTTTGAAATGACTAACCTGAAGTTGTTAGAGTGGCAATAAAACTTCTTGGAAGGTCAGTCAAATGAGGTAGACCCCAATTTTCTGGCAAGTCACACAATTTCTACAGAGCAGCAAACCTGATAAGAAAGAGACTTCAGAAAGCAAAATAAGTAGCAGGAGGATAAATTGAGGGATTTCCCTAAAAATACAAAGAAAACCATTTCAGAAAGGAAGATGCAAGTATTGTAAGTATATATGAAACATTTGATAGTAGACGTTTAATCTTATTTTGGTTATAAGGTTAATTCCTTAAAAATATTTCGAGCACAATGGAAATGGAAGGGCATCTTGAGAAGAGCTGCTTCAGATGGGCTATGGAGATCATTCTTTAACAATACTCTTAATTTTGCTCTATATGTATACTGCTACTGTTTTGGGGATATCTCTTGTTCTTCTAACCACCACCTTTTTTCAATTTACTGTAGATGTCTCAGAGTGTCCATATTACACCACTAAAGCCCATATGCAATTATGTCATGTCAAATTAGCAGTGTTACAGACATCCCACAATGAGGACGCATCTGTCAGACCTGCTCCAGCTAGGTCTCTAGGAAAGAAAGACCCTCGACTCCATTTTGTTAAAGTGATAGGTTCTTAATTAGTAAGAATTGCTAGCTGCAGTAAAAGCAGGCTAGAACTAAAATTCCCATGCAAAAAGGTTACAAACTTTTCCCCTTCATCCTGGTCCTTTCCTCTTGACTAATTTGCCTTTGGGCAATGGTGAACTTCATAGGTGTTTTGAGAACCGTGCCAATGTTTGGAGCAATCCAGATTCCATTGTCAAGCTGCTCAGCCTTGAAGACTGGCACAGGCTGGTTTCTTGCACCTCTGGTTTCCATCAAACTGTCATCCCTCCTCCCTTTTTCCCATCAATGCCCCATACATGTTTATTGCCCATTTGCTCTCCTTCCCCTCCCCCCTAATAGTTGATTGCAGGATGCTGGTGAGGCAACAAGCCGAAGATGGCAGAGCTGACAGCATGTGTGAAATAGTTAGGATAATAGCTCTTCGTTAAAGTCACAGTTGATTTTTATATGCATTCATTTCTTTCATCCATCCATCCCCGGCAATTTATAGAGAATATTTCCTATGAAATTGGCGCTCTAACAGCTGATATATGCCACATCAAAGCAACTGATCTTTGCATCTTTATTCAGATGACTAAATTTCTGCTCTGTCCCAGGATGGGTGCACATTGTACAGAATGTGAACCTGAGATAGAGGATCTTACAATATCATCCCTTCAAAGTGAATGTGAGAATTGGAGCAAATATTGCAATCTTATCAATCCAGTACAGTTGAAAAAATGGTGGGTACAATTCTGTCAAAATTAAATAGTATATTGCCTGATTTTAATGAATTTAAAAAGGCTTCCTTCCTGATTGCCATCCTCATTTATTTAATTAAGGGCAATGCCCTAAAAGCATCTCTGAAAAGGCAGAAACACTTTCAATATCAGCCAAATATTCAGTAAATGCATTACAATATTCAATATTCACTGCATCAAATGCTATTTCTCAATAATCGATAGCTAGAACCTAATGTTGTAGCTTATAATTAGAATTTCTAATCTTTGAATTTTGCATAGCACTGCCCTGAGTCACTATAGCATTAGGGGCACAGATCTTCCTGAGACATAATACCATTCTAGAGCAACCCTTTTACCTAAATTGATGTTCACTCACTCACTTTTTCAGGAATACCAAAATTTCCAGGGCAAATAGTATTTTGTCAGGGCAAGGGCTGTTTCATTTGGATCCTTCTTTACTAAATCTACCAAACCAAATGTAACACTCTACCAAACTCAAATGTAATACATTTATAAGATATACTTTTGTTGTTATTTTGGTATCTTCCTGTTTATTTCCGTTTCTATTCTGTTCATTTTTAGGAAGTAGGTAAAGTGGGGGGGGGGAAGGCTACTCAGAGTTGGAGTTTGTAATCTTAAAACAAATGGGTGAACTTTCTGCCTTTAAACCAAAGAGAAAAATTCATCCAGCCAGTTTTTGCCAATATCTGTATTTCTTAAAACTAAATTCCGTAATTTAAACCTTTCCTCCTGACCTGTTCTCCAACACTGAACAGAATTTCTTTTGCTTTTATTGTTTATCTAACTTGGAAGAAAAATAAAAACAAGGGGTCATATTTTTCATGTTTGAAAAGCAAACACAGATCCTTGGAGCCAGTTCACTATAGCTCTCCCCTCTCCAATGAATGAGCTTTGTTCTAAATTATAGTTTAGCTTCAGTTCCCTTGAGTGAGGGAAAAGAGCCTCCAAACAGAACTGAGTTTCAATTGGCGATTTTCTTTCTCCTTTTTCATTTCCTAATTGAAACCAAATGTGAAATATGTTGGATTGTGGGATTTCTGGCCTGGTTCCAGGAATCCTCAGAATGCTAAATTGCTCGCAAAGGCATCTTGCATCAGCCTACAGAACTTTCTTTCCAGCCCGGCTTTTCTATCTAGGGAGAGAAAACAAGAACTACCTACTTTCCTTTAAAGCTGTGGATTAAATTTCTGGAAACTTCCCGACTTTCTCTGTTGAAAGGTCATTTTAATACCCAGGTATGGATTTTATGATACTTTTTATAAACAGATAACCAAACTTTCCCCCTCTCGGTCTATCTAGTGGAAGGAGCAAAATGGACATCTCAGCCATTTCTTAACAAAAGGCTAGTCTGGCTTTGGACAGTGTTAGGGAAAAAATTAGGTTATATGAAAGAAAGGATATTTTCCTGGCATACCTGCCACATAAAAAGATAAAATAACTATGGTTCTTTTTTTAAAAAAATGTTTGCATGGCAGGCCAGGCTGGTTGATTACAGATGCCACTGATGGAGTCACAGAGAAGGTGCTGAAGCCATAAAAGCTTTCTGGTATTTCTTGTTTTTGTGGCTAATTGAACTTTCAGGTTGTTGATTCAGTAGCCGAGAATTCCATTTGCATTAAGTTGTTTCTCTTGGAAAATTATGAGACATTTTCCGACTCTCTCTTTCATTGGATGTGTGCATGTGTCTCGTGACAACCCTGTGTTTCATGATTGTTTGTCCTATTGTTGGTGGCGTCTGCATCTTTTCCTGGCAAAGCTACTAGAACCAAGCTCAGAAAGGGGCCAGAACCTATGCTGTTTCTTTTTCCCCACTGGGAATTCTAGGCCCAGTGGAGAGAGAGCAAAGCTTAGCTGATGAAGAGGGGGTAGGGTGGGAGTTAATTCTGCTAGTTTCAAATAGAGAAACAGCCTTTTAACATATTTTAAGGAAGATATATTGCTACATGGGCTATTGGTTGTATTCAAATACATTTTAACATATATATCTGTCTCATAAGAAGTGTTACACTTTCTAAAGATGCATTATTATTTTTTTTAAACTTAAATTTAAACATAAATGATTGTGAAATATGGATATGGAAGTTGTTGTTGATTCCGATTCCTTGTCAGGTGTGTGTGTGTGTGTGTGTGTGTGTGTGTGTGTGTGTATGTATATATATATATATCAACATTGATTCTTCCTATTGCATAACTCATGAAAAGTCTTTGGATGCATGAAAAGTATAATAACAGCTTTATATTCCAAATTATTGTACTAGAAGTAGAGAAAGTTGACAGAAAGATCTGCCTTCTCTTTAGTACTAGTAAGTAACCCAATACAATAGATTAGATCAGATTAAACAAACTACTATTAATTAGCCTCAATTAAATTATGGAATTCAATTCAAAATAAGTGGTGATCATCAATGGCTTCAATAGCTTTCAAAAGGTTCAATTAAAAGATTTTAACCAAAGACGATCAGTGTCCATCAAAGCAAAATGGAGTTGCCAGAGGCAATATACCAATAAACTTTTATTCTTATTTACACTTTTTTCTTCTGTTCTAATGGATAGATGGCACTCAGGGCAAACTAAAGTCTGTTTATTGGAAATAATAAATGGAGAAAGCTGCTATCTTGTGACGTTGTTTTCTTCGAAATAACTGATGGGATGTTATGGGAAGTAAGTAGTGTACTGTTCTAGTTGAATCCTTCTGATCCTAATGTGCTGTTCATGTATTTTTTCTTAAAGATGCAGAGATATTGATGTGTTTACTGTTACATTTGCTTAACATGGTGCAATTTGTTGCATGATGCCCAGGAGTTTTTTTTCAAAGTCTATTAGCAACTATCTCAAAGCCAGAAAGGGGTAATACAGTTTCATAAATGCAAATGTTGCATGTTCAATGCTGTGGGTTTAGGAAAAATGGGAACGTCCTGAATATTTTAAATTTTAGTAGCAAATAGCCCTGATGCTAGTTTGATACATTCTTTTTCCCTAAAAAATTTCATTCAGAATATTTAGTAATGAAAAAAATTAATACATTTTCAGAAACAAATAATTTTATTTATTTATTTATTTAGTTAATTAGTCAAACATGTATGAGATAACAGGTATAAGTAGAAACATGGACATGAGTACATGAAATGAGTACAAATAAATGGGGACAGTAGGATAGGGCTGGTGTGCTTATGCACGCCCCCTTACAGACCTCTTAGGAATGGTGTGAGGTCCAGAGTAGTCAGTTTAAGGTTGCAGCTATGTGGGTTTGAGGAAGTAACAACTTCCTAATAATAATAATAATAATAATAATAACAACAACAACAACAACAACAACAACCTATTCAAACATGGTGAATACAAAAAAAATGAAATTTATGCTGGCTGAACCGTCGCCTGGATTAACAAGGATTCCGTTGGATGCTATGGCTCCTGGGCATTCTACGCAAAATGAGTTACAGGGCTCAGCTCCCTCTGCTAGGCTATCAGGGCATGGAGCTGACAAGCTACTGGAAGAAAAACCCCAAAAGCGAAAAATCTGGACTAGAGATGAAAACATCTCTATTATGGAAGTTTACTATCAGTCTGAGCCAGCAAAACGTGGATTTCAAAAACGAATGTATCGGATTTGGAAGATGAACCACATGGACTGTGACACCAGCGAGCAAAGGTTAATGGACCAACGACGTGTAATCCTAAACCACAAATTTTTCATTACAGAAGAATTAATAGCAATAGAAGAGAAAGCAATTAATGGTCTGAGTACACCAACAAAGAAGAGTAACATCAAGAATGATTTGCAGACTCAAAAGCAAATTGAGGAAGAATGGGAGGAAGAGGATACTGAAATGGATGAAGATAGAGAACAAGGAAGCACTGAAGAAGAAACACTAACAGATAGTGCTCAATTAGCTGGAAAAATAAAGCATCAAATGGAAGATGCTGAAAGAACACGTTTGCCAAAGCTGAACCAAGTGAACCGGAAAGAATTGAGAAATGTACTAAAAAAGGTCAATGAGGCTGTGCAAACTATCCAAACCACTACATTAGCCGAAACAAACCAACTGATGTATGCAGCAGCCGTCATAACCACCAAAGAACTGGGTTTGAAAATACAAAAGAACCAAAGAGGCAAGAAGGGGAAGCCTAAGTGGCAAATTCGGTTAGAATTGAAGATCAAAAAATTACGTGGAGATTTGAGCAACTTGAAGAACCTAAGGCAAGGTCAGCTAAAGAACAAGCAAGTCAAAAGCAGCCTGGAAGCAAGATACGATCTGAAGAATAAGGAGATTGCGGTAGTAATTGAAGAGCTGAAGCAGAGGGTTGTTGCCATCACTGAAAAGATTAAAAGATATGAAAACCGAGTAACTCAGTTCAAGGAAAACTCACAGTTCAGAGCAAATCAGCACCAGTTTTATAAGAGCTTAGAAAATGGAGAGGGAGTAACAACAAATGAAAAGCCTGATAAAGAGAAAGCTCTGAAATTCTGGAAGAATTTGTGGGAAAACAACAAGAAGCACAACAGAAATGCAAAATGGATCAAACAGGTTGAGGACTCTCTTAAAGTGCATAAAATGGAATGAAAATAACAAAAGAAATGGTACAAAGCCAGTCAAGAAAAGTGAAGAACTGGAGTGCATCTGGACCAGATGAGCTGCATGGCTTCTGGTTAAAGGCACTTACAAGTGTGTACAAAAGATTGGCAACCCAAATGAACCAGATCCTAAAAACACATGAAAATGATGAATGGATGACAACTGGAAGGACATTTTTGATCCAAAAAGCTAAAGAAAAAGGAAAGGACCCTGGAAACTATAGGCCAATCACCTGTTTGCCAACAACATACAAGCTTCTTACTGGTATCATTGCAAATCAAATTTATGGATACTCACATATATTTCCATTTCCAAAGCCCAGCTGATCAGCACGGCAGAGTGGATTGCCGCACCTTAGCTGTTTCCCTTGCCGACAGCAATGTGCAGGTGAGTTTTCTCCAAACTGTGCATGTGTGTTTGGCATGCGCGTGAGCGCAGCAAGAGTGCGCAAGCAAAACACATGCTTAGCAAACCAGTTGTTAAAGCGGTAGGATCCCATCCCTGGTGCAGAACCTCTTCTAGAACAAATTCAGTCTCTGACCTCTGCCTGACTGTAACTTAGTAAAATCAGTTCTGTTCATTCTTACTGTTCATCTTCAACCAAACCATTAATGAATTTAGCCAATGTTCAGAAGCATTCAGTTCGTTTTTAGAGTTAGGTGAAAATAGCAAAAGAACTCCACATTGTTGATTATGTCTTTCAGTCAGTACCGTGTAACTACAGAACAAGCTAGACAAGATAAAACTCTATAAGAAACTGTGAGTCAATGACCATTGTGTTGTGTTATAGTAATCCAATTTTGTGAAAAGATCCAGAAGAATATTGTGGACAATGGTATCAAAACCTGCCAAGAGTTCTTTTTATTTTTTTATTTTTATTGAAAATTATTAAAAAATACAGAAAAAAAAGTATAACAATATGGATAGAATTGCAGAGAGTAATATAATACATATAGAGTTTTAAAGTATCAATTTTCGCCTAGAGAAAGTACCAACTCATCAAAAGAAAGAAAAGTTTATCCAGAAGAAAAAATTCTCAACTGTCATGCAATGCTCCTATAAATATTTACTCACGTTCACATTAAGGTTAATATTTTCATTCTTCTTAAGATTTCTTTTTTTGCAGCCAAGCATACCACCTGTCCCAGCTCCTATATAACCCCGATTCTTGTCTATCTCGCAAAAGTCCAGTAAGCTTGTCTGCTTCTGCACAGTCCATGATCTTTGCAATTAACGTAGCCTCCGATGGAATATTTTTGGATTTCCATTCTTGCGCGAACGAGATCCTGCCAAGAGTTCTAAGAGAGCCAATAGGAGCAGTCCTTTATCCTCTAATATATAAATTATTTCTCAAGGTAACAAAACAATTGCTGTGGAAAGAGAGCTCCTCCACCCTACTTCCATTGGGGTGAAGTATAATGAAGTATACACTTCATTATTTATTTGGTGTGAAGTGAATGTAATTGCACTTTGTTTATTATTTTGATTAATTCTTTGTTACACTTGATGTAGTGTTTTTAATTCTCTTATTGGAGATGGTTTTGTAGGTCACTTAATGGTTCATAGTAGCATAGAAACCTAATAGTCAAACAAGCATGCAAACAAATAACATAGCTGACTTGTCTTCATCCAATTGAATTGGATATAGAAAAGGAATATTTCATGCAAACTTTGTCTGACAGGGATTTTCCCTTAACTATTTCATATAATAATTAATATATTGCCTGTAAACAGCCATTTTTAAATAGGTACGGTAATTCTTTAATATTGGCCTACTTAAATTAGCCAGTCCAGGAGAGGCTCCCTGGGTAAGGAAAGTATTTAACATTTGAGGAAAAGATTTTAGCACAAGGACTCAATAAAAAGTACTACCCTGCACAAATTATTAAGATTGATAATGTAAAGAAGGACCCAAAACTGCAGAGAAAAAAAATGACTGTACAGATTCTGTCAAGCTGATCTGCCACAACACTGCTCAACACTACTCATAAAAACTTAACTTCCTTCCTTCCACCACTTCTCCTATATGTTAATCCCTCAGCTGGGTTCTCCATGCAACACTGGACTTGCAGTAAGGAAACAGCTCTTGCCAGCTGCCATGCCAGCCACCCAGTTTACTGAGGTGGCTGCAGGGTGGGAAGGGATGGTGCTCACCATTGGCTGATTTGGTGGGACAGCTAGGTATGAGAGAAAGGATAGTATACAGCACACCAACCATCTTTAATGCATGTCATCTTTCAGCCTGGACTAAAAGGAGATAGGTTCCTTCCATGGTTGCTTCCCGGAAAACATTATTGAAGATACTCTGTTTATGATTCAAGAGTTAATAAATGTTGTAAACATTAATGGCTTATTCTCTATGAAACTGCATAACTTTTTTAAACCATTCAGATTGGGTACCACTACAACTGCTAAAAGTCCCTGATACACATTCTTATAGGTATCTAATGACTATCAGTTTTTTTTTATTAACATCATTTTAAGGCCAAAAGAAGCTTACATCCCTACTTTCAAAGTCACCCATTATTGCTTTATTCACAATAAGTAAGTTATTAATTATAGACTTTGACTCTCTTCTTTTAGTAAAGGGCTGTGGGAATATCGGAAGATGCTTGTTTCTTCTCAGAGAATGATGCCTTTGCTGCTACTGCTGCTGCTGGATATTCCAACTGCTGTGAAAACTCAAGTCAACCCAGGTAAGTGGGAAGAATGCTGTTACTGCTAGTATTATGGAGTCCACAAAATGTGAGAACTGGAATATATCATAATTTCCTAAAGTGGAGTAGTTGATTCCAGGAATTGTTGAAGAGGCACAAATAAGAGTTTTTCTCTATTAAGTCAATAATAATAAGATGACAAAGAAAGTCCAGGTCAGTTAACCAGCCAGAAACTATTTGTGCCTATAAGTGATTTTTTGGTGGTGACAATTGCTCGAGGCATAAACAGAGAGTCTATCCAAAATATCTGAAAGTGACCAGTATTTTCACTAAGATAGTGAAATTTTAAAAAGTTAAAATGGAATCCCAAAACTTATTTCAATATTTTGGGTTTTCACTACAGTTATTGAGAACACTACTTTTAAGGGACAAAAAGGGGAGAAGAGTAAAAATTGAGTACAGAGTTAAAAGGAGGAAGAGGGGCCTTCAAATAAATATTCTTCCCCAAATTCTTTGTTTTTATTCCCACAGCTAGGGACATGGACAATTAGAAAATATAATCCTTAACCTGCAATGATTATTCTATCATCATTTTAAGAATCCTATGTCTTCAACCCCAAATGGGTGTGTCTGTGTAGATAATAGGACGTTAGTTAATACTGCACCTCCTGAATTCCACCTCCAGCAACTACAAGGGAATTTCAACCAATGGATATTAGATACTTTCTGAGATGTCTCATATACAGTATATGAAATAGAATTTGTACTGCAATGCATATACAGTATTACAAAGTATATACTCTGTGTTACAAGATCTGAAAATTCCAGATGAGATTATTTTCTAGTCAGATTTCCGATTCTGCCACAGACTTTGCCTTATTAGTCCATGATGTTTATTTTTCACTGTTCTACTAAGCTGTAATCAAGTGGTTTTTAAAATTTCAGTTTATTTTTCATTTATGATCTATTTCTCTTCTATTTCTATACCTTTTGTCTCAACACCATCAGTAAATTTAGATGACCTAAGGATACATGAACGTTAAAGTGTAAAGCACCATATTTTTTTCAATTATAAGAGATACTAAGTTGAAGTGGCTGCAGATGTGGTAATATGAAAGGCATGTAATTTTCAGGTAAAGTCCTAGCATGTGGAAAACCAAAGAAAACTCACATTGAGCTAGGTATTTTCAGTAGAAGCTGGGACAACCAATTATAGATAGAAATCACTTATCTTCTCTGACCTTGTGGAAACATAATTTGAAATCTGGAATCACACTATTCAAGTAACATTAACTCACAACTTTCAAGATATTTTTCTATAGTCCAACATAAATTTAAAGACTTTAACCTATAGATATTGTGGAAATGCAGATAATGGTAAATCATTCGTAGCAAAGATGTGGTGAGATGACAAAATGAGATAAAATGATGAAATTTTAGACTCAAGGGAAGATGCTAACCAACGTGAATATCTGTAGCAAAATGTAAGCTTTGAGAAACGATCTTTAAAATTGTTATTTTGTGAATCCTCATTCTGTGCCCAATCTCTGTCTATTAACATAATTCTTCCAGTTCTTGGATTAGCAGAAAATTATGCTGTTTTACATAGTTCTGCTCTGACAGCTGGGGTCTATTTTCTTTTAGTACAAGGTTAGTGGTTGGTATTGTTCTTACAGATTTAATGCAGGAGAATTTAAGAAAAATGATTTTCCTTGCTTTGTTTTCCCTTCCATCAAGTACCATCAGCCAATGGGACAGCAACAGTAATAGTTACTTTCCCAGAGATTACAACGGAAGGCAAATTTTGACTGATGGTTAGACCTATGGGGTCAGCTCACTGACAAAGTGTAATACCACTTGATAAGGAAGATAGGCTTTACCCCCTATGGCCACTTGATGAAATAGGGATAGTTATTTATTTTATCTCGCAACCTCTGCGAGCCTCCCTACTTCACTGGGTAGTCTTCCCCGATCCGTGGTTCAGTGCTTGTGAATGCTGTAGCAGGCAGGCAAATGGCTTTCTGCATATGGTTCAAAGGACATCCTTTTTTCTACTGTTGCTCCTGCCTGCATGCTGAATTTTTATTAGGGCTCCGAATACTATACAATCCTCAGTTTGCAGAAGGAAAGCAGCCATCTGTATCGTCTGTAGGGAGGAGTGGACTGGTGCTCATCACTGGATGATCTAAGCAGAATGTTATGAGGCAGAGGATGGCACAAAAACATTTCTCTGGAGGAAAATTGCTAACCTTAGTATGTGTGTTTGTGTGTATAATTTATATTTGTAGATATGTATTCTACTTTTTTAGTCATTTGCCCTTTCTGAAACATTGGTCAAGTATTGTATGGAGAGATGCTTGTGTGGAAGTTAGAAGTCCAGTCTCTCCCTTAACCCCATCCAAAATGACCATAAAGGGCAATGGCCAGTGACCAAAAGGAAGGAGGTATGACCGCAACCTAAAGTAGCCAATAGAAGCTCAGCAGATCCCATTCTGTTGCTTCATCCAGAAGATAACATATATTTGCCTGTAGTTATAAAACTTTTCCAAGTTATTATCTAGAGCAGCCCTCAGCCCATATTCTAATTTTACTCTATTCTCCACTCTGTCTCCTTTGTACTTCCTTCCTCCTTGTTTTCCCACACCAAAAAATATATGTCTGGAATGTCGATGAGTACTGAGAAGCTGTAATAGATGGCTAAAAGGCCCCTTGCTTTCACTGGCCTCTAAAAACATTGCTGTCTTCTGACTTCCTGTTTTCCTATATCCAGTTCTTTTGCAAGATCTTAACTTGGCTCTGAATATGTATGTCATTGAGCAACAAAAATGAAATTTCTGACCAGCCTGTTTTTTCAGCACAACCCCAGCTACATGTGGCCAATGGAATCCTAGTTTATTCCAGCTGCAATTTCACTTTGGGGAAGGTCTTCATCTTCAATAAGAAAATTACATTATAACTGGGTCAAATGTCATTCTTTGGCAGAAAGGAATCACTAATCAGCTGGGTTCTCATTGCTCTTCAACATTTTCTCAGTGATAGGTGGAAACTTTCTTGAATGTTAAAAAGGAACCAAATTTTAAAATGCTCTTCAATATACTTCAGGCTTTTGAATGCATACAGTACTTTTCCTAGTGCTTTATAAAAAGAGAGTTCATGTTGTGTTGAAAAATACATGGAGAACCCTGGTATTTGTAGTTCTTTGAAGTAATTAAGGATTGTTCTAGCACCTTTTAAAATAAGTGCCATACATGCCGTCATTATATGTATATATATATATGTGTGTGTGTGTGTGTGTGTGTGTGTGTGTGTGTGTGTGTGTATATATATATATATATATATATATATATATATATATATATATATATATATATAATTTGATTTGTATACCGCCCTACTCCCGAAGGACTTAGGGCGGTGAACAGCCACAAGATAAAAACACATAAATACAAAATTTAAAAACAGAATAAAACCGAATTAAACAATTTGGCTGAAGACAGATTTAAAAACAACCCAATAAATTAAAAACAAATTAAAATTTGTGTTTTGAAAGGGAAAAAGGGAAAATATTAGGCCAGGCCAGCCTGATGGAATAAAAAGGTTTTAAGAGCGCGGCGGAAGGTGCGTAGATCCGGGATTCTCCGTATCTCCGGGGGAGCTCATTCCAGATAGTAGGTGCCCCCACAGAGAAGGCTCTTCCCCCTGGGGGCCGCCAGTCGACATTGTTTGGCCGACGGCACCTGGAGGAGCCCCTCTCTATGACAGCGTACCGGCCGGTGGGAGGCTACTGGTAGCAGCAGGCGGTCTCGTAGATAACCAGGTCCTAAGCCATGGAGTGCTCTAAAGGTGGTAACCAAGACCTTGAAGCACACATGGAAGACCACCGGGAGCCAGTGCAGCTCACGCAGGAGAGGTGTTACATGGGAATGCCATGTCGCTCCCATAACCACCCGCGTGGCCGCAGTCTGCGCCACTTGGAGCCTCCAGGTGCTCCTCAAGGGGAGCCCCATGTAGAGAGCGTTGCAGTAGTCCAGGCGGGAAGTGACGATGGCATGAGTGACCGTGCGTAAAGAGTCCCAATCCAGAAAGGGACGCAACTGGCGAATCAGGCAAACCTGATGAAAAATTCTCCCAGTCACGGCCGTCAAATGCTCTTCTAAAGACAGCCGTGAATCCAGGACACCCAAGTTGTGAGCCCTCTCCATGGGGGCCAGCGATTCGCCCCCAATAGTCAGTGATGGCACCAACTGACTATATCGGGACGTCGGAAACCACAGCCACTCGGTCTTGGATGGGTTGAGCCTGAGCCTGTTTCTCCCATCCAGATCCGCACGGCCTCCAGGCACCGGGACATCACTTCAAGGGCATCGTTGGGGTGGTCCAGGGTGGAGATGTACAGCTGAGTATCATCAGCGTACTGATGGTACTTCACCCCGAAACCACGGGTGATCTCGCCCAGCAGCTTTACATAAATGTTGAACAGAAGGGGCGAGAGGACCGACCCTTGTGGCACGCCACATATGAGGCGCCTCAGGGTCAACCTCTGCCCCCCTGCCAACACAGACTGCAACCGGTTGGAGAGAAAGAAGGAGAACCACTGCAATACAGTGCTCCCCACCCCTAACTCTTTCAACCGGTGCAGCATGATACCATGGTCGATGGTATCAAAAGCCACTGAGAGATCTAATAGGACCAGGACAGAGGAGCAACCTCTGTCCCGAGCCCTCCAGAGATCATCAACCAACGCAACCAATGCCGTTTCCGTGCTGTACCCAGGCCTGAAGCCCGACTGGAATGGATCCAGATATGTCGTTTCATCCAGGTGCTGGGGGAGCTGTCGCGCAACCACACTCTCAACAACCTTCGCCACAAAGCGAAGGTTGGAGACCGGACGATAATTAGACAACACTGCCGGGTCCAGGGAAGGCTTTTGAGGAGAGGCTTCACCACCACCTCTTTCAAGGCGGCAGGGAAGTCACCCTCACCCAATGAAGCATTTATAATCCCCTGGAGCCAGCCTCGCGTCACCTCCCGAGAAGCCAGCTTGATCTTCAGATATTTTGATATTCTTGATATTCAGATTGATCTGCTTTTTTTCTTTATCTTAATATAAAAATATTCTTGATATATTATTTTTCTTCTTTAAGATTCATAGGCATATATCATTCATTAAGTTTGTTGAATCAGATTTATAACCTGCAGCCAGGTGTAGGAATATCCAGTTTTGTGAATCTTATTGAGGAATATCAAATTTCATATAAAATTACCATGGTCTTAAATTTTCCCAAAGTAGGAGATATCACTTAGTTGAGAATAAGGCATAAGCTCTGGTTTCATGAACAGAATGTTCTTGTGTCAATCTTGCCCTCTCTAATTACTTGCCTGGTTTTCTTAAGAAACCGTTAGTAAAAAGTGAGTTAATCAATATTATAAAAAACCCCAACCCCTTCCTCCCTGTCATTTTTCTATCAAAATCCCTTGCAGATGGTATTAATCTCACATAGTGTAATGACAGGAAATGGCATATTTGTGCAGATGGTTGTTGATGGAAAATAGCACCCTCCAAGACTTTATATATATGTGTGTGTGTTTATCTTTGAGTCACTTTTGACTTGTGACTACATGGACAAATAATTGCATTTTCTAAGCAACATTTTCCACAACTGGTTTGCCTTCCCTTTTTCCTAAGGCTAAGAGAATGGCTGGCTCCAATTCTCCAACTGGCTCCATGCCTACAGCAGAACTCAAATGCATGGTCTCCTGGTCTCTAGCCCAGTGCCTCTGAATCATACACCACCCTGGGCTCCAGAAAAGTCTTAAAGATCCCTGTTTTATGGGGGAAAATAGCTGGTATCCACTAATGTATAGACAGTAGGAAATATACTTATTGGCCTTTGTTAAAAATTAGTTTTCTTAAAATAGTAATCTGTCTAGAGTTGTTGGGAGTAGGACAGCCTATAAATTAAATAAATAAATATATATTTAAAAATCCTGATGATTACTGGATGGCTGCAAACAGAATTTTCTCTAACTCTTTGCAGCCATCTCATAGCCCTAATTCCATGATAAATATATTATTACCTAAAAAAAAAAAAGATTCCAGTATAAATAACTGCATGGCAAACATATAATCTATTCTGGATCTCAGTCCCCTGCTTCCAGGTGCCTGAGATTACTGGAAACCACACCGTTTATATTTGTTATGTGTAATAACTATGTAATTAATTTCTTTCCTGGAGGACGTGGCATTAATGGTGAAGCCGAAGACAAAATAAGAGAGATGCAGAACTATAAACATTAACACTGAATTGGTTGATGTTCTAGATTCTAGAAGAATAGCACTGTATTATTACAATAGAGTTCTGAGTACACTCCAAAGGCAATGTGCATCCTTTATATGCCGTTTGTATTTTCAATCAAAAGTTAAATGTGACCAGCATCATAGTATGACTAAAATTACTGAATTTATTTTGGGGATCGCAATAGTTGAATAGGATTTGTTTAAATGGATGTTGGCTGTTTCAGGCACTTGAAATTACAGTTTTAATAAATAATAGTTATTTTAGGGCACTTGTAATTGTTATCTCATTTGATCTCTTAAAACGATTCCTACTGAACCCAACTGAAAGTCCATCTGTCACAGGGCTCTGCTTCTGGTAGCACTTGGCTCGTGGTTTCTAGAAAACTACGATCTGGGCAGGAATTCTCATTTCTGCTATTTATCTCAGCAGTCTGGCACTGAGAAGGACACTTCTGAATCTGTAGTACCGTTCACTACAGTTATTAATGGACTTACCCTTCATGCAATTCTACAGAATGGAATTTCAAGCTATTCAAGACACTAGCCAGCTACTGTATCTTTTTGCAGGAAATTCTATACATGTGAGAAATATTTTGTTTCTTCTGCTCTAACTGAATCTGAAGGCAATTTTACTGGATCAAATCACTCCAGTCTATACCATTCTAGAATGTATGGGCTATGTTGAATATTTTAGAGCACAGTTTAGAAGTTTTGATATCATTCCTGTTAGTTTTAGTTAGCATGCATAATGGCAAGGGATTGTTAGAGTTGTAATCTGAAAGATTTGGAAGATGGCTAGTTGGTTATCCTTAAATTGGAGCAGGATTCCTCTGTGTAAAAAATTAGGTTGAGCTCCATTTTTCATGCCACATGTAGCTTGGTTTTTAAGCATTAACTTCCAGGCAGCTATGGAGAGAGTTTTGGGCTGGATCCAGCGGTCAGACAGTAAATACTGTAAAATAAGCAGCTCTTTGAGAAGTTCTTCTGGCAGCTCGGCTTACAAAAATAATGTCAGGTAGCTGAGCAAAGCTTTCTGAAATGCTTTGGCTAACCTCTTGCAAATCAGAAGCATTGGTAGTTTTCCATTTCTAAACTGGAGGAAGAGGCTGGGAAGGGATCTGTTCCACCGTGTTCCCAAGGCGCTGATCTGATCCCTGATCCCTGATCTGAGGGCTAAACAGAAAATACATAAAATGAATGTTGTGCTGCTCTTCTTTTGGATTTTATTTACCTTACTATAAGCTTAGCTGGCCATTCTTCATTCAGACTGCTAAATATGGTACAGGGAAAGTCTCATTCTTTCTCCTTTGCCACAGTTCATTGTCTGGAATAACAGAAAACCCACTGTACTTACTAAGAGTTTACAACGAAGCCCTGATTTTTGTATCTGATACATACCTATCGTGTTCTATGATAGTCAAAAGGTGGAATGACATATGCAAAAGGTCCTGAGTTGATCCTTGCCCAATTAGAAACACTTACCCTTTCCCAGTGTCTACAGGAGGGTGTCAATAGACGTGCATTTGATTTATTCCAAAAGAGGTAGGTGTTTGTTTGTTTGTTTTTTGTTGATGAGAATCTGTTGAAATAATATAACCAAATGGCTTCAGGAGGCACTGCTTCAAAAATGATTCCTTTGGAGATAAACCTGAAAATTAGCTGTTACTGGAATAGAGTGATTATTTTTGAAATGCTAAAAGGACTTTGCTGTCTTACTTCCACTTCCCCAATTCAGGTTTTTCCTTCCTTCATCACATCTCCATACAGTTTTGTTCCTCTGTTTCTCTTCTTTTTGCCCCAAGCAATACCTGGTCTGGTGTGTACAAAACAATAAACTGTGAGTTTTTGAACAAGACATAATGGGCTAAAACAGTTAAACTACACGATGTTTTTATATTATATGTGAATTAGACCAAGTATATTGAATACTTTGGGTATTCTGAAGGGTAGTATAAATCTTCATTCTCCACTGTTTCTAGAGTACATTTATGCTGGTAAGGATATTTTTTAGTCACACATTTATGTTTGGATGTTGATCTTTTTCAAAATTGTATGAATAACACAACCTATAAAAACAAATTATAATCTTAAAGCCTATTTATAGCCAGTAATACCATATTTTTATTTCATGAAATTATTCAGCAAAGAGTGAACCTGGCATTATGATGCAATAATTACAATATATCATGTTATATAATAATATCCTTCTTGTGTATTAAGATAATAGCTGCCACCTGGACTTGCTATTGTGTCATTATGTAGTTGACAGTCACTAAAGACAAGGCCTTCCAGTTCCTCCCCGCCCCCCTGCCCCCCATTGGTTGGCTGCATTACTTTTTTAATGGTAATTTAATGGTAATTTGTTTTCTCTAGGTTTGAAGTTACAGAATTTATTCATTTATAGATTTTGTTTTATCTGTAAAAAAATAGAAAGATAGAGTTATTTGTTTAAATGATTTCTAGAGTTGGCCATCTCACAGCAATGACTCTGGGGGTGTGCAAGATTAACTCTACACTCACCCACCCATATTTTAAAGTAGTTTTTAAAGGGCTTTCACTTCTAGGAAGGGCTCTGAGCCTGACATCCGGAAGGCCTTTCTAAATCAGAGCTGCCCAGATGGCAGCCAATTGACAGGCCCACAGCAATTCTTTACTCCAATTTCATACAGGGCAAGAAAATAAGTACCATATATAAGTCATCATAAGGCATTGTGCTTCTGGAGAAGAGTTTCCATAGTTGTTTTAGCCCTCGTCTTCATCTTCTGTCTGCCAAGATGAAATGCTAGTTGAGATATTCCTTAAATTGAAAATGCAATCTGTGCTTTGGAGAGGGAAATAATACAGAATTGTGAAAGCAGAGAGCAGTGGAGCAACCTCTAACATGGCTGAGGCAGCATCATACTGATACTGCCACCATTTAAGTATCAGACGCTTCATGCTGAGAAATTGTGAAGTAGTTTCTTTCATATGCTCTCTGTTCAATCTTTCTTCATCTTCCAAAGTTCTTCCACTTACTATAACAATTAGTGTTCTCCTCTCTGGCTCCAAGCTAACCAATATTTGCTTGTCCTTTCCACCAATATAATATGTCCCCATTTTGTAAGTAAAGAAATAAAAAAATAAATAACTTGCTAGTGTGCTTGTTTCACTAATCCCATTCCATGGTCCACTGCCCAGAATCATTGGTATATAAATTTAATAAATTATTGTTATGATGATGATGCATTAATCTAAATGTACTTGTTACATTTCCCTAGCAGTTTGAAGTCTGTTCTGAGGGGCTGCTATGAGAGGTGATAGTATAGTAGTATTCAAAAAATTATAAATGAATTAAAAGTCTAAAAAGCCATTCTAAGAATTATGTAGTATGGCAGAAACTTGCATTCAAAAAGCCTTTCCAAATTCTATAATCATAGTAACATGCAATGAAGCAGTCAGTTTGTGTGTATGTGGAATTAAATTATTCATCAATATTGTAGTTTTTGTTTTGCCTTCAATTAACAGGAAAAAGGAAAAGAAAAGGAAAAATATCATTATATAATGACATCTCATACATATAGTGTATATGGATATATAGAATTTTACTAAAAGGATTTGATTTGTCATAAGAACAAGCTTTGGTTCAATTTAGCTCAAATTAGTATAAATAAAAGTGGTGACAATAGCTTATCCAAAACAATAATTTGCAATTAAATTTGGCTTGTATTGTGTTATGTTCTTTCAGAAAATTATTATATATTCAAGGGACATTGAAGTTTGTAGCTCACCACTATACATATATAATGTAAGTCATAGGATAACTCATAAAATGAAATCTTCCATTTTGTATCTTGGAAATTGTGAAATAATGGCTCTTTCAAAACAGAGTAGTCAACTTCTCAAAAAGCAAAATAAAGTTGTTTGGAAGAATAAGTAAATTTTTAAATGGTCTCTCATTCATTTCTTTAAATATCAGTATTTTACATCCTTTCTTGCAAAATCCATCTTTCTGCTTTCTGCTTCTAAGTGGATGAAAATAATTGATGAGATTATTTCATTATTAGGCAGTTGCTTTTCTTTCTCCAGAGGAGCTAGTACTCAAGTCTCAGAGAGATTTTTCGAGTAAGATGGCTGGTTTATTTTAGAAACTTCAGAATAGTTTCCCAAAGAAAACTCCAGGAGGTCAGTTAGGTACCACTGCAACTTTCTACAGGGCAGCCTGAGCTCTGATCCATTGCAACTAGGCATGCTGTTTGATATATGGGCACAGGCCAAAATGCATGGAAGAAGTGAGCTTCTTGGAAGTGTTGTTCAGAACAATTGAGAGCAGAAACTGGATAAGTCCTACCAGGTTCTGTTGTAGAAATAAGATTTCAATATGAAAATATATCTGGCAAATGATGGAGACATCTAAAATGTTGATTATGGCACAGGTGAAAAATAGAACTAAGATAGAGTGATCTGTTTTTCCAGTTAGCACATTTTCAGAAAGCAAGATCATTGCAAAGAATTCCATTTTTAGCCTTGATTTTTACATCAGCATGTCTTGGTTTTTCCCCTGCATATAACTTTTAAGCATTGCCCTCTGTCCATTTAATAGGAGAGAATTTTTCCTACTTTTATTTAATTTTTATTAGAAAAAACAAAAAAAATCACAAAAGAATACATCTCAAGATATTGAACAAAATTAATCTTATTCATTCACATTTAAATCAATGCATTTTTTCAAAAAGTGGGGGTGGGGGGAGGAAATTGTGGATATAACGATAAGAAATATGTTAACATTTCCCCTGGAAGAATGTCTCTGTTCCAATGTGTAGATTGTTTTATTCATTATTATTATGTAGCCCACTGAAAAGGTTCAATAAAAATATTTTTTATTGTAATTATTATAATAATAATAATAATAATAATTATTATTATTATTATTTTAGTGTATTGATCTTTATAAAATTAAAGGATGAACCAATAAAATGTCAAAATTAATTTAGATTAAAACAAATTTAAAAAAAAATCGCTGAAAATGATAAAGCTCAGTTCTGAAAGAATAGCAAATAATGCTGTCCAAATACAGCAGTAATTCAGAGTGAACAGTTAGGAAGATCACCTCCAAAGGTTATCATTTTCAGTCTTAACTTCTGTTCAATACTTAATTGTATTAAGAATTGCATTTTTAAAACTTTGCTGGTATTGTTTCTAAACCATACAGCTCTCTTGTTCCCCAAATAGGTGCCCTAAATGAAAGTTGTTTTAAAACAATATTTTTATGAACATTCAATTACAACAGGTACCCTAGGAAAAAAATAATGTAATATTTGCATTTGAAGTTTGCATGTCCCTAAAAATAACCCACTTAGAGTGCAATGTTCAGTTACTACTGTATTAGCTTAAATAGTTTCACTAAATATTTATATTCCTGTACTCACTGCATCATATGTAAATCTGTCATCTAAACTTTTCTTAAGCTTAGGAAACACTAAACCTTTTCATAATTAACAGATAAACAACTGTCTAAACAATAACTGAAAATTGTTACAGTCTTCCAAGGTTCAACAGAAATGAATTCATCTATGGAAGTAAGACAATTTGCATATTTAGAATTAGCTGAATAAAAATACTTTCAAAAAGGTGAAAAAGTATGGGGGGATTATATTCAGTCTTCCTGAATGACAGAACCGTCTTTATCTAATTCCAAATGCAATACCACATGCAGTGTTTTAATCAGAAGATGAATGAGTTTAACAGTATTACACTACGTTTAGCTGAAACTTGTTAAATAAAGATTACTTTTAAATAAGTAAAAGCAACATTAGATCTCCTCCTACTCTTTTACAGCATGCATATTTCTCTTGCTGAATATGCAAATGAAATTTGCAGCTGGTTTTTAACAAGTCCAAAGTGCTTTCGCTGATAGTTTTTAAGCATTATTTATTTCATGTAAGTTTTGGATGAATAAAATTTTATTTTATTATTCATAAGTAATGTGAACTTATGCACGGTATCTTAAAATTTGAAGCTGTATTAAGCAATAATTATTTCTGTATATATTGTATATTGCACAGCAAGGTAAATGAAAATATTTAGAGTATGGTTTCTCAAAATTATGCCAACAAATCAGTGGAATACATGGAATGCAAAGAAGGGAGAACTCAGAAATTAAATCTTTACCTATATTGTTTTTAAGTGTGTTTTTCCCTTTTTTTCTTTTTCTTCTATTTTAAATACCACAGTCGAGATATGGTCTCTTAACTCACACATTTATACTTTTTATCATTATTATTGTAGAATCTGTTATATTGAGTAATAATTGATAGCCTCAGTAATTATCTGTTCATAGATAATATTTTTCTTGAAAATATATCTTTTTTAAATTAACAGGTTTACAATAAGACTAAATAAAAAAGCAATCACACTACATCAAATTAAACATTGATGTACCTTTTAAAAGATGGAAATGAATATATAATTCTATATTTGTACATATATATGTGTATTATTGGTAAATAAAGTTTTTTTTAACAGAAAGAAAGAAGGAAGAAAGAGTTACAGAATAGAATAATAACAGAGTTGGAAGGGACCTAGTAGGTGATGTAGTCCAACCCCTGCTCAAGCAGGAGACCCTATCCCATTTCTGACAAGTGGCTGTCCAGTCTCTTCTTGAAAGCTTCCAGTGATGAAGCTCCCACAACTTCTGAAGGCAAGATGTTCCATTGGTTGATTGCTCTCACTGTCAGAAAATTTCCCTTTATTTCTAGGTTGAATCTCTCCTTGATCACTTTCCATCCATTGTTCCTTATATGGTATTCGAGTGCTTTGGAAAATACATTGACCCTCCTCCTCTCTGTGACAGCCCTTCAAATATTGGAACACTGCTATTACGTCACTCCTGGTCCTTCTCTTCACTAAACTAGTCATACCCAGTTCTTGCAACCATTTTTCATATATTTTAGCCTCCAGCCCCCTAAACATTTTTATTGCTCTTCTCTGCACTTTTTCTAGAGTCTCAACATCTTTTTTATAGTCTGGTGACCAAAACTGGATGCAGTATTCTAGGTGTGGTCTTACTAAGGCTTCATAAAGTAGTATTAGTACCTCATGTGATCTTGATTCAATCCTTCTATTAATGCAAGTTAACAGGATTGCATTGGCTTTTTTGGCTGTTGCTGCACACTGCTGGCTCATATTTAATTGATTGTCCACTAAGACTCTAAGATCCCTCTCACAGTTACTGCTATTAAGCCAGGTTTCATTTAATCTATATGTGTATTTTTGGTTTTTCTTGCCTAAGTGTAAGACTTTACTTTTCTCTACATTGAATTTCATTTTGTAAAAAGGGAAGGAAGGAGAAAGAAAGAAAGAAAAAAAAAGAAAGAAAGAAAGAAAGAAAGAAAGAAAGAAAGGGAAAGAAAGAAACTATATTAGCTATGAACTTTTTGACTTAATATAAAAAAACAAACATTTCTTTAAAAAAGTCATTTCCGAGTAAATATGAGCAAATCCTGGATTTTGCATGACTCTTCATGCTGAGAAGACTTGACTAGCAGGAATTCAATTTTTGTTTCAGAAAAGAGCATCTCCTGTGTAATCTCATTATACAAAGACAGAATGGATGAAAACCAAATTGGGTCTTTGTAATCCATCCAAAATTGTTAGGAAGGTGGACATAGCTCCTAGATATTTGCTGATTTGCTGATTAGAACCAAGTCAACACTGATAGAGCATTCTCCTCAATAGAGCAAAACTACAGTCTCCCCTAAGAGGCTGGCTTCCCCTTTTCCCCTGCATTCTATAAAGCCAAGTATAAGTAAATGTTCAGAACAGTAGAAGAAAGAACAAGATGTCATGTCTATGAACATCAAAATACAAGGCCCAAAGTATCTCTTCCGACTATCTACCCCTCTGCAAAAGATATGTGCTAAAACCCAAAAAGGAGGCCATAAATAACTAGGTTAGCTATATTGATAATATTCATTTTATTTCCAATTGTGAATTGTGAATGTAATTGTTGCTTCCTGTTGTTGTTTTTTATATTTCCGTTTTCTGAATAAATTTCTTTACATAGCTAAAATATGATGTGACTAATTTTATGAGGCAATTTCTTATTAAAACTTTCCTATTTGAAGATTGCACAACTTTAAAACCACCACTAAGCAAGAAATTGCTGAATTCACATACATCAAAAGGTTTCAGGTCATCTCAGAAAACACAATGAGTTGTTAACACATTACAATTGTTACATGAAAAGGTACTTGCAATTTGTCTTGCATATAATTTGCTTAACCAACATATCTTCCCTTCCCTTCCCCACCATCCCAATTTAAATACTACATCAGTTTAGCCACTTTATACATCTGATGGTGAGCTGCAGTTTACAAAAGCACATGCCTTTAAATAGAAAGCGTTAATCAGAAAAGATGCTGTCTCCTGATTTTTGCCACCTTATACCAACTTGGCTGTGCTTTTATAATTGCTACGCTTTGTACTCAAGATTGGCTCAATAAGTGTTACTAAGTTCTGCATTTTGGGCAGCAAGATCCTGTTCTGTCCCCAACCACACGCATACACACCAACAGACGTTCAAGAGTTAAAGACCAAACCAGTCAGCAAAATCCTTTTCCTTATGATAACGGAATTTGGCAACAACCTAGTGGCTTCCTGCCAAGAGTTTATTATTTACGAAGAGGAGAGATAACTTCTCCCCACTCCTGGTACATCAAAAGAAACAGTTCAATAATTATGGGGTCAATCAAGTCCAGAGATAATCCACCAAAGTCTATAGCAAAAAGTCTGGCAATGCAGAATGGCGTGGAAGCTTTCAGCTTTGTTCGTCACAAGGTTTGACTGGCCACCATGCTCCCTTTTATATCCTGTGGGGTGTGGTCCAGTGACTCAGCCTAATCTCGGGCACGCCTTTTCTTCTGTTGCGCGCGCTTATCTCTGCGACGCTGGCATGGATCCAGCCAAGACTCATTACCCTCATCATTGTCCATCTGTGGCTGCGTGGACGTGCTTGGCCCCGGCCCTATCTCTTGCCCTTCGGCGGACACCGAAGGCATTGCCAGAGAGGAGGGTCCTGGAGAGGGAGGCCTTGCCAACTCCTCTCCTTCACTCTCGGAGTCCTCTCCTGCCGATGACACAGGCTCAGGTAACGGAGCCATAACAGATCCCCAAACCTTTTCCTTTCTGTTTACTGAAAGCTGAGCAGAGCTGTTCTGGGTAAAGGGGCCAACTTTCCTCCATCCCCAGCTATACTGAGGTTAAAAGTCTGGCCTTACTGGTAACAGCCTATCAAAAACCTTTTATTGGGAATTTTCTGGAAGAAGAAAAGGGGGTCTGCCAGGGAGGTTTAAATTCTCACTACTCATTTATAAGTGAATGATATATCTTTCTATCCTCTTCCTATCTCTTCTTCTGCAGCTATTTGTCGCTACCCCTTAGGTATGTCAGGTGGGCACATCCCTGATGAAGACATTTCTGCTTCAAGCCAATGGTCGGAATCCACAGCAGCCAAGTATGGAAGGTAAGAAGGATAGGAACCTGGGTGTCTTAGCCAGCTAGACTGATGTACCAGATTGCCTGAGGCTATAAATGTTTTTAGTTAATTCAGAAGTTTTACAATATAGTATCCAGATAAGTAGTTTAGGGTTAGGTTTAGAGTTATGATAAGAAATTAGCATGGCTAGGCTGATGACTACAGTATCCATGGCTTAGCCCCCTCAACAAATATATAAAATTTTTAAAAAATTTCAAATTATCTTTTGCTTTAATTTTTGGATATTGTAAATAAAAATCTGGCCCTTGATTATCAGCTTCATTATGAATGAAGGAGTTTTGTTTTCTGAGCTACAAAAGAAGTATTTGTAGTTTTGGGATGCCTTAGTCCTCTTTTCACACTTTCCCTATCGATGCTGGGCATGAACATGAAACAATGTGGCCTTAGATACATTTTGGGGAACCTGACAAACCCTGTGTCCTAGTTGACTTTATTTTGTTTAAGTACTTTCAGGAACAAATAAAATGGAAGCAAACATGATACAATAGAAAGCACCAATTTCAACATATAGTTAACATTTCATACTTCATCAGTTTCAGTTTCATATTGCGTACTTAGATCTGGGCCTTCACGTGTTGTTTTAGAGATTTCAGTTAATTAAGTTTAAGAGCCTAAAAAAGTCATTATGCTGTCTACTGAGTTGTTTGCATTTTGCTGCAATTAGCTGGAATAAGTTGAAAATCATTCAGTACAAGCATTTGGACAACATACAATAACTGGACCTCATGATATCCTTGCAGTTCTAGACTTGTCAGTTGATCTCACATTTCAAACTAGGGTTTTAGTTCCCAGTCTTGTGTTTATCTTGTCATGTTCCTTCCATTAACATCATTGCCATGAATTCATGCTCAATGGGAATTGAGAAGCTTGGGTCATATGGATGTGCCGGGGACACAAAAGCACTGAAAAAAGAAGTTCTGGGCCTGCTCTTCAGATAATGAGGCAACAACATAGTACAACATAGTTGGTAATGCATAGAGGCTTGAAAGATAAAGATATAGCTTTGGGATGATGGACAAGAACAGCCATTTTTTCCCCCTTTGCTTTTCCTTAGACTAGGATCAGAAGATGGTGATGGTGCATGGTGCCCTGAAGTCCCTGTGGAGCCCGATGATCTCAAAGAGTTCCTGGAGGTTGATTTACATGAGTTGCATTTTATCACCTTAGTAGGGACACAAGGCCGACATGCAGGAGGCCATGGCAATGAATTTGCTCCAATGTACAAAATTAATTACAGCCGGGATGGCACTCGCTGGATTTCTTGGCAAAACAGGCATGGAAGGCAGGTAAGAAAGGAAGAAAAGGGGATTGTGATGTTATTGTAATTGTCCATTATTAAGCATGAAACATCTGGTTGTATTTAAAGACTGAACTGTTTTTAGGCTTTATTTATTTATTTTCTGTCTCTAAATGGGAGGCAACCTATCTAATTCTGAAGACTAAAGAAGGCAGAGCTACTGCCAGCATAAAATGTATATTAGCTGTTATCAAATAGTTTCTGTTAAACATAGCTGTGATTTTCAAGAAATATTAACAATTGATGAACTTGGATGAAATGTTTAAACATTTTGTTTCTGAATGCAGAATGTCCATGATTTTCACTGTGAGTTCCACAATAGAAACTCTGGACTGATCTGTGATCACTATTAACGGAAAGTAACTGTGAGCAGCTGTTTGAGTTAGCTCTATAAAGGACAGGCTTAAAGAATGTATGATGGTGCTTAACTAGTGTGTCCAAAATTTATGCCAAGTGTTCATGGCATAACTGATGTTTTTAATCCTTGGGTTGAAGAAGTGAACACTTACTTTGATCTCATGTTGAACTTTCATCAGTGAGGGGGAGATGTCTTTAGAGGGGATTCAAAAAAATCAAGGTGGTGTCATGGGCAGAAGGAATAACTTTGAGGTATAGGAAGAGTAGCAATCAAGACAAGGTCCACTTTTTCCTACCCTGGACTCAATTAAAAGAAATAAAGACTAAAGAATGAATGAATGAATAAAATCTGAGTCCAGAGCAGAAATGTAAACTGAAAGAGCATCTCAGGCAAGATATTTCCTAATTTTCACCCAGATAAACAGAGGGAGGGAGTAAGTACATTCAGACTTGCGATAACAATAACGTTATAATAAAAGTAGGATTAGCATGTATAACTTTAGTTCCCTAGACTGGTCTACCTCAAAGGGCTAACAGATGGTAACCACAACCAGGTAATGAAAGTTCTGCCCTGTTTGCACAGGGAAAAAGGCAAGGTACCATCTTGATTTTTCTCTCTCTCTTTCATACCCACAACCAACACACACACACACACACACACACACACACACACACACACACACCATTTGCAGACATTTCTGCCATCCCCACCTTAGAGTAGAAAGGGAGCCTGGTTGGCTCCAAATATTACCGGTAATTCATATAATATGATTGTGGTGACTTGCTTGTTTCTTTTTGTGGTTAGTAGTCTGTTTTATTCACACTCAACTGTTATTATTCCAGCAGTGGGAACTGTAGATCTGCAAAAGGAAAACAGCCTAATTTTCACCATGGTAGAAAACCTATAACTCAACCATTCCACTTCAGACCACAGAAATTATTTGACTATATGTTTTAACAAAATTCCTGCCCATGAAATGCTTAATAGAGAAGATGCAGGATGTTCTCCATAATTTATTTGATCCAAATTACATTTTAGCTTCTGTTTCCTTCATAATGGAAGAACTCTAGAGAAGAACACTATCAAACGGGCACTATATTAGATTTAGGAAAATGGTGCAGGATAGAAGCAGATAATCTAGTGTACTCTAGATATTTTAGATTTCAACTCTCATCAGATGTGATCACTATGAACAATGGGAGATGAGGTCTAAGTATTTCATGGGTACCAAGTTCTTACAGAGCACTGGAGTTAAAGAAAATGTCATGCAGGGTGGGGATTTTATTAATCGAGCAATCTCCTTGTTCCTATAGTTTAAAAAAATATTCAGATTAATCATGGGTCTCCTAATGTGCAATCTGGTCTTTCAGCATGAAGACCAATTTATAATGGATTTTCAACATTCTGATAAAACTGATAAAAATTCCCAAAACTGGAAATTGAGCCAGTTTATATGTAATGCTAAGAAAATATTTATTTAATTTATGTTTGTGAAAAAGTCATAGTAACTCCTCTATATTTTGGATACCTTATGCAAAACCCTGGCTCCGTTGAGAGGGCCATAATCTTGGGAGTGAAAGAAAGATGACTACCAGCCACAAGACTGGTGATCTCAATTACAGCAGTGATGGATGTACTGGAAGCATCTGAAAAGCCAGGTTTGGGGACATATTGTTTTGGAGGAGGTCAATCTATGTGGTCAGTGGTCACTGAGTCAACACCAATTTGCTGGCACATAATCCAACTATATATATATATATATATATATATATATGTAGGTAGGTAGGTAGGTAGGTAGGTAGGTAGGTAGGTAGGTAGGTAGGTCTTTGGTTATTCGGGTTTTCTCCTGCATAAAATTGGAGGTGTCTTGGCAACGTTTCGACGAAGTCTCATTTGTCATCTTCAGGCTGGTGTTTTCGGCTGGAAATGGCTGGAAACCCACCCTTATTGACAAACAAGTCCCTAATACAAAGAATGACACCAGACCCACACTCATGAGAGCCACACAGGATATAACCACCACACATCCACGCAGAAAGCAGACTCAAACCCACACTGATGATGAAGCATGACCGCGGACCAGAAGCCAGACCACAGCTGCATCAATTAGCCACTTTAAACCCCTCCAATCCATACATGAAGCAGACTGACACCCACCATGAAGAGGTAGCACGGCCATGAACACGAAGCCAAACAACAGCAACACAGCTCACCAGCTCAAATCCCCCTGCTACTCAGACTAACCCGAGCACAACCAAGCCCCCACCCAAACAGAATACACACCCATCCAATCAGAGCACAGCCAACCCCCCATCCAATCAGAGCACAGCCAAACCCCCAATCAATCAGAACACACCTCCACCCAATCAGAACACAGCCAAGCTCCCACCCAATCAGTTCACACCCCCACTGGCAGTTAAAAGGAAGAAGAAGCTGCGATCACACACATTGCTCCTAGAAGCACGAAGCCGAAAACACCAGCCTGAAGATGACGAATGAGACTTCGTTGAAACGTTGCCAAGACACCTCCAATTTTACGCGGGAGAAAACCCGGATAACCAAAGACCTACATACAAACACCTGCGAAAACCTCAGAAAACATATATATATATATTCTTATATACACACACTTAATCTATATTAATATCATATATAAAAATCAGAGTCACTATGTTATATAGGGACACTATAGGGCAACTATAGTATATCATGGAGACTTGGCAAGATGATAGAGGAGTTCTATAGGAGCCCATCAACTACTGGTCAAAATAGTGAGCAAAGATTAGTTTGCTAACTTAGATTATCTTCCATCTCCTTTTCCAGGCTTCTGGAGTGTTCAGAATGTACCTTCTGAATGATTGGATGAAAGTGTATTGGCTGTCCCAGTTTTTATAAGCTCTGGCAGAGCTGACACAACAAAGTCAGTGTGACAAAAAAAAATGTTTTGCTCTGGTTTCAAATAAATTGTGGCAAAATAAAACAAAAAAGCTCAGTTTCTTTAAAACTAGCCAATATTGCATAACTGGGCCCAGACTGGTACCAGCTGCTCATGTGGAAATGCCCTGAATTGAACCAAATGGAAATATGCTATGTTATCTTCATACATATTTAGATGACAGTTGATAAGTTAGCATGACTAATTTCCTTCTGCTCATGCTCATTGGCCAATAACCTTCTCCTCTGTCTTTCATTTTCTTTTCTTCTCATCAGGTACTTGAAGGAAACACTAATCCATATGACATTGTCCTCAAGGACCTGGAGCCACCTATTATTGGGCGATTCATTCGCTTCATCCCAGTGACTGATCACTCTACAAATGTGTGTCTCAGAGTCGAGCTGTATGGTTGTGTTTGGTTGGGTAAGCACAACAACCTTTGAAGAGGATTCATGCTGAAAGAATACTTCAGTCAGGGAACAGCAGATGGATAAAGGAGAGGTCCTAAGACCCAAATTGTCAATAGGCTAAAAGATGCAAAAGGTTGATGTTTGCAGAGATGTGCATTGCGGAATTGTCTAGTGTTTCTCTGCCTCAGCAAACTTTAAGATGTGTGGACGTTAACTCTCAACTGAAGTCCACACATCTTAAGGTTGCTGAGGTTGAGAAACACTGATCTAGAAAATCAAATAGGAATCGAATAGAATAAAACTTTATTACGGTCCTCGACCAGCAATAAACATACAATAAATTAAAAATAATACTGACATTAATCATGAATAGTAACAGATCTAGAAAATCAAGCCTACGCTCTGCCTGTGTGGAATGCAAGTACAACCTTCCTATACAGAGATAAGCACAAAAAATATTGTTCTATAAGCTTAAACAGAAGCTGATTTTTACAGATAGTCTTGATTTGCCCAGGAAGAACCAGCTAGAGGGCGTGTGTGTTGTATATGTGTGTGATGGAGTAGATTCCCATTGCCACCCCTGGATATTCAAGGAACATAATGCATGTTGGTGCTGTGGAATGAAATTGGACTTACATTTGCCAGGAAATATACTATGAAAATGGTAGCGAACCTTTTATTCACCAAGTGCCGAACAGGTACGTGCTTCGTGCACTTTGTGTGCGCATGCTATCCATGCTAACGTGCGGCTCCTCCCCCATGCACTGCATGTGCAACTGCATCATCTGTACATGTGCACGGCTTTCACACATGCCCCCCATGCGCTGCACGTGCAACCATACCATCTGTGCATGTGTGCGGCTTTCACACGTGCCCCCGTGCAGTGCGCGTGCAACACACTATCTGTGCATGTGCACGGTTTTCACATGCACAATGCATGTGCATGAACATCATCTACACATGCGTGCGCTGCATGCAAGTACTCTCACATGCATGCACAAACATTCGTACATGCACAGAAGAGCTCCAAAGACCAGCTGGGTCCCCTGAATTGTGCACATGGGCACCGGAGGCCCAAACACCAGCTGAGGCACGCGCATAGCTGTAGGTGAGTTGGGTGACAGCTGACGTGCCCAGAAAGATGGCTCTGCATGCTACCTCGCGCACGTGTACCATAGGTTCGCCTTCACTGTACTGTAAAATGATGTCCATTTTTCATGTGATGTGTCTCTTAATCATTGATAACTAGAGTATTGACCAACACTAGGTTCTTGGGAGAGTTTTCCTCTTTTTTTTGCTAAGTGCCCTACAAGTGTTAATTGAATTGGTACAGGAAAAATACAAATTGAAGATTTTGTTCTAGAACATTGTAACATCACTACATCACTGTAGCAATATCTAGTCTATATTAATGTTTGATCATCATTGCAGTGATTGGTTGACATACTATTTTGTTAATGCCCAAATCCTAATTCTTTTATATTACTGGTAGTTCCAATGGTGCTTTGGCAACTGGGCTTCCTTGGTTTTTTTCTTTGAAAACATTTTGCTTCTCATCCAAGGAGTTTTTTCAGTGCTAAGGAAGTATGTGGAATGGAAACAATTTAAAAGGCAAAAAACAAATGTATTATCTTTGTGCAGAGGCTGGATTTATTAAATTATACAAAAAGAAAGAAGGTCCAGATAAATTTGAAATAAGATTTTGGAATTAATTATAAAGAATCCTTCCCATAGGAAAACTCAATATGATAAGATTTTAAAATTGGACACTAGAGATTATAATTAAAGGAGAAGAACACTTCACTTACAATTATAACACGAAGCAAAATATTTCACCTGGATATATTGAATACTTTTAAATTACACATTAATTGATAAGGTACTTATAATCTGTCTTGCATCTAACCTATATTTCATAACCATCCTATTTTCCCTTCCTCCCCCCCCTCCAATTTTTATTTTTGGATTTGATTTATATATGCCGCCCTTCTCCAGAGACTCAGGTGGCTTACAATGCGTTAAGCAATAGCCTTCATACTTTTTGTATATTTTATAATTTAAACTTACATCAGTCCAGCCCCGTGAGGGCACGCGAGCTGTCGCCCCAGTTCAGCTCTGCTGCGCATGCGCGCGCACCTCCTGCCAGCCAGCTGATCTTCGGGTCTCTGCTGCGCATGCATGGAGGCTGTGCGCACATGTATGGGGGAGAGGCGCATGCAAGGGGGCCACACTCGCATTGCATTTTGGGGAGGCACATGCGTGCTTTGGGCACTTGGTCTGGAAAAGGTTAGCCATAACTGGTCTAGCCATTCTCTGCATCTAAAGAAGTAAGCTGTAATTCACAAAGCTTATGCCTTTTAATAAAATGTTGGAAAAAAGAAACAACAAAAGTAACTCTACTTCTATTCCTCTACAGATGGGTTGGTTTCATATAACACTCCAGCAGGGCAACAATTAGTTCTACCCGATGGCAACATGATTTACTTGAATGATTCAATCTATGATGGTTATAGGTGAGTTCTCTATTCATATGTCCAATGAGGGAGAGAGAAAACTTTTAGACCATATTAATATTTGAGCAAAATTGTCCAGTGTTTAAATGTGAAAAATAGAAGTAAAATATAAAATGTAACTACAGTATTTTACAGAAGGTTTTGGCTTTCTGGTACCTTCATATGATTTTGATGATTAGGGAGACATCTTGTGTTCAGTGCAACCATCCTTATTTCCAAATGTGCATTTTATGCGAGCAATAGTATGTAGGCTAAAACTCAGGTATTTGTAAAAAAAACAACAACTAAAAACTGCCATACTTATATACCATTATAAATCTGATAAATACAAAATATGCATTTGAAAAAAATGTTATGAGGTGACCCAAAGAGAAACAAAGAGATCTTACAATATTGATACAAATAATCCTTGCTTAATGGCTGTTTGTTTAGCAACCTCCCCAGTATTACTTATCACCCAGCTTTGAAGTTCTAATGGCTGCCCCCGCCCTGCGGTCATGTGATCTCATTTTGGCAACTGGCCTGCATTTATACCCATTTGCAGCATCCAGCAGTTATGTGACCATGATTTACAACAATTTTTTTTGCTGGAATAATTTTGGTTTCTGGCAAAAAAATACCCTTTCGGGGCAATAGGTTTGCTTAACTTACGGTACGTGTTTAGTAAGTGACCACTGCAAAAAAAGGTCATAAAATCGGTCATGGTCACATAGTCACTCACTTAACAACTGGCATGACTTGTAACCATAATTCTGGGCTCAATTACAATCATAAATCAAGGATTACCTGTATATAGGAGTCACAAGGGGACATCAGGCTCTTTTGCAAATGCTATCTACAAGTGTCTATGAATCTCTAGGATGGTGGGAGTGGCCTCCAAAACCCTTTCTTCCATAAATTGCTTTTAAAATAAAAAAAGATAATCAGCCCTAGCTAAAAGAAATATTTTATTCTATTCCTATATCACTGTAATTAACTTGATAAATAATAAACCCCACTATCAATATCATTTATTACCATTGCTTAACAGATTTGTATAGACTTTTATATCAAAATTTACAAGATAAAAAGAAAATAAGAAAAAATCAAATACAATATAGGTGCCCGGGCTGCTCGACGCCCTCTCGGGGCTGGTGGTGGAATTTCCCAGACTTATTGTTCTGGGGGACTTCAATCTGCTGTCCCTGGGTGTGGCGTCGGGTGTGGCTCGGGAGTTCATGGCTTCCATGGCAGCTATGGACCTGACCCAGATTATCCAGGGCCCGACTCATGGGGGGGGGCACACACCCGATCTGGTTTTTGTCTCGGAGCAGTGGCGAGATGAGTTTGGTGGGGGATCTCCTACTATTTATCCCCTGTCATGGACTGACCATTATCTCCTTCGGCTAGGCTTCCATTACGCCACCCCTCCTCGCTGGGAGGCGGAACCGACCATCTGGTTCCGCCCCAGGCGCCTGATGGACCCTGAGAGGTTCCAGAAAGAGCTTGGGATGATCCCTCTCTCTCTCTCCCATGCCCCGGTCACGACCCTGGTAGAGGCCTGGGAAGAGGCTGCTACCGGGGCTCTGGACCGGGTCGTTCCTTTGCGGCCTCTGACTCGTCACAGATCCCGGCCGGCTTCCTGGTTTACCGAGGAGCTCCGGGAGATGAAGCGGCGTAGACGAGGCCTAGAGAACTGTTGGAGAGCGGGCCGTTCCGAATCCGACCAATTTCAATTAAGGTTGGCCACATGGGCTTACCTGGTGGAGCTGGCGGCGGCAAAGCACCGCTACTTCACCGATGTCATTGCGTCCGCAGAGAATCGCCCGGCTGCCCTGTTCAGGGTGTCCCGCTCCCTCTTAAATCAGAGGGTGAGGGAAGATCCTTTACAGGGACGAGCCGAGGAGTTTGGTCAGCACCTGTCGGACAAAATTGCTCGGATTCGGGACGGCTTGGACTCTGACTGGACAGAGTCAGACGGGGGTGAGACAGCGGGTCCTGTGTTTTGGGAAGAGTTTGATTCTGTTACCCCAGAGGAAGTGGACAGGATCATGGGGAAGCTGAGTGCGACCACCTGTGTGTTGGACCCATGTCCCTCCTGGCTGGTTTATTCGGCCCGGGAGGTGACACGAGGCTGGATTCAGGTGGTGATAGCGGCTTCTTTGAGGGAGGGAAACTTCCCGACTCCCTTGAAGGAGGCGGTGGTGAGGCCCCTCCTCAAGAAGCCGGCCTTGGACCCAGCTGTATTAAATCATTTTCGTCCAGTCTCCAACCTTCGCTTTTTAGTGAAGGTTGTTGAGAATGTGGTTGCACGTCAGCTCCCGCTGGTCCTGGATGAAGCAGACCCGTGCCAATTGGGTTTCAGGCCCGGGTACAGCACGGAGATGGCATTGGTCGCACTGGTGGATGATCTCTGGAGGGCCTGGGACAGAGGTCTTTCCTCTGTTCTGGTCCTTCTGGATCTTTCGGCGGCATTTGATACCATCGACCACGGTATCTTGCTGCGTCGCCTCAAGAAGTTGGGAGTGGGAGGCACTGTTTTACGGTGGTTCTCCTCCTACCTCTCGGGTTGAATGCAAGCGGTGTTGGCGGGGGGGGCAGAGATCGACCTTGAGGCCCCTCACCTGTGGGGTGCCTCAGGGGTCGGTTCTCTCGCCTCTCCTGTTCAACATCTATATGAAACCGCTAGGGGAGATCATCCGTGGCTTTGGGGTGAGGTATCATCAGTACGCTGATGATACTCAGCTTTATATTTCCACCCCGAACCAACCCAGTGATGCCCTTGATGTGATGGCCCGGTGCCTGGAAGCGGTACGGGTCTGGATGGGCAGAAACAAATTGCAACTCAACCTGGCCAAGACCGAGTGGCTGTGGGTACCGGCATCTCGGTTTAGGGGAGAGGTGCCATTGCTGACTGTAGGGGATGAAGTTTTGCCCCCTATAGACAGGGTGCGCAACTTGGGCGTCCTTCTGGATTCACGGTTGAGCTTAGAAGACCAGATAACGACCGTGACCAGGGGGGCATTTGCCCAGATACGTCTGGTGGGCCAGTTGCGTCCCTACTTGGACTGAGATGCCCTACGCACAGTTACTCATGTGCTGGTCACCTCGCGGATTGACTACTGCAATGCTCTCTACATGGGGCTGCCCTTGAGGACCACTCGGAGGCTTCAGCTGGTGCAAAATGCAGCCGCGCGGGTTGTGATGGGAGAATCCCGATACTTCCATGTTACACCCCTCCTGCGCAGTTTGCATTGGCTACCGGTTGCCCTCCGGGTGAGATTCAAGGTGCTGGTGTTGACCTATAAAGCCCTACATGGCTTAGGACCAGGATATTTGGCGGACCACCTACAGCCAGCAACAACATCCCATCGCCCGGTTCGCGCCCATAGAGAGGGCTTACTCAGGGTGCCGTCGGCTAGACAGTGGCGGCTGGCGACCCCCAGGAGTAGATCCTTCTTGGTTGGGGCGCCCACCCTCTGGAATCAACTCCCCTTGGAGCTCCGACTAGCGCCCAACCTTCGCACCTTCCGCCGGGAATTAAAAACCTGGCTTTTCAAATCCCTTGACCTGGTCTGATGATAGGGTTTTAAGGGTTTTAATGGGTTAATTTTAAATTTTTTAGATTTTAGTCTTTATTTTTATTGTGGCTTGTGTTTTATTGTTGTGAGCCGCCCTGAGTCCATTGTGAGATAGAGCGGCATATAAGCCGAATAAATAAGCCAAATAAATAAATAAAATAAATACTGAAATGCTAAGAAAACAACTAAAAAACTTTTAAAGACTTCAAAACCAGAGTTCCCTGTCTTCCTACATCTTGTGGTTCTCCTTGTTGCACCATATCCAGCTCTCTTGCAGCTGCCAAAGAAAACGTCACTCAGCACATATTTTTCATACATTTGCAAGACTGCATCAGCATCTCTCTCACTTGGACATTACCAGTAGTGGGTTTCAAATCCCATTGGCACCGGTTTGCTCGCAGGCGCATGTGCACTCGTGTGCATGTGCACATTGCTTCTGCGCATGCGCAGAAGCGCATGCGCAGAAGCTTCTGTGCATGCGCAGAGATGTCCAGGTGGGTGAGTGGAACCTCCCGCTGCCACTGCTACCAGTTCACCCGATCTGGGAAGAACTGGTAGCAACCCACCACTGGACATTACCATATTTCTACTAATGTCTGGGAAAACAGCTCACTTTGTAGCATTTTCCACCTATTTTACCTTGAGCTTCCAGGAAATATGAAAAGGCTTCATATCAGTGTTCAATACCATAACATCACTCAAACAGTTTGTTGTTATAACTTGAGCTTGATGACTGGGAGGCCTCGCTCAATTTTTTTCTAGTGGATTTTCAGTCATAGGTTTTTCTGAGAATTGAACTTCCCTGTCAGAAATAATCATTTGGGGAGCTCCATGGAGGTGGTAGATATGAACCAGGAACATTTTTGCTAATGCCTTAGCTGTTGGGATTCTTGGGCAGGGGATAAAATGGACCTGTTTGGAGAACGGGTCTGTAACTACCTAAATGACTGTATTTCCAGTGCTTTCAGGCAGTTCGACAATGAAGCCCATAGAGATCTCTCTCCAGGGTGCTGAAGGCTCAGCTATGACCTGCAAAAGTCCGGGGAATTTTCCTTGCCGTCTTTTAGCTGCAGCACAAACAGGGCAGCTGGCCACGTAGCTTTCTATGTCCTTTTTCAGGGATGGCCACCAAAACTGTCTTTTGATGAGGTGCAGAGTTTTTACAAACCCAAAATGTCCTGCTAGTCTGGAACCGTGGCATCTTTTCATAAGGTCCAGGCATTGGGTTGCGGAACATACAGTTTTCCTCCTTCCCAAGCTAAGTCATCTTTAATCAAGCAGTTGTTTTTATGGGTTTTGAACCATTCATCATCGCAAAGGGCTTTCTTGAATGCCTGGATGGTGGCATTGTCAGTGGGCTAGTCTTGTAGTACCTTATCATGCTGCTTTTGATCTGCAGATGCTAATGGTGCCTGGGGTGGATTAATAACAATATCCCAGAGCTCCTTAGCCTTCAGGAAACATTCCATTTTTGCAGCCCAAATAATAAAATTTTTCAAGGAGGCAGACAGCTCTCCTTGAAATCAACAGCCATCCTGCAAGCCTTCTCAGCCTTGTTCTCTTTTACTTATAACACAGGCTGTCCCCCAGCTTCATTACAAGTTCAGTCTTACTGTGTGTTTGGACTGCTTGGGCCCATAACCTTTCAGAGTCTGTAGCTATCCAACCAATGCACAAATAAATAATTCAGCAGGATTCATTTATAGAAGAAATGTATATTGTATTTATATACAATAATATAAAACATGATGCATGCATACAATGAGCAATGCAGCTCTTGCAAAATGGTAGAAAGAAGAAGTAGCAAGAACAAGGACAAGAAGTAGAAGCAAGGAACAGAACACTCAATCAAAGACAAACAAACAGTTAAGCACAGAACAGTTAAGCTAAGCCACGCCCAGGCTCTGAGCCATCTGACATGGCTCACAACAAATCCTGTGTCTCAGTCACCAAACGGTTCCCATTGGCTGACTTGTTGTTATGGCTATTCCAGTTCATAAATTCTTATACACCGACAGCTTTTTGGCTCCCTGTCTTTATCTAAATGGACTTTCCGCTAAGGATTCCATGTTTCAGCTTCTGCTTCTGCAAAATCAGCCTACCACTCCATCCCATTTTAATTGTGTTTGGAAAAAATCCCCTTTCACTACCAGATTTGGACAAACTGATTTTGTTGAAATTCAGTAAGGAAATGCTAATCTTGTCCTCTTTTTTTCCCCTTCTCATATGTCTGCCATCAGCATGACAGAAGGATTAGGACAGCTAACAGATGGGGTTTCTGGCTTGGATGATTTCAGACAGAGCCATGAATATCATGTATGGCCTGGTTATGACTATGTTGGTTGGAGCAATGAGAGCACCACAAATGGACATGTGGAAATCACCTTTGAATTTGACAGAATCAGAAATTTCACCACCATGAAGGTTAGTTGTCAAAATTGAAGCTGCATTCAGAATTCCTTTCAGGTTGCCAACCACATACTATTTAGAGTATATGGAGAGTTGAGGGATCCTCTCTATCCAAAAATAGTACCTATCTTTTTCATTAACTTCTTATCCCTGTATAGTGAATTTTGTTTATGTGCAATTAAAAGAAATGAAAACAAAAAATTATGAATTTGTTCACCCTGGCGACATTCCTGTGAATTCAGAATATCCCATGAATCATTGGCATATTAGTGTGTTCACATAAGCATGAATACCAAGCTGAAATATAGATGAATTGAAACCCTTGAGTTATATGAATTTGCTTTCCTAATTTGCAATTTCACAGACAGGCTGACTCTCAACTGGAAAGTAGGGACATACCATAGTATTCCGGCATATCTTATATTATAGCTGCATATGAAGCAGCCATACTTGTAAAAAAATGGAAACAGTTGGGACACATCATGGTTCCAGAGGTAAATAAACATGACCAGTTTATAGAACATCTATCTCTATTACGCAGGTTCACTGCAACAATATGTTTGCCAAAGGAGTAAAGATTTTCAAGGAGGTGCAGTGTTACTTCCGCTCTGATGCAAATGAATGGGAACCAAACACCGTCTCCTCGTTACTGGTACTAGATGATGTCAATCCCAGTGCTCGCTTTGTTACAGTACCCCTTTTCCATCGGATGGCTAATGCCATCAAATGCCAGTTCTACTTTGCTGATTCCTGGATGATGTTCAGTGAGATTACCTTCCAGTCAGGTATGATGGGAATTCAGGATGTTAAAGGAAGTGTAATATACTGAAATCACTGATATATTAATACACAAAAGGGGCAGAGATAGCCTCATCTAAAATGTTACTTATAAATAAATTCTGGAGATAAAGTTACAGATTATTTATTTATCAAATTTCTATACCATCACCTACATGATTCTGGGTGGTTCACAAACAACAATGGTGGATTTTATATTGGATTTTATGGATTAGGGCTTGCTGCAATGCTACTACTTAATGCCTTGCCAGCAGAATTCTCCCCCCCGCCCCCCGGAGATCTTTGGCCCTCTCAAGGAGTCAAAATAGAAAAATGTTTTAGTAAATAATATAGACTTAAACAGTTTTTCCTTTTGAGTTGTACAAAGAATTTGCTGAACTAGGCATTCCAATGCATGCAGGTCAGGCTGACATGTCTCACACATGCTAGGCTTCCATAGATAGCAGTCACTGTTTTTATCAATGTTGATAGGAGATTTACTATATTGCTTAATTCCCACAGGCTCTGAGCAGTTGGAAAAACAAAGCCATAACAGAGGGTTTAAAAAAAATAGTTCCACAAAACATTCCCAATCAGCATACTGTAACAGTACCATCCATAAAGGTAGACTAAACTTTCACTTCCCCACATGTTTTCATGAGCAGTCTTTGCAGTTCAATAAGATGAAGCTGGAGTGGATATCTGGAAGTAAGCTGTTGCATAGAAAGGAGGCCATCACTGAGAAGGCTCACTTTGGGGGGGTCTCTGTAGATGGCGTTACCTCAGAGGAGGAAAACCTTATCAAACCTTCTCTTCCCAATTATGTAACTTTAGATCTCTTACCTAGACAGACCCAAAAATGAACATTGGAACACAAGTCTCCCTTCCCAGTTATAGCCCCACCTTTTAGGGGAGTGTTAGACAAATGCTAAAGCATGAGAGACCACAGCTCAAGCTTTCAGCCTCGTATTTCTTCTTCAGTCTGAGATTTTAAATAGTAGGAATAAGAGCAAGACTCATTAGGGTGACAAGCAGCTCCAATGTTCATGATGAAATTCTCCTAACATTCTGAATAATGAGTTAAAATTGCACCATGAAAATGTGGCCATTTTGCTGACAAATTTTGGTCAGTTCTCTTGGGATATTTTGGGTGGGCTACAGAATTGCATGCAGTCTGTGGATCAAAAGTTCACCATCTTTATTAGACTGTTGATAGTAAGCAACAGATGTGGGTAAATAATTGTCATACTTAGCAAAATAAGTAACAGAGATTGCCTAGATGCTGTTTGTTATTAATATTATTAAAATAATTTATTTGCTTCTTCATAAATGTAATAGTTTCTTTTTAGTGTAATGTTATAGAAAATATTAAATTAATATGATAGAAAATATTTGACACACATTTTTTAGTTTAAAGTCCAGCATAAATCTCTTCAGTGTAATAAAGTTTATATAGTTGGACTACTGTGTTGTGAATAAAAACACAATGAGATGATTCTGTTTTAGACTGCAACTAAAGCAAATTACATTCTAAAGTTCTTAGATTAAGGCATTTAAAGAAAATCTATTGGGAAAGGAACCTTTCCCCCTTTTTGGAAAAGAAAAGAATCTTTGGAAAAGAAAAGAATCTTCCACTGAAAAAAACCTTAATCCTTCCTTCCTTCCTTCCTTCCTTCCTTCCTTCCTTCCTTCCTTCCTTCCTTCCTTCCTTCCTTCCTTCCTTCCTTTCCTTTCCTTTCCTTTCCTTTCCTTTCCTTTCCTTTCCTTTTTAGTTCAATTTAATTCAATTTAATTTGAGAACGGTAATGCTGGTTCCAGTCTGTTAGAATCTGAAGCTTTAATGATGATCACAAATATCAAAAAAATCTGAGGCAGTTGTTGTTTTTTAGTTTTGCAAGAGATCTGTTATGTCCATGCAGGTGTGAGCAGAGACTTTTCTTCTGCCATGCAGGTGCGGGACATATTTTAATGTTATTGGTTAAAGGCTGATAGTTTTCCTTTAAAAGGGGCTATCAGCCGGAAGTTGCATGTTGGTTTTACTGAGTCATTATCTGCAATAAACATTGCTGTTGGGAGTTTGGCTTCTCATCTGTATTCCTACTCCCACACATTCCAAGATCCTTTGTAAATTCACACCAGGCTTTGAACTGGAAATCACTGTATTTCAATTATATTGCCCCCCCTCTATTCCTTTGGCTCATTGGTAATGGGCTCAGATAAATGCCTCATAGGCTGTGACCAGGTTGCACACTGCAAGTTATACTCTTTAGGTCTATTTGTTTATAGCAGTGCAAAGTATGTGCAGTGATGGTCTGCCCACTGCCTCTGCCCTGTATGCATTTGTTGTAAAATCTACATAGGAGAGCTTTGACACCTATATTTCTCTACGAAGGGAGAATCATCCAATTGGTGAGGCATTCCTCCTACCAGCTATGTATCTTTGATTATTTTCCATTGCATCTGTTCCAGGAGAAGTCAAACCTAGATGTGACCAGTCATTACTTTGGTACTTCTGAATGGTTAACCATAATTTACTTTATGTGAGATATCCTAGGTTCATTATAAATTTGTATGGATTATATTTGAAATCAGTTTGCTAGATTTATTTTATTTGTGATTACATATTCTTGTCAGTTGGCAAATACTTAGAAAAGTGGGTTGTCCTTTCTTGTCCCTGAAGAAAATATTAGATTTATATCCAGTGCACTTATACCTTTATGCATTGTTTTTCTAAAAAGCATATCCATTGCAAATGCAAATGCAGTTTGAAACAGACAGCTTTGAATCTGATATCCAACATACTTGAGCTCATTCAAACAGGTTCATTGTTTTTAAAGCAAAAGTTTGCAATTGTTTCTACTATGCTATGAATATGAGTAATGGTTTGTGGGTTAGACAGCATCACCACCAGATGGATTTGTAAGAGACTGACCAACCGCTCTCAACATGTAGTCCTTAATGGAACTGCATCTAAATGGAGGGAAATATGCAGTGGGGTACTCTAAGGCTCTGTTTTTGGCCCAATACTCTTCAACATCTTCATCAATGGTTTGCCTCCAGAAGTTGTGAATGCTCCAACACTGGAAGTTTTCAAGAAGATATTGGATAACTATTTGTCTGAAGTGGTGTAGGGTTTCCTGCCTAGGCAGGGGGTAGGACTAGAAGACCTCCAAGTTCCCTTCCAACTCTGTTATTCTGTTTCCTTTTTCATTTTTCTTAGATACAGCTATGTACAACAATTCTGGAGCCCTTCCTGAGTCTTCATTGACTCCCACTACCTATGGTATGTATATTGCTATGTTGTGGTCTCTAAGCAAATATTCATAAATGTATTTTTATTGAGCACCACAAAATTTGTATGTCTGTGTTTATATCAGGATCCCCTGATATAGCAGGATTCTTCTGGTAAGAGTGGATGCTATTGGAGGTGAAAGGGAATATTTTTCTAAATTGGTACTTTAAAATTTGATATGTCCTCCTTGGCAGCCCTTTTTCAGAAGCTCTCATAGCACTTTCTTAGTATATGGTATGCTATATGTTATGACAGGGACATGGCGGCTCAGTGGCTAAGACGCTGAGCTTGTCAATCAAAAGGTTGGCAGTTCAGCGGTTCGAATCCCTAGTGCCGCGTAACGGGGTGAGCTCCCGTTACTTGTCCCAGCTTCTGCCAACCTAGCAGTTCGAAACGGGTAGGTTCTACTTATCTTTACTACCAGTTTGTAATGGGATCGTGTGTGCAGATCACTGATGACAACATCTAGGGTGGGGCCTCCCGCCAGTTTTACTACCAGTTCTTGTGAACCGGTCCGAACTGGGGACAACTCACCACTGGTTCGAAAGCACATAAAAAATGCAAGTAGAAAAATAGGGACCACCTTTGGTGGGAAGGTAATAGCGTTCCATGTGCCTTTGGCATTTAGTCATGCCGGCCACTTGACTACAGAGACGTCTTCGGACAGCACTGGTTCTTCAGCTTTCAAACAGAGATGAGCATCGCTCCCTAGAGTCGGGAATGACTAGCAGATATGTGCGAGGGGAACCTTTACCTTTATGTTGGAAGGCAGGGCGGAGGATTTTGGACAATACCTGTATGACAAAATCGCTCAGATCCGGGGGGATTTGGACTCTGACTGGGTAGATCAGGGCAGAGTGACGAGGAATAGACTTGAGAATGTTATCTGGGAGGAGTTTGACGCTGTGACTCCCGATGATGTGGATAGGATTTTGGGGAGACTTAGTGCGGCCACATGTTTACTGGACCCGTGTCCCTCCTGGTTGGTACTGGCTTCCCGGGAGGTTACACGAGGCTGGCTCCAGGGTGTTATCAACGCTTCGCTGAGTGAGGGCCACTTCCCCACTGCCTTGAAGGAGGCGGTGGTGAGGCCTCTCCTCAAGAAGCCGTCCCTGGATCCGGCAATATTGGCCAACTACCGTCGCTTCATGGCGAAGGTTGTGGAGAGTGTGGTCGCACGATAGTTCCCACAATTCCTGGAGGAAACATCTTATCTAGATCCGTTCCAGTCAGGTTTCAGGTCTGGGCACAGCACGGAAACGGCATTGGTCGCGTTGGTTGATGATCTCTGGAGGGCTCGGGACAGGGGTTGCTCCTCTGTTCTGGTCCTGTTAGATCTCTCAGCGGCTTTTGATACCATCGACCATGGTATCATGCTGCACCGGCTGGAAGAGTTGAGGGTGGGAGGCACCGTGTTGCGGTGGTTCTCCTCCTTTCTCTCCGACCGGTCGCAGTTTGTGTTGGCAGGGGGGCAGAGGTCGACCTCGAGGCCTCTCATCTGTGGAGTGCCACAGGGATCAGTCCTCTCGCCCCTTCTGTTCAACATTTATGTAAAGCCGCTGGGCGAGATCATCCGTGGCTTCGGGGTGAGATACCACCAGTACGCTGATGACACCCAGCTGTACATCTCCACCCCAGGCCACCCCAATGATGCCCTTGAAGTGATGTCCCAGTGCCTGGAGGCTGTGCGGATCTGGATGGGGAGGAACAGGCTCAAGCTCAACCCTTCCAAGACTGAGTGGCTGTGGCTCCCGGCATCCCGATATAGTCAGTTGACTCCATCACTGACTATTGAGGGCGAGTCTTTGGCCCCCACAGAAAGGGCTCGCAATCTGGGAGTCCTCCTGGATATGCAGCTGTCCTTGGAGGAACATCTGACGGCTGTAACCAGGGGGAACTTTTGTCAGGTTCGCCTGATTCGCCAGTTGTGGCCCTTTCTTGATCGGGATTCCCTGTGCACAGTCACTCATGCCCTCGTCACCTCTCGCCTTGACTACTGCAACGCTCTCTACATGGGGCTCCCCTTGAAGAGCACCCGGAGGCTCCAACTGGTCCAGAATGCAGCAGCGCGGGTAGTGACGGGAACAGCATGGTGCTCCCATGTAACACCGCTCCTGCGCAAGCTGCACTGGCTCCCAGTGGTCTTCCGGGTGCGCTTCAAGGTGCTGGTTATCACCTTTAAAGTGCTCCATGGCATCGGGCCTAGCTATCTTCGAGACCGCCTGCTGCTACCGACGACCTCCCATCGTCCCGTGTGCTCCCACAGAGAGGGCCTCCTCAGGGTGCCATCAGCCAATCAATGTAGGCTGGTGACCCCCAGGGGGAGGGCCTTCTCTGTGGGGGCACCTACCCTCTGGAATCAGTTGCCCCCAGAGATAAGGAGAATCCAAGACCTTAGTGCCTTCCGCCGTGCCCTTAAAACCCACTTTTTCCAGCAAGCCGGGCTGGCTTAAGAAGAAATTTTAAATGTTTGAATTGGTTTGTATTTTTAATTTTGGGCCAAATTTATATATATTTTAATTGTTTTTTAATATTTGTATTTTATGTTTTTTAATTCTGGCTGTACACCGCCCTGAGTCCTCAGGGAGAAGGGCGGTATATAAATTTAAATAAATAAATGTTATGACTTGTGGTTATAACAATAAATTTACTTACTTACATTCCCAACATTCAATACCAGTCTCAAAAGTTGTTCACCTCTCTTTGTATTAGCTTGAAATGTGCAACATCATGGGAAAAATAATTAGTTGTCCAGGCTATTTTTTCAATAATACTTAAGAGATATTCCTAGAATCAGTGTCATTGGGTATGAAGGTGCAATTATTTAATGTGCATGTTTGTGTACAAAACTAAATAGTAAAAGGATAATGTTTATAAAACCAGAAAAAAATCTTAACAAAGAAAAAATAGAACAATGTCCATGTATTAAAGAAGTACAGATATGAAAACATACACATTTACAAGGTATTGTAGGGATTCTATTATCAAAAAAGGAACTTCTAATTCCTATTGCTGGATTCCAACTTTAAGTCTTTGTCATTTAGGTTCTCAAAACCTTTTTCTTTACCACCTTCAGTCTTTCACTTCTATTTTGCTTCTGTTCTTTACTATTTCTGATGCCTTCAATAGTAACTCTCCACACCTCTGTAAGGAAATCCATCTTTCTCTTGAGAACCATTCCTGAAGTGAAAGGTTTATAGCCCTTAGACAGAGGTTTTCTATTACTGAGAGGTAAGTAAAATATCAAGTGCTTAACAAATTAAAGGTAAAGAGACAACACAATATTATAGAGATAGTTTACAAATCTATTCCATTCAATTGTGACATCATAAATTCCTAGGACTATGGAGAGACTAACTTTCTCCATACCCCCTCGGCCTGTCCCCAGCATGATAAATGATTTAACTGCTGAGAAAAGAATCTGAAACAAAATGGAGTAGGGTGGTTTATTGAATAAGCAGTAATTATGGAGCAGTTTCAATTTGAAAGGAAAAAAGTGTTTCAGAGAGTATGTGGGCACATACATGTCCCTGTCAACCACAAGCATCTTTTCCCAGGACTGAAATTGAGAAGGACAGCCATGTGATTCTCATGCAGCTCCTTTATATACCTCCATTTTATTCCTGGAAGATAGAATTGTTCCAAAAAAATATTTAACAATACAGTAAAACATAGGCAACCCATATTTTTTTTTTTAAATTTAATAATAAAAGGTCTTTTTGGTGCCAATAGAAAAGCAAAAGTTCAATCCTTGAGAGAAAGTCTTCCAGTGTTAAACTAAAACAGCAAAGCTTTTAACTGCAGTGATTGCTGCCATGTCTTCAAAATCTAGTAGCCAAATAAAGGTGTCCAGACATTATCTTGGGAACCAGATTGGTGCAATATTTACAGCGTCAGGGTAGAAACTGGGAGATTGTGAATACTAGTCCTACCTTAAGCACAAAACCAGTTGCATGACCTTGGGCCAGTCACTTTCTCTCAGGCCTAGGAAGGAGACGCTGGCAAACTACTTCTGAAAAACCTTGCCAAGTTGTCAAGTAGTCAAAAATTGACTCAAAGACACACACTTCCCCCTAATTTTTTAAAAAAAATTTTTTAGGGCAATTTTATGCAGTAAAGCATTGTATGTCAACTGTCTTAGCCCAAATTGCTTCTGGATTTAAAAAATAAAAATAATACCTGAAATTATGCTTCAAACAATGAACATAAAAATGAACATTTTGAAAGATGCTGTTCTGTTTTTAGCTCATCATTAATACTAACACCAGCACTGTGTTAGCATGCTTAGACTAGTTTAGTTATTAATAATTGAAAGTCTCTTTATGCTTGGAGGCTTGTCCAGCTGTTACTTATGTGATAGATTGGATACAGTAATAGTTATTTATTTAATTCAAAAATTCACATTAAAAAAAACCTGTTATCATGGTAAGAGAAAATTGTATCTTTCTAGTTAATAAATGATTTATTGTATATTATTAGTATGTGGTGGCGCAGCAGTTAGAATGCTGTATTCCAGGCAGTTTGAGTCCTACCAGGCTCAAGGTTGACTCAGCCTTCCATCCTTCCGAGGTCGGTAAAATGAGGAGCCAGATTGTTGGGAGCAACATGCTGACTCTATAAACCGCTTAGAGAGGGCTGTAAAGCACTGTGAAGTGGTATATAAGTCTAAGTGCTATTGCTATTATTTATTTAACTTATAATATAAATTGTATATCCATCCACCTTCCATGAAAGGGAAATGTTATCAATGACTGATGAGAAATTGCAATATTCTTATGACAGAAAGACTTACTTCAAAATAGACATCTGGATCCTGTTTACTAACACACATTTATTGCATTTTAAAATGTCTGGTAAACTACTAGTGGTAATTTGGAGGAAGAGAGGAATGGAATCCCAGAAGGGTTGGCAACTCCTGTCTTGTTTTCATCATTTCACCTAAAACGTATGATACACAATTATCCTTGTCTCTTCTAACAGATCCTACTCTCAAAGTAGATGATAGCAACACTCGCATCTTAATTGGCTGCTTAGTGGCAATCATCTTTATTCTTGTGGCTATCATTGTAATCATTCTCTGGAGGCAGTTTTGGCAGAAGATGTTAGAAAAGGTAAGATTACAGGCAGATGCTAGGAATGTCCATATCATAAATGAAGTGAATGTCTGGTTTAATGGCTAGAGCTCAATATGGATTAATATTATTGAAATTGGCTAATGAAATTAACTTCTGGTCTAAAGGTCATTAATAAAAATTGGGAAGTAAATATATGTGCACGCATATGCATGTTCATGCATATTTTTTATGTACACATAAGTTTCTCATGCACCCAAAGAATCTTGATATAATTGTGATTGATTGAGTCACTGATCAGTGATCCATGAAATCATACTGTATGTGAACAGAAGAGTATGCAAATATGAAACCTGGTCCATTAAAAACTCTGTACCATAGGAAGCTTCTAAGTTGTTTTACATAAATATTATTTGAGCAGAAATGCCACTTTATGTTAGAATCTGCTCTATAATATACTCTGTCATTATCAATTTATAGTGAATATGAGCATCATATGTGTTTTCTTTTGATTTCTAGGCCTCTCGCCGGATGCTGGATGATGAAATGACTGTGAGTCTCTCTCTACCTAGCGAATCCAATATGCTCCACCACAACAGCTCCACTCCATCCAGTGAACAAGAATCAAACTCCACTTATGACCGCATATTCCCCCTTGGAGCTGACTATCAAGAGCCATCGCGATTGATCCACAAACTTCCTGAATTCATCCCAGGGGAAGACGAGGCAGGTCAGATTGGCCACTAGGTGTAAAGAGACTGTGAACAAATTCCCACTTGTACTAGAATAATCTAGAATAAGAAAGTCTGTCTTAATTTTAATTATCTATCTGTTTGCCACTTGATGAGGTAAATTCAGTGGAAATGAGGGAAGGACTGGCTGCTGATTCTAGCAATAACTGACTCTCTTATTCCTTTATGCTGTATCATGTACAGTAATTTGGCTCTCAGGAATAGAACTGTGAACAAACTTTGGTGAACTGATAATCGTTGCTATATGTCAGTGATCCCCAACCTTTCTAGCTCCACAGAGCAGCAATGGTGGTGGTGGCAGCGGGTGGGGAGGGGGTTGGTTTCACACATGCCACCTAGATCCCATGCATGTGCAATTAAAGCTTTGTGCGTTCACCCACTACTTGCACAGCCTGGTTTCAAAAGGGCCACAGACTGGTACCGGTCCACGGCCCAGAGGTTAGGGACCCCTGCTCTATGTAAACATCTGTATGGATTGTGGAAAGGATACATTGGGATAATGTCATCCCATGTTGCTCTCAGATCAAACTGATTACAAATGTGTTAAATTTAAAAAATCAGCATTTTTGTTGAAGTCAAATGTGAAATTCTTAGCTGCAATAGAGAAGTATTATATTCTATCTATATAACCAGTGGTGGGATTCTGCCGGTTCTAGGGGGTTCGGCCGAACCCTTTGTTAAATTGCTGGCTTGCCCCACCCCTTGCCCCGCCCCTCCGCACCACTATTTATTGCCAATAAATAGTGGTGGGCGAGGGGCGGGTGAGCCAGCAATTTAACAAAGGGTTCGGTGTTTTTTTGTAATTTTGTTGGCCCGCAGAGCTTCAGCATAGGCTAATTAGCCCTTGCTTAGATCGGCTCCCGACTCTCAGCTGATTTGCTCTCAGCTGTTTTGCTCAGGGCTCTGCTGCTTGCTTGCAAAGAGTGCTGATTTTTTTCCCCCTAGCTATGCTGAAAAACGAAACAGAAAGTAAAGCAGGCTGTTGGCTTTGCTGTTGTTGCAACGTTGGAAAATTAGGCAGGCAGATTTCTTTTCTTTTTCCTCACCAAAAAAGGTAGGTGCAAACAATGGGAAATTTAGGGGAAAAGAGGAGAGTTCAAGATTTTAAAACACAAAAGAAAAAAAGCTCTATTTAACTAGGGAATTGTAATAATTGAGATACTATTAATTGTATATTGTGTTGAAAGCAGAAATGGTTAAGTTGTGGTTTGGAGGAATATATGGGGGAAATTATTTGGTTTATTATTATTGGTAAATATAATTAATTGATTTGTAAGAAATTGGATTGCATGGAAATAATTGGAATATTCATGTTCATATTGATTAATATACAAAAAAGGTAGTTATATAACTAATTGATTTATATTAAAATGTTGAATTTATATTAAACAACTGTAATATTACATAATTAACCAATGTGAGGATGGATATAAAAATAGATGACAATGGGAAGGGCTATAATATAGAATAGAAGGGAAAAATTGAATTTGATTAAGATTAGAGATGAAGATGAAGGGTAATATTGGTTTTTTACAAAAATAGATGAGGAATAAATATGGCAAAAAGGAAATATAGAAATTGTAAATTTAATTGAAATGACTAAACACTGTTTAAATTTGTGAACCGGCCAAATACTCTGTTCAAAGAAAATACATTGTATGTTTGTATGTGTGTTTCTAATTATTGTTATTTCTTCATATTTGTTCTCTTTTATTCTTTAAAGTTTAACAATTCATTCTTTATCTTAATATCTTTATATTTGTTTGGGGTTGGCTTTCTTCCCTTTCATCTTTTTTATTGTACAGCAATCTTTCTCCTCAAACCTACCACCTCTCTCTTTTCTTTCTTTCTTACTTTTTCTTCCTCCCCTTCTTCTTCTCCTCCCTACTTCCTCCCTCTCTTACCCTCACTCCTACTCTAATTTCCCTTCCCTTCCTTCATCCCTCTCTATTGCTGTATCCTTTTATGCATATGGACTACTCAGAGGGCTGAAAAAATTATTTCTGACGGGTCCTCGCACTTTTGACCAGTCCTCGAATTTACGACTGTCCTCACATTTTACGTTTTTGCCCTATCTTGTCACCATGGTGAAGAGAAGCAGTTGTGAAATGAGTGACACGGTTGTTAAGAATGCTACAATGGGCATAAATGATGACCAGTCATAAGTGCGAAGACCGGTCAAAAGTGCGAGGACCTGTCAGAAATCACTTTTTTCAGCCCTCTGGGTAGTCCTTTTGTGCATATGGACTACTCAGAGGGCTGAAAAAGTTATTTTTAGTTTAGTTTAGTTTAGTTTATTTGATTTGTATACCGCCCTACTCCCGAAGGACTCAGGGCGGTGAACAGCCAACAATAAAATACATAAATACACAAAATTTAAAAACCCGATAAAATCAAATTAAATTATTTGGCCCAGACAAATTAAAATACCCCAATAATTTAAAAACAGATTAAAATTTACGTATTTAAAAAGGGAAGAGATCAGGCCAAGCCCGCTTGATGGAATAAAAAGATCTTCACAGCACGGCGGAAGGAGCGCAGATCCAGGATCCTCCGTATCTCTGGGGGGAGCTCATTCCAGATGGTAGGTGCCCCCACAGAGAAGGCTCTCCCCTTGGGGGCCGCCAGTCGACACTGTTTGGCTGACGGCACCCGGAGGAGTCCCTCTCTATGAGAGCGTACTGGCAGGTGGGAGGCTATTGGTGGTAGTAGGCGGTCCCGTAAATAACCAGGCCCTAAGCCATGGAGCGCTTTAAAGATGGTAACCAAAACCTTGAAGCGCACCCGGAAGACCACCGGGAGCCAGTGCAACTCGCGCAGGAGAGGTGTTACATGGGAGCGCCATGTCGCTCCCGTTACCACCCGCGCGGCCGCACTCTGCGCCAGTTGGAGCCTCCGGGTGCTCCTCAAGGGGAGCCCCATGTAGAGAGCATTACAATAGTCCAGGCGGGAGGTGACGAGGGCATGAGTGACCGTGCGTAATGAGTCCCGATCCAGAAAGGGACGCAACTGGCGAATCAGGCGGACCTGATAAAAAATCCTCCCGGTCACGGCCGTCAAGTGCTCTTCTAAAGACACCCGTGAATCCAGGAGGACGCCCAAGTTGCGAGCCCTCTCCATGGGGGCCAATGATTCGCCCCCAATAGTCAGTGATGGCGTCAACTGGCTATATCGGGACGTCGGAAACCACAGCCACTCGGTCTTGGATGGGTTGAGCCTGAGCCTGTTCCTCCCCATCCAGATCCGTACGGCCTCCAGGCACTGGGACATCACTTCAAGGGCATCGTTGGGGTGATCCGGGGTGGAGATGTACAGCTGGGTGTCATCAGCGTACTGATGGTACTCCACCCCGAAACCACGGATGATCTCGCCCAGCGGCTTCACATAAATGTTGAACAGGAGAGGTGAGAGGACCGACCCTTGCGGCACCCCACATATGAGGGGCCTCGGGGTCGACCTCTGTCCCCCTGTCAACACAGACTGCCACCGGTCAGAGAGAAAGGAGGAGAACCACCGCAACACAGTGCCTCCCACCCCTAACTCTTCCAACTGGTGCAGCATGATACCATGGTCGATGGTATCAAAAGCCGCTGAGAGATCTAACAGGACCAGGACAGAGGAGCACCCCCTGTCCCGAGCCCTCCAGAGATCATCAACCAACGCGACCAATGCCGTTTCCGTGCTGTACCCGGGCCTGAAGCCCGACTGGAACGGATCCAGATACGTCATTTCATCCAGGTGCTGGGGGAGCTGTTGCGCAACCACACTCTCCACAACCTTCGCCACAAAACGAAGGTTGGAGACCGGACGATAATTTACCAACATTGCCGGGTCCAGGGAAGGCTTCTTGAGGAGAGGCCTCACCACAGCCTCTTTCAAGGCGGCAGGAAAGACACCCTCACCCAGCGAAGCATTTATAATCCCCTGGAACCAGCCTCGTGTCACCTCCCGAGAAGCCAGCACTAACCAGGAGGGACACGGGTCCAATAAACAAGTGGTCGCGTTCAGTCTACCCAGAATCCTGTCCACGTCCTCAGGGGTCACAGGATCAAACTCATCCCAGATAACATTCTCAAGACCTGCCCCAGTCCCTCCCCCTGAGACTATCCAGTCGGAGTCCAGATCTTCCCGAATCTGAGCGATTTTGTCATTTTGTCATTTTTGACTGGTCCTCACACTTTTGACCAGTTCTCGAACTTACGACTGTCCTCACATTTTACGTTTTTGTCCTATCTTGTCACCATGATGAAGAGAAGCAGTTGTGAAATGAGTGACACGGTTGTTAAGAATGCCACAACGGGCATAAATGTGAGGATGGTCATAAGTGCGAGGACCGGTCAAAAGTGCGAGGACCAGTCAGAAATGACTTTTTTCAGCCCTCTGTAGTCCCTATGCAGATAGCCACGCCCACCCGGTCACATGACCACCAAGCCAAACCCCCAACTAAGCTACGCCCACAGAACCGGTTGCTAAAAAATTGAATCCCACCAGTGTATATAACTAATATGCAAGGTCAGGTTAGTGAAAGTTCCCTAATTGTTTAGGTTAGATATTATGAGATTAAATGACTTGATGGCTGTTGCTCACAGTCAACACAATACTATCCACCTATCCTTCAATATCCCTGAAACTATATGGTGATGATAGAGCCCATTGCAGATTCTTATCCCATCTCCATTTTCCCTGTTCTGAGTTGGCCACAAGAGAGGCTGTTGTGATTATACATGTGCAGCATGAGATAAGTGATTGATTGGTTGATTGGTTGATTGAATCTTGTGGGTTGCTTATCCCTCTTCTATCTGTCACCAGCTGTAATTGGAAGAGAAACATCTGATGGGCCTGGACTGGAAGATTCTTTTTATTATATCTATTCTAGGCTATTTCATCTCTTCACAGCCCATTCTGTTATACTCTGAGTCAAATGATGTTTTTTTTATTTAGTATTTCTCTTGCCTTCCTTATGTTTTTTTCTTGTCCATAGGCAACACATGCTGGCTTCTGGATTCCTATGCATTTTGTTTGAAGGCATTGGGAAGGATCCCACTATTTTAGCTTTGTGCTAAACTGGTGTTTCTAGCTATACAATTAAAATGGTGCTGGTTGTGTGGCCTATGCTATGGTGCAGTTCTGATAGATCACCACTTAAATTTGCAGTCATAGGGCTAATAGGTCAATGAAAGCTGTGGAAAGAAATCAAGCATGCAGTTAGAGTAGAGTTATCAAACCCCCACAAGGAGAATCTCTGCTAAAAAAATGCAGTTCTATCACTTTTGTGCAAATCTGGATGGCCACCAGCTAAGCACTGCTGGGTCCCACTTTTTAGGAAGGCAATAGTCAAATGATGGCAGACAAGGTTGACCAGGGACAGAAAGACATATTTCTTTATGTGTCTCTTTGATCCCTCTGACATCTGCTCATCTGACTTGTCCTCTAATATACTGGGTGAAATATTTAATTTCTGGTTTTGGATGCTATCAGCTTAAGGGGGAAGCAATACTTTAACCCTAGTAGAATTTAGGGCCACTTAGGGCTGTCTCTCTCATGAACAGGGGACAAGATGAAGACAATGTCAGGGGACAAAAGAAGAAAAACAAGGTACAACCAGGGTGCGTTTAATACAATGCAAGTCTAGAGTTGCATAAATAGCCTTGGAGCCATAGAAGGGGGGTGGGAATTAAAAGATAGAATATGATTTGTTGTATAGAATTTACTTTCTTAATAATCATAGCTTTTTAGGGTTATTTTTATTTTATTTTAAAATTGTTTTTAACCTTTTCATAAGTGCAAACATTTACTGAATTACTGGAGGAAAACAGTCTAAAGTTTTTTGGGGGGGGGTTGGGAAAAAGCATCTCCCATACCTGTTTATAATTCTTTAAAAAAGATTCGCCATCAATAAAGATGAATACATGGTAGCAAAAATGGATTGTGATAGAAGAGGTTTCACAAAGTGAAACGAACAACTAAAAAGCCCTGTCCTGGGTCATTTCTATCTTATAATAGATGATGTGAAGATGCATAGAAGTGCCTCAAGTAAGAATGCTAACAGGGAAAAAAGAAATTCTTGAGACATCCAATCTCTAGATGGTTTTGAGCTTGGAAAATTAAATGGAATGGCTGATTAAAACATGCAATATTCATATCCATGTATAATTCCATATCCACTCATATAATTAAGAAAACCAATATAAATGACATGAATTAAGAAAAAAGCATTTAATTTGTGCAGCTAAAGTTAGCTATCAAATTCAGCTGTACTTGTCGAATAATTTAGAATCAGCACAGCCCTGTGTCTTAATTAACTGTAGCCCATAGTTAGCACTTAACACTTATACTTTACTTATATATCGCTTCACAGTGCTTTCCAGCCCTCTCTAAGTGGTTTACAGAGTCAGCATATTGCCCCCAACAATCTGGGTCCTCATTTTACCGACCTTGGAAGGATGGAAGGCTGAGTCAATCTTGAGCCAGTGAGAATCGAACTGCCGAACTGCTAGCTGTCGGTAGTCAGCAGAATTAGCCTGCAATACTGCATTTTAACCACTGCGCCACCACAGCTCTTAATTAGTCTGATTGATGCTTATTTTTCTCCATAGCTTACTTGGAGTTCCTTCTTTTGGCAGTCCTTTGTGTCCTACAGCATCAGGCAGGCTCTCTTTCCAGAGTTCTCCTGTTCTGACTGTTTATTGTTCTTATTATTCTCCTAACTGTGAGAACAATTAATCAGCGGAAGGCCTTGCCTTCGGAAGTTGTGGGTGTTCCATCATTGGAGGCTTTTAAGAAGAGATTGGACAGCCACTTGTCTGGATTGGTATAGAGTCTCCTGCTTGAGCAGGGGGTTGGACTAGAAGACCTCCAAGATCCCTTCCAACTCTGTTATTCTGAGTTACCAGCCATCAAAGCTCAGGATTTTCTTCACTGAGATTTTCTTGTCTCTAATCTTCTCTCCTCTTAGGCTGCAGTGGGATCACCAAGCCAACCCAACCAACCGGAGCCGAAGGGGTTCCCCATTATGCAGAAGCAGACATTGTGAACTTGCAGGGAGTCACAGGCAGCAACACCTATTCTGTACCTGCAATCACCATGGACTTACTCTATGGCAAAGAGGTGGCTGTGGCTGAGTTCCCTAGGAAGCTGTTGACTTTCAAGGAGAAATTGGGAGAAGGACAGTTTGGGGAGGTGAGAACTTGCTCCATTGGTTCTTCACAGTAGATTTATCTTCAAAATGTGGGTGGAAATAAATAATAAAACTGATGTAAAATTTATGCTTATAGTAATTCATTATTTCTTCATTTTCAATCATTGTATACAGGTAGTTCTTGACTTACAACAATTCACTTAGTGACTGTTTGAAGTTATAACAGCACTGAAAAAAGTGACGTATGACCATTTTCCACACTTATGACCATTGCAGCAACCCCATGGTCATGTGATTTATATCTGGATGCTTGACAACTGACTCATATTTATGATGGTTGCAGTATCCTGGAGCTATGTGCTATGTTTTGCAACCTTCTGACAAGCAAAGTCAATGGGAAAACCAGATTCACTTAACAACCATCTTACCAATTAGACAACTGTAGTGATTCACTTAACAAATGTGGCAACAAAAGTCGTAAAATAGGGCAAAACTCACTTAACAAGATTCTAGGTACCAAAAATAAATATAATAATATTTTCCTGATTTGAAAATCCTCAGTGGATCAATTCCTGGTGACCCAGAGAGTGAACTAATTTTTGAAGTTAGAAGAAGACTCATTTTAGATTATGCGAGTTTGCCCCTCATTTTAAACATATATCTTTGTCTTTCAATCTAGCAAGCAATCACCATCCATCCCATGGCAGGATCCCTCACTATTAACTCAACTGAACAGTGTCAGTCTTTACAGCACTTGATTTCCTTGCCACCTACAGTTACTTTTGTCCAGTATTGTGTAATAAGCCACTGTGACTATTGCTCAATTTTTTGTAGCCCTGTAAATCTATAATTTGAAAAAGTGTAGCTAGCAATGCTTATAAAATAATTACAGTTTTGCAACAGTAGTTTGCAGTAGTTAGTTTAGCTCTTAGATAAAATAAACTTCCTTCTCTTTCCAATTTAATCAACAACCAAAACCCAGTGAAAGAACTACTAATATTTTCATATAAAATGATTAAACATATAATGATCTTTCCTCCCTGCAAACATTTCATATTCTAAACAAGAGTCACAAGAGCCTTCTATGGGAGGAGAAACAAAATTATGTGCTAAAGAACTGAGCTAAGCTCCAACAGCTGTAACAAATAAAGATGCCTGCCTCCTTTGGCATTTCATTTCCTGATTCTCAGCAAAATTTAGCCCAGCTATTAACAATTTAATCTCTCCTCAATCTTGAGACAGCAACTTCCAATGAGCTATTTGATACATCTCCATATGCTGATTCTTATGTTCTGCCACCAGATGACCCCCTTCCAAATGGCCTTTAGCTTGAACTCAGAAGTTTTTTAAAAAATTCCACTGAAAAATAACAAAGTTCCTAGCAAAGACACAGCAAAGCCTTGGTGGTGCAGCAGACTAAAGTGTTGTTAAGTAGCATCAGCTGCCTGCAATTACTGCAAGTTCAAATCTCACCAGGCTCAAGGTTGACTCAGCCTTCCATCCTTTCGAGGTAGGTAAAATGAGGACCCGGATTATGGGGGCAATAAGGTAACTTTGTATAAAAAAGAACACCGCTTGGGGGTGTGTGAAAGCCGTACTAAGCAGGTATATACAAAAGTATGAAGGCTATTGCTTAACGCATTGTAAGCCGCCTTGAGTTTCCGGAGAAGGGCGGCATATAAATTGAACCAATAAATAAATAAATAAATAAATAATAAATAATTCTACCAGAATTTTTAAAATTTAATCCTGCTTTGTGGGCATCTCTAATAGTCCACCTTTTTTCTGCCACAAATAACTCCTTCAAATTCCCAAAGAATGGCTTAATTCAGGGGTGGTATTCACCTACTTTCCCTACCGGTTCACAAATGGCCATGCATGCGCCCGTTCCTCCGCGCATGTGCTTTGCTGGCGCGCACACCTTCCGCATACGCACCCGGCCTAAAAAACATACCTAAATAGGATAGCATAGAGCCAGGGCGGTTGGGTAGATCCACCCACGATTTCTGCTACTGGTTTGGGCGAACTGGTCCAAACCGGCTGAATTCTGGCTTAATTCTATCAATGGGGATAAATCCTCCTGAAGGCTACCACCCTATTAATCTCTTTTCTGTAATGAATGACTTATATACATCAATTTTTATACTCTAAACTTCTGGATTGGATTATTTCTGAGACATTTTAGCCACAGAACAGTCAAGGAAATTCAACTATGGATCAATGTACAACACTATACCACCTAGCTAAGACATATTACATCTTCCCAAAGATATCTTTTATATTACTTTCATAAACCTAAGTTAGCCTTGATGCCGTGTGAGAGATTCTGGAGGAAATCAAAACATTACTTGTAGAGACCTAACTCAATCAATCATTATCCTAAAAGGTGTAAAACAAAGCTTTAGTCTTGCTCCATTATTGTTTAATCTATACAGTAATGATATTTTTTTTATTGAAAAGTTTTACAAAAAAGAAATACAAAAAAATTTTCCCCCCCGTTCCCCCCACCCTTTCCCCCCTTCATCCCCCCCTCCCCCGCCCACTTCCCAGAGCAAAATACAAGGTATTTCATTTAATCAAACATAAACTAGATTAATCTACTTATCCTCAAAGTACTGCCTCCCCCACTGAAACCTTAACTCCACTACAGATAACCAAATACTTCTAATACTAACATTCATTTATAAGCTATTTGATATTTTCTTGTCTGATACTTATTTTGAATATAATCAATCCATCTTCTCCATTCCGATACGTATCTTTCTTGCGTGTGGTCCTTCAAGTACGCCGAGATTTTTGCCATTTCTGCTAGGTTTGTTACTTTCAATATTCACTCTTCAATAGTAGGCAAAGAGTCCTTCTTCCAATATTGAGCTACCAGCAGCCTAGCTGCTGATATTAAGTTCAGAATTAATTTAGTCTCTGAAACTGTACAGTCCATAGTTATACCCAATAGAAACAATTGAGGAGTAAATTTCAACCTTTTCAAAATGTTCTGCATCACCCACCAAATTTTTATCCAAAATGCCTTGATTTTCTTACAAGTCCACCATATATGATAATAGGTTGCGTCATTACATTCACATCTCCAACATTTATTTTTTATTTATTTTATTTTATTTTTCAATTTATATACCGCCCTTCTCCCTGAGGACTCAGGGCGGTGCACAGCCAGAATTAAAAACATGAAATACAAATATTAAAAACAATTAAAATCTATATAAATTTGGCCCAAAATTTAAAAAACCACAAACCAATTAAACATTTAAAAATTTTAAAAAATTTCTTCCTAAGCCAGCCCGGCTTGCTGGAAAAAGTGGGTTTTAAGGGCACGGCGGAAGGCACTGAGGTCTTGGATTCTTCTTATCTCTGGGGGCAGCTGATTCCAGAGGGTAGGTGCCCCCACAGAGAAGGCTCTCCCCCTGGGGGTCACCAGCCTACATTGATTGGCTGATGGCACCCTGAGGAGGCCCTCTCTGTGGGAGCGCACGGGTCGCTGGGAGGTCGTCGGTAGCAGCAGGCGGTCTCGAAGATAGCTAGGCCCGATGCCATGGAGCGCTTTAAAGGTGATAACCAACACCTTGAAGCGCACCCGGAAGACCACCGGGAGCCAGTGCAGCTCGCGCAGGAGCGGTGTTACATGGGAGCGCCACGCTGCTCCCATCACTACCCGCGCTGCTGCGTTCTGGACCAGCTGGAGCCTCCGGGTGCCCCTCAAGGGGAGCCCCATGTAGAGAGCATTGCAGTAGTCAAGGTGAGAGGTGACGAGGGCGTGAGTGACTGTGCACAGGGAATCCCGATCAAGAAAGGGCCGCAACTGGCGAATCAGGCGAACCTGATAAAAGGTCCCCCTGGTTACAGCCGTCAGATGTTCCTCCAAGGACAGCTGCATATCCAGGAGGACTCCCAGATTGTGAGCCCTTTCTGTGGGGGCCAAGGACTCGCCCCCAATAGTCAGTGATGGAGTCAACTGACTATATCGGGATGCCGGGAGCCACAGCCACTCAGTCTTGGAAGGGTTGAGCTTGAGCCTGTTCCTCCCCATCCAGATCCGCACAGCCTCCAGGCACTGAGACATCACTTCAAGGGCATCGTTGGGGTGGCCTGGGGTGGAGATGTACAGCTGGGTGTCATCAGCATACTGATGGTATCTCACCCCGAAGCCACGGATGATCTCGCCCAGCGGCTTCACATAAATGTTGAACAGAAGGGGCGAGAGGACTGATCCCTGCGGCACTCCACAGATGAGAGGCCTCGAGGTCGACCTCTGCCCCCCTGCCAACACAAACTGCGACCGGTCGGAGAGAAAGGAGGAGAACCACCGCAATACGGTGCCTCCCACCCCCAATTCTTCCAGCCGGTGCAGCATGATACCATGGTCGATGGTATCAAAAGCCGCTGAGAGGTCTAACAGGACCAGAACAGAGGAGCAACCCCTGTCCCGAGCCCTCCAGAGATCATCAACCAATGCGACCAATGCCGTTTCCGTGCTGTGCCCAGACCTGAAACCCGACTGGAACGGATCTAGATAAGATGTTTCCTCCAGGAATTGTGGAAACTGTTGTGCGACCACACTCTCAATAACCTTCGCCATGAAGCGAAGGTTGGAGACAGGACGATAGTTGGCCAATATTGCCGGATCCAGGGACGGCTTCTTGAGGAGAGGCCTCACCACCGCCTCTTTCATTTAGCTTGCAAATTCGAATACATACATGATAATTTCTTAGGATCTAAGTGCCATCTATAAAACATTTTATAAAAATTCTCTCTCAAATTTTGTGCTTGCGTAAATTTAACATTTCTGACCCAAATCTTTTCCCACATTTCCATCATCGCTGGTTCCTGAAAGTTTTGTGCCCATTTTATCATACAATCCTTAACCAATTCAGTTTCTGAGTCTATTTCCAGTAATGCATTATACAACCTTTTAATATGCATCTGACTTTGATCTCTAATCTGTTTCAACAAATTTTCCTCATTTTGCATAACCCCAATTTTTTGATCCTCCCTCCATCTAGCTTGGAGCTGACCATACTGAAACCAAGTATAAATTATCCCTTCTTCTTTTAATTCATCTAGAGATTTCAATTGCAACTTGCCCCTTTCCAAAAGAAGAAGCTCTTTATAAGTAATCACCTCTATTTTTTGCTCTGTACTTATATTTTCTATTACATGTCTGGGGTTTGCCCATATAGGTATCTTATAGTTCAGCTTATATTGGTACTTTTTCCAAACCCTCAACAATGCATTTCTAAGTATATGACCCTTAAACACTTTATCCACTTTTTTTTCATACAACAAATAAGCATGCCATCCATATAACAAATCATAACCTTCTATGTTTAACATTCTTTCTTCAGATCCAAATCTTCTTCCATAATAATTCCTCCAGCTGCAACTTCAGCGTAGGTTTGTATCTGTTTTCCATCTTTTTCTTGTTGTAACATCTCCATTTTCTTCCTCCCCCGCCCCCCGGTGAGGGTGGGTATCCAGCCTGTAACACATTTACATAAAAATCTTTTGCCTTCCAAACTGTATTCAACCGGTATCTTTCTCCTTTATAAGTCACTATTAGACCAATTGGAACGTCCCATCTATATGCCACCTGTTGATTTCTCAACTCATTTACCAGAAAGCCAAAGTCTTTCCTGCTTCTCAACATCTTTGGAGGAATCTCTTTCAAAACCACCACCTCCTGCCTAGCCACCTGAACTTTATTCTTGTAAGAAGCTTGTAGAATTTCATTTCTGATCCTCCTAGTTGTAAAGTAAATCACCACATCTCGTGGCAGCTGTCTTTGTTTTGCCAACCAGGAATTAACCCTGTAAATTTTATCAATTTGGATTGCCACATCTTCTGGTCTTTCTTTAATTATCTCAGCCATAGCATCAGCACAAATGTCTTTTAAATTTTCTTTGCTATTTTCCTTCAGGCCTCTCAGTCTCAGAGCAAACTCCATAGATCTGTATTGTAATATTACCAATTCATCATCCACTTTCTCTGTTCTGGTCATGACATCACCCATTTTGCTCTCCAGATTTAAATTGGCTTCATTAATTTCTTCAACTTTCCCATCAAGCTGGATAACAAGATTTAAGAGTCCTGATACAGCAAAAACAATATCATCTCTTATTTTATCATGCTCCTTTGCAACTGCTCCCTTGATCGAACCTATGTCTTCCTCTATTTTTTAAAATTTCCCTTCAACAAGTAATGTTAAATTGTTCATTGCTTCTCTCATTGCTGTTGCTTGATTATTCATGGCTTCTTTCATAGCTTCCTTAAAATCATTAAGTGCTGCGTTTTGACTCTGGGTCTGGCTCTGTGAATCAGCCGGAAGTTGTGCTTTCTGTGTCACCACTGACACAACTGGGGAGCCTCCCCCTCCTTTAACAACTCCTGGTTTCACTTGTCTAGAAGCCATTTTTTTTCCTTCCCCCCCCTTTTCTTTAAAAGCAACAAAGTCTTTAAAGATGTTAAATTATAGTCTCTAAATTGCCAGACAAAGTAGTTTTTTTTTTCTTTTATTCTCTTCCCTCCGCACTCTCAGTTCCCAGCAATTAATAGGCAGCTAATCCACTCTCCCAGCGCAAAGTTCTCAAGCACTTTCATTTCAGGCTTTCACTTTCAAAGCCCTAACAAAGACGCCATCTTCCGCCTCTAGCTCAAGATTCAGATTGAAACAAAGTAACTTTGGAGTTAAGCTCTGTATTTTTAAGGCTTGTTCTCCTGTTTTCTGCTCTGCCTGCACTTGGGATCAATCAAACTCACTTTTTAAAAGCAGGATCGGATCGTGGCTTCTCGCCCTGCTTGTGCAGGGTCGTCCTGGCTCCGGAGCTTCTTGGCGGGCTGACTGAGGAGCTCTCACCGTCCAAGCCTCTGGAAATGATCCAGAGGACTTTCGGGGGGCTCTACTCTCGCCCACCGGCTCTCCTCTCCTTCTTTTCCCGAAGGAGAGTTTTTTCAGCTGTTTGACAGCTGATTTGTGCTGTCAAAGCGGCTTTTACGGAGACGCAGGGCTGGCGGTCCACAGAGCCTGTGGTGCCAACTGGAAGTCACAGTAATGATATTGTTGATCTAAACCAACAATAAACCAGAATTTCATTCTTCATCTCTCCCCCATTTTCTTATTCCTTTTCTTCTCTATGCTGATGGCTACTGTTTTGGTAACCCAAGTAGGTCTGCATAGATGCTTTGAAAGTTTATATTTGTATTGTCATAGGAAACATCTTGATATTAATTGGTCTAAAAGAAGACCCTAATATTTTCCAGAAAATGCCCCAAGTCCATGATTACGTGGATGATCAAATGACAGGTTTATTGATCATGTTATGACTATTAGATACTCACTTTCAATCCTCTACCTGCTTGAACAATGAAGCAATGGAACTTCTTGTAAGGGCCCCCAAAGCAATTATTAAATATTCAAGGCAACATAGCAACAATCACATACCAGCAGTATTAAACAATTTAAGGATAAAGTTTTGATTTGAACCAGATATATCTGCTAAGGTTTCTTCAATTTTAAGGGAGAATATTATTTAATATTGCAGTTAGATAACCAAAGACACAGGATATTTACGGTATATTGCTCACAAAAGTCAAGGATTAATCATTAATCTCTGAGATTTAGAGTGGGCTCCGATCAGATTTTTCTAGGCGGTCAAGTTGCCCTTTTCTGTTTAATATCCTTGAACATAATAATTGTTTTGTCTATGAGGCTTCTGATAAAGGATAAACACATTGGAATGAAAAACAGATTATCTTAACGTTCCCAAGTATGTTTGACCCTGAAAGTAATAGTATTTTGGATGCATTCCTACTCTTCACAAAGAATAGGAAATGAGATCTTATGGGGCTTTTTGTTAAAATCAAGACCTTCTGTCTATGTAAACAAGAGTGATCTGTCAAACCACTTATGCCCGTTGCTTTTTCTCTAGGTTCACCTCTGTGAAGTGGAAGGAATGGAGAGATTTGTGGATCAGGATTCTGTTCTGGATGGTAGTGTCATGCAGCCTGTCCTACTGGCTGTGAAAATGCTGAGAGCTGATGCTAACAAGAATGCCAGGTGCTTGGAACAAACAGAAGAACAGGCGAAATACAGCTGCAGTTCTCAGGGTTGAACAGTGGAATCTTCTTGGTCTTCTGTGAGCTTGGCTGTTTTCCCAGATATATTTCATCACCTGACAAGATACCATTAGATGTTACTGAGTCACATACTGAAAAGTCGGCAAGGAAACAATCAAACTCACAGAGCATCAAGGACTCCACAATCAGTCAATGGGTATAAGCATTTTTGTTATTATACAGAACTGACTGAAAAGTAAAAAGTCACATAATGGATCACATTTCAAATCTGGTAAACTGGTACAGGACATTTCTAAATCTTCATGTTAACAAATGTTTTATTATTTCATGACAAAATTGGACAAAATGTTCAAAACTGACCCTCCAGATTGGGTGTAAGGCCCTGCCTCTCCCCCTTATTCAAAAAAGTAAAGACTCTTGAATCTGAGCTTTACAAAAGGAAACTTTTATTGAATAGAGGTGATAGCAGAGCGAAAGAGAAAGCAAGCTCTGAGGGCCCTCAGGCCATAAAGTTAGAATAAAGGAATTAGAAACCCCTCCCAAGAGTCTGATGTGGATTCAGCCAATCCACAGGTGCGAAGATGTTATTGTACCAGTCACTCTGAGAAAGTAATAAGGAAACTTTCTCAGGGTCATCCTTCCGCTGGTTCTCGACCGATGGAATCCACATGGCCCTCCCTCCCCTTACATTCCCCAAAAGGTGTGAAAATGCCAGGGCGCTTAGGCACCAGGCTAAAGCTATAAACCAATACATTTCAGGATACAGGATATATGAGAAAGAACTTAATAAGCAAAGTAGTAATTTTTTTAAAAAAAAAACTTCCCCTGAAGAATGGTAGATTCACTGATCTGACTGGGTTTCTCAAAAATAATGTAGTAATCCCACAAGTATGAGTATTTAAGGCTTTATTCCAATGCACTTGGGGATAAAATAAGATTATGACATTCTGAAATGCAGATTATTATTTTAACCATTAGATACTTATACTCTGTTTTTTGTCCTGTCTTTGATCTAGAACACCTGGGTGTATTGAACATGAGAAAGAAAATCCCCTCCACCCAGGTGTTCTAGATCAAAGACAGGACAAAAAACAGAGTATAAGTATCTAATGGTTAAAATAAATGCTTAATTCTGTACTGTATACTCAGCCATCACATGGGAATATAGAGTTCTATGTATGTAAGAAAAAAAAGGATCCACACGACTATCTCCAACTGATTTTTTACAGCATTACTACCAAAGGTACAATAATTGGTTGGGATGGCATTATTTTCAATTCCCCCTGTTCCTGATTTTATTTAAGGCAAATATAATTTATATCATAATTGTCATAATCGATATATTGCAAAGGTCTTGCCACTTCCATTCATTTCAGAGGCACTTGTGCTGGAAGCCTTCTTGGTGCATTGTGTCCTTTGTTAATTAATATACATGTTGGGGTTTCAGTTGCTGTTTGATTTTTTTGTTTCTTGCTACCTAGGCAAAAAGGGAAGTCAAAGGGATTCTGACAGCTTGTTGCCAGTCCAAGTTAAAAAATAGATTATTGGTAAACTGACCCAATAAATTAATGCCATATATTAAAATAATACACATAGCTTCTACATAATGCATATATTTACAGCAGGTTATTGGCTTCTACCCCATACTAGCAAGTTTTCTTGAAAACAACATAGCTCACTAATTTCACCTTTGCATGGCTTTTGTTTCTGGCAGGAATGACTTCCTCAAAGAAATTAAGATTATGTCCAAACTGAAGGATCCCAATATAATCCGGTTGCTGGCTGTGTGCATCATTGATGACCCTCTCTGCATGATTACTGAGTACATGGAAAATGGTGATCTCAACCAGTTTCTGTCTCGTCAGGAACCCCAAAACTTATCAGAGAGCTCCACTCCTCCTGTCAGGTAGAAAATAAGGAGTCCCTCAATTCTAGCCTGTACAGTTTTTCTTGTGAGGTAGGCCTGTTCCACTTTTCAGTTGAACACCTATCTTAGCCTGGGAATATGTGTGTATGATAAGAGTGTTGCAGGCTTTTTTGAGGCTTTAGTTAGAGCCAAAGATGTTGTAATTATCTCTACTACTCATTTCTCCTTGGCTTTGGGAAGATGAGAAGACTTTCTTCAAAAATTCTTCACCCTCTTCTTCTTTGACCTCTGCTAATAGTCAGAGGAAAGAAAGATTGTATCAATCATCCCATTTGGCACATCCAAAAAAGAAACTCTTGGCACGTAGGAACTACCAAGAGTAAAACTATTGAAAGATCCATTTAGGCACAGCAGAAGCAAAGTCAGCTCTGAGGTTTTCCTGTGAAATACACATAGGTAAAACTCCCATTTCACCCCTGGGCCACCCACAGTTCATTGTCCACCAATTACACTCAGTACTTTTGTATTGGGAAAACATTCTGAGTTGGTTGGTAGCTCTGAGAACTTGGCCTTGGTGGGTATTTGCTCTCCAGCAGCAGAAGGCTCTCATGCATTCCTTAGCCCCCCCCCCGCTCCTCCCCCCCGCCTAGAAATTTACCAACCCACTTTCTATTTTTGTTTGGCAAACTGCGAGTTAGAAGTTGATGCAAGCAACAATGAAAGCGAGTCAGCTTTGACAGATTGTTCCTTATTGTTTGATTGCAAATTCCCATCCAGATAGTTGCCTGCCTGTCAAAAGAAAAGTTGCACTGTTTAGCATGGTGGAAACATAGCACCCAGAATTAAACTAGACAATACGTTAATTGTGTACCATGCTGTTCTACTCAAGTTTTAATTCACTTTGTAGTTAAATACATAATGTTTGATCTGTCTGGGGATCCTTAGACCTAAGGAACCTCAAGCTTCCTTAAATTTCTTGTTGTATAATTAAAATTTCATCCCTAGCCATGAGAGATTTCTATTTGGTTTTTTTTAAATGACAGGTAGTCCTCGATTTACAGCTATTCACTTAGTGACCATTTGAAATTTCAAAGGCACTGAAAAAGTGACTGTTTTATGACTGATTTTCACACTTGCAACCATTGAAGCATCTCCATGGTCATGTGATCAAAATTTAGATGCTTAGCAACTGGTTCATGACTGTTGCAGTGTCCTGGGGTCATGTGATCACCTTTTGTGGCCTTCTGAAAAGCAAAGCCAATAGGGAAGCCAGATTCACTTAATAACCATGTTGCTAATTTAACAACTGCAGTGATTCACTTAACAACTGTGGCAAGAAAGGTCATAAAATGGGGCAAAACTCAATAAACAAATGTCTTTCTTAGCAACAGAAAATTTGAGCTCAAACAGAAAATTAGTCATAAATCAAGGACTACCTCTATGTCCATGAAAGTTATTTAAGGCAATCATGATTGTAGAGATATAGTAAAGGGCCTGGTGGGAATGATTCTTTCTTCCCCAATTGTGATGGTTCTGATCTTGATTGGACTGCAATTTATTTAAAAACACATAAGTGGAACTTAAACAGAATAACACCCAATTTATGTATCATATACTTTAAACTATAGAAGATTTGATAAACATTCTGAGTGGAAATCCTTCTCTTTTGTCCTGGATAGCTGATGGTATGTGTGGCATGTTTGCTCTTTAAAACTGCTGACAGTTACTAAAGGACCTATTTTTGTTTCTTTTTCTTCTGTCATTCAGTTACGCTAATCTGAAATTAATAGCTATCCAGATTGCTTCTGGCATGAAGTATCTTTCCTCCCTGAATTTTGTTCACCGAGACTTGGCTACCCGCAATTGTCTGGTGGGGAAGAATTATACTATCAAGATAGCAGACTTTGGCATGAGCCGCAACCTCTACAGTGGGGACTACTACAGAATCCAGGGCCGGGCAGTGCTCCCTATTCGCTGGATGTCCTGGGAAAGCATTCTTTTGGTGAGCATGTTGCACTTCCTATTGTGACTAAAGAGGTTAGTGAAAATTTTTAGGGATAGTCATGAACTAACTGCCCACTTAATCTAACAACAGGGCCAGAGGAGGGTTTCAGCAGGTTCTGACCAGTTCTGGAGAACTGTTAGTGGAAATTTTGAGTAGTTCAGAGAACTGGTAGTAAAAATTCTGACTGGCCCTGCCCCCATCTATTCTCTGCCTCCCATGTCCCAGCTGATTGATAGGAAATGGGGATTTTGCAGTAACCTTCCCCTGGAGTGGGATGGGAATGGAGATTTTACAGTATCCTTCCCCTGCCATGCCCACCAACCCATGGCCACCAAGCCACACCCACAGAACCGGTAGTAAAAAACTGAACAGGGCCTACCCTTACTTTCAATTAATCACACTAAGCATCCTCTTGTTTTCTGCTGTGATCTCATGATATTGCCTTTATCTCATCACCAGCACATGCTTGAGATATCTTTATACCATATTTATCTGTGCCAGTATTAAAGTAATATTTCCATTCTTATCCTAATGCACATTTAATCATGGACTAAACCACCCGCGACTTGTTGGGTCACCATTTCAAAGATATTTTCTTACCTAAACAGAGAAACAGAATGATCATGGGCATTAAAAAAAAAAACAGTGGGAGCGACTTCCAACTTCCCATTAGGTTTCCTTATGGGAAATGGGCAGTGAATGTCAGAAATTCTCCTTCCTTCCTTCCTTCCTTCCTTCCTTCCTTCCTTCCTGCCTGCCTGCCTGCCTGCCTGCCTGCCTGCCTTTCCTCCCACATTCTTTGTTCTTCTTTCCTCCCTCCCTGTTCCTTCCTTCCTTCCCTGCTATCCTCTTACCTTCCTTCCTGTGTACTTTTCTACACAGTAGCTTCTTTGAAAAGTTTCAGCACCAGATGAGGACTGGAATATGAAGAGATCTATTCCAATCTCCAGAAACATACAGCTCTATATGATTCACACAATTTTATTTTCCTGTAGGCAGATTTTCTCCTTGGAGCTGCTTAATTTTTATGGAAACCATGAATCTCCGATTAGTTATATATAAGCAATTTTGATTTTCTCCCCTCTATTCCTCCAACCAGGGAAAATTCACAACTGCAAGTGATGTGTGGGCTTTTGGTGTTACACTCTGGGAAACCTTCACATTTTGCCGAGAGCAACCATATTCTCAACTATCTGATGAGCAAGTAATTGAGAACACCGGAGAATTTTTCAGAAATCAGGGACGACAGGTATAAAAATATATGAATATTTTAGATAGATAGATGTCTGTAGACTCAGAAAATTGAAAAACATTATTTGATCTGTTGGGAAAACTATACAGGTAATTCTTACTTAACAATGGTAATTGGGACCAGAATTTCCATTGCTAAGTGATGTGGTCATGAAGCCTGATGTCACATGACCATCCCATTTAGCAACAGCAGTTCTAATTCTTTACGATTACAACAGTTAAGGAATTGTGTGATGTTGTTAAGCACAACATCTCATGGTCACCATTTGCATACTCATGCTGATTTCCCCACGGGCTTTTCTTGTTGGAAGGTGGCAGTGGAGGTCGTAAATGGTGACCATGTAACCAGAGGATACTGCAATGTTGTAATGGTGACCTGGGTGCTAAGTGAGTTGGCCTTAAGTGAGGACCTCCGGTACTTCAGAAATCTATACTGTTTTAATATGCAGTTCAATATCTAGCTATGAATAATGTGTTCACGTTATTTGCTTGAACAGACATGCTTTTTTTTTTTACTCATGTTGCATTCACTGACTGGTTAAAAAGAGGGAGGAAACCCACCAATTTTACCATTCTTCCTGACACCTGAGCTAGAAAAGAAAACTAGCACAACTCTTGTCATATTCCCAAGGTTAAAAAGAAAGGAAAAATGACCATCTTTCATTAAGGAGTTAATAAGAACAACAAAAGTCCAGCTTTTCACCATTTTAAAAATATCTTTAAAAAAGGGCCATGTAAAGAAAGCAGTGACAATGGGAGGTGACACTTCCTCTCTGTATTACAGCACGGAGTAGCCAATTGGACTGAAAGTGTTTGCCTGCAATGTAATGAAGCACAATAGGAAAATCAGATAGCACCACTTGTGCTAGTGCCAGTCAAACACACTACTTTTGATGTGTAACAGTAGGGATTGAGAGGTGGAGGTTTCCTTCTGCGTTGGCTCAGGTTGGGTAGATAGTAACATCATGCATTCTTGCATTCAAGAAACAGTGTCTTGCTCAAGCTTGATTCTGCAGAGCAGACCAGTATTTAACTCAGAAAAAGAAATATTACTGGGCAATGTGTTGATAAAATCACTTTTAACCTAAGTTTATTTCACTGTGTTGTTTCAAGAATGGAGAGAGGTAGCATCTTACAAACTAAACTCTGTGGAAAAGAGATGAGATGCAAATGTGCTAAACAAACCACCATCACAAAATAAATGAAATTATCTACTATGAATCACATTCTGCAACTAACATCCCATAAATGAACAGAACAAAATATGAATAGAAGAGGTTTTAATGTTTTTAAAGAAGGAATTGTTCTGCCTTCCTTCAATACTTGCCTTTCTCTCCCTCTCCCCTTTCAGACTTACCTTCCACAGCCTCCATGTTGCCCTGATCCTGTATATAAGCTAATGCTCAACTGTTGGAGACGAGATACCAAAGCTCGCCCTTCCTTCCAAGAAATCCACTGCTTTCTTCAAGAAACAACCACTTCATAGTGATGCCTTCAAATGCTATAGACCATCCCTTCCCCTGCCACGTTACCCTCCCCAAGTTATACCCAGAACTTAAGCCAATTCACTTTTCCTTCAATAACACAGCTGGACTCAAATCAACCATCAAAGGACAGATGAGAGAGAAATGGGGATCTGACCAGGTCTGCCACATAATAATCTCATTCATGGTGCTGTGTTTTAGACTGGTAAAGACTGAAAACGTTATTTATCTTGTAAATGTTCTAGGTTGTGTGTGTGTTTTTTAATGGAGTTTGTCTATGAAAGAGAAGAAAATATATTCTTTCTCCCTAAAAAAGGATATGAAAAAAAGCTTGAAAATGGAATTGAGCTGGAAATAGGCACATGAACTTGGAAAGTACTGAAGCAATTAGTACGGTAGTGTTTTATGCTACTGCTGTGTGCAAGAGCTGTAATGGTGTAAGAGGCAGTAAAAGAGCAGAATGTCATATTGGACACAGATTGTGGCTTGGACAATGCTTGCTGAAATCTTAAAAGCCAAAGAAGGTACTGAAATAGATTTTCTGTGAGTTAGGACAAGATTTGCTAATACAGAATGGGTTGGGTAAATTTAGAGAAAGTATGCAATTTTGTATCATTTAACAAAAAGTACTCAGACTTTGCAAAATGTAATTAATTTGGGGTGGAACCTAGATTGCTTTGAGCAAAATGTTTGTGTGTTAGAAAAATTTGGATGTTATAGAATATGTCCTGCTTATAGTCTACAGATTTCACTTACTGCCCTGTAGAGTGCCTTGGCGTCTCTCCCTGACTCTTAATCTGAGTGCTATCAGAAGAGAAGGGATACCCCAATCCTGATGTACAGATGAAAAGTTACAATAGGCGATATGTATTCACACTATCATTAGGTAGCAGACATTGTGTCTATGGAGATTCTCAATCATCCAGGTCATGGTTATCCCAAAGATGCTTTTCTAAAAGGCAACCAGACTTTCTTGGTTTTTTTCCTTGAAAATGTTTTACTTCTCATCCAAAAAGTTTCTTTAGAACTTTTGGAAAAGCATCTTTGGGACAGGTACAGACATCTTGAAGATCAACTAAAAGTCCTTTAAATAAAGATGTGCAGTTCCTGAGTGAAAGCAGAGTAACAATAAAGCTGTTGATTTTCTTATGCAAAGCATACTCCATACTCCATTTGTACATGCAATCTCACCAGTCAACCAGGCTTGGCCAAGGCATTTGATAGGAGCATTGCGTAAAGTCTGGCTCAGACATAGAGGCAACTCCCTTCACTTCGTTATATACAAAAACTTGATGCTAGGTAGATTCAAATACACGTCTTTTATTCTGAACTTAGGTACTGGAAAAATTAGTCAATTCCTCCTGTACTGTGCTGCAGTTACCATAACGTTTAAGTATATCTTGCTTACTTCCCCTTGTGGCTTCTGGCTCCCTGTTTAAACATCTGACCTTGTTTTTAGCTTATAGCAGATAGTTCACAGTCACAAAGATGGATTTGCTTTTACCTGGTATATACAGTGGGTCAAAAAAGTATTTAGTCAGCCACCAATTGTGCAACTTCTCCCACTTAAAAAGATGAGAGAGGCCCATAATTGACATCATAGGTAGACCTCAACTATGAGAGACAACATGAGAAAACAAATCCAGACAATCACATTGTCTGATTTGGAAATAATTTATTTGCAAATGATGGTGGAAAATAAGTATTTGGTCAATATCAAAAGTTCATCTCAATACTTTGTTATATATCCTTTGTTGGCAATGACAAAGGTCAAACGTTTTCTGTAAGTCTTCACAAGGTTGGCACACACTGTTGCTGGTATGTTGGTCCATTCCTCCATGCAGATCTCCTCTAGAGCAGTGATGTTTTGGGGCTGTCGCTGGGCAACACGGACTTTCAACTCCCTCCAAAGGTTTTCTATGGGGTTGAGATCTGGAGACTGGCTAGGCCACTCCAGGACCTTGAAATGCTTCTTACGAAGCCACTCCTTCGTTGCCCGGGCAATGTGTTTGGGATCATTGTCATGCTGAAAGACCCAGCCACGTTTCATCTTCAATGCCTTTGCTGATGGAAGGAGGTTTGCACTCAAAAGCTCACGATACATGGCCCCATTCATTCTTTCCTGTACACGGATCAGTCGTCCTGGTCCCTTTGCAGAGAAACAGCCCCAAAGCATGATGTTGCCACCCCCATGCTTCACAGTAGGTATGGTGTTCTTTGGATGCAACTCAGCAATCTCTCTCCTCCAAACATGACGAGTTGTGTTTCTACCAAACAATTCTACTTTGGTTTCATCTGACCATATGACATTCTCCCAATCCTCTTCTGGATCATCCAAATGCTCTCTAGCAAACTTCAGACGGGCCCGGACATGTACTGGCTTAAGCAGGGGGACACATCTGCCACTGCAGGATCTGAGTCCCTGGTGGCGTAGTGTGTTACTGATGGTAGCCTTTGTTACGTCGGTCCCAGCTCTCTGCAGGTCATTCACTAGGTCCCCCCGTGTGGTTCTGGGATTTTTGCTCACCGTTCTTGTGATCATTTTGACCCCACGGGGTGAGATCTTGCGTGGAGCCCCAGATCGAGGGAGATTATCAGTGGTCTTGTATGTCTTCCATTTTCTAATTATTGCTCCCACAGTTGATTTCTTCACACCACGCTGCTTGCCTATTGCAGATTCAGTCTTCCCAGCCTGGTGCAGGTCTACAATTTTGTTTCTGGTATCCTTTGACAGCTCTTTGGTCTTCACCATAGTGGAGTTTGGAGTGTGACTGTTTGAGGTTGTGGACAGGTGTCTTTTATACTGATAACAAGTTCAAACAGGTGCCATTAATACAGGTAATGAGTGGAGGACAGAGGAGCCTCTTAAAGAAGAAGTTACAGGTCTGTGAGAGCCAGAATCTTGCTTGTTTGTAGGTGACCAAATACTTATTTTCCACCATAATTTGCAAATAAATTCTTTCCAAATCAGACAATGTGATTGTCTGGATTTGTTTTCTCATTTTGTCTCTCATAGTTGAGGTCTACCTATGATGTCAATTACAGGCCTCTCTCATCTTTTTAAGTGGGAGAACTTGCACAATTGGTGGCTGACTAAATACTTATTTTGCCCCACTGTTAACAGCTGCAATACATGCTGCTTTATAGTCATGCTTTTGGATGCCCTAGATGTCCTCTTTCATGGGCTTTATGTGTCTAAAGTGTGGAAGCCTGTATATAATTCTGATTGCCCCCCAAAGAAAGGAGGATATATCAATAAAGAGCAATGAAATGCAATCAGAATGATTAAAGGAATGGAGCATATGAAGATAAAATAGCATATGTGATGCTCTTTACTTAAGGACAGATTGGGACAAACCAGTCAAGACCCCAGTTTAGCTCCTGACCTTCCAGTGGACTGTAAGAAACCTTTTGGTGATGTAAGGGAAGGGACTAAATTTGTTTCAGCTTTTTTTTTTTTGCAACTTTTTAAAGGTTTTGGGGATACTTGTGAAGCAGGACATCTCTAAGAGGCAAACTGCTCCTTCCCGCCAACATAGAGAAATAGCTATCTGTGGAGCACATTTCAAATTTTTTTGCATGTATGTGTGGGGAGATACATTCTACTCTCAGTTACCCAAATTCCTGAACAAGCAATTTCAGTTTAGTTTGAAGGTTCGAGATATAGGAATACAGTACGAGAAAAAAAATGCCCAAAGATCCTCATGTTCCCATTTTTATCACTAAAAAAACCCAACCCATTGGTATTTGGCACTATAGTTTCAGGATGCTAGGGCATGCAATTTAGATCTAGGTGAATCACAAGCTTTAAAAATGGGCTTTAAAAATTGTCATTATTAAATCATGCATAGTATGGGGGTTAAAAAAATGCAGTTAGGATGTCCAGTTAAACAAAAAGCAAGAACATTGATACAGGACTGCTGCTAGATCAATCCTCAAAAATCATTGTGATGTGCAGTTAAAGTAGATTTCTTATGCTTTTCTTTTGTATGTGGAATCTATGGAAGACAGGCTATAAACTGACAGTTGACATAGATTGAGTAGTATTCAATAGTTATAGTTCACATTAGATTATGAACCATATTAACAATAGGTTGATTCATGCTTCTTGCAATCAAATGTCTTGGATTTTTTCATTGTGAATATAAAACTGATATTTTCCAAAGTTTGGATGAGCAAATCTTTTAATGCTATAGATTTTGTATGAAATCAGTGGCTCCTTATTTGTTTGGTGACAGAACACCAAGATGTTGTGATCTGTAGATATGACTTGGAACCATCAGTTAATTGCTGGAAAATCTAGAGCATAATAAGGAATATATGGGTGAGTTGCTTCTTGTACAGATTGTGGGATCAGTAGACCCTGAACAAAGACCAGATTGTCTCAATGACATTGAAAAACATCTGGGTACCACAAAATTATAATAATATAGTTTAGAAATAATAAAGTAAGCTTCCTTGGAGAGATTAGGCAAAGGAGTGGGAGGAGGAGAAATTGTTTCCTGAAACTTCAAGGCTGGTCTGGCTTGGCATGTTTTGACTGAGATGAGAAAATATGTTTGCTGCACAGTTTTATCGCATACTGCACAAATGGATTACTGCTGGAATATATCTCTGTTTTCTTGGCATTCATCTACAAAAGAACCTTAAATCAAGCTTTGCGGAGCTTTATGATCAGCTTCTCTACCTTTTCTTTGATCATTGGTCAAGGACAGGAAAAGTGAAGTTACTGGCCAGGTTCTTTTATCTTTAATGTCTTGGGAAACTCATGTATTCCAGTTCTGCTTTTGTTTTACTCATGAATGTGTATCTTATACTGTAGATAGAAAGTTCTGCACCTAAACCTGGCTTCTGCAAATTTTATGTTATTAATTCAATAGCATTTTTTCTTTTTGATTGCTCATTTAGGATGCAGCCATAGGAAATTCTCCCCTTTGTATTTATTTTGTGCTCATAAACCATATGAAAATAACTCACTTGTGGAATGAGAACAAGGCTAGGAATGAAATGGAATTTGAACTGTTAAATGTAGGAAGAAAATGATCTTCATATCCTGACCACACATATTCCTTACCACACACTTCTCCTTTGGAAAATGAATATTATTTATCTCTCCTACATTACAGATGAATTGGCTAGAACTTCTAGCTGGGCTTGAGCTTCTAATTAGAAGCTGGGCTTGAGCTTCTAACGGGGTCCCAAATTTGTATGGCTATTATAAGGCAGCATCTCATTACTTAATGCCTTCCAAATACTGTAGGAAAACTAGGATTTCAAAATATGGATTAGAGATTCCATATTTAATAATTCAATCACTCACATATACCTCTTACTCGCAAGCAATAATAATCAGTCCTTTACTTCTCTCTTCAAGAAACACAATGCCAATACACTCACATTGCTCACAAATAGGAGAATAAGGCAAGAAACAATCCTTTATGGACAATCAAGCTGAAGCTGTGTAAGTAATCCCTTTCCCCAAGCTACAATATAGGTGCACATTTTCATAAATTCATCTATAAAGCTGTATTTAAGTCATATTTACAGTGCAGTACAAATAAAACGGGGAAAATACAAATTTTAGAACCTTGAAATAAGCAGTAGTTTGTATAAGTAACTACAGTAACTAGTAAATGCAGTGTTTTTAAGTATTTTTTAAAAATATCCATTTGTAAACTTTCTGTAAAGTATCACACTAGATCTTGAAGCATAGGTCAGCATCTATAAACTGAAGCATCTACCATTCTTTTTTATGACATCTGGGCTTTTCCCAAATTATGGTAGCAGTTTTAAATAGTATTTTTTTAAAAAAAATAAAAATAAATTAAGCCTAAGTTAGACTTCATGTGTTTATTTTATTGACTCTCTTTATTTTTTAAAAGAAATTCCAGACCTCCCATACCTACTCCTATAAAAAACTGAACAGCAAAAAATGCCTTTTTAAAAAATGTAATTTACAAACTGAGAAGGCTACTCACCCCACGCAAAAGACTGTGCACAGCTCAGTGAATTCTACAACTGCAAGAGAGTCTATGCTGATTTCCACCCTCACATTTACAATTATTATCTTGCTGAAGCAAATTAATGAATAGATTATAGTAGTCACTGAGTGACTAATATGGCCAAGAATCACATATTAGAGCAGTTTTGTAATTTCTAGACAAGTCAGTGAAATTTCAGAGACATTTGTATTTTATCATTTGTATTTATAATCAAAACATAAACCAAGCTGTTACAATTCAAGGGGAAATGGAAATTCATTCTCTCAATATTTTGTTAAGTTCAGTAACTTTATGCACATCTGTTCAGGAACAATGGTTTTTAAATAAAGATGACACAGAGGACTGGTTTTCAGGGTTTTTCTTTACACAAGTCACTACAACATCACCAAAAGCTTTTTCAAGGTTACTGGATAAGTCGGGTCAGCCTGTGTGTTGCCTGTGGACATTATAACATGTGTCTTCTCTTCTGCAGATCCCAGTGTTAAATTGATTAGAAATTAAACAGCTAAATTTTCACAATGTGTTACATCTCATGGGATGCTGGGGTTCCTGCTTTTGTGAAATACATACTTTTCTCAAGTCTATATTACTTATTTTGAAATGGCATAATTAGATTTAGTTTCATGAAGCCATTTATTATACTGTACATTTTGACAAGGTTATTACAGCCCTGGAAGTTTTACTATGGGCAACCTGATTTGAGGCTCTGGCCCCAAGTTCCCCTGCTAATATCTCTGTTGAGCTATCAAAATAACTTTTGTCCAGTTCACCTGCCCAAAATTCACATTACAAAATTTATCTTTTGTGATTTGAGAGCCTGGAGTTCTGGAGGGTGGGTGAAGGAGAGCTGATTCCCATTAGCTGGAACACCACCAGTTGCAGTTTCTATCTTCAGGGTCCTCCTTCCTCCACAGAGCCCTTGGTTTAGGGGATAGGGTCAGCTAGCAACTGTTTCTTGGGGTCTACCTGTACGTGAGGCCCAGGCACATTGTTGTTTCTTTTGCTACCCCCTGAATTTCATTCTTGTCCTTAGCAATATCATTATTGAAGAGTCTTCCCCTCCTTTTTTGGACTGTCCAGTGATAGCCTCAAGGTAGGTAAAATCTGCACAACTGGCCCACCATTTTCTGTGTGGTATGAGAAAACTCAAATTTCAGCTCTTAGCTCAGCTAAGGGGTGCAGCTCTTTGGATCTTGATCTTTGTCTTGAATATGCAGGACATCAGCTTCTTGAGACAATTTCGTAGTCAAATCCTCTACATATCTACTGAGAAATCAGCCCCCTTGATTTAAATGAGAATATAAATATTTTTATTTATTTATTTATTTTGTCGAGTACATATTAGATATATAAGCATGAATTGAATACATAAAATGAGTACAATTAAAAGTAACATTAGGACAGGGACGGTAGGCATGCTGGTGCTTTATTTAATCACATTTTATTATTTACTTAATCACATTTGCCCATCTCTCTCACACATACGCACACACCATCTGCAGGCTCTACTCTATCATGGGATGCCCAAAGAAGTTGACAAAACCACATTTTAATGGTCTTCTGGAGGGACAAGAGGGGTGGGGCCAACCTCAGCCCAAGGATAATGATTTTCTACAGAGTGGAAGCTAGGGAAGGAGATATATATATTATATAGATATATAATTACGGAGTTCCCTTCTTTTCTAGGAAGTACAGGTGTCATGCTTAATCTAGGCTGATAATGGTAGATAACAGACATTTATTGTCAATAAAAAATTGAATATTTTTTTAAAAATATGCCTAATCATAAATGTATAGGTCTTTTTCTTTTATTCTCTGGAAAGTTCTATTTAATGGTATTGCTATCAAATCATTGAATTATAAACAAGACTGTTTGTTCCTTCTGTTCTGAATTCCATTTTTATTGTTGTTCTTCTGTTGTTTAAAGAGAAGCTTTTAAGAAAGCTGTATCTGACTTCTCCTCCATTGGGATAGGAGGAAGAGATTGTCCTTGAATGATAATCACTAAGAGAAACCGCAGAGTTCAGGGGAACCAAGGCTGTGACTGGGGGAGTTAAAATAAAGAATTGCCTGCCATTCAAGGAATGCAGAGAGGAGCAGAATGGGCGAAATAATGGCCTCATGCTTCCCTAATGTCCTATAGCATTAACTAGGTTGGAGCCGAGAGAAGATTTTTTTTTTCCTTTTAAAATGACTCACCCTGATATCTTAATGGAAAAATAGTTCCTATTTCCTTCATATATTGAAGCAGCAGGACAAAGTTTCTCTGGCAATGAGCCTGCTCTTGCCTACAGTAACTCCTACAAATGTTGCAAAATAAATTCAGCACATGAACAAAAGAAAGTGGTTATGACTGCTGCTTTCCCATTGCCATCCTCAAGCGATCTATTGAAATTATCAATAGTCTTGAATGCCCGTGCATTTTATAAATACATTTAGATTTTGTGAAATTATTCAACATTGATTTATCGAGCTTCTTAGTTTAATAGAATGGTAAAGCCAGGCATAATGAATCAATATTTTGAGGTGTATTTTTGTGTAAATCAAGTCAGTCTTGACTCTGGCAACTGCCTGAATGAGTCCCTGAAGTTTTCTTGGTAATATTTTTCACTTGACTTCATGCCTAAGGGTAAACTAGTCCTCACCAAACTCCTGGCTTTGGCCACTACACCAAACTGCCTGTCATTAAGTGTAATCATTCTTACTGAACTTAGATTCTTTGTATATTTTATTTTTTAATCCAGTAAATGGATCAAGCGAACAATAGTGCAATCATAGTGGCCATAAGATTATTGCCAAATTAACAAATCCTATACTTTATGTCCTATACCTAAGACATTTCTTAAATATGAAAAGGCCAAAGACTTGCCCCAAATCTTTAAATTGTTTCTAAAGACCCTAAAAGAGGCAGATTGGCCTTTTTCTACCAACAGTCTGAACTAGGAAGGGCTGCTTCTTATTGATACGGTGCTGGTATCATCTCAGCCAAGGCAACTTCAAACTTAAGAAAGAAAAAAAAATGAGTATTTGAAAGTTATGACAACTAATCAAGGTTACCCTGGGCACTTTCAGCATATTACTTCCATGTTTCTTCAAAAGCAGGTAGAATCCAGCTACAATGAAGTTTATTTCCGTAGAAGTAATTCCTGAAAGGCCAAGAATACATAGAATATACTGTGGGCCACACAGTGTTCAACCTCCAAAAAAGAAAAATGAAGTTTAGAAGAATTCAGAAATATTCCTGGTATTCATAGTGGAGAATATACTGTATATAGCCTAGAGCTGAATTGTTGGATTACTAATATCACCTAGTTTGAGAAATGTAATTTACAATATGCAAGGGAAATTTTTCTCTATACTTGGTTTTATTTGGATAAACATATAGCAATTCCCAGGGCTCTCTCAAAACCATGTTAATGTACATTCCTCCATTCCACAAGACTGTGTGTTTTAGTTCCATCTTAGCATGAAACTTAGGAGAGAGAGAGAGAGAGACTGCCTGCTCTCCTGGTCAGAGGAGTAGAAGAGAATGAAGCTTCAGTAGGGTTGCCAGGTCTGCTTCCAAAAAATAGCGGACAAGCGGGGGGGGGGGGTAAGTAGTAAAAAAATAAAAAAAAATTTACAATTAAATTATATATTTTCTTACAAACATTTTAACACGTATTAAAACAATCACTTCAAAACTTTACTTAAAATTCAAAACATCAAATATATTATAATAAGATGTAAAATATTAAATTACATTTTACTTTGCTGTCGTGTGTATTTTTTATTTGACTGCGCAGCTTTGATCAATTCTTTGTGTTTAAGGAATAATTCTTTAATTTCAGTACAACGTTGAGAAATATTAAAAAATATACAAAGTTCACTTCGAACTGATGGTACAAGCAGTCGGTTACGTTCATCAGTCCACAAATTTCCCATGACGCTGAAAATTCGTTCAGCGTTTGCATTTGATACCGGAATTGATGCACAATACTGGAACAGTTTCAGTAAACTCGGAGCTGGCTCTTTCTTGAAAAAGTACGTCCACTTATCAAGGGATGAATCGCCCTGCAGATGAACATAAACTTCTTCTAAGGCAGAAATTTCATCGAAGAGAGTGTTGCGTGGAAGTTCTTCTCGCCATGGTGATAATAACCAGATGTTTGTCATTTCTTCTAAAGCTGGAGGATTATTGCGATCAATTAGATTGAAACAATTTAGCGTCTCATATACTGAATCGGTGAAATTATACCACTTTTCTAGGTACGCAATGGCTCTTTGATACACGTTGATGGCTTCTTTCTTGAACTTTTGCACGGCATTCTCAGGCAAATGTTTTTTACGTAAGGCAAATAAAACTTTCATTCCAAAAAACTGCTCATCGTGTTTTTTTTGCAAAGAATCACGCAGCTTACACATGATAATGTGAAGATCACATGCAAGAATTTTCTTGCTTTCCAGCTTCAGTAGGGTGTCTTGAATTATTGACACAAAGGAGTGCATGAAATATAAATACAATTCTGAAATTGTTGGTTCATTGTCCTTTGCGAGTTCATTTTCCTGATCTGAAATAAGGTTCCAGATAACCTTATGGCACTCATCAGATCCAAGAGAAATAAAATACGATTTTAGAGGTATCCAGTTTAAAAGAAGTCTTTCGACCGCTTTAAACAAACTTAACCAACGTGTTGGAACATGGCGCAAAACTTCATGGAATTCTGACTCGCAAAACTTACGTACCATTTCATCATAAAGCTTTTGAATTAAAAAAATGTCCACTATTTTGTGAAAAAAAAGTGAACATAATGTGAAAAAAGCGGACTGTCCGCTCAAATAGTGGACACCTGGCAACCCTAAGCTTCAGGTTGTTTACTTAGTATGCTCAGAGAATTCCCTCCCACTTAATACTGTGCTTGTCCTCTGGTGACCAGCCTGCCATTTTGGCTCTTTTGTGAACAAACCTTTATTGGTCCTCCCATCACTTGGATTAAGAAAAGGAAATCAGTAGAACTTTGGTCAATTTCAACTCCACTCCCCAATAATTCAGGGTGGCAAGTGGCTACAGTGGACAGTAGAACATATCCCTCATAATATATGCTGAAAGCCCCCCTTGCTGCTGACTGGTTGCATGGTGTTTTCATTTTGCACTGTATTTGACTTTATATGTTTGAATTCAAAGTGATCTTTTATTGTGTTTTATTGTAAACTGCACAGAGAATTTGGCAACTGAGCAATCTAAAATGTTTAACAATCTTTGCAATTAGCTTTATAGTTGATGTGAAAAGCTTCTACCTTTATTTGCGCATCTTGTAAGTGGTATTTGGCGATACGATCCTTCCAAACTGGGAGGCTATCTTTAACTGGATGGTCTGCCTCGATCCATGATTTCCTTCAGCCGCTTTTAAAGCTATCATCCTATGTTCAATTCCGTGAATTTCATTAAATTAAATGGTATTAATTTCTCAGTAGATATATTATAGGTCTGTATTTGAAGCCTTCTAAATTGGTTGTTAAGATCTCATCATCTCTTTCAATGGATCTGGGTAAGCCGAAGTCTAGGAACAAGCAGATAGGTTTTGACTTATTCTGCTCATTAATTAGCTGCTACGCATCAGCTTCATTCGTAATTTACCTTAGCTGCCTTTCGCGCCTTTTAGAGCAGAGCCATAGCTATTTACATATTCCTTTTCATTGTCTCCAACCAATGACAAGCTCAGAACGCCGGGAGCGTTCTTTCGCCGTCCCAATGCCTGTGACTAAGTTAAGTGGCTGAGTTTCCCCAGGTCCCGCCTTTCCATCGTCGGGCTACTGTCACGCCACCGCCCCATTTGCTTCAGACCGTCCTCCGGACTGGGGCCTGGGAGGCGGCCGCCAAGCTGGGCCAGAGAGGAGTTGATGAGGGGCGGGGCCTTGCTTGTTGGGACCGCCCAGAAGGAAGCCTCGCAGATTCTCAGAGGCGGCGCGCACCCTGATATAAATCACCAGTCCCGGCGTCTCCCGTTCATTTTCGATCGACCCGTTGCCGTCTGATCCTTACAGCTATGCAAAGGGTAGCTATAGTCACCGGCGCCACCAGGTGAGAGCGCATCGCTGAGATAAAGCCTAGAACAGGAGGGATGAAATCTGTTTATGCAGTTAATTTGAAAGGATGTGCCGGTCCCATAGAAGACGGTCCGGAAGGAGCAGCATGCTTTAGATCCGATGGCATGATGCGGGTAAAAGCGTAGGATCGGTGGGAACTTGAAAATATTTTACTCTGTTGAATTGTGCCCAGGCTACATTTGTTATATTCTTTTGATATTTTAATTTTTATTGACTGACTTTTAAGAACAAGCTGCTTTGTGGTCATCATCCTCTTGAAAGCTCAATAAAGTGAATGGGCTCTGTAGGACAGGGATAAATGCGGTGAAGCAGAATTAAATTGTATATATTAGTATAATAAATTAAAGGATGCCTTGCTATTTTTACTTAAGACTTGACTTTCGTTCTTGCCTAATGTCTTTGCATCCCTAACAAAACGCAGGATTAAAGGCAAAGTAGCTTGACTTTATACTGACTGACAGCTAGAACAGGATATTCAAGTTCCTTGCCTTTCCACAAGTGAAAGGGCTAGACACTTGATAAATAACTGGATCTTAAAAGAAGGGATCCGATAGTTGGCAATTTTGTGAAGAAACATTAAAGTATCTGGGTGTTTTTTCTACATGATAAAGGTTTTTTTTTTCAACTGGGTAAAAAGAAGAAACTTCCCTTAATACTGTAACTTGGAGTCGCTAAATTAAGTAGACTAGCAAAAGATTTAAGGCCAATAAAATGAAATACTTTTTTCCAAGTGCATAACTCAATTGTATTTGACACCACCTAGAGTCTAGACAACTAGTTAAACTAGTTCAGAGGAAGGGTTCTCTTTCCCAGGATGCACTTAAAAGTCTCACTGAGGTCTCTTCCGTGGGGAATAAGAGGATACGGTACATCATCTGTAAAAGAAATCTGTCCCTGCTTTAGAGGGTAATATTTTGGAGTCTTTGCAATTTTAGTTGTGAAATCAGGCAAGGCAGAATGGTCGCAAGTTATTCTATAAATGCAGGCTACTTTGGAGAAGGAAAAATTTTCTGAGTGAAGGGATGAGTCCACAGAGTGAAGATGCCTTGTTAGAAGATTTCATAACCAATAAGGCAGTTCTGCCCCATGTTTTGAAGCCATATTGCCTACAGTGTATTGAACTAAGGAGCAAGACCTGTGGGTAGCAAGAAAGCAGATCTGACTGTACTCTGTATACTCTCATTCCAGACTCCCCTTTTCCAGAACCACCATAAACCTCCTCATCTATGTCAGACTGATATGGATTGGTGATTCTTTTTTTCCATTGTAGTCTCCATGGCAAAGAAATTTCATTGACTGTATATGTGAAACAAGTGGCAGGTGGCTTATCTTGGACTATTTGGATTTTAGCATCCTCCTTACCAAACTTTTTTTTTGCTTCTGGAATGACAGCTATATTTCTCAAATATTACTGGTGCTAATTGTCTGTTTAGATCCTCAATCATCCAGGTTACTAGGTTCACTTCTAAAATTAAAACTGAAGAAGCTTGTTGAATAAGAAGGGAAACATTTTTGAAGAAAAAGCCAAGAAAGACCAGTTGCCTTTTGGAAAAAACTCTTCTGGAACTATTGGTGCTAATATGCCCCATAACTAATTATTCCTTTCTAGTTCTAACAACTATCTATATGCTTTTCACGCTATTGCACCTATCTATATTTTTAATGATATCCAGTTATTATTATTATTATTAATTCAATTTATATGCCGCCTTTCTCCGGAGACTCAGGGCGGCTTACAATGCATTTTTTTAAAAAAACCATTATAAAAACATTTTAAAATTAAAATATTAAAACCCATTCACACCATTCATGGCCGGATCTCACCAGATCGCAACAGCGAGATCAACGGCCCCAGGCCTGCCGGAAAAGCCAGGTCTTCACTGCTTTTCGGAAGGCTAATAGGGTGGGGGTGGTCCGGACCTCAGGAGGTAACTGGTTCCAGAGAGCTGGGGCAGCCACAGAGAAGGCCCTCCCCCGCGGGCCCACCAGCCGGCATTGTTTACCTGACAGGACCCGGAGGAGACCAACTCTGTGGGATCTTACAGGTCACTGGGAGCTATGTAGTAGAAGGCGGTCTCGAAGATAACCTGGCCCTTAGCCATGTAGGGCTTTAAAGGTAATAACCAATATCTTGAATTGTGCCCGGAGATCAATAGGGAGCCAGTGCAGCTCGCGGAGAATTGGTGTAATGTGAGTGTATCTAGGTGCATCCACGATAGCTCGTGCAGCTGCATTCTGGACCAACTGTAGTCTCCGAACACTTTTCAAGGGTAGCCCCATGTAGAGCATGTTGCAATAATCTAACCGTGAGGTGACAAGGGCATGAGTGACTGAGGAGAGCCTCCCGATCCAAGTAGGGTCGCAATTGGTGCACCAGGCGAACTTGTGCAAAGGTTCCCCTAGCCACAGCTGTCAGATGTTGCTCTAATCTTAGCTGTGAGTCTAGGACCGTGATGGCGAACCTATGGCACGCGTGCCACAGGTGGCATGCGGAGCCATATTAGTGGGCACGCCAGCTCAGCTCTGGAGCGCGTGCCGGCCAGCTGATTTTCGGGCCTTCTGGGCCCACCAGAAGTAGGGAAACAGGCTGTTTCCTGCCTCTGGAGGGCCTGGGGGGGTGGGGAAGGCCCGTTTTTCTTTCTTACCTGGCTCCAGATTCTCTCTGTGTATCTGGGAACGGCGAAAACAGCCTTTCCCACTCCCTTGGAGGCCCTACGGAGGCTGAAAGGGCCCATTTCCCCACTCCCGGTGGGACAGGAAGTGACGTTTTTTCCTGTCCCCAGCCTCCAGAGACTCCTAGAGAGGCTCCTAGAGACTCCTAGAGAGGCTCCTAGAGACTCCTAGAGATATTCTGGAGGCTGGAGACAGCAAAAAATGTCACTTCCTGTCCCACCGGGAGTTGGGAAATGGGCCCTTTCAGCCTCCGTAGGGCCTCCAAGGGAGTGGGAAAGGCTGTTTTTGCCGTTCCCAGATACACAGAGAGGATTTGGAACCAGGTAAGAGAGAAAAACGGGCCTACCAGGCCATCATGTGCCGGGAGGGGGGAGGGGGTTGCACACACATGCGCATGGGCACGTGCGCGCGCGCCCCTCCCCCACCCACCCCTCTCCTGGCACGCAATGGCAAAAAGGTTAGCCATCACTGGTCTAGGAGGACACCCAAATTGTGAGCCCGTTCTGAGGGGGACAATTTCTTCCCCCCCCCCGAACCAAGAATGGACAATCAATATAGTCTTTAGGAGGCAATACCCACAGCCACTCGGTCTTGTCTGGGTTAAGTCTGAGCCTGTTGACTCCCATCCAGACCCTCACAGCCTCCAGGCACCGACAGATCACATCCACTGCATCACTGAATTGATGCAGGGTAGAGATATATAGCTGGGTATCATCAGCGTACTGCTGATATCTCACCCCGTATCGTTGGATGATCTCACCCAGTGGCTTCATGTAGATGTTAAATAGGAGGGGAGAGAGGACCGAGCCCTGAGGCACCCCGCAAACGAGTGGCCTAGGGGTCGACCTCTGTTCTCCTACCAACACCGACTGACTGACCAGAGAGATAGGAGGAGAACCACCGTAACACAGTGCTTCCCACTCCCAACTCCCTTAGTCGTCCCAGAAGGATACCATGGTCAATGGTATCGAAAGCCGCTGAGAGGTCAAGTAGCACCAAGATGGAGGAATGACCCCCATCTCGGGCTCACCAGAGATCATCCATCAGTGTGACCAAAGCAGTTTCCGTGCTGTAGCCAGGCCTGAAGCCAGACTGAAAAGGGTCCAGATAATCCGTTTCATCCAATGACTGCAGGAGCTGAAGTGCCACCACTTTCTCTACAACCTTTCCCACAAAGGATAGGTTGGAGACTGGATGAAAGTTCTTTAATTCTTTAAGTTAAAGTTCTTTAATTAAGGGAAGGCTTCTTGAGGAGGGGCCTTACGACCACTTCCTTCAATGGTTGCGGGAAGGACCCCTCCCTCAAGGACGCATTAACTAAAACCTGGAGCCAGCCTTGTGTCACCTCCCTGCTGGCCGAGACCAGCCAGGAGGGGCACGGGTCCAACAAACAAGTGGAGGAACTCATCGCCCCTGCAGCCTTGTCCACTTCCTCAGGAGTCACAGGCTCAAACTCATCCCACACAATAGGATTAAGACCTGCCCCCATCATCTCGGTCGGAATTGCCCAATCAGAGTCCAGGTCCATCCGAATCTGAGCGACTTTATCCAACAGAAACGGCACAAACTCCTCAGCTCTACCCTGGAAGGGCTCCTCCACTCCCCCTACATCAAGGAGGGAGCATGTCACCCTAAATAGGGCGGCTGGGCGCAAATCAGCGGATGCAATAAGTGCGGAAAAATGTTAACATTTTGCCGCCCGTATCGCCACTAAATAAGTCTTAATATAGGCTCTTAAGAGTGTTCGGTCAGATTCAGAGTTACTGGTCCTCCAGCATCGCTCTAGACGTCTCTTCTGGCGCTTCATCTCCCTGAGCTCCTTGGTAAACCAGGGAGCTTTCCTGGATCCACCACCAGTTATTTGGATAATGAACCAATAGCCTTCTATCAAATATATAATATATTCAAATATATAATGGCAGATAAATCTTTTGTGCATGTCAGTTGGATCTGTACTCAAAGAATCAAGTTATCCCTTATAAATAAGTTTTTTCTTCATTATAATGATGTCCTACCTTCCCAACATTCACATTCATCATAGCTACACAATTAATGGTAATGAGATTATTTGTCACAGGATAGGAGAACAGTGATGCACTTTAAGTTGGATCCCTTTCCAAAATCTCTTCAGCATGCTAAATGAAGTCATTGAAGACAAAGCAAAGCCACTGTCTGTCCACCAATGAAGACAGGGTCTGCTGGATCACTGTTCTTACTCTAGTGTATCTCAGATCAATTAATTTATAAAATCTCTTTTAACACAAGTTAAAATAGGGAAGAAAATGGTAAGTGAACACCTGTCTACCCTAGACGAGTTCAAATCACCAGGACCAGATGGATTAGACTCCAAGGTTCTGAAGGAACTGGCAGACGAGATTTCAGAACCACTGAACTATATCTTTCAAAGATCCCTGGAGCACAGGGGAACTGCCAGAGGACAAGAAAAGAGCTGATGTAGTTCCCAACTTCAAAAAAGAAAAAAAGAAAAAAACAGATCCAGGAAAATACAGACCTATCAGCCTGACCTCAATACCAGGGAAGATTCTGGAAAAGATAATCAAGGAACAAATCACCGAACACCTAGAAGCAAACAAAGTAATAACCAAAAGCTAACATGGGTTTGTCAAAAATAGATCATGCCAAACTAATCTTATTGCATTCTTTGACAAAGTGACAAAATTAGTAGACCAGAGGAAAGCTGTCAGTATAATTTACTTGGACTTCAGTAAAGCATTTGATAAAGTAGACCATAACCTACTACCAGATAAAGTAGAAAAATGTGAGTTAGACAGCATCACCACCAGATGGATTCGTAACTGGCTGACCAACTGCACTCAACGTGTAGTCCTCAATGGAACTGCATCTACATGGAGGAAGTATGTTGTGGAGTACCCCAAGGCTCTGTTTTAGGCCCAGTACTGTTCAATACCTTCATCAATGACTTGGATGAGGGGATAGATGGGGAACTCATCAAATTTGCAGATGACACCAAGCTGGCAGGAATAGCCAGAAGATAGGCTCAAGATACAGAAGGATCTTGACAGACTTGAACATTGGGTGCTATCTAACAAAATGAAATTCAACAGTGAAAAAAGTAAGGTTCTACATTTAGGGAAGAAAAACAAAATGCACAGGTATCGTATATGTGGTACCTTGCTCAATAATAATAACTGTGAGAGGGACCTTGGAGTCCTAGTGGACAACCATTTAGATATGAGCCAACAGTGTGCAGCAGCTGCCAAAAAAGCCAACACAGTTCTGGGCTGCATAAACAGAGGGATAGAATCAAAATCACGTGACGTGTTAATACCACTTTATAATGCTTTGGTAAGGCCACACTTGGAATATTGCATTCAGTTTTGGTCACCACAATGTAAAAAAAGATGTTGAGACTCTAGAAAGAGTGCAGAGAAGAGCAACAAAGATGATTAGGGGACTCAAGGATAAAACATATGAAGAACAGTTGCAGGAACTGGGTATGTCTAGTTTAATGAAAAGAAGGAGTAGGGGAGACATGATAGCAGTATTCCAATATCTCAGGGGTTGCCACAAAGAAGAGGGAGTCAAACTATTCTCCAAAGCATCTGAGGGTAGAACAAGAAGCAATAGTGGAAACAAATCAAGGAGAGAAGCAACCTAGAACTAAGGAGAAATTTCCTGACAGTTAGAACAATTAATAAGTGGAAAAACTTGCCTGCAGAAGTTGTGAATGCTCCTACACTGGAAATTTTTAAGAAGATGTTGGTAACCATTTGTCTGAAGTGGTGTAGGGTTTCCTGCCTGGGCAGGGGGTTGGACTAGAAGACCTCCAAGGTCCCTTCCAACTCTGTTATTCTGTTCTGTTCTGTTCTATTCTATTCTATTCTATTCTATTCTATTCTATTCTATTCTATTCTATTCTATTCTATTCTATCTATAGGAAAATCACTTTGGTATTTATGGAATGGATACATTTACAGAAAGATACTAGGGAATATATTTTCTCAACTATTGCACAATGAACTTCATAGAGCATGGATAGTGATGACAGGCCTTAACTGTATGTTGTTACTCTTGCAGTGGGATTGGTTCTGCGCTGTGTGAACGTCTGCTCCAAGAAGATGAAAACATCCATATTTGTTTAGCCTGCAGAAACATGGACAAAGCCAATGCCACCCGTGACAACTTATTATCTTCCTTCCCCCGTGCAAACATCAGCATTGTTAAAATAGATGTTGGCAGGCTGGACTCTGTCCTACATGCAGCTCAAGAAATAAAGATGAGGTATGGGGAGGAGAAGGGCAAATGGATGAGTAGCTAGAAGCAGTCTATTGGGAAGAATTGTTGCTATATGTAGCTCAGGAAGCCCTGTTCAATCAGTTCTCCAGGATGGATTTCTAAGTCATACCCATATTGCATATTTCTACAATAAATTAATCTTGAATAATTTTTCAAAAAGTAGCTATGTTAAGGATACTACTAATCTTTTTTTTTTCAAAGCAGACCGAAACATTTGATAGTAGAAATAAGCCAGAGGACCAGCCACAGAACAACAGGGAAAGGAGGCAATGGAGTCCTTGCACTATTTCTTCTGCAAACAACTGAGAACCTTTGTCTAGCAAAGAAGCAATAGAAAGATGGGAGAAAAGCATTGTGAAGGAAGGGCATAGCTACAAAGCATGCTTTTTGCTGGTCCCTGCAGTGGCAACTACTTCTAATTTTACTTTTACAGTCTAGGCCAGGGGTCTCCAACCTTGGCAACTTTAAGACTTGTGGACTTCAACTGCCAGAATTCCTCAGCCAGCTTTGCTTTGACTAAACTTTGCTGCTTAACCTGGTAAATTGCCAAGGTTGGAGGCCCCTGGTCTAGGCTTTAGCAGTAGTTTGTTCTAATGTAAAATGACTGGTGTTGATTTTTCCTCTCTACACTGACCTAAGATGCTTTTCTTATGCAGTATGAATTATGGAATATGCAAAAATTGGGGCCATAAGATAACTGCAGAGTTCTTAATCCAAGCTTTTCTTAATCGTATTGGACCAATAACAAAAATCATTGTGCTTATGTAGTATGTGAGTAAATAGATCATTTGGGTATCCTTCATAAATGTTGAAGTTCATACTCACCAGTGCCAATAAGAACATCTAATGGTAAGGTTTTGTAAGAATCATAGTCCCACTGCTTAATGGCTAAATGCGTCCTTGTACAGTTAGCAGAATCAAGTAGTAAAACGTTTCCTGGACTCTTCCTCTTCAGGCATAAATGTTTAAATATTCTGTTAAGAGAACTAATCTTCCTAAATGTGAATACAAGGCAAGATTTTCTTTGTCTTCCTGCTCAGTGAGAGGTCATTGTAAAATCAGCTTTCTGGTTTCTCCATGAAACAATTCAGTTAAGCATAAACATGAACATTTAGCCCATCTTCTCATGGAGGAAGATAGAGTGTTATTAGTTATTACCAGTGGTGGGATTCAAATAATTTGATTTGAACCAGAAAACAACCATTTTCTCTGTCCTAATGATTTCTTCCAACAACCAGTTCACCAAACTGCTCAGAAAGTTAACAACCAGTTCTTCCGAAGTGGTGCGAACTGGCTGAATTCCACCAATGGTTATTACATATTGACATATTACATTTCTAGATTAGTTATTCATTTAAGCCTTTCAAGTTAAATTACCCTACTAAGAGGGTTTTTGCTTTTGGCAAGGCATTTTCTGTCTATTTCTTCTTGCAATAACCAGGTATTACCTTCATTGTATAGATTTCATAGATTGGATTATCTCTTCTTGAATGCTGGGATCATGGTCAATCCGCGTGTCAGTTTCTGGGCATTTTTACGTGGCCTCTTCTCCAGGTATGTTATATAAACTGGATTTAAAAAATATCAGTGGGAGTGGCTTCAAACTTCCCATTACGTTTCCTTGTGGGAAATGGACAGTGAGTGTCAGAAATTTTCCTTCCTTCCTTTCTTTCTTCCTTTTCTATAGCCACCCATCTCAGTTTACAATTAAAAAAATTCATTACAATTAAGACATTAAAACATTTTTAAATAATAAAAAAAAATAAAAACATCTAAAATAAATATACATAACAGCCGAGATACTTGGCCAATCAGCAATACAGCCAGGGACCCTTGACACATTCAGTATCCTAAGCTTAGGAACATAGGCAGGTTTTTAGAGCCTTATGAAAGGCTAACAGAGTTGGGGCCATTCTAATCTCTGAAGGGAGAATGTTCCATAGAGCAGGGGGCATTGTGGAGAAAGCCCATCTTCTAGTCACCTCCATGGCAGTCCAGTGGCTCAGCAATGAAGATGCTGGGCTTGGCTGGAAAGCTGACGGCCCAGGTTTGAGACCCAAGCATCGCACAGTGGGGCGACCTCATATCTTTGCCCTAGCTCCTGCCAACCTAACAGATAAATAGGTATCACTTTGGTCGGAAAGTAACAGCACTCTCTGACATCAAGCTGGCTACATGACTGCAAAAAGCACTGGCTCAATGCCCCTTAAAATGGAGGTGAGTACCACCCCCTAGAGCAGTGACTAGTAAAGTAAAGTAAGCAATGCAGCTCTCATAAAAGTGTTGCTGCTGTTGTTAGTCACGAAGTTGTGTCCAACCCATCGCAAGGAATGGATACAATGGATATTCCAGTAAAGGGTAACAAATAGATAAGTTAACCAATGTTGGAGCCTGGCCTTACCCTTCACCCATGCAGACTTTTTCCTGTGTTAAAAACATTACAGCCACACAATAGTTACGAATTTGCCTTTTTGGAGCCAGATCCATGAGGTGTGACCCTTTCTACTTTGTAGAGAGCAGAATTCAACTCCTGTCCATAGACATGCCTTTTTTTTGTCCTTTCTTATGTGCAATATTGCTAAGAGAAGATATATATCCAACTTGGGACATCCATGAATTAGAATCTCTTTCCAAGTTTTAAAATAACTTTCTACGTTTCACAGCTTAGACATAAAATTTGCTTTTATGCTGGTGGCATAAATTTAAAAGCCTTGACTTTAAAAAAGCCCAAGACTACTATCTGTTTTGTTCTTCACAACACACACCCTGTGGTTCCTTCTAATTTCATTTGTCAGGGTGACTATTGTTGTGGGATAAATCTGGCTGAAGTTTGTCACGTTTAGTCCAAACTAGTTTTTCAACAAGGAGGCTTCAGAAAGAAAATAAACACTGCATCTATGTGCCAGTGCCAAATATTTTCAACCAAATTAGCCGTGCTTCAGGAAAAAGAACTAGGAGGCTTGGATCACATTAAAGTTGAAAAATATATAGAGGCACTGCTTTTTTACATAGGTTTAAGAGAAAGTGATCAGGATCAACCATTTATACTGCCAAACAGAACATAATAAAGTGCTGCTTTTCAATAACAATTTCAATAGAGGACACTAGCCAATTGTATGCTACAGAAAAATACTAGAACTCATGGCTCACTTTTTGTTATTTTCACTGAGGTCTTAGAGAACATCTGAAACTTTACCAGAGATTGTTGATGGTCAAATTTAAAATGAAACTTGATTTCAAGTTAAGGATTCTGCCAATTCTCACAATAACAAAAAGAAAAATTGGACCTCTATACAAATGCTTAATGGCAAGGAAATGATGTTTCCAGTCCTTTCCTTGGTAAAATTAAATGTAATGTTTTATCTTCTTTTCAGCAGAGTATTTCGAATGCTCACCACAGCAGAGGGGCTGATGACCCAGCAGGACAGGGTCAATCCAGATGGCCTGCAGGAAGTCTTTGCAACCAACTTCTTTGGACATTTTCTATTGGTAGGGAAGTTTTGAGTAAATGCATGTATGCCTTGTAGTTTCAATTTCTGAAAATAGGCATGTCTTCATAGCATTGATATTGTAAAGCTGCTATGTTTCCCAGTTCTATAGGCTTGAAATCTTAGAAAACCTTGGTTTGTTTACTTTCAGATCCGGCAGCTGGAGCCTCTGCTCTGCTGCCTTGAAAATCCTTCCCAGCTCATCTGGACTTCTTCAGTCAGCGCCAATAAGTCTAACTTTAGCCTTGATGACATCCAACACAAGCAGGGCAAAGAGTCCTACAGTTCCTCTAAATACTGCACTGATCTTACAAGTGTGGCTTTAAACAACCATTTCAACAAGCAGGTGGGGCTCAGCTCTTGATTTTCAGGGGACTGCAGCAGAAACATAAAAGAACAAGTATGCTGTCCATGTGGCTGGAAAGATAAGCTTCAAAGATTGTAAATAATGCATAACTGAGATTTCTAAAGCTTCAGAGACAGAGAAAGGGCAGCTTTATAGATTTCAATATCTTACAACATTGACCTTCATAGCAAGTAATGGAATCAAGTAAGGCAGGGGGAGTTAAACTTGCTTCCTCACGGCAGTGTCACGTCACGTATTGGGACTTTTTCCCCTTCATTAAACCGGGCGGGGCCCGGGCCAGCACGTGATGCATCTGGCCTGCGAGCCGCGAGTTTGACACCCCTGAAATAAGTTATTGTAAACAAATTATCAAATGAGCATATTTCAGATAAAGATACATTTTTACTTTTTAGATACATATTGATGCAGATTTAGAATTTGCCATTGTTCTGACTCTGTCTGATTATTCAAGAAATAATTTACTTAGCGGTACATATTACATTGTCACTATATCAAAGTAGAACATAGCCATAACCTCTCCCATCCTGTCTTTTCTTTTGTCCTTCTTTTGTCCTTCTAACTGCCATTTTTCCCTATATGGGCCAGGCGCCTGCTTTAGAGAGAAGACAAACGAAAGAGCTGAGATTCAAGATTTGGGAGGCAATTGGCAAGATAAAGCCAGGCTACCATGTAGAAAAACAACAAACATTCTCCTGACTACTTTGAACCTCGTCATGTAATCTCTGGTTGCTGTAGATACCTTAATCTTAGAGATGGGGTTTGCTTTTAAGATAAAAGTTGCAACCAGTTCATTCTCTGCTTGTGCCATTATGTAGTTTAGGTTGTAATATTTAAATTACTGGTCTCTTAAATTTTAAAGTCTTATATAATTTTGAAAGACCCACCAGGACATGGGGAGAATTGTCTCATTTGGCCAACAACAACCAACCTCATTGCCAAAAGATCCCTAAGCCTGGAGAACAATTTCACTGTGTGGAGGTCCCTTTCTATTGGCCTCAAGGCCAAATACCACCGTTTTAGTCCTCTGCTGTTTATATTCATAAAACGCAGAAGAGACCATTTTGGAAAGGGAAGCTTAGAAAAACATTTATTTCCTTTTTTGGGTATGTATTAGTCAACAGGCATAGCTGAGCATAACTCTATGTGTAGTGTGATTATATTTTATATGATGAACTTCTCTCCACCTCCCATCGCTCCCCTGTCTCCTTTTTCCTCAACTAGGGTTTATTTTCAAGTGTCATGTGTCCAGGTGTTGTAATGACCAATATGACATATGAAATGATGTCCCCTCTTTTCTGGAAGCTGTTTTTCCCTTTCTTATGGCTGGTAAGTGCCTTTTGAAGTATTGCACCACAGATGTAAACTTGAGGGAGAGAAGGATTGATTCAGTTTCATAAAGAATCATAGGAAAAACTGAATTTGTACCTCAGGATTCAGCATAATGTGAAAAATACAAAATTGTACTAAAATATCTCTTACTTTGTTATATAGGGATAAGCCACTTCATACCTGCAGGTGCCAGTGTGTTCCTAAACACCGGTGCCCAACAGATTCTCTGCCCACTGGATTTATAAAGGAATTCTTTGCAAAGCCATTAAATAGAAGCAGGCATATTGCCAAAGGAGGCACTTGTCCTTAGAATCATATTTATTAACACGTCTACCTTTCTGGCTTACCTTCCAATAAACGGTTGTTTTGTTATGACTGTGTCCATTGTGGCAAGGTTCCCATAGTGGCTATTTTGTGAATACATCCACTATATGATGTTAAGTTTCAAACTAGGTTCTTAGCTCAGAAAGGTTGCCCATCCATTGTATCTTGTAGTACCACAGTACAAATACTATTTGAGAATTTTCTGACAGGAATATTACAATGGCTAATATTCAGTGAAATTGTAAAACTGATTCATTTGAAACAGTTTTTTTAGTTCAATGAGTTTTCATGGGGGAAGAAAAAGCTAACTTTTTGCTTTTTTTGCTCTACCAGCTACGCCTGTTGACCCCTACATACACTCTGACACCGTACAACGGAGCAGAAGCACAGGTAAACTACTGTTAGATATATCCATGGCTCAGGGCACCCTCACATCCATTTGGTTTTATCCTGTCATTATTACTTAAATTCCTTTTAATGAAAAAAAAATAGGCAGTAAAAATAGGCAAGTAGTCTATAGAAACAATGTATGACATGTACAAGATTTCTTTCCCTCACAGCTGAGGGCTGCAGACTGATCTTGTAGAGTTAGAAATTGGAATCAGAACTCAGCAGTGACCAGGAGAGATGGCTTCGTTTCCATGCATTCTGAAATCAGCCAAGTTCTCTTGAAATCTGAGCAATGCTTCCATCTCTTTTAACATATTTGTATTGCTTGTGCTCTGGACTCACCTGCTTATTATCTTCTTTAGGTGTTTGTCTCTTCCTACCATCCCTTAGATAGATCACCCTGTTCCTTGTTATCTGTGACTAGGCTCCCACTGCTGAGATGTTAAATGTTCTCAGCACCGTCATGGAGTGTCTTGAATGGAGAGCCTATGGAATAAGAAATGTTTGGGTTCTCTTCTAGATTTGCTTGTTTAAGCAGAAGCCAGAGTTGCTGGATCCCCTGGTGAAATATTACAGTTGTACTACCATTTGGGGGAAGAATTATAGTGAGAGCCGCAAGGTAAGTCAATACTTTTGAGGAAGTGATACAGTAAGCACTATTTCTGTAGGGATGTAGGGTGCTGCGCAATACATTTCTGGACAGTTCTACAACCAGGCAGTGTAAATTAAGGTTCCCACTGAGGATTGCCAGAAAGTCCTTTCCAGTACATCTTATACAGTGGGGCAAAAAAGTATTTAGTCAGCCACCAATTGTGCAAGTTCTCCCACTTAAAAAGATGAGAGAGGCCTGTAATTGACATCATAGGTAGACCTCAACTATGAGAGACAAAATGAGAAAACAAATCCAGACAATCACATTGTCTGATTTGGAAATAATTTATTTGCAAATGATGGTGGAAAATAAGTATTTGGTCAATATCAAAAGTTCATCTCAATACTTTGTTATATATCCTTTGTTGGCAATGACAAAGGTCAAACGTTTTCTGTAAGTCTTCACAAGGTTGGCACACACTGTTGCTGGTATGTTGGTCCATTCCTCCATGCAGATCTCCTCTAGAGCAATTATGTTTTAGGGCTGTCGCTGGGCAACACGGACTTTCAACTCCCTCCAAAGGTTTTCTATGGGGTTGAGATCTGGAGACTGGCTAGGCCACTCCAGGACCTTGAAATGCTTCTTACGAAGCCACTCCTTCGTTGCCCGGGCGGTGTGTTTGGGATCATTGTCATGCTGAAAGACCCAGCCACGTTTCATCTTCAATGCCTTTGCTGATGGAAGGAGGTTTGCACTCAAAATCTCACGATACATGGCCCCATTCATTCTTTCCTGTACACGGATCAGTCGTCCTGGTCCCTTTGCAGAGAAACAGCCCCAAAGCATGATGTTGCCACCCCCATGCTTCACAGTTGGTATGGTGTTCTTTGGATGCAACTCAGCATTCTCTCTCCTCCAAACATGATGAGTTGTGTTTCTACCAAACAGTTCTACTTTGGTTTCATCTGACCATATGACATTCTCCCAATCCTCTTCTGGGTCATCCAAATGCTCTCTAGCAAACTTCAGACGGGCCCGGACATGTACTGGCTTAAGCAGGGGGACACATCTGCCACTGCAGGATCCGAGTCCCTGGCGGCGTAGTGTGTTACTGATGGTAGCCTTTGTTACGTCGATCCCAGTTCTCTGCAGGTCATTCACTAGGTCCCCCCATGTGGTTCTGGGATTTTTGCTCACCGTTCTTGTGATCATTTTGACCCCACAGGGTGAGATCTTGCGTGGAGCCTCAGATCGAGGGAGATTATCAGTGGTCTTGTATGTCTTCCATTTTCTAATTATTGCTCCCACAGTTGATTTCTTCACACCACGCTGCTTGCCTATTGCAGATTCAGTCTTCCCAGCCTGGTGCAGGTCTACAATTTTGTTTCTGGTATCCTTTGACAGCTCTTTGGTCTTCACCATAGTGGAGTTTGGAGTGTGACTGTTTGAGGTTGTGGACAGGTGTCTTTTATACTGATAACAAGTTCAAACAGGTGCCATTAATACAGGTAATGAGTGGAGGACAGAGGAGCCTCTTAAAGAAGTTACAGGTCTGTGAGAGCCAGAAATCTTGCTTGTTTGTAGGTGACCAAATACTTATTTTCCACCATAATTTGCAAATAAATTCTTTCCAAATCAGACAATGTGATTGTCTGGATTTGTTTTCTCATTTTGTCTCTCATAGTTGAGGTCTACCTATGATGTCAATTACAGGCCTCTCTCATCTTTTTAAGTGGGAGAACTTGCACAATTGGTAGCTGACTAAATACGTTTTTGCCCCACTGTAAAGTCACATAGGCAAATGTTAATGAATCTGGAATTTTAAAAATTAGAGAGATATTTCTGTGTAAGCTATACTCATTGCAACAATCCCCATCTATCCCAATTTTTGATCCCCCTAATTTTCTTGTGTTAGAACCTAGGCACATACAGATAGTCCTCAAGTTATGATAGGGCACTTAGCAACAGTTCAAAGTCACGACAGATACTCAAAAAGTACTTATGATCCAGTCCCAAAGTTACATATGTTGCAGCACCTCTGTGGTCGTTTGCCCTTACGACTGGATCGGGACTGACTGCAGAGATGCTGCAACACAAATCCCCCCTCACCTATTTCCCCTCATCCTGCCCCTGTTCGCCATAGGCACTGAGCCTGCAAGTTATATACACTCCTGCCCACCTCCCCACTCCATCATCGATCGCTCAATTACCTTTCCAGAGCTCAGGATGTTGGGGTAGGAAAAGGGGAGAAACCACTCCATTATGGAGCCAAGTAGTAGAAAAGCAGTGTCTTTCTGAGATTCTGGTGTTTATTAGCAAAACTATTCCCTTGCTACATGCTGCCTCTCTCTTCCTGCAAATGCACATGACCATATATTGCCTCTTTCTCCCAGCAAATGCAATCTCTTCCCTAGCTATCATTCTCCCTTTCCTCCCTGCAAATGCATTCTACCCACCCTGCCTCTTTCTCCTACAAATGCACACATGCAGCAGGGAATATGCATCCATTCCTTGGGAGAACATACGTTTGCCTGCAGAAAAAGGGAGAGCGATAGCAAGGGAAGAGGTTGCATATGGCTGTATGAGGAAGAGTGATAGCAAGGGAAGGGGATTTCCTGCTGTTTCGCTGGGAGAAAGAAGCATCATGTGACCACATGTGTTTGCTGGAAGAAAAGGGCAGCATGTAGCAAGGAAAGAGTTTTGCCGAAAACACAGCTTTGGCAGCGTCTCAGAAAAAGCTGCTTTTCTGCCATCTGGCCCAGTAAGGAACAGCCTGTCCTCCTTTCCTACTCTGACATCCTTGGCTCTGGAGATCTTCGACAGATAAGTGAGTGATTGATCAGTGGTGGGTGTAGGGGCTGGGTACAGAGGAGTCCCAAGTGAAGCGGGGCATGAGATATCTCAGTGGGGGAAGGCAATGGGAGGCCGGAGGCAGGTGGTCTTGTTCCTGCACTAGCCCCCGCCCCCATCGTCTTCTCCACTCTTGATTCATCCCATGCTCACTTAACAACCCATGCATTTGTTTAACAAATGCATTGAGGAGAGCTGGAGTGGAGGCTCATTCACTTAACATGAATCACTTAATGTCCTCCTGACTTCTGACTTAAATGTGCAATTATGATTGTAACTCAAGGACTACCTGTACATATTTTGTCATTCTAAATATTATATGTGAGTTGATTTTACTAATAACCACTTTATTCAAATGTGGCAGACAGATGTGGAAGCAGGATTCTTTAGGCATATCCCAAACTGGATCTTTAGAAATACCCAAACTTAGCATTTTGAGTTTGTCTCTCCTCGCTCCAATCTAGTTTCTGGGATTTTTCTAATCACACCGCTTTGGGAGGTGTACCATGCAGGGTCTCATTTAATCTTTTTGCCCTTCAGCTTTTCTGACATTGAATTACACATACTTTCAGCTTCATTGGCTTTTAATTGGGCAACTTTGTGCGGAGAAAGATCTCGCATAAGAGACAGAAGTTGAGCTAACCCTTTAAGTCTCCCCCCCCCCATTTATTAATTTTATTTATTAAATGTATATGCATATTTAATTATTATCTGTTTCTTTGATTTCCAGATGGATATTAATGAAGACATAGCAGAGAAACTATACAAGAAGCTGTTGGAATTAGAAAAGCAAGTTTTAGTGAACAACAATCACCCAGATAAAAAATAGCAAGACAGCTCTTCACAGGAAAATGTTTCTTCCACTTGGAACACTCTTTGTTATTATTGTTTGCCTTTGCAAACCAGATTTTCCTAGTGGACTGCTGGAAGGATTGTACGACTAGAGTGTGGACAGCCACTTGTCTGAAATGGTATAGGGTGTCCTGCTTGAACAGGAGGTTAGACTAGAAGACCTCCAAGGTCCTTTCCAACTCCATTTGTCAACTCTGAAAACATTTTTAGCTGAAGCCATATTCTCTTTTTCTTCGTTTCTTAGTTGCCATACATATTGGGGGTGGGGGACCAATGTACTGTGAAATGTTTTCTAATGTGCCAGGCATAACGGTGATAGGGCTCGTGGGAACCAAGGTCATTTCAATGAGTGCTCGTAACAACTGGAGGGAGCAGCTGAGAAGCCTGCTGCTTACCTGATTGGTCAACGTGATCTGTGACATGGGGAGGGTGGGGGTGTGGGGAATAGCTATTTTTAATTATACCAAACAGTGGGAAATATTAGAGTTGGATTCACACATAAAAGTGCTAATACATACCAAATAAAGGAAATATTTGAGAAAAGCTACAGTCCTGAATTGATTAGGATCATTACTCGGAAGCATGACACCATTCTGATTCATTGACCTTGTTTCTCCTCCCAAGGGTATTTTATAATGAATTTTTTTGACCAACACCCTAATGGTGATGCTTCTTCATTCAACATATGGCACCTCTAGTTGGGGTCTCAATTAACCCTGCCTTGGGGCTCCAAGTACTTTGGTTAGGCCCCCAAACACTGTCCTGGCAATAGATTTTATGAGAGAAAATCCAAGCATCTCTTCCTGGGACCCCAAAACGGGGGGGGGGGGGGGAACGGGACTGGCAAACCAATCTGGACTGACATAGCCCAAGGAGGCTGACACTACTCACTCTAGCAGGGGCATTTGTAAGGGAAGTCAAAAGGGACAAGATGGCAGGCATTAATGCTTGATCAAAGCCTCATTTAAATGGGGAACACATAAAAATGGTGCAGGGTTTTGATCCTATAGTTGAACTTCTCATCTTGACTTTTTTTAAACTCTTCCCCTCGCACTATGTATACCCTCACACTATGGCATCCTTTCTGTTTCTCAAAAGACTATAATCAAGGCAGTGGTGTTGAACCACTTCTGTATCTAAAGATGATCATGTTATTACTTTTACTTTAAAACTGTTCTTTAAAATCAAGCAGCGAACTTGATTTGGGTGAAAGAATGGATGGTCCTACAAAAGAGACGACTTTTGACATTTGAGGGAGCCGGTCTTCAACATGGCTGGCACTATTTTCTATGGCTGGGAGCATCCGGCCGTCCTAGACACTTTGATGATCACTATTTACGTAGGACGCTTGGGTACACTTGGGAAAAGGTTAGAAGAAGAGTATATTCAAAAGTTCCATGTTGGATTTCGGCGCAGGAAGCTCAGGTTTACCCGACATTGTATAAAGGGGAGAAAACCTTGACGTATGAAGGTTTCTTGGATGTTCAGGGTAATCCGAAGTCACAAGAATTATTAACTCTTCAAGGATATAAGATAGACTGGTGGTCTTATTCTCAAGTGCACTCCAGGTATAAAAAAGATTTACATAGTGAAGGAATCTACCGTAAAAGACAAGAATTGGATAAGATCTTATTCGAAGGAGGGAAAGGGATATTATCTAAATGTTATGCATATTTATTGTCTCTGCAGATAGGACAGGATGTAGTGAAGGATTGTATGATAGCATGGGGGCGAAATTTTGGATATCCCCTTGACTTCCAGCAATGGGAACAGATTTGGTTGAAAAATATGAAATTAACCATGGCCTCCTCATATAAAGAAAACATATATAAAATGGTCTACCAGTGGCATCTACCCCCCGGTGAGATTAGCTAAAATGTTTCCCGGGACATCTGCCTGCTGTTGGAAGTGCGGTTACAGCAATGGAACCTATTTTCACCAATGGTGGACCTGCCCGCAGGCGGTTAAATATTGGAAAAAAATACGGCAATGGATTTTGGAAATTACACAGATTAATTTGGAATTAAGACCTGAGATTTTCCTATTGGGGGCAAAACCTTTGAATGTTAAATCAGATATATGATTCTTGTTGATTCACATTATCACTGCAGCAAGATTAGCGTATGCGCAGGAGTGGAAAAATCAATACTTACCGATAGATTTGAAAATAATATATAAAATTAATGAGTGTGCAGAATCAGATAAATTAACTAGATTGATCAATGGTAAAAAAGATTCAGAATTTTATAACAGTTGGAAAGTATGGTACGATTGGGTCCAGAAAAGGTGGGATAGAATAGATATATGATGATGTATATATATATGGTGGCAAATATGTATGTATAAAGGAATGATTTTATACTTATGGACAATGTAATCATATTATACCATGCTGGCAGGATTGTATATTTTATTTGTGTATTAGTGTACAGAATATATTAATAAAAATTATATATATAAAAAAAATTGTTCTTTTCTCTAACAAGATAGTGTTCCTTTCAACAAGTCATTCTATCTGCCCTCAATGGCAGAGCCAGGTTTCTCACCACATAACTCAAGGTCCAAGGGAACAGCAGCTTCAGTTTTTGTTTTTGTTTTAATTTCTACTATGAAAAAAACTAAGAATATTTACCGAGTCTAAATTGCTGGAATGAAGATCTTTGTCTTTTTGTTGGCAGACCTCTTTCAACCACTGAGTATGTCCCAATTTTGAAAATGGAATTTATCTCTGAATAACCGTGTATATGGTTAACATTATTTTGCGGTTCAGATACAACTTACTTTGGAATAAGTTGTATCTCAACAGCAAGATGATCTTTTTAAAAAAAAAAAAAATCTTTATTTACATTTATCATTAAAAAAGACAACACACCAGATAAATGACAAACAGAACAACAAAACAAATAACATACATGCCTATAAGTAGTACCTTAATAACTTAATATTAAGTTAAGACATCCTAGGTTTTTTCCATCACTGTTTTTATTTGAAATAAATTCTTCTAATGATTGCAGGCAAGTTACAGTACAATCTGATTTATGTCTATACAGAAGTCACTGTAGCTTGAGTGAGTCTCTGATAAATATTGAGGAAGATCCGGGCAGCTTGGTACTTTCTAGGGATCCTGGATACCAATACTCAACTCCAGTCAAGAAAGCCAATAGCAATAGAATTACCGTATTTTTCAGAGTATAAGACGCTTCAGACTATAAGACGCACCTGACTATCTTGTTTAGTTCTACAAAATATTTTTTTCCTACATTGACTGGCGTAGTTTGGAATAAATATATCAATTTGGGGAGAAAACTCATTTTGACGGTGGCTATCCTACCTAATAGTGAAATTTGTAACTTCCCCCATCATTCCAAATCTTGCTTGATTTTTGCCAGTAGTGGTATATAGTTGTCCTCTTTCAGGGTTGAGCATCTAGCTGTAATCCAAATCCCTAAATATTTTATGTTTTTAACTATTTGGATGCCCAAATTTTCTTCTAAGATTTTCTGATCTCCTGCTGTAATATTTTTAGTTAACATTTTGGTTTTAGTCTTATTTAATTTAAATCCAGATAACCTCCCATACTCATCTATCTCTTCCAATACTCTTTTCCCGGTTGTTAGCGGCTCCTCCATGATCAATACCACATCATCGGCAAATGCTTGAATTTTGAATTTTTCTTTCCTTATTTCCAGTCCTCTGATCTCATTATTCTGCCTAATTTTCCTTAACAACACCTCCAAAGCCAGTATGAATAAGAGTGGTGAGAGCGGGCAACCCTGTCTTACTCCTTTGCCGATCTGGAGTGTTTTAGTCATATCTCCATTAAGTATAATGTTTGCTCTCTGCTTATCATAAATTGTGTTTATCACATTCTCAAAGCGCTCCCCAAAATTCATCCTTTTGATTTGCTGGATCATGAATCTCCAATTTAAATTGTCGAAGGCCTTCTGAGCATCAAGGAAGGCCAATGCCACTTGCATTAAATCCCGATATAGGAAGGACAAGCAGGAAGATGGTATAGAAATGGGAACAAATAGCTTTGATAAGATATGGATGGGTGGTGAGAACAAATTATTAGCTAAATTATATTCATACCTGCTTGAATATGATAGAGAAGGGGAAATACTCAAGGACCAGATGATTGCTTGGGGGAGGAATATCGGATCAAAAATAAATCTAGATGATTGGGAAGAAGTGTGGAACAATAACCTGAAGCTGACAAGAGCGGTAACTTACAAGGAGAATCAGTATAAAATGCTGTATAGGTGGCATCTAGCACCATCTAGGATTGCAAAGATATACCCAAACGCAAACCCCAAGTGTTGGAAATGCGGTCATTGGCAAGGTACTTTCTACCATATGTGGTGGACGTGTCCTGAAGTGAGGAAATTCTGGAAATTGATACAAAAATGGATCCAAGAAATAATAGAGGAGGATATTGCCTTTATACCAGAAATCTACCTCCTGGGAGTTTTGAAACGAGCATATGGGAAGAAGAAGAAATATCTAATTATCCACATCGTCACAGCTGCGAGAATCTCTTATGCACAACATTGGAAGGAGAAAAGTTGTCCAACTGAGGAACACATAGTTAACAAAATATTGGAATGCGCAGAAATGTGTAATTAACATATGTACTAAATGAGAAGGAGGATTCCGAGTTTTATACGGTATGGGATTTGTGGTATAGGTGGTTGGGAAATAAATGCAAAAGTTAACTACTAAGGGGGACAACGCTTAACTACTAACTTATGTATTATTATATTATGACTTATAATATATTAATTTCATAAATATCCTATGTTCTAACTGTAAATCATCTATACAACCTATTAGCTACCATATTTATAAGCATATAGTATGACTACACGTTGCCAAACCGAAAAGGTTGAATTGTAATATATTTGTCTATTCAATAAAATTTATATATATAAAAAAAGACGCACCTACCGTTTTTGGTAGGAAAACAAGAAAAAGAAATCTGCCTCTGCGCAATTTTGCCTCGTTGCAGCAAACAGCAAATAGCCTGCTTTACTTTCATTTTCATTTTCAGCATAGCTTGATTAGCACAAGAAAAAAAAATCTGTTCTTAGCAATTTACCTCCTTGCAGCAAGCAGCAGAGGCTGTACAAAACAGCTGAGAGTAAAACAGCCGAGAGTCAGGAGGCCGATCCAATCAACTTGTGCTAATTAGGATGTGCTGAAGCTGAAACAAGTTGTTTCTTCTTGCTGCTTGCTGCAAGAAGGTAAACTGCTGGGAGGCAGAGGCCAAATGATGGGGGCCAGTGGGTGGGCGGGGCTACATTCGTTGTATAAGACGCACCTAAATTTTCACCCCCTTTTAGGGGGGAAAAAGGTGTGTCCTATATTCTGAAAAATATGGTAGGTCAATACACTGTAAAGAGTACCAGATTATCAGACCTGTTTAAAAATGCTCCCTGCCAAAACAACCTACCAAATGTGCAATAACTGCAATGCATCAGTGAAGATAAATAATTTTGCCAGGGTCTTGAAAGGCTAAAAAGATCTCTTCTTTAGATTACTGAAAAATAAAGGCATAAAAGATCCAGGGGAGCCTGAAGTGTCTTTGGGGTATATTTAAATAGAGTTTGCAAATCAAATATGGTATTGGAGCATTTCTAAGTAGTCCCACACCCAATCTTTGACCGGATCTAGACTTTCTTAGTTTTGGAAAAGAGGATGCTCAAACCCATAATCACATAAAGGGGATATTCAAAAAAGAAAGTATAGCATAATGGAACCATCCATTTCCCAGAACATTTTAATAACAAATGCTAAATTTATATTTCCTAGACTATAACATTTGGAAGCCCACACATACTCTCATGAGTTTCCAAATGCTGATGAAAAGTAATGGTTGTGTTACAGAAAATTGAAATGGTAACCGAATTTAACTGAAGTATCTCTAATTTTATCATTCCCAGTATGTATTTGCACTAAATGAGCTGATTCTCCTAATCAAACATTATTAAGGGGAATGGAAGTCTTAATTTCTTGGATATAAGGTCATGCTGGCTGGGTTTGTCAGAATTGTAGTATCAGTGGGGGTTCAAGGTAGAGGAGTGTATTTTTTATTCTTAAAAAGAAATATATGTGAATCCAAATACATATATAGCTATAATTCAGACTAAAAAAGAGAGTTTTAGAAACTAGCAAAAAATTCTAACCAAAGTTGGGGAAGATGTGGCTTGTGCTACTTGATTAATGTCATGGTACTGATGCCAAATAGTTATAACCATCATTCATAGGACTCTGTATTTCCAGTCACAGAATGGAAGGGCTTTCCCTGCTGCTGGGATAGTGGTGTCTTGCCTCATAGCTAGTCCTGCCATGACACTTAGGCATCCAGGAAACCAGAAAAGTCTGTGCGGTTAGAACAAGTCAGAGTCCTGCCAGCTAAGCAGTCTAGCACCAGTGGACAATTCTGATAAATCCCTTGTAGGGCTTTACTGTGTCCCCTAGCTTGAAGCTCCATTTGAAAGCGACCTCTCAAAACAGTGAGCCATCTTCTGGTTTCTTCAAACCTTGAAAGCTTACTTACTAATTTATGACATTTTAAGTAAAAAAGCACATTGGTATTATTGTTTGGAGTTTTTAATGAAGCAATTCAATAAGTGCCTTTAATCTTTTTGAAACATGTTTTTAAGATATGTTTTTAATTCTGAGAACACATTGGCTGCTATGAAGAACTGGACTGTCAATCATCTAGAACCAGAAAGCAAACTTGTCAGAGAAAGAGACAAATTTATAGACTACCATATTGTTTACAAAAATGAGGAACTCATCATTTCTTTATCCTAGAATGTTAAATTTAATCTGATACCTGCAGATTTCAGTGTCAGGTCTTTAATCTGATATCTGCAATCAGCATCTTATGTATTCAGATTGAGTTTAAAGTACAGAACTCACAGGCACCATATATGCCCTAATGTCTGAACTTTCCTGCTTTTTTTTTAATTGTTCACTTTCTAGAAACAATTTTAGCCTAATAGATTGCTCTGAAGGAAATATACACATATTTTTGTGCCATTTTGGCTGGACCCAATAAAGGCATTACATAATATTGCTGGAAGAAGGTAATGCCAAATCACTTATGAAAACTTGCTAGGAAAATGGCAGGGACAAGAAAATGGCAGGGACTCATCTAGAGAGATGCCAGGAGCCAAACTGAATTGAAGATTCACTCTATAGCTATTTTCTCCCCCTCCCTCATTAAAAACTAAAAGGCAAGCTGGGGGCGGGATTTACATACCAAAATGCTAAAAATGTTTATCAGCTCAAAATATGTCAAAATATGTTAACCAAGACCCGGCTTTAAAAAACATCCTGCTCTGTTACCTATTTTGATTTACTTTTAATTTTTAGTACAGTATTGGAATCTAATGCACAAAATGTACTTAGAATTACCAGTTTCTTCTAGAGAAAAAAATTGGAATAGGAACTGTCACAGTCCATCATGTATATCCTTTCCCCAAACCTCCTTCATATCAGTATGCAGGGCCGGATTTAGATGAAAAGAGGCCCTAGGCTATTCTACTTATGAGGCCCTTTCACCTATAGTGAAAGTGTAATTTTAATTTTGCTAACAATTTGAATGTAGGGAATGTAGGCCCTTCTTGATCTTGAGGCCCTAGGCTGAAGCCTAGTTAGCCTATAGGAAAATCCGGCCCTGTCAGTATGGTTTAAGCCATGAGTGACTTGATTACTACTTCTTATAAAACTAAGTCACCAAGTATTCATTGATCTCAAATTGTATGTTCCCAATGAACCTTTGAGCCTTTACCTCCCCTTTTCCCACCCCTCCTTCCCCACCTTGTCCTTGTGCACAGCAACCCACCAGAGACTAAATAAAAGACCTGTTTTTGCTGCCTGTTGAGACCAGGCTGCATTTAGCTAGCCTGTTGCAAGTAGCTAAATGATCTTGTCTCTGCAGCCTTTTCAATAGAGGCCTCTTGGTACTTTACTTTGCTAGATCTGCCCATTCCGCCTGCTTAGGGCTTAGTTTTGGCAGCAACCATTTCCTGGGTGGAATGCCCCATGTTTTTTTTGTGCCCAAATATATCTTGAAGGTTGAGCTCCTTTTCCCAGGCTGGAATGCCCTTATGCCGAATATAGCGGGCTTTCCTAACTTCACCATAAGATTTGAGGAAATCAGGCCTGTTGTACATAGTCCTTAGGCGTCCATCAGCAGCATAGGCCTCAGGATCCATGATCAGCTTCTCACGATCAAGAGAAGATCTTCGATTCTCAGGGAGATTCATGGGTTTGGTGATGGCCATGGTATCTTTGGCTTGAGAATCCCTTGGCTCTTCTTTCATTGAGTCTTTTCCTTGCTCTTCTATGATATCAGTCTGGTCCACAGACTCTGCTGAAATATTTAGCTGTTTAGCCATGGAGTCTTTAAGGCTGCTCATATCTCTGTCATCAGCAACATTTGGGTCTTTGGCCTCCAAGGGTGGCAAGTGCCCCTTTCTCTTTCCTTCACAACCAGAGACATCTCCACTGAGCTTCCATGGATGGATGGGAGATTGCTTTGTCCATGCAACTTCCCCAGTCTTAGGCAATGTTTTTCTTCGAGATCTAGAAAAGGAGGAGAGAAATGCTATTCTTTCATTAGGATTCTTTTCACAAGTAATCAATGGATTGTAGTCTCTAATGGAGGCATGGAAAACCCATCTATCTAATCCATCCTACTGGAGATCATTATCTTGCCTGGCAGTGTCTTGCTTCAGGAGAGAAAAGAAAATTGACAGGAAACAAACCTTTTCTCACCTGCAAGTCTTTAAAATAGTTCCTGTTCATATCATTGGTAATAAATGAATGTGGCCCACTGCTACTCACCTCCAACTTCCTTCTCCTCACAGGTAGTCCTTGGCTTACAACCACTAATCACTATTTATTTATTTGCAAAATCTATTTGCCATCCATCTTGCCATAGAGTAATTCTGGGTAGCTTACAATTATAATTACAATTGGGAGTGGAATTTCCATTGTAAGGCAATGCAGCTGCACAATTAGGTTAGCTCATTCATGACTATTGTAAGAGGCTTTTATCTCTGTAACCTCCCCCTCCATCATGTTTTCTGGTGGCTTCTTCCAAATGTTTTCTTCTTAGTAGAAATACCACTGAAAAGACTGAAGAGCCACACAATAGCTGTTGATCAGGAATACCAGGGGCTCACTAAATTCAATAAGGCCTGGTCCTTCTAAGTGTGTAACCTGGACCACTTGCATCTTAGTTTCTTGCAGTTACACTGACAGCGTACCATCCCTGAGGGATCTCATCTTTGCCTTTCAATTTAAAGCTACAAGTGCAGCCAACTGCAGCCAACTAATAAGGTAGAACTTGCCAATGTAGACAGCCAAGGCTCCTATATCACTGAACAACTCAAATGAGACATTTGTTTTACCGTAATCCTGTATAATGGAAGTCACCAGAATTCTGCACAACCAGAGAAGGAGGTAGAGGAAATGTTGCTTTAAAGTGAATATGTCCAGGGCCCAATGAGAATTTCTGCTTGGATCGGCCTAAGAAAGAGGTAAAGAAATAATTGCTATCCAGTTTCATCTCTAAAGGCAGACTAGACAATAATAAGAGAGCACATGTGAACTGTCTGAGAATGATGATTTCCCCCCCCCTCTGTTATTTCCAGTGAAAAGCCATCAAGGAGTGCCAATTTGAAAATAAAGGAAGGGTCTCTTAAATCTATCCAAGTTCATGTTTATTGTTCAACCGTCTTTTATCCCCCTCAAAGGAGAATTTCTTTTTTCTCTTCTCCTCAGCTGGGACACTGCATTGTGCATTTGTTGAAGTGAATTTGAGCCCATGAAGCCACACAATATAATGGCTTTTAAGGTGCAACAAGACTTTTTTTTTCTGGGTAAGATCATTATTTAAATTGATATATTCCTTGAACTGTGTGATGAGCAGAAGATTAACACAATCTTCAGAAGGGAAGCTTGATTTTCCATCAGCAGACCAGTTAAGAGAAAGCAGGTATGAAGTAACCCACTTAACTGGACTCGAGCTGGCTAGATATCTGGAATATCCCTTCTTCCTTTGTCTTTGAAGTCTAAAATGGATGTGGCAAAAGGAGGACAGAAAGAGATGGAGTGTTCTGTAGCATATGCTCTTCTTTCTGTATCATGGTAAAACTATATCTACTAATTAACTGCAAGGTGCCTACAAACATATTCTTTGTAAACTTAGACTAGCTCAAAAGGCACACTGGCTGGAGAGTACTGGGATTTTAACTTTCCAGAGGTCTAACAATGCAAATCATCCTCCCTGTTTATTAAATTAATCCAAAGAGATTTGCCCCAAGTTACTGCAGGATGTCTTGGAGCAAACTGAGGTTGTAACTTCTCTTTACCTGCTCCAGGAATGCACACCATGTTGAATTCTTGATCAGCTCTTAAAGGTTCTAAAAAGACTCAAATTAAAGCAGCCTTTTAATTGTTGATCTTTCTATTTTTGATCTTAGCATCTTTGAATTCATGTTCTTATTGTTCTCATATTATTCATTGTTCTCATGCAATAATGAGTGGTATCACAAGAAATAAAATAATCACTACAGTGGATCAGAGCCTCTCCCTTCTATAAGTCCACAAGTAAAACATAGCTACCAATCAGTTGAAGAAAAATAAAATAAAATAATGGAAGATATACATAATCACAATGACTTGTCTAATCCTCTTAAATCACTTTTAAAACTCACCCTACACTGTGTTTTTACTCTTCCAGTTGCCTATTATATGTTAATTATTCATATGTAACATTTGCTTATACTGCACTACATTTGACATTTTCATATCCTTTTGCTCCAATTGGAAATAATATTCCTGTAATTTATCACACTTTTTAAAATTATATCTTTTATGGACTTAGAATAATTTACTGTGTATTTTATAAAGTACTTTCAGATGATTTAAATTAAAAGCAGTGGTTTTATCACAGATTGTTGGGAGTGTTTATATTTCTCTATTAGAAGAGCTGTTTATTCAGCTATCTAATTGCTTTTTCACTATTGCTATTCCATAATAAGGTATATTATTTTATCATAGGACTTGAGTTAAGTTTCCACAGATATTCTTGTGAAGGCCCCTGACAAAAGACTTGAAAACTTAAAAATATGAAATTTCATATCTGAGATACTTTTAATGTGTTATTTTGAAGGAAAACACACTCTATGGATTTTGGGGTGGGGGAGTTTGTGCATTCAGGTCAATTTTTGATTCCTGGAGACCAATTGAACTAGTCCCTGCAGATTTCTTGGCAAGGTTTTTCAGAAATGGTTTGCCATTGCCTTTTAACTGGTGCTGAAGGAAACTGATTGGTCCAAAATAGTAGATTGGTTCTACTTTCCTTTACTACCAGTTTGCAATGGGGCCGCTCACGCGCAGAAGCATTTTGATGATTTTGGGGTCGGTGGGTGGAGCCTCCCGCCGGTTTTACTACCGGTTCTATAGAACCAGTGTGAACTGGCGGCAACCCACCACTGGTCCAAAGTCACCCAGCTAGCTTTTGGAACTAGAACTAACAATCTCTTAGTTTTTAGGCTGATATCCTAACCAGGGCACCAAACTGGCTCCTAGAAAAATTAGCAAACTGAAATATCTTTGTTTAATTTGGCATTCAAATTATATATAACTAGTAAACCCTAATTGTATTTGACTAGGGCCAGTAAGTTGGTAGAGGTGGAATTTTCTTCCCAAGCTGAATTACACTATTTCTAACCATGGAGTTTTCTTAAGACAACTTTGGCAACATTTCTCAACTCCTGCAAATCAATTCTACTCTGTTGTTGCTAAACAACTAGAAAGTAGAGATTTCATGTCAAAATGTTGGATGAAAAGAGGCAAAGGCACCCTCACTTTTCTGTAACCTTAGGAGTTCCTGCTGGAGTCGCTGCTGTTCCCTGGTCATGGTGTTCAGACAGTAGAGCCGGGCTTCTTCTAAACTGCGCAGTCCTAGGGTAAGCCTGGCCTCTGCCCTCTTGACATCACGTCTCTTTGCCTCCCAGTGCCTTGAAGCTCCTCCCTCTGCCATGTTTATTTGAAAAGGCTGCAGAAAAACCTATCGATGGTTATCCTAGAAAGAAAGAAGAAACATCTGGTATTGACCATCCTTGGGACTTCACTTCCAGTCGCTCTTTACCTTGGGATAATGTTATCCTGAAACAGAAAAATGTATTATTTAACCCTCTTTCCAAACATTTTTCTGACCTGTGGCACTAGAACATTTCTGTCTATCAACTTTCAAATCTGTCAGAAGTAACCCATGTCAGGGTCATCAGTGCATCGGCATTGCTAGTTGGCTAATTTTCTACAGGAAAGCAATTGCCAGACTCTGCCATCCCCTATGACAGTTGCTCATAGTTTTGACTGCATGAATGGAAAGCTTCTTCTTTAGGTCCTTCAGATTCACTCTGAAGAAAAGTAGGAGGAAAATATAACCCTGTCTTCCTTCTTCCTTCCTCTTTAGAACAGCTGTTCTCAAAGTGCCCCTCAAGACCCTCTCAGGGGTCTACTGAATCAAAATCATTTGCCAACCTACCTTGAAAAATAAAAATATTAAAATCCCACCAAACATCAAATCATGAGAAGTGGCAGCAGTAGTGAATGCCTCAAGTTTTATTTTTAATTATGGTAAATACCGATAAATATAACTCATACAAAGAAAACCACTTCTGGGTCTTCCATAATTTTTAAAAGTGGGAAGGGGTCTTGGGAGAAAAAAAATAAATGCTATTCTAGAAGATATATGCCCTTCCAAATGTCATAGGGTACAAAATGCAAAAACTGCAGCTTTATATTTTCCTCCAATGTAAGCAAAATTTGAATCTGAGGGCTAGAGTCTTTATTAAATATATATTTTTTAATTTAAATACTTTTAAAAATTAAAACATTTTAAATGAAGTAGTTTTTGAGTCTAGGACTTCATGGCCCAGAATGCACTCACTCACTCTACTGCATCATAGAAAGGCTAAGATTTATCTATGTCAGCAAACTCAAGACTTGAGGGCATCCCATCCCATCCCAAGGAATGGCATCCCATCTTTTTCTAAGTTTTTTGCATATATATATATATATATATATATATATATATATATATATATATATTCAGAATAGAACAGGTTTCTGTTATGTTCATGGGATTGAGTTGCTATGCAAAGAGTTGTTGCTCAACCCATAGTTAATATATTTTGTTAATTCAGTTGTGTAATCTTCAAAGATAAACATTTGTGTTGACTTGCCCCTTTTAAAGTTCAAATGAACCTATTATGCCAGTGCTGTCTTAAATTATTTATTTCTATGTCCTCTCTCCAACTTATGAGAGCAGCAACAAGGAACTTGAAGGGTGCTTTCCAAACTATGCAAGTATGGTAGTTTTAAGGTTTGTCCTGAAGTTTTTCCCCCTAGGTGTCCCATATTTGTTAAGAAAGCAAAACAAAGAAGGGATAGGGTGGAATGCAGAGAACTCCGGGATTCTGACACAATTAGCAAAGGCATCAGAAACATCACCAGAGTGTTTCAGGCCAATAAATCAGAACACATTTGTTTGTGTTAGAATTAGAAGGACACAATCTCAGGTTTGGATGGTATTTTTTTTAATGGCATGACAAGGTTAATGTAGACTTAAAAACCATTATGTTAGAAGTGCCATACTATGAATAAGGAATAGCTAGTACAGACCCCAGCTGTGCCCAAAAATGGCTTTACTGATTTCAGCCCAAACATTTTACATTATGAAAAATAAACAGTGGGTAAAGAAAAATGGTTAACACATCAAGATTTGTTAGAAGAAGAACATGGGAAACTTAAATATGTACAATTAAGAGAAAGATAAATAAAAAAGTAATTGGAATTCAAAAACATAGAATAGAATTTGAAATTTAATTTGTGATTGCTAAACTGTACAAACTTTTGCTGAGAGTTAAAATGGAGGAAGAACAAGTTAAAGATGATAAAATAGGCTAAGAATTTGGTTATAATGTTCAGATGGACCAATGGGAGAGAATGTGGCTAAAGGACTAAAATTCATATTATTACAATTTAAGAAAGAACTCTTACAGAATGATGATTTATCCAAGGTGTAGAAAGGTATTCTAATCAGTGTTGAAAATGTGGAAAAGACTCATTTTACCATGCATGGTAGACTTGAGAAAAAGGGGAGGAAAAGTGATACCCATGCATAATAATGATACAAAGAATTTTAAAAACTACTATTCAGGTGAACCCAGAACTTTCTTTACTGAAATTTATGGGTAACCAAGCAGAAAAGACCTATGGAAGATTGGTTTTGACATGATAACTTCAGTGAGACTATTGAACAAAAATGGGGAAAAATTCAAATATCCACAATATCCACTCTACCTGTAGTACATCACTGCCTCAAATGCACATATGAAGAATACTGACAAACAGCAATAGCACTTACAGTTGTAGAATTCTTGCTGAAGTGAAGAATGCTCTTTTTCACAAGATGAATGTGAAGCTAGGTGAGGAAATTATCAACCCAGCATGATCCAAAGGGACAAGAAAGGCTGTCATTAGCCTGTCTCCTGTCCCCTTCAGGGGGAAAAAAGAGCAAATGGAGGAAGTGCAGCAGCAAGGAAAGCAAAAGCAAAATCTTTCAGCAGCTCTGGCTGCCCACAGAGCAAATGAAATCAGTGCATTCTCATCCTTTCATGAAAATCCCTTTGTAGCTATTGTTGCTTGTTGCCTGGAAGGCGGAGATTATGGAACTTCAGCTGCTGCTTGACTCAGATGAGCAGCCCAGAAGAAAGAAGTCTTTAGACAGAACACAATTAGAAAATGTGCCAATTTTACAGTTCCTGCCTCCCTCCTTCTTTCTCACACACATAATTAAGTCAATTCTGTCAAAAATTTCTCTCCATGCAATGCAATTGAAATCTATACATTTGCTGAGAAATCATTATGAAAAATGGGTTTCCTTCCTTTCCCCTTCCTTCCTCCCTTCCTCCTTCCCATTAGAACCATCTTCATTTCTCATAAAAGGTTCACAAAGCAGTCTGTCAAATGCTGTCATACTGAGAACAGACTTGTCGAGTTTGCCAGTTTCTCAGGAAAAACTTCACAAGCGCCAAATAAACTCTCTTATGGTACAGTAGCAAAGCTTTAGACTGTTAAAAATCAATACACATAAAAACAAATGGCAAAGAAAGTGGAGACCTTTTCTTAAACCCTAAGACCAGTGAAAAGCAAAACTTTTAGGTATCAAGTACCCAAACCGGAATGTGTGTGTGTGTGTGTGTGTGTGTGTGTGTGTGTGTGTGTGCCGGAAGAGTAGCTGGTGACGGTGTGCATGCCCACAGAGAGAGTTCTGCATGCCACCTCTGGCACGTGTGCCAGAGGTTCACCATCACGGCCCTAGACCCTTAGTTAGTTTCAGGGTTGGAAAATTTGTTTCAGGCTGAGGGCTGCACTCATGTTTTAAGGTCTGGCCAGAGGCACACTCCAAAAATTTGTGGGGAAGGCCATATATATGATTTCATTTGAATGATATCTAAATTAGTTCATATGATTGCTTTCCAAGACTATATTTAAACATGTTCCCTATTTTTTTTATGTTATACTCTAGTAGTATGGTAACAATATGTTGGGGAGGTCATCCAAGGCTTTCAGGTATCCAGCTTTGTATTAGGTAATCTTTCTCCACAATATTTAGTTTCTGCATGCAAAAACCCCAAGAAGGGGACTTAAAGAGCCACTGGACAACTTCTTTTCATTCTTTGTGGAGTTTACCTGATATGTATAATCAAGCAAAAGACAAATATGCACAGTGCCACAAAGGCTGCTATTGTGTCAAAATCCTAGCAACAAGAAACCAAGAGATTTGTTGGCTCTCAGGTTGTTTGTCTGTGTTTCCCCCTGAGCATATGATGCACCTCTGAGTGCTCCTAGAAAAGCATCCCAAAGCCCCCAGCCATACAACAGATTGAAATATTGGTTTTGGATGGCATAATTGGTCAGGAAAGAACACCAGATATTCTGAATGGTGCTGCATGCTTTTCCCCCCATTGTTGGCTGTAGCCAAGGGTGCTATTAGTATGGTTCAGACAGCAACATATTGACAAAGAAGACTAAACACTTCTGAATGAAAATTGTTAACATTTTGAGTACTTTAGTAGTATGGAAGAACACTAGCTCTGTAAATACCCCCTCAGCGTGCAGAAAATCCTATTACAGGTCCTGGCAACTCTAAAAAAGGCCAGGAAAGGATCCAAACTGAAATCCTGAAGAGGAACAGATAGTTATTGTAGAAATAGTAAGGATTTGCATTTCTACAGCCTCAATTCTTACCTTCCTAGGTTCTAGGGAGTGCTAGCAATAGTGAAAATGTTGAGAAGAGATAATCACATGAACATGCAACATGTTTGTGTACTCTAGAACAATGCCAGCCACCCCCATCCCACCCACACTGTATTATCAACACTTGACAGTTAACTTCACCCGCAATAACACAAGGGCTATCAATAGATACAAACTAAATGTAATCCGCTCTAATCTTGATTGCAGAAAATACGACTTCAGCAATAGAGCAGTAAATGCCTGTAACACTCTACCTGATACTGTTGTTAGTTTCTCTAACCTCCATACCTTTTACCTTAAACTGTCTACTGTGGACCTTACACATTTCTTAAGAGGTCCCTAAGGGGTCGTGCCTAAGCGCACCAGTGTGCCTACCATCCCTGTCCTACTGTCCCCATTTATATGTACTCATTTTATGTGTTTATGGCTATGTTTTGCTTATTTATATTCATTTATTTGTGCCATTTTTTCATGTGGCCATGTCTATGTCTATACTGATACTTGTTTCCTTGTAGTTGTTGACAAAACAATTAAATAAAATAAATAAAAATAAACTATTAAATTACAGAAGTGCAATGTTTGTTTTTTTTAAAAATGCAGTAAGAACCTGAAGAAGACCTCCAGCACTGATATATCTTCTGCACTGACTTTCCAGGTTAGGTCCTTATTCCTCCCCAGTTCTGGTTCCACAGTCTGAATTCCCGGGCTGAATACATCAGAATAGATTACGTCAAATTGTTTCTTCTTACAGCAGTATTGGGCAACCCTTGCGTGGCGAAGAGCCACAGTCAACATTTTGTAAAGGCATCAAATGCGTAGGGTTATGTACATTGCAGGAAAGGAATAGCTTGAGACCAAAAATAGGGAGATGACTTGTAATATGCCTACTTTGAGGTTTTAGGTCACACTTTTCATCTATTTATTTTTAAATAAATAAACCATGCTCCATCATTAGAGGCTTTCAAAAAGAGACTGGACAACCATTTATCTGAAATGGTACAGTGCAGTGATGGCTAACCTTTTTGGCACCAAGTGCTGAAAGTGCATGCACGCACACCCATAATGCAATGTGCAGGCGCGTGCCCCCCATGCATACGCCTGCAATCCCTACGTACAGTCTGCCGCGTGCATATGTGAGTGACCCCCATGTGTACCCCAGCCCCGCACATGCATGTGCAACCCCCACGTGCATCCCACACATGCATGTGCACCCCACACATGCATGTGTGATCCCCATGCATGCGCCCCCTTGCGCATGCATGCACATCTCCCACATGTGCCCTGCCCCCCAGGCATGTGCACCAGAGACCCAAAAACCACCTGGCTGGCAGGAGGCACTCACGCATGTGCAATAGAGCTAAGCTGGGGCAACGGCTTGCGTGCCCGCAGAGAGGGCTCTTCATGCCATCTGTGGCAAGCGTGCCATAGGTTCACCATCACAGGTATAGTGTCTCCTGCTTGAGCAGGGGGTTGGACTAGAAGACCTTCAAGATCCCTTCCAACTCTATTATTCTATGTTCTAAATAGTTGGCAAGTTCCAACAGTTTTCAGCAATCGTAATCACAAGAATCTCTTAAAAGCTAAAAAAAGAAGAGGCAGTGACTGTCAGTGGTCCTGGGACTATAGGTTGCTTCCCTTGGCACTATGGGAGGCCACATTAGCTGAGGGTATTATTTTTCCATTATCACTACTGAAGCAAAAGACAGTCACTTCTGTAAGAAAATTTTTCAAAAGATTGTTGTCAAAATTAGAATTCTCCAAATAGCAGGAAAGATTAAGTTCTTACCTTTCTGCTCTTTGATGTTCTATTTTCAGTATTATATTTAAGGAAGACAAGCAGGATAAAAAGGAATGCATTTGCTAGAAGGCCAGTTCCAGGAGGAGCAATGAAAGATTACTACTGTCAATGCAGAAAGTGGAATAGGAATAAAATGGTGCTCTTTATCTACCACAAGGTGTCACTGTAATTCCACCTAAATTTTTAGGAGCTAAGCCTGGGAGCCAAGTTAGGAAGAGAACCTCTCAGAGATGCCTCAGATTTATCATGGACAATCCACATTGGAAATCTGAACATCTTGTGCCCTTGATTAAGGCATCTTTAAACAGAACAGAATTGTAATTTGCCTTTGTAGCTACGAGCACAGATTCCTCTGCACTTTTCAAACAAAATAACTGTGTCAAATATATTAGAAAATGTTAGTGTACAAAAGTTACATGTTTGTTTATTTACAGGATGGAACCAGTGTTTCAGGAGACTTTTTAAATATGTTTTTATATGTTCAGCAAGTGGTTATTGGTAACAAATGTGCCTGAAAAAATAATAACGGAGTTAAATAAAATCTGTATTGACATTTGTCATGTTGATCCATTTCCATCTTAAGGAATAAATTAAAACTTGTGCCTTTCCATTAGTTCCTAAATTAGATATTAATGTTTTTTCTTTTCCTTCTACCTCCTTCTCTTTCTTTTTGACTTCCTAATTGTTTATTTTTTGGTCTTTTTTGCTGTATATTATTTGTTTTTCCATTATGTTATAGAATACTATGGATGACATGCAGTGGTGGGTTTCAAATTTTTTTACTACCGGTTCTATGGGTGTGGCTTGGTGGGCATGGCATGGCTTGGTGGGCGTGGCTTGGTGAGCGTGGGAAGGATACTGTAAAATCTCCATTCCCACCCCACTCTGGGGGAAGGATACTGCAAAATCCCCATTTCCTCCCAATCAGCTGGGACTTGGGAGGCAGAGAATAGATGGGGGCGGGGCCAGTCAGAATTTTTACTACCGGTTCTCTGAATTATTCAAAATTTCCGCTACTGGTTCTCCAGAACTGGTCAGAACCTGCTGGAACCCACCTCTGATGACATGGAAAAAAATACCAATCCAGAAAGTTAATGAAAACAAAATCAAATTGTTCATAATTTTGCCAATTAAAAGGAAAAATAGAAATTAGTCCATATTGAAAATAATTTATAGAAAAGGTTATACATGATTTTAGGTAACACTGAGTAAATATTTTTAAACCAAAAGATTATTAAATGTGACATAAGATCTGGTGCATTTTTAAAATGAAAAACAGAAACAGGTGAAAATCAGAGTGGCTAAGACAGCAGAGAGAGATTTCCACGACAACCTGTTTCCTCAGTCTGAAATGATATTTATTACTTGCCTTCCATATGTACTTGCTGCATTTGTGATCTGAAATTCCATGCGAGACATGTTTTTCTCTTTCATTTTATTCATTAATGCATGAACTCTACAATTTACTTTCTTTGTTCCAAGTTGCAATCTTTCCTATGTCATCATTGTCAAAAAATGGCTTGTAGTTATTAACTTCTGCTTCAATTATGATGATGATGATTAAAAACACCTTCCTTCTTAAAATGTAGTAGGCAGGTAGGAAAGGAAGATTTATATCAACAAGCAGTTTACATCTATAATATGCATGTTTCTTTTCTTTTTTTCTTTTGAAAAAAGTATTTTTGAGTTTGTTGAATAACTTCAGGACTATTTATTTCACCCACTTAGCTCTCATTGGGATATCTTTTTATTGCATTAGGCATGTCCCTGGCTGTGGCTGGCACATGGAAGGCCCCACTCACTTAATAACCTGCATGTGTTGGGGTTACAGTGACAACCAGGACTGCCATGATTGTCATTGGTAAGTGGTGCAATCATGCACTATCACGCTTTACAATCACATTGCTTAGTGATGGCAATCCTGATACCAATTGCTGTTTAACACAAGGGCTACCTGTAGTGTTATTTTGGCATAATAAGGCCTGGGTAACTTCTTTAACTTCTTCATTTAATTTAATGAATTTAGTGGGGACATTTAAAAAAAAACAACAACCAGATGTTTCTATATCCTTCAGATACAGCAATCAGCGAGATGGTCTGTTGCCGTGATGGCGAACCTATGGCACGCGTGCCACAGGTGGCACACGGAGCCATATCTGTTGGCACACAAGCGTTGCCCTAGCTCAGCTCCAGCACGCATGTGCATGCCGGCCAGCTGATTTTCAGATCTTTCGGACCCATCAGAAGTCGGGAAACGGGCCATTTTTCTGGCCTCCGGAGGGCCTCCGGATGGGTGGAGAAGGCCGTTTTCACCCTCCCCAGGCTCCTAGAAAGCCTCTGGAACCTGGTGAGGGCAAAAAAATGGGCCTACCGGGTCCACTGTGCCATACATGCCAAAAGCGGGGGAAGCATGGGTAGTGGTGGTGTCGCGTGCAGATTATTATTATTTATTTATTACATGTATTTATATGCCGCCATTCTCCTGAAGGACTCAGGGTGGCAAACACAAATTAAGAAACAAGTACAATAAAATCCAATTTTAAACCAAATAACTAATTAATAGTAAATAATAAAGCCCGGAATCAGAGTCAGCCTATTTGTTTGAATAGCCAAGTCTTCAGGTCCCGACGGAAGGAACGGAGATCAGGAACCATCCAGAGCTTGGTAGGTAATTCATTCCAGAGGGTGGGAGCACCCACAGAGAACGCCCTACCCCTGGGCATAGCAAGATGACATTGGCTTGCCGTTGGAACCCTGAGGAGAGCGGCCCTATGTGAGCGAACAGGATGGTGAGAGGCAGGCAGGAGAAGGTCCTGCAAATATCCCAGACCTAAGTCATGTAGGGCCTTATAGGTGAGAACTAGCACCTTGAAGCGGACCTGGAGAACCACTGGTAACCAGTGTAGCTCACGCAGGAGGGGTGTTATATGGGAGTAATGAGGGGCTCCCGTAACAACCCGTGCGGCTGCATTCTGGATCATCTGGAGTCTCTGGGTGCATTTCAGGGGCAGGCCCATGTAGAGGGAATTGCAGTAATCCAAGTGGGAAGTAACCAGGGCATGAGTGACTGTGCAAAGGTCATCTCGGTCCAGGAAAGGGCGCAACTGGTGCACCAGGTGAACCTGTGCGAAGGCCACCCTGGTCATGGCCATTAGATGGTCTTCTAGGGACAGCCGAGCATCCAGGAGGACACCCAAGTTGCGAGCCCTATCAATGGGGGCAAGTTTTTCCCCATCTATCAAAAGTGATGGGGCCTCTGAAACCCGAGATGCTGGCATCCACAGCCACTCAGTCTTGGAGGGATTGAGACTACAGTCTCAACAACCTTCGCGATGAAGCGAAGGTTGGAGACAGGACGATAGTTATTAAGTGAGTCTGGATCCAAGGAAGGCTTCTTGAAGAGAGGTCGAACCACTGCCTCCTTAAGATAGGCGGGGAAGTTCCCCTCTCTCAACGAAGCATTGACAATTGCCTGGATCCAGTCTCTAGTCACCTCCCTGGCAGCCGAAATCAACCAGGAGGGACAAGGGTCCAATAAGCAAGTGGAGGAACTAAGTTTGCCCATAATCCTGTCCACTTCCTTGACAGAAACAGGGTCAAACTCAATCCAGATATTATTCTCAAGACCCACCCTAGTCTCCCGATTGGATTCTGCCCAGTCAGAGTCCAATCCGATTTGGATCTGAGTGATTTTATCATGCAGAAACTGTACAAAATCCTCAGCTTGGCCCTGTAAAGGGTCTTCCCTCACTCCCTGATTGAGGAGGGAGCGGGTCACATAAAACAGGGACGCTGGGCGGTTTTCTGCAGATGCAATGAGGGTGGTGAAGTAATCTCGTTTCGTGATCAGTGGTGGGTTGCCTCCGATTCGCACCAGTTATATAGAACCGGTAGTAAAACCAGCAGGAGGCTCCGCCCACTGACCCTGATGTCATCAAAACGCTTGTGCAGAAGAGTGCGCACACACGCGAGTGAAGCAAGCGTGAGTGCGTGGCCCCATTGCGAACTGGTAGTAAAGGTAAGTAGAACCCACCCCTGGTGCAGCTGCGCAGAGGACGGGGCGGGGCACATTGAATTATGGGTGTGCGCACGCGTGCGCACGACCCCCATCGCTCCCCCCGCTTTTGGCACGTGAAGGCAAAAAGGTTAGCCATCACTGGTCTATTGTTTGCCAGTGTACTCTATTGCCCACCCAGGAATGCTATTACTTTTTTTGCTCTGCTTTTCTTCTTATCCAACTTGCTCCCTAGTTTCAAGATCTGAAGTAAAGGAAAAGGCTATCCCCTTCTGCTATTTGAGATCTTAAAGTGATGGAACAGCATACTTCAAGAATCATTCAGCTACAAAAATAATCCGGAAGCGGCGCGGCGTGACTGGCTGGGAAAATGCCAGGCTCCGACGAGCTCGGCAAAAACCAGCCAGACGAACCGACAGGACCGAAGCTGTCCTGTAGGGACAGTGAAGAAAGAGAGGCAGCTCAGTGTCTAAAGAGGGACAGGCAAGTCCCTTGGATAGCCTGAGAAACTCTCTCCAAGCCAGTGATGGGGGGCAGCGATCAGAGTGATTTGCCATGAAGCTGGAGCCTCTGGAGCAAGCGATGTGCAGGAGGGAAGATTTGGACAGAGTGCTAGTTTTGGGTGAGTGATTAGCTAACCCACAGACAATAAAAAGAAAATTCTAAATATTTTTAACTACTAAACTATTACTAAAATTACCCTGGCATGGAAATTGTGGCTAAATAGCGGTGGGGGGAGATGGCGGATGGAAAGAGAAAGTGAGAATGACAAGCGTGCCATAGAAGAACCCGAATAAAGAATTAAAAGTGATTGACAAATGGAAATGTAAATCTGTAACTTGGATTCAATTTGGATTGGATTATAAACTGATTGGTGGTATATAAAGGTGAAAGAAGATGTGAAAACTGGCTTTTTTCTCTTTTATGACTCGGTAAATACGGATGTGAATTACAAATAAAATGGTGGATTATAGAGAGACATCTGCAGGAGAAGGAGGAGCATGACATGGAATTGTTTACTTTGAGAAAACCTTTGAAGAAATGAAGAAGAAAAAATAAAACCTTGAATTTTTAAAAAGATAACTGGCGAGAACTAAGGAAGATATGTTTTGCCTACAAGAGGATAGACTTTGATGATTATAAAAGAAGGACCTTAATGTGTCTTAAAACTGGAATAATTCAACCCAGAAAGAATAAAATGGAACAGGAATTTAATGAACTGATAAAGACAATGTGTTTGGAAATAAAGGAAATGATTATAAATTTGCATGGAAAATCGAAATCTGAGGAGACAAAGACAGAGCTAGAATGCACTGAAGATGAAAAGGAAATGACTAATGAGAAACAAGAAAGAGAGATGGATAATGAAGAAGACAAAGACAAAGAGACTGACTATGGAAAATTAAACAATTGTAATATTAAGTATGGACAAAAAGAAAAGAAACAAAGAAGGAAAAGAGGGTAGAACAGGAAAAATATAAAAAACTTAAATGATTACACTGAGATTTACAGTGGAAAGATAAGAAAGATGGAAAAGAGATGGAAAATAATAAGAAACAAAGGACAAAATAAAAGAACTGGGATTAACAATGAAAAGACACAAAAAATGAAAGAGAAAGGAGAAACAATGGGAAATATAGGACAGAATAGGATAGTGCAGAATTTTAAAATACAAAAGAAAGGAAGAAGAAGGGAAAACAAAAGGAAAAGAAGGAAAAGGGAGTGGAGGAGAAGAAAAAATATTAAAAACATAAATGATTACACTGGGATTTACAGTGGAAATATAAGAAAGAGGGAAAAGGGATGGTAAATAATGGAAAATAAAGGGCAAAGATTTCATGATTTTAAGATACAAAATATTAATAAGAAAAAGATACGAAAAAGAAAGAAAAGTAGAAACAAAGGGAAAACTGTAATAAATGTCACATGCTCAATAATATAGGAGGTTTATAGAATGATAAATTTTAACAATATGAATAAACCAGTTGGGGGAAATGTAATATTTGAAATATTTCAAACTATATATTTGAAACACATTTAAAAAGAAAAAAGAAGACAAATTAAGAATATTTTAAGAACTAATCGGATTGGGTAAATGAGAAAGGATTAAGATGCACTTTATAAATATATATTTGAATAAGTGGAAATTTATTGTTAAGATGTTTTGAGAAATATATTTAATGATTGAAATTGAATGTAAAACTGAATGAAATTGAAATGATAAAAATGATTTAAATGTTATACTTGCAAGAAGTAAAGCAGAAAAAATATATTGGTAAAAGTAAAAAAGATAAGAGATTAGAAAATTGTTTGAGTAAAGATTTGAAGGAAAAAAGAGAACAAGATGAAATATATGGTTAATAATTAAAAAGATAAGGGATCTGGGTTGCCTGAACTCCACAATGGAAAACATTAAATTGAAAATGAATACAGCAATAGAGAGAGATGAAGGAATTGGAAGGGAGGAGGAGGGAGAGAGAGGGATGGAAGAGTAGGGAGGAAGGAAGGGAGGGGAAAGCAGAGTAGGAGAGAAGGTAAGACGGGGGGGAGAGAGGAGGAGAAGGAGAAGGGAAGGGGAAGTAGAGAAGAGAAGAAGAAGGTGGGGAAAGAAAGTTGGAAGGAGAAGAGGAAGAGGTTAGGTTTGAGGAGAAAGATTGCTGTACAATAAAAAAAAGATGAAGTGGAAGAAAGGCAGCTCTAAATAAACAAATATAAATATATTAAGAGAAAGAATGAATTGTTGAAGAATAAAAGAGGACAAATATGTACAAATAGTAAAGTTAGAATTTAGAGATAAATGAAGGTGTTTATGTATGCAAGTATAGAAATACTGAGGTATATTCAAACAAAAGGAAAGGGGGGAAGACGATATTGACAAAAATTGTAATTGAGTAAAATGTATTCTAATTTGACTAATTGTATAAGATAAGAAACGACCACCACTCTGTTCCAAAAAAAAAAAGAAAGAAAGAAAGAAAAGAAAGATGTGGGTGAAGGTGGGAGAGGAGAAAAGAAAAAAACCAATAAAACTTGTTTTTAAAAAAATGAATCATTCAGCTACTAGAGAAAGGCCTTGTCCACTGCATCCCACAATATGCTAGCATTTTCTGTTAATAATAATGATTTGTTTAATTGGGCACATTTTGGTCAGTATGCCATAATTGTAACCCAAAGATCAAATTTATCATTCTTACTTGGTATCCAGCAGCTTTCTAATGCATTCTACCATGTTTCCCCAAAACTATATTCCGATAATAAGCCCAATCGGGCTTTTGAGCGCATATAAATAAGCCCCTCCAAAATAAGTTTGTGGGGGCAATAAGCTGACTTTGTATAAAATATACAAAAGAATGAAGGCTATTGCTTAACGCATTGTAAGCCGCCCTGAGTCTCCGGAGAAGGGCGGCATATAAATCAAATTTAAAAAAAAAAAAAAAAAGCCCCCCCAAAACTTAGACGCATGCGCAGCTGCCACGCAAACAACACGATGTGAGGAGGCAAGGCCAGAGAGGGGGGGAAGAGAGGGGGAATATGCCCCATGCGCCCCTGCCATCCACACGGAATGGCCTCACAGAAGCCGCTCCTGCAAACCCTAGCTCGCGCACCCCTTCTCTTAGTGGTGGGCGCAAAGAGTGACCGCAAAAAAATTTGCCAGCCCTAGTCCTGTCGACCTGGGACTGGGGGGGGAGGTGTACTGGTGCTGGAGCTCTGGCCCAGCAAGCCCCCCCTCATGCCCGCACCCTTTGGCCTCACTTGAAAAGCGGCTCCTGCCGCTCTAACCTCTTCGCTGCAGCTTCTCCCATCTGCCCCCACCGCCAATTGGCCTCAGCTTGTGGGAGAAATGGGTCTCTGACGGGGGTGGCCGCTCCAGAAAAGGCAAGCTGCAACCAGGAGCCCCTTGCAAGCCCCGTGAAGGAGTCCAGCCGGCCGGGGAGGAAAAGGGGAGCCTGCAGTTATAAGCAGCCTCTGGCCCTCCCTCGACTGGAAGGCAGCACCGGGGGCTCCTGCCTCACTTCCCTGCCCACCAACCTGGCTCCACACAATGGAAGAATGCAGAGACATCCCACTGCTTCCCTGCACTGAAAGGAGCCCCCTGTGGGTGGGTGGTGATTGGCCCCGTGGATGCCAGAAGACCTGTGGAGGAAAGGAAGAGCAGAGAGGGGGTGTCTCAGCTGGCCCTGGGGTTGCCAGGGGAGGGGTGGGGGGTCACCTTCCCCTTCTGCCTGCTGCCTGCATCCACAACCGAACCTTGCCCTCGGCAAGGTTATTTTGTGTGTGTGGGTCGGATGCTAAAATGGCCTCAACCCGGGCGTGTCCATGGCTGTGGCTTAGAAGACATTGTCTTCGTCTCTCTGCGGCATATGGAAAATTGAAAGCGGATGAAAATAAAAATAAACAGCATTTTTGAAGTCCGATAACAACTAAATGCGTTATTGAAGAGTTCCTGTTTTGGTTGGATTAAGATTGATGTGGTAAGCCACCCTGAACTGCTTTTAATTGAGGCTTCTTTTTAAAGTGCTTTCCCTTCGGGGAAATAAAAGTGAGCAGAGGGGGTGATGAAACGGCGAAACGATGATTTAAAGAGGTCTGAAAAACAATAAATTTGAACTTAATTGTGAGCTGGATCCACAAAAAATGTCCGCAGGGCGAAGGGCAGCAAATTAAGTTTTATGGCTATGTTTGAATAAGATAAAAATAAGATATATGAGAGCTGCCTGAATGTTGGAGTCGACATAAACGTGGAGAACAGGAATCTTTTTTTTTTTTTTTTGGAACAGCCGGATATTTAAATGGCTTGTTTGTGGGATCGTCTGAAAATTTGAAAGCAATTATCCCTTTTTTTTGAAGACGCTGTGAAAATTGTGGACTAAAAGTTAAAAGTTTTAAAGTAATCTAAAGTACGTTTGCTGTTTGAAGTTCGCAGCGGGCAAAATGGCGCCGAGGAGTGTAACTGATCTTGATTAACGTGACTACAGGAATTTCACTGTTTGTATTTTACACTGCCTCCGGTGCAAGAAGCAATTGTAAGTAAGCCTTCAATAATTTGGACTTTCAACTTTTTTAAATTTGGGACTCCTTAATGCTTTATTTGTCGTCTCTGGCTCCTTAAAGTGAAAGTAAAATAAGCCCAAGTCCTTCTGAAAAGACCCTTCTGAGTATCTGTGGTACAGAACTGATGGTTAAAAATTTTCCTCTTCAACAATTCAACATCTTAAATACAAGTTGATGACCCATTGATTTTGAATTGTGAATAAGGTTATAGAAATATTTGGTCAAAAATTATAGGAGTTATTAAGATGGATCCATCTAAAGATGAGTCGGTGCAATCTAAGGTTAAACAGATTTCTCAAGCTAGTATTGACTCAGCTCAAATTGCGTTGGCATTAAACAAATTAAGTGATAAAATTGAAATAATGGATACAGAATTTCAAAAAATACATTTAAAAATGGATGAAGAAAAGAAGGAAAGATCCAATCAGCTGGAACAAATTGTTCAAGAAATTAATGTTAATTTTGCTAAATACACAGCAGAAGTAACAGTGATAAAAGATAATGTAGATCAATTACAAGTGCAAACAAAAAAAATTGATAAGCAAATAACTGAAATTTTTTTAAAAAATGAAAAACAGGATAGAAGAATATGTATTCTGGAAGAAGAAGTTAGGAAGTCTAACATTGTTATAAGAGGCATAGTGGAAGAAAAAGTGGACAATGTTAAACAACGTGTTTTGAAATGGCTTAATGAACTCGGATTGGATAAAAATTTTACAACTACAGATTTGATAAGTGTCTATCGAATTGGATTTAGAAGACAACGTAAAATAATAAGAAATGTTTTGATGAGATTTGCAAGTGTTAATGATAAATTACAAGTAATGGCAAAAATTAGAGAAAATGGTGATGCTGTGCTGAAGCTTGAGGGAAAACAGGTCCAAGTCTTTCAAGATATCTCAAGAGAGGAAAGATCGTGGAGATATTATTTGAAGCCAATTACTAAAATATTAAGAGATAGAGGTATTAAGTATAATTGGAGACCACCACAGCGAATGAAATTTTTCTATAAAAATAGAATGCATATATTTACAATAGAAACGGATGTGGTTCAATACTTCCATGAGCTTGGCTTTTTGGAAAAAGAGGAAGAACAAAGTGAATTAGGATCACAATTACTCAAAATAGGTGGAATTGAAGTATATACATCAACACCAGAGGAAGAAGGAGAGGCGGTCGGAGGTTTAGGTCCAAAACCAAAGAGGAAAAGAAAACCAACAAAAGATATTTCTCCATCCTTGGCGGAGGTACAGAAGAAAAGTCGAGATGTTACTGGTGAAGGAGTGGAAAGGATGATTACATTGGACTCTGAACATAAAAGGGAAGATGAGCCCGAGTGCGGGGACGAAGAACTTGTAGTTGTTCAATTGAAACCAGAATTATGCCAATGAAGAGACGACCCAGCTGATGGACAGGGTCCCCTCTCCCCCACTCTTGAAAACAAGGCGTGTCTTAATGAAGACGGTGGGAGATGAAGATTTTATGTGGTTGTGTGTTATGTTAGTTTTTGTTTTATGTTGTTTGCATGTTTTATATTATTATTATTATTTTTATTATTTTTTTTATGTTATGTGTTGTCTATATATATTTGTTTGGGTTTTGGGTCACGGAAAGGAAAAAGAGGGAATAGTTAAAATTAAAAATATTAATGGGGTAATTAAGGTAATGACTTGGAATGTTAAAGGTACTGGGAATCAGATTAAGAGAAGACGTTTAGAATTTAAGATTAAAAGAGATTCTCCTGACATAGTTTTTATGCCAGAAACTCATCAGAAATCTGAGGATATAAACAGGATGTATTTAAAAGGGATGCAGGTTTATGAAAAAGCTTTTGGGTCCTCAAAATCTAGAGGTGTTGCAGCATTAATATCAAATAGAGTCCAATTTGAAAAAAAAAAAGTAATAGCAGATATCGATGGACGATATTTGATAATAACAGGATGTATTAACGAGGAAAAAATAACATTAGTTAATTTATATGTACCAAATGTGAATCAAAAAGATTTTTTGAATAAGATTACTGATTTGTTGCAAATTGAAAGGGTAGGGAAGGTAATTATTGCTGGTGATTTTAATTTAATTAGAAACCAGATGGATAGTACCAATCCTACCCGCTATGGTGGAATAAGAAAAATGGGGATACTTGATAATTGGATGTTGCAAAATGGTGTAGTAGATGTTTGGAGGGAGATTAAAGGTAATGAAAGAATGTATACTTTTTATTCAAAGGTATTTAATTCATATTCAAGAATTGACTGTATTTTTGTATCCAAGAATCTGATGGGTAACGTGGATAATATGGATGTTGGAATATTTAAAGACTCTGACCACGCAGAATTGTTACTAGAATTAGATATGTTTTTGGAGAAAAAAGAAAATTGTTGGAGATATGATGGAAAATTGTATAAAAATAAGGAAGAGAAGAATCGTATTCTTAAGAAATGGGAAGAAAATTGGGATTGGAATGATAATGGGGAAGTCAATTATGGAACAGTTTGGGATACAATGAAAGCAATTTTTAGAGGAGAAAGTATTAAATTATCAAGTAGAAAGTATAAGAATTATAAAGTAAAAATAGAGGAAAAGAAGAAATTGATAAAAGAACTGGAAAATAGATTTTTAGTGACTAAGGATAGGAAATTATGGGAGGAACTTAAAAAAATGAAAAATAAACAAATAGCGGAAGATACAGAAATAGTTAAAAAAATTTAAGCTATTTAAAAAGAGAATTTTTTGAATATGGTAATAAAAATTCAAAATTATTAGCAAGAATGGCGAAAGATAAAAAAGAAAAAAGAGAAATAGGTGTCCTAATAGATGAAAAAGGTAAGAGATGTTATAAAAAATTAGAGAAATGTGAAATTGTTAAAAAGTTTTTTCAAGAATTATATCTTAGAAAAGAAATTGATAATTGTAAATTAAAAAATTTCTTAGAAAAATATGGTCAGAAGAAAATTGATAATAAATATAAAGAAAAAATGGAAAAGGATATTACCTCTGAGGAAATTAAAGATGTGATTCAGAAGCTAAAACTTGGAAAATCTCCAGGTGAGAATGGGTTACCAGCAGAATTTTATAAAGAGTTTAAAGAAACTTTGATCCCAAAACTACAGAAATTGTATAATAAGATATTACATGGAGGTGATATTCCCATGTCCTGGAATAGAACAATTATATCCTTAATCCCGAAACCAGGTAAAGATTTAGAAAAGATTGAATCCTATCGGCCCATTTCCTTGATTAACCAAGATGCTAAGATATTTACTGCAATTGTAGCAAATAGATTGAATAATTTTATAGATAAATATATAAACCATAATCAAGTAGGTTTTGTTAAAGGGCGTTATATGTGTGATTTAGTTAGAAGAGTATTAAATATTATTGATATTGCTGAGAATAATGGTGATAAGATAGGTATTCTTGCCTTGGATATTTTTAAAGCCTTTGATTCTATACAATGGGATACTATAAAAGAAATGATTTCTGCATTAGGATTTGGTAATAAATTCATTCATATTATTTCCAAATTGTACCAGAGGGGTACGGCAAGAGTGAAGGTAAATGGTATATTTACACAAGATATAAATTTGGAAGCAGGGTCGAGACAGGGTTGTCCCCTGTCTCCGACCCTATTTTTATTAGCAATGGAAATTTTAACAACTTTGATTGAAGAGGATTCAGAATTAATAGGTTATAAAGGCATCAATGTTAATTTATATGCAGATGACACTTTTGTCATTTTAAATATTATTACAAATGATATAAAAAGAGTTCAAATACATTTGAAAGAATTTGAAGATATGACTGGTTTGAAAGTAAATTGGGCAAAATCAGAATTATTAATGGAAATTGATAGGGAAAACAAATTAGAAAAATTACAAAATCAACTTGGAATTAGGATAAAGGATAATTTAAGATATTTAGGTATTATACTTTCACTTAAAATTAAAAATTTAAAGAAACTAAATTATGACATAGTAATAAAAGAAATTGAAGAGAAAATTGGGAAATATAAAAAACTAAAGTTATCTTGGTTTGGTAGAGTAGCTTTATGTAAAATGATGTTACTTCCTAAATTTAACTTTTTATTCGAGATGCTTCCGATTTTTTTAACCGAGAAGGACATTGAAGTATATCAAAAAAAATTAGATAAATTTTGTAATGGGAATAAAAAACCAAGATTGATTAAGAAAATGTGGTATCAGAACCAAAAACAAGGTGGTTTAGGAATTCCAAAATTATTAAACTATTATAGAGCATTTAATATAAAAACAGTAGTAAAAATTTTAAAAGGAGATGTTAAACTTTGGGGTAGTTTGGAAATGAAGGAAATAAAGAAGTTTGGATACAAATGGTTTTTTGAAAATTTTAAAGGTAAGGTTAAAATTTGTAATTACTGGTTAAATAGTTTGACTAAAAATTGGGACAGAGTAGCAAAAAAATTAATACCAGACGTATTGTATTTAGGTAAACTGAAAGAGAATTGCCCAATGAAATTAAATAGTAACAGAGAGAGGATTATAATAGAAGAGTAAGTGGAAACAATTAGTGAATGGTTGAAATTTATAGAAAATGAAATGAGGAAAGAGGAAATTTATGGAAAATTAAACATTAATTGGTTTGAAAGAATTCAAATGAATAAATGGAATAGGAAATGTAAAGAAAGGAATGATGAGAGTAGAAAGGAAACGGAATTTGAAAATTTGACATCTCGAATAATAAAAGATGAAATTGGGCCAAAGGGATTAGTTAGTAAAATTTATAAAATTATTAACTTTGATAATAATTCACAAAGGGTAATGAAAGAGAATTGGGTAAAAGAACTGGGTATTGAAATTTCTGATCAAAATTGGAATATGAACTGGGTTAGTAGAATAATGAGGACATTATCAATAAGGATTAAAGAACATAACTATAAAGTTATTTGGAAGTGGTATTTGACCCCAATAAGACTTTTTCAAATGGATAATAAAGTGGATAAAATGTGTTGGAGATGTAAAGTGGAACTCGGGACATATGCTCATATGTGGTGTAAATGTAATGGGGTTGAACTTTTTTGGTCTAGGATAGAAAATGAAATATTTGAAATGATTAAGAAAAGGGTCAAATTGAAATTGGAAACCATATTATTATTGATATTGAATGAAACAACATTAACAACTGGAGAAAGAGAATTGGTGAGGATTTTGGTTATAATGGGGAGAATTATAATTGCTAGATATTGGAAATTAAATGTTGACTTAAAATTAGAAGAATGGTATAATGAAACATGGAAATTTGCATTAAATGATAAATTGACTTGTGATATTAAAATTAGAAGTGGTATATACAAAGAAAATGTTTTTTGGAACACTTGGCAACCATTTGTGGACTTTGCACTTGGGAGATTGGATGAATCGGCACCAGTATCTTATCAAAGAGATTTCTGGAAGAATGGAAGACTTCAATTTCCTAAAACTTCCTTTCCGTTTGTATAGCACGTTGTGGGGAAAAAAAAATTCTTTCCTTATTATTGATTTTTGTATTATTTTTCTTTCTGTTATTCTTTAACAATAAAAATATAATAAAAAATTGAAAAAAATAAAAAATAAAATGGCCTCAACCCGCCAGGATGGGAGCTCCAAGATGGGACTTGATAAATGGAGCGGCTTAGGGGGAGAAAGGGGAGGGGGTTGCTCCAACGAGCCCACCAGCTGGGTTAAACGCTCGGGTGGTGGAAACGGGTGGGGGGGAGAAGGCAGCCATGATGACGATGCCAACTATGATGCTGGGATGCCAGAGTCCCCAGACCGTCCGTTCCAGCGTCTGACTTATCCAGACAATCCCCGATGAGCAGAAGCCAGAGAAGAGAAGGAGGAAGAGGAGGAAGCGCCCCTGCCCCCCGGCCGAAGGGCGGCCTCAATCCAGTGCCTGCGAGGATGCCCGAGGGGGATCTGAGCGCCGTCCTCTTTCCCCCCTGCTTGAGCTTCATGCCTTAACTCCCAAGTCTGCCTTTGTTCACCCCAGCATTCCCAAGACCAGAAAACCCGCTTGTTGCAAGCTACGGCTACTTTCTGCCCAAAGAAAAGAAAAGCATCCTGTTTCTGTGTGGATGGCAGGTGCGCGTGGGGCATGTTCACCCCCTTGCCCCCCCACCTTGCCTCCTCACCTAGTGCTGTTTGCACAGGAAGATTGCTTGAGGTAGTGGCCTGGTCGGCACTCCGGGGCCGAGGTTTAGGGATAAGACACATACACACACACACCGATAATAAGGCCAAGGCCATATTTTGGGGGTCAAAAGAAAATAAGACCCTGTCTTATTTTTGGGGAAACACGGTATTAAGCACTCTCAGATCCCATCCTTTCTTAAACCTCTGTTGGTTCCTAAGCTCAGGTACCAGGTCTAAGGTGAACAGACTTGTCCCCAGTCAAGGGAGGCAGGGGCAGAATGTTTGCAGTGCATTTCCTTAAGGGAGTACTAAGTGTGGTTGAAAAATCCTGCCTCATTAGCACTGCAATCAGAAATAAACTTTCCAGAAAAATAGTCCCAATCTTAGTTTCAGATTCAGGGATGCAGATGACCTCTGGTTTGGCTGAGAGCCCCCCCCCTTTTGGTTTTTTTTTGTTTGCTCAGGATCTTAGACTACATTTGCAAGCATACAATTAAAGAAAATCAGATGGTTATGACAGTAGGTTCAAATTGCTTATAGAAAGTTCTCAAATTTCATGAAATATTTGGAATGCTATTGTTACTGGTCATCTGCCAGCAGCCCAAGGCACTTTCTGCTCTCTTGAAATTCAAGTTCTCAATATCAATTATTTTCTCCTTCATGGATATTATCTCAGTATGAATGCTATTCTGACTGAAGCATGGAATCTGGAGTTTAATCTATAATTGACAACCTCAGCTTCTCGTTTGTTTGCTTTTTTGGAAAATAAAAAATATATATCTTCTACAGCTTTGCACTATGGTTTGCCTCTGCTTCTTTCTTACAACTAAGAGAAAGTGACTAGTCCAAGGTCCGCAAGCTGGCTTTATCCTTAAGGTGGAACTAAAGCCCAGTCTCCCAGTTTCTAACTTGATGCCTTAACCACTAGACCAAACCAGACCTAATATTTTAATTTTATTTATTTGTTCAGTTTCAATGGCCACCCAACTCAACCAGGTGACTCTGAGTGGCTATTTTATATAATTAGTTCCAAAATCCTATAGTACAATTTCAATATTCTAAACTTGCCTGGACACTTAATTCATTTATCACTTACTTGGCTCAAAAATTTATTTCGCTTTTTGCCATTTACAGTATTTCAAATTCTTTAAATACTTATATATTATTAATTTAATTCTCCTTTTGTTCAGAAATGAAAATAGATTCATCCTGTTTATTAAACCTCACTGGGATGTGGAACAAAAGGTCTGCAAACAAACCTGATGAATACTTTGCTACTGATCTCTCAGTGACAGGAGAATGCAACCATTAAGTATCTTGAACTCGACATACAGATGAGCTTTTAAGACTCTTCCCTCCTTTCTTCCTTCACTTTGATTTTTATCCTTCTTTGTTGATTTTTATGTATTGTACTGGTTTTGTAATACTTTTCTATTATTTTCCAAAAGACAAGGGAATGTGATGTTGGGAGCGGTGGAAACGCCATTCCTGTGGAGTAAAAAATTGCTCTAAATTGGCTAGGAAGTTTTTGGGTGGAAAAAGTTTTATTTGAGATCTAAATTAAGACACAGAACTATGGTGAAGGAATAGGATGATTAATTATATCTAAGAAGCTGCTGAGAAGGAATTTACTATTTTAGAGCCAATGGGAAGGGAACCTGTAATTTACTACTGTACTCAGTTGTAAAAGCTGTATTTAGCCAGTGGGCAAAATACATGATGGAATTTCCACTCTCTCAGCAAATCATCTACCTCAAATCTCTCAATGAATGCATGGGCTAATCTCTGGGAAAATAAATAGTGTTACCAAAGGAGTGTCATTCCCAGTTTGGTGTTCAGACAAATAATGGAGCCAAAGAGGGCTGAAATGAAATATCCAGCTGCCCCTGATATATATACTAGAATTCTACTGTATCTTTATAAAACAGACACACATCTGAACTATACTGTGTTGATTCTCCATGTCATATAATATATGTGGGTACATACATAATTTTGTATTTATTTATTATCTTGTTATGTTTGTTTATATTAGAGGTAGAGACCCTTTGAGAGCTGTATGCAACGTAATTTCATTTTAATGTATGCTGATTAGTGTACATTCAAAGTGACAATAAAGTTATTCTAAGTCTAGGAAGCCTTCCAACAAACATCACTGAAAAATGGTGCTTTATTGGCAAATTAATTTATAAACTTTAGTATAGATCCAAGGCCACAGGATTATATTCAGGAGAATCAAGTCTTCCCTGATGTACCATTCAGTAGAAGAAAAGGAGTCACACGGTGTCACTGTAACAAGTTATCCAGTTACCAAATTATATAAAAAGTGTTTTTAATGTGCTCCTCAACCAACAACCACTGGGCATTATGCTATGATGATAACCTTGCTCAGAAACAGATGGGGAGAGATTTTCAGATTTTCTTATAAGTCTTTTGAAAATTCCAAGGAAGTAATGTCTTCTGGAATATGCTATCCACATAATGAAATTGTGGTGATCATGTATTCAACACAATCATTTGCAATTTAGCAAGTCTCTGGGACAAGACGCATGCAAAAGGCCCTAAAACTCCACTGTCTCAGGCAGAAACCATTCTATCTATCCATATTGATCAGATATCTGCTAAACCTCAGTGACATGAAAGAGCTGTAGTAAACCTGATTTCTATAATATCCCCATCCTATCCCAAACTGAGTTTCCTTCTGCTTACTTTCAATTTGTCATATTGTACAAACACAATTACTATTAACATTCTTTTTTTAAATGGCTATCAATCAAACCACAATGTTTTTCCTGCTATTTTTACATCTTCCAACCAAGAGCCATTCTGTCACTAAGCAACCATCTTCTTAGATAGATTATCCCCACCCCACCCCTTTCTGTTCAATCCTCAGAGACTGCCTGGACAAATCTTTGCAGTTTTCTTGGCAAGGTTTTTCTGAAGTGGTTTGCTCTTGCCTCCTTCCTAGGATTGAGAAAGTGATTGACTTTGTACCTAAGACAGGACTAGAATTTAGGGTTTCTCGGTTTCTCGCCTGATGCTTTAACCACTATACCAAACTGGCTCTCTGTTAGATGATTCCTGTGATCAAAGCTACATGTCTATATGAAATTGTTACAAGGAATGGTGGATCAGGCCCAATAAAGAGACTTGAGTCATCAGGTAAAATATATCTCCTTTTATTTGTAGGTTCATCACATCATCACTGGAATGCATCAGGAACTGGAACATGGAGTAGTGTGCCCACCTTTTATACCTGTGGGCGGGGATTCAGGTAAGGAGGGGTCTATGGGAGGAGCTGACCAGGTGGGAGTCTGAGTTAACCCCTGCACTACTGCGCTATAGCTGATCCCTGGCACGGGCAGGGCATTTATGCCTGACAAATCCCCCTCTAAATGCCTGACCCGTGTCTGTAGGCCTGACTGACTGGTTGGTACCCTGGGGTGGATCTTGAGCTTAGAAACTAAGTGTGAGTGTTGCTTGCCCTGTAGTGGTTTTGTGAGTATGTCTGCGGTCTGTTCTTCTGTGTCACAGTGTATGGCCTTTATGAAACCAATTCTGGAGAGCTGTCTAACGTGCTTGTACTTTATGTCTATGTGCCTTGACCTTTGCCCTACAGCGTCGGACATGGATATCTCTATGACGGCTTTGTTATCTTCGTAGATATTTATTGGGTAAGCTGGTTCTCTCCACACGCTGGCGAGTAGGTCGTCGAACCAGATGAGATTGTTGGCGGCTTTGGAAAGGCATATATATTCAGCTTCAGTAGTCGAGGTTGCCACCAAGATTTGTTTGCCTGTGTACCAATGCACCGGACAGTTATTTAAGTAGAATATGTACCCAGATGTGCTTTTGCGGCCTTTGGCGTCTCCGGCCCAGTCAGCATCAGCGTAGCATGAGAGGATGGGTTCTTCGGATTTCTCAGGCTCTAGGGTTAAGCATGCATTGGCACTCTGTTTCAGGTATCTTAGCACCCTTTTCACTGCGTCCCAGTGGTATGTGGTGGGTTTGCTCACGTGCCTGGATAGTAAATTAACGGATAGAGCAATGTCCGGTCTTGTCCAGTTAGCGATATACAGGAGGGAGCCTATGATTGACCTGTACAGCGTGTTATCTCCAAATTCGGGTGATTCATCATGCATGTTTTTTAGGAAGTCCGCCTGCATGGGTGAATCACATCCTTTGGCGTCTGCCATGTTGCACTTATGGAGTAACTCTTCTATTTTCTCTTTCTGTGACAGTTGGAAACCTTTTGGCGTCTGGTTGACTTGTACCCCCAGGTATCGGTTTATCCTCCCAAGGTACTTTAGGGTGAAATGCTCGCTCAGCCTGCTGGCGAAGGTGTTGCAGTTGGCTTCGTGTTTGCTGATGTATAGAATGTCATCCACGTAAACTAGGATGTATTCTGGCGAGTCCCCCTCTTTCCTGGTGAAGAAACAGTTGTCAGCTATGGTCGCCGTGAATCCCATAGACTTCAGGGCCTCTACCAGGCATTCGTACCATCGTTTGCCTGATTGTTTTAGTCCATACAGGCTCTTATGAAGTAACCAGGTGTCCCCTCTGTTGGTTTCTTTGCTGTGGGGGGCTCTGATGTATATCTCTTTGTCTAGTTTGGCGTGCAGGTAGGCGGTCTGCACGTCGAACTGGTGCACCTCCAGCCCTAGTAAGGATGCAATGACCAAGGCACTTTTGACGCTCTCTGTTCTTACGGTGGGCGAATAGGTGTCTGTGTAGTCCTCCGGAAACCTTTGAGCAAACCCCTGGGCAACTAATCTTGCCTTGTATAGGCTTTGGCCCCCCTCTAAGTTCTTGACTTTGAATATCCACCGGGTGCCTATTGTGTTCTTGCCCTCTGGGACTTTGGTGGGGGTGTATACCTCCAGCTTCCTCAGGCTGTCCAGTTCTTTGGCCATGGCTAACTCCCACTTTGCCCTCTCCCCCTGGGGTAGTCTCAGTACCTCTTCATAGGAGTTTGGCGTAATGTGGTTTGTGTGCACGTGCATCACGTAATCATTCAACCTTTTTGGCAGCTGGTTTCTGGTTGACCTGACAGGCCTGGTTGCTGCCTGCTCAGTGTCATGCAGATATCTGGCCTCTCTTTGTGTCAGTGATTCGACACTTATCTTGGGATGATTCTCTTTCCATCCCTCAACCTTGATGCCTTGGAGGTCGGGCTTGGGCCTGCTCCCTTCCTGTCTATTTGTTGTCTCGTTTTTGATTTGGGTTTGCTCGATGGGACTATCCCCCCGCTCGGTGGGTACCTCGTTTAGGTGCAATCTGGACCAGTTGGCTTGCTCATGGAATGCCGCTGTTCTAGAGATCACAAACCTATTATTACTGTCCACAAACCTGAATCCCTTGGTTCCTGGCTCGTATCCCATAAACCTGAGCCTTCTGGACACCTTATCCCCTTTCCTGCGTAACTGCTTGGGTATGTGGACGTCAGCCGTTACACCGAACACATGCAGGTGTGCTATCTGTGGCTTCTTGTTATACATGACCTCGTAGGGCGTTTTGTTTATCACACTGGACCATGTTCTATTTAATGTATAGTTAGAGTAGACCAGGGCTTCAGACCAGAAGTGTTGGCCAATGCCCGCGTCCTCTAGGGCGCACCTGACCATCGTTTGCAGCGTGGAGTTCCGTCATTCTACGACCCCGTTCTGAAAGGTGGAAAACGGGGACGACGTAAAGTGAATCACGCCTTTGGACCTGAGCCAATGTGAGAAGTCCTTAGATAAAAACTCAGACCCTCTGTCGGTCATGATCTGTTTGATCTGTTTGTTGTTTTGGGTTTCTACCCTTTTATAAAACTCTTTGAATTTTTGGAAGGCTTCATCCTTTTTTCTTAAGGTGTAGACGAAGCCATATCGACTATGGTCATCCACTATGGTGAGGAAGTACCTTTTTTTGTAATTTATGGATGGCCTTAGGGGCCCTACCAGGTCCATGTGTACTAAGTCGAATATTTGTTTGGCGGCGCGTAACGACTTCTTGGGTCTGGGTTTTACTTTCAGTTTTGAACACTTGCACACCGAGCACTCGAGGTAGTTTTCACAGTTTTTTATTATGGCACCCTCGGTACAATTTGCCATTTTTTGTATCACGGGAAAACTGGCGTGTCCAAGCTTGCGATGCAGCAGGTGGGCACAGTTGTCATGCATTGGTTTGCCTATTGAGGGTCTCTTTTGGGTGTGTTTGTTGTGCTGTGTTTCTGGTGTCGTGTTATCATCGTTATCTACCTCTCTCCGGCCTATCTGTTCACCTTCAGTCTTGCTTTGGTCAGTGTCTTCTGTGTTCTCTGAACTGGTGTTTATGCTGTGGGCGTAATCCTCATAGAAAGTTATGTAGGGTAACCCTTGGTTAATGGTTACTCTCCCTATGTCCTTCCTGTTCTTGCTGACCTTCACATTGCCTTTTGTGAATATCATCTCAACCCGATTCCCTGCTGAGCTTTACTGCGGCCAGGATGTTGTGGGGTATTTCCGGGACTAGTAGTACCCCCTCTATTTTCCCTACGCCTGGTAATGTGATTGTCCCTTTGCCTGTTACTCTGACCTGGTTTTGATCAGCAACTTTGATAGAAAAATCCTCTCTCTTGAATGATGAGAGTAGTTTCTGATTGTATGTGGTGTGGTTGGAAGCCCCCGAGTCTAGGAGCCAAGAGCTGGTGTCTTTGTCTTGGTGTGTGGTGTGTGTGTGCTCCCCTATCCCATATAGGGACCCTGTCCTGCTGTCGCGTGAGCTGTCCCTGTTTCCCTTCCTATCCCTGGGGATGGGTGAGTCTCTACGCCTATACCTTTCATCGGATGTGTGCCTTTCTGTTTGTCTGTACTTATGCTCTGGCCTGCCTCTTTCCCTATAGTTCTTGGGGCAGTCCCTTTTGATGTGTCCCTTTGACCCGCAGATGTAGCACTCGGGTGTGTTGTGTTGCTTCTCTTGGAAGACTACTCTCTTCTCACTCTTGTGTTCTCTGGGAGGGCCGGGGCGGCTCCTCCTCAGATTGTCTTCTGCGATAAGCCTGTTGGATAGCCTCTCCACAGACAGCATCCCTAGGCTAACGGTGTCTAATTGTGTCAGGAAGTTATTCCATGAGTGGTCTAAAGAGTTGATTATCACACTCTTCATTATTTGGTCGGAAATAACTTCTCCCCTAAGGTGTAGCTCTGCCCTGGTACCGCTTAAGGACACTAGGTGCTCACTCATGGGGGTCCCTGGCTTAAGTCTGGCGGAAAAGAAGTCCTTGGAAATTTGTGTGGTGGTGGACACACTCTCACTATAAAACAATCCAAACATTTTCCCTATAATTTCGGATACTGTGAGGTTATGGCCAATACAGTGGTAAATTGTGGGGGAAATACTGGCAATTAAAAGGTAGAATGCCTTATGGTGCATGCAATCCAGCTCTAAAGTCCATGGTTTCTCAGGGGGGTCATTAATAAAATGAGACATGTTTTCTTTCAGAAACACCACCTGGAGCTGCTGTGACCACTCTAGGATATTGCCCCCATCCATCCTCAACTTGGGAAAGTCAACAGGTAAGTTCCCAGCACTAGTGGTAAAATTACTTACTGCTGGCTGCTGTCCATGGTTCCTTATGTCTCTATAGCAGCAGTAGGGCATGGGAACGCTTGCCGGTAGTTTAAAAGTCCCGCTTTGTAATTTTTTTCTTTTTTCTTCCTCTAGGCGGAAGAGCGCATGCGCGAAGTCCATTTCAGCTCCGCCGTCGCCGAGGAAGGACCTGTTCGTCGCGGCTCCGCTGTAGAGGCCTCTGCCGGTCGGGTAGGCCTCGGCCTCGGCCTTGGGGGTCCAGGTGTGTTCCGGAAGGTGTCGTTCAGCAGCTGCAGCTCCGGAATGAAGATCTCGGCGGTGCTGAGGATCCGGCGACGGTTGTAAGTAGCTGCCCCAATCCATGCGGTCCGGGGTGCGCGGCCTGGGCGATCGGGGGCGCGGTGTCCCTGGGGTGCGAAGGTGGGCTGGTGAACCACCGCGGGCGTCGGTGGCTCTCGGGTGGGTGCTCCGCTGTCCCTCTCCTCGCCTTCCCTTCCGTTTTGGCCTCTCCGGCCTCTCCTTGGTGATTTTGAGGCCTGGGCCGAAGGCGGCGGCGAGGGTCTTCATGGCCCTATCCACTTGCCGCTCGCTGGGGGTGTACCAGGGGTCGGAGTCGGATTCGGTTCCCTCTCCCTGGTCACTTTCATCATTGCTTATGGTCCGGCATTTTTCGCGTGCCGGCCATTTTGAATTCTGTATGTTGATTGGTTGGGGGTCGGCCATCTTGTCCGACCACGTGGACAAAGATGGCCGCCGTTTCAAATTTGGAGCGGGGCTTCGGGGCTCGGTGGCCGTTGGGGGTGCCCTTTTGGGCGATCCACTCACCGAGTCCAGCTCCTCGAGTTCGGAGTCCGAGCCCTCTTCGCTCCTTGCCACCTCGCGGTCGATTATGAAGCTCCGCAGGTCGGCAAGGAGGTTCTTGTCGCCGGCTCGTTCTTTCAGCAGCTGTAGGACGTCGAGTCGCAGCTTCTCTTCCTCTTGATCGTGGTGGTGGGCCCTTTTTCCTTTTTCGATCTTCCCCCTTTCCTCCGTCGCGGTGGCTTTGGGGGTGGTCGAGGTTCCTGCCTTCCCTGGCGAGTCCAATGGGTTGCTTTCCCGTTGCTTCGGAGGTGTCGCCATTCTGCAGGTAGGTATGGGTCCTTGTCTTGTGGCTTGGGATCTTTGGGCCTTACCAACCATCCTCTGCTACCATTTTGTTACAAGGAATGGTGGATCAGGCCCAATAAAGAGACTTGAGTCATCAGGTAAAATATATCTCCTTTTATTTGTAGGTTCATCACATCATCACTGGAATGCATCAGGAACTGGAACATGGAGTAGTGTGCCCACCTTTTATACCTGTGGGCGGGGATTCAGGTAAGGAGGGGTCTATGGGAGGAGCTGACCAGGTGGGAGTCTGAGTTAACCCCTGCACTACTGCGCTATAGCTGATCCCTGGCACGGGCAGGGCATTTATGCCTGACAGAAATAAGTTTAGGATATGAGAAATTTCATTTCATGGAAGCACCACCTGCAGTGTCAAAGGCACAGGCCCAACCACTCCATCTGCTATGGCAGGACAACTAGAGTTCTAACATAGCAGTACAGGAGAAATTGCATGTGGTCAGGTTTTCTTTCACTGCTGCTTCTTTAGAGCTTGTATTTAAGACATGCCATTCATGATGGCACAAATAGCAAACTGTCATCAAGATTAGTAGTCATTGATCATGTGATTCCCTGATTGTGATCTTCCTCCTCTCAAAATCATATACATTGATGGTGATCTGATAAAGGTTATCACCACAGTTTACCTTGTTCATTTTAACATATGATGACGATTAGAAATGCTTGACCTTCACTTCATTAAAGTTGTAGGCAAACTATTAATCAAATGTAACAATCAGTTGTCTCAGAGGTGGAGGAGCCCTTTGCTATTTCCATCAAAAGTTATCCACCCATTCAGTTCAATAGGATTTGGATGAATTCTGAAGTGAGGGATAAAAGACTGTTTTGGGTCTCTTAATATAGAAAGTACTCTGCTTAGATTTAATGATGGATGGTGTTCTTGGTTCCAGTTTTCACACAGCTTTAATGCATCTGATGCAGATATATATGCCATTTTCTCAATCCATATCAGCTATCTGCAGAAGTAAGCTGTTCCTTGTAAAATCCCATGCTGGAATTAGTTAGGCACTTTCAGGCAATATATTTTCCCAGTAAAAGAGCAATTGTTAATTGTTTGCAGCAGACATCTAGAAACTTTTAAGTTGAAGAGGCATTTTTATAGGGGACATCAGGTTTCCCCAGCACTCAAAATGTGATACTGATTGTATGAAAAAAATGTTTTCCGCCCTCCTCCAGGCCTGATGTCCTTTGCAATTGTGAATGTGATAATGTGTCAGGGATATCTCAGCATGAGCTAAACTGGAGCCTCTTTTGGGTGTGAAACACAGCAATGGTGTGGTTTTCCAAATACGGTTTATGCTTAGTAAGCATATGATAAATTACATAGCAGATATCTGCTGTGCTGAGAATATGAGCACTAAATACACATTGGGTAACTATGGTTAAGTGAAGGAGAAGATGCCACATATTTTGTGTGATTTATGGTACATTATTGCACCTGAAGGTATAAGTTGTTATTAAGATTGCCTGTTTATATACTTTAGTTCAGTTTTTTACCTATAAATGGAGAAAGGAAGAGAGAGGAATGGATTCATATTGCTAGCAATCCATTTGGGAACGAGTGAATTAAGCGCTCCCTCATTTAATTATTCCCTTTGTCTTCTACCCAGTTGTTAGTCAATTTCATATTCTGGGAACCCAATACAATCATTTTTAATAAGGATAAATCAACAATTTTATAAATAAAAATGGAAAACTTCCTGGTGTGATTTTTTCTAAATTGCATGAACTTTCCAATAGACAGAAGCCATACATTAGACTGATATTACTATACTCTCAAACACATGGTGTATTTTTAATTTTTCCTCCTAAGGAAAAATTGATTTAAAATAAAAGAATGTTGATACATCATGTGTTCCACAGGCAAATTTAACAAAGTGATAACAATCATCGTGTTCCAACTTTATATTGAAAAGGCTCCAATTCTTATCTCTTTCCTTAAACTTATTTATTTATGAAATGTATTGGCTGCTGATTTTACCATAAGGTAATTCTGAGCAGTTTACAGTTGCATATAAGCTAAAACATAACAAGTTAAAAACAAACATTAAAATTAAAGACACATGGAGAGGGTTGGGGCAGAGTTGGGGGGAGGTGGGATCTGTTATCACTCAATCAATCACTTCCATTGCACTGGTCCCCTACTGGAGCCCCAGGTTGACTGGCAAATCCACGTCTTTAGGCCCTTATGAAAGGATAGGAGGGTTGTGGCCAGGGGTGAAATGCTACCAGTTCGCACAAATTCGGGACAACCAGTAGTAATAAAAGCTACCAGCTCAGGTGAACCGGTAGTTAAAAAAAGCTACCAGTTCGTCTGAACCAGTATTTCTGACGATCAGCTGTGCTGCGTGATTTATATTCGCTAGAATGCAGGAAATCCTGCTTTCTAGTGAATCTAAATCACACGGCACAGCTGTTCCCCTCTCGCTGTTCTACTTACCTTCAAATGGCTCTTTTTTCTGAGCAAAGAGTGTGTTTGGTGCACACTGTGCATGCGCATGCGTGTGCTTGGCACGCACTGCACATGCACACACAGTGTGCATCTGGCACGCACTGCGCATGCACGGGCAGCGAACCGGTGGCAACCTGCAGAGGATTTCACCACTAGTTGTGGCCAACCTCACATGGGGGAGGGCAGGATATTCCAGAGGGTAGGAGCAACAGCAGAATTCCTGCCAGCCAGAATTCTTGGGCTCACGGGACGCGCAGCATGTCTCCTCTGCTGGCACAACAGGTACTGGCTAATCCCATAGGGTGAAATGGTCCCTCAAGTAACCTGGACCCATGCCATGAAGGGCTTTAAAGGTGATCACCAACACCTTGACTTGCACCCAGAAGCAGACTGGTAACCAATGCAACTTGCGGAGCAGTGGTGTTACAGGGGCCATTTTGGTCCCCCCCCCCCAAAAAACTATCTGCGCTGCTGCACTCTGCACCAGCAGTAGCTTCTGAATGCTCTTCAAAGGGTGGCCCCATGCAGAGCGCATTACAGTAGTAAGAGACTATATACAGTAAATGGACTATATTCAAATCCTTGATTATTTTAACTGTTCTGTATTTTTTTTTTGTTTATAACAGTAAATATGTTCAAGACAGAGAAAGAATATTATTTCAAATATTATACATTCCTTTTTTCCTCTATATAAAGACTTCATAGGTATGAGAATTACCCCAGAAATTGTTAATTTGCTATTTGTCAACTTGCAAAGCTGTTTATTGTACATGCTTTTCCAACATATGTAAACTATTCTGGTAATGATGATTGTTTAATATGCAAAATGTTGATTTTTCCCCATTAAGATAAAGATATTTTGTCCTGCTTCCATATTACAACATTTTTATCAACACAATCAATTTCATTGTACATATGTTGTGCACTGACAATAAAGATTTGAATTGACAATCAACAATATAGTAACTTTTGTCTCTTTTAATTTTTGCATTTAAATCTTTTTCCCATGTAATTTTTAATCTAAGGAATTCACAGATTTTTTTAAGCAGTTGACAAATATTTGAAATAGATTATTGATGCCTTGTGGGGAGGTGGTAATGTTTTCTAGTATTTCTTCAAAAACTTTAATGTCTAATATTTTCATCATATTATTTGATGCATAATTTTAGCTGGGTATATTTGCATGTAGCCTCTTAATGTTTCCTTTTTTCCTGTTTCCAATCTGCCTTCTGGATATTTGTTTTTAATTGGCACAGAAATCTAATGCCAAAACAGTTCATTCCGCTTATGCCTTGGATACAAGCAATTAAGGAGGTCTGATTTATGTACAACTCATACTTACAGATAGCCTGCCTATTACTAATAATGGCAGATGCCGTTTTTCTTCCTTGAGCCAATGGACTGTTAGCCATGTGATGTTTTGTGAACCTCGGAAGCTATGCGTTTTTCATATAAAACCTGTTTACAGTGGTTTTCAATGGTTCACAAAAACATTGGGTGGCTTCAGCACTTTGTCAGCTGAAGTTAAGGAGAATGCTATCTGCCATTTTTAGTAATAGGTAGCTCATTCCTAAATATAACTTCCAACTTATATACAAAGTTAATAAAGTTAAAGACAGATGGAATTCATTCTTAACCCAGAGACTGTCTTTATTAGTTTGTCTTGGCTGTAAAAGAAGGAATGGCCTACTGCTAGAAAGTGAAATAAGTAATACTGTGCTGACTTTTTTTCCTGTTTCCCCGTATTTCTACAGCCTATGCTTCATCCTATTCTTTGCTGTTTATATATTTGGCAGAAATAGAGGACTATGTCACGATAATGTCCTAGGAAATGTCAGTTCTGTTTGAATTTTGCCTAAATTCAGATATTTTAACCAATTAAAATCATAGTATTTTTCCAAATTGGATATGCCCACATCCTTATTTCTTTGTTTGTTCACCAGATTTATAAAGCTGCCCATCTCACAAATGTAACTCTGGGCAACTTACAATAAAAGTCAGTTAAAACATAGTTTAAAACAACCATTAAAAACTATTAAACACAATCACAAATAAATATAGAATAGAAATAAAAGGAAACAGATTGACATCCAACATACAAAATAATCATCTTACAGGCTCCCCATTTCTCTGGGATGCCCAAGCCTGCAAAAAAAACCCCCACAATTCAGGGATTTCATAAGTGCCAGTGGGATCAGGTTTAATCTCACCTTGGGGGAACCATGTTCCAAAGAGTGGGTGCCATGCAGAAAAGGTTTGCCTCCTGAGCCCCACCCGATTAAGTTCTTTAGCAGCTGGGACCCATAACATGCACCTCCTGCCAGTTCTGACAGGATGAGTAGATGTAACTGGGAAGAGGTAGTCCTTCAAAAAACTTGATCCCATGCCATGAAGAAATTTAAACATCAAAACCAGCATCTTAAATTGAACCCGGAAGGCAACAGGTAACTGAAGCAGCTGGTGGCAGAGAGATGTAAAGTGTGTTGTTCTAGGAGCATGTCTGCACTACCACATTTTGCACCAGTTGAAGCTTCTGAATGCTTTGACACCCATGGCCAATAGCATCCAACACCAATATAAGGTTTGTAAACTCTGATGCCTGTCCCTTCCCCTTTCATTATGTAGGAAGTTAGCACCCACCCCTTTCCTAGAAGAATGAAATATTTTAGGAAATATTAAAAAGGCAGAATATTATGTTTCCCTGGATGAGAAATGGAGAAGCATCTTTTAAAGAGGAAAGCAGCTCCCACCTTCTTGCCTCCCCCCTTCCTTTGTCAATGGGCCAGAGGCAGAAACTCAATTCCCTCCCATCTTTGTCAATGGACCATCATCTGCAACACAACAGGACCCATCTAGCAACAAAAACTAACACAATAGGACCCATCTAGCAACAGAAACTCACCACATGGCACCTGGGAAGATTACATCAACCAGCAAGGCTAGCTAAGATCCCCACCCCCTGGGAGTCTGACAACCAAACAGGATACTCTTTCTGGGCCCCAGGAAGTTCAAAGCCAGAGAGGGATTAAAACCCAGGGACACACAGCATCACTGCCCTTTTTCTGTTCAGGATCTCAAACCATGTGATCCTGTCCACCATTAAACCATCTTTCCAAGCAATCTCCATGTTTCCAGTGTCTTTTTCCCCACTTGGAGCTGAACCCAGAAGGATATTTCTTCTAACAATCAATAGTGAGATTAGATGACCTGGAGAGAGGAGATCAGCTACTTGACCATTTCAGGCCAATACAGGCATGTTTCTGCCTTTCTGATTCCCAGATCACCTGCTTTTTCACCACCATTCTCTTGGTCTCTCTGAAAGAATAGAGCTCAGCCTGGTATGTAAAATATATTCCAGACACAGTGGTGTGTAAGTGCAAAGAGACATGGATTTCTCTCAGGAAGAGATAAAGTGGATTTGCCCAATTGTGAAGGTGCACAAGAGTACTAGACCTGTTTTCTCCTTTTACTTTATCATGGTCTCATGTGTTTAAGCACAATATTATGTCTGTGTGTGAATCTTCATGATCCCATTCACTTCCCAGTGCTTAGTTTTTATTTATCAAGAGAAAGAGTGCAAATGTTCACAATCAGATCCTGCCCCATTCCAAGATTACTGCCATGATAATTGCATATTTTCCTGCCAACTGGTGACATTTAGCAAAGATTCCAAAGCTGGAGCAGCCAACCAGACACTTTCCTTCACACAGCCAAGGAATGTCTAATCAGATCACCATCATTCACATGTGAGTTAGAACAAATGCAATAGAGCTAAAATAGGGATTGACAATCTGGGTACAAAACATTCAATCATTTAAAATTTCTCCTGACTGAATGGGTGGATCATGAACCAGTTTGGTGCAGTGGTTAAAATACCAGGCTAGTGTAGAAAGTTAGTGCCCCACCCCTCTCCTAGAAGAATGAAATATTCTAGGAAATATTAAAAATGCAGACTATTTCCCCTAAAAAAGAAATAAAAAATCTTAAAAGAAACAGAAATAGAAGATTCCACCTCCCTGCCCCCAGCAGATATTTTGGTGCAGTCTATCTACAAATCAAAAGACCTCAGTTTCAGGATGATGGGATTATCCTTCAGGGCAAAGCCATTCAGCCACAATAGGAAATTGCCCTTTATTGCACATCACCCAGCAAGATTCAACCAAGCCTGAATACACAGCTACAACTGCATAGCCCCATGGGAGTCTGACAGCAACCAATAGGATAAGTTCAAATGCTCAAAGCCCAAGAGAGGGTATAAATCTCTCTCTCTCTTCATGTTGTTAGCTACCCAGGACTTCAAACCCATGTGGTCCTGGTTCACCATTAAACCATCCTTCCAAGCAGTCTCCATGTTTCCCGTGTCTTTCTTCCCACTTGAAACTGAACCCAGATGGACATTTCTTCCAACACTAGAAAATGGAAGACGGTGAATTCAAGTCCCTCCTTATGCATGAAGCCAGCTGGATAACTTTGGGACACCCCTATGACAAAGGAAAATCACTTCTGGAAAAACCTTGTCCAAGCAATTGCCAGGAGTCAATGTGTACTGACTTTAAGGTACCAAAAAAAAGTGTGTGTGTGTGTTTGGTAAGATTCATCTTCTCAAATCAAAGTGCCAGATTAGATATTAAAAACAGAAAAAAAGTGTAATTCTCCAAGAAGGAATTCCAGTCTTCATGTCATGGATTGAGTAGGTTATTGAGGTATGTGCAATACAAGCTAAACCTCCAGGAATAATCAGGGCCAGTCAACTGGTTGTGTGGCTTTTCTCATCCTTGAAACCACCTCTCTCTCTTGAATGAAAATTCTGAATCAAGGAAGACCCACAAATTACATTGGGGTGCAACCTATCCAGAACAAGGCATTTACCCAGTTTCCAGAGAGGTCCTTATTCCCAGCACTTCCTCTGGATAGGAGAATCAACTGCAGTTAATTGGCCTCATCCAAACCATTGTTGCCTCCAAGGTTGTTCCACAAAACACAACACAGTTTCCACCTCCCAGGTACTAAACCAGGCATATGAAAGCAGATGGTGATTTCCGTTATTTTTAGCCAGCCATGAAAAAAAGTTTCAACCAGAGAATTTTTGTGAAGATGAGTGGCCAGCTTCTCCACTAGGATCCAATGATGATTCAGTTGATGATGCCATTGAAACTGACCAGAAAGGCGCCAATTCTACGTACATCTGGAAGCCTTACTTTTGGCTCTATAGTGTCCCTAGAGGATTGTCCATGCACAAATCCACATATTCCCTGCATATGGATGTAGAGCATTGTAACTTTCTAGCCTCTTCAACCTGTCCTCAGCTTGCGACCCAAACATCCGATTCTTCGTGGTTTCACCGCAGATTTTAACTCTTTTGAGACGCGCCTTTGGGTTGGGGCTCGGGGAGTGCACCCCCCGGGGACGAGGAGCCTGCTGTTTTCGCCCTCTTTCCCCCCCACAGCAGCTCCTCCGGCGGACAGACGGGAGGACACAATAGCCGCAGAGAAGGAGAAGCGGGGGCAAGAGGGAGACTCCTCCTTCTGGCCCGCCTCGCTTTGCCTCAGCCGGGTAGCAACGCCGCACGATTCAGCCCACCTTCCCCCTCCTAGCTTCCCCCGGCGCGCCCCGTCCAGTTTGCTTTCCAACCGGGCAGAGGAGAAGCTTAGACCGCTCGTGCGCCGCCGCCGCGCCCGCCCCATGCCCGGCTCTCCCCCCAGCGGCGACCGCTAGCCGTCCATGGCGCGGCCCGGGATGCTGCTCTGCTGCTGCGCCGCGGCGCTGCTGGCGGCGTGGTGGGGCACCGCCAACGCCAGCCTGAGCTCGCCTCCGACCGGCGCCCCGCTGGAGGACGAGGCGGAGAACCAGGAGAACATTCTCTCGCAGGTAAGGCTTGCTTGGAAGCCGTCGGAGCTTGGAAGGGGGAGTCGGACCCTCGAGGTGATTTTCCAGCGGCGCATCAGGAACGATGGGGAGTGGACTGCAGGAGTCCCAAAAGTGCTCTTGAAGTGTACAGATTTATTCCTCACCCTGGCTTCTCTCATGGCACCAAAAAAACAAAAACCCAAACCCACCACTAGAAATGCCTCTGAACATGTGCAAAAAGTCCTTCACAACTAATTAAAGTTGTGTACATTTGCAACTGCGGGAGGGAAATCTATCCTGGAATGGTCTTACCAATAAACTTGGATTGCATGGAGGGGGAGGTTTATGCTGTAGAGGGCAATTTGACACAGCACAGAGTGTGGCACAGTTAGGGAACCCAGTTAAGTCTTCAACATAAGTTTGATTTTATGGGATGATTTTAGAAGCAGTGAAGAACAGAGCAAGGAATCTACAGGTAGGTTTCCAAATAAAGACAGCTTTGTCACTTAAAAGAATATTTGAACTTAGTAGGACTTGCTAAAAGGCTATGCCTAAAATTGTTGGCTGGGTTTATGTCTTGAATATATTGTATTAAATCAACCCTTCTTAAGTTCATTTCAGGAAAGCTGGGTCCTTGCACTCAGTAACAAGTACAAGGGTTTCCATTGTGTAGAATCAGCAAGCTTTGCATTATAGTGTTATACTCCACCTGTACAGAATTTGCTTTGTCCTCACCTGGTACCTGTTAGACCCAGGGGTGGTGATCAGTGCAGAAAAAGGACAAGCAGCTGTAGTTTTAGTGCATGGAGAAGCAAACAAATGGAAAAGGTGCATCTGCTAAAATCTCTCTCTGTGTGTTCTTTGTGAACTATGAAATACACAGAGGTAGCACACTTATGAATTTGACTACTCCAGGTATCTGGGACAAAAGTCTTTCTGAAGTAGATCTCTGGCCTCTCCATTTAGTAGACCAGGTTTGGGATTATTGCTTTGCTGCTCCTTTCTAAAAGCAACAAGCCCCTTCCCCCTCTGCCCCCAACATATTACTTATTTCCTAGTCAACTAATTGAACAGAACTGAGTATATCCATATAGAATAGTGCTGTGAGAGCAGTGCTATCTGTCAATTCCTCTGGTACTTAGAGCCTGCAGCAGCTTTCACTCTGCTCCTCTTGGTTTTCCTTTGTAGCTAAAGCCAGCTAAAAGAGAAAAGTGCTGCAAATGGCAACATTTGTACAGTCTGTGGTGGCTGGGCCTCCTCCTTGTCATGAGCAAAATTAGTTGCATGCATTTAAGTAATTGTGCAATATAAATTGAAATTGTGTTAGGTTTGATGCTGAGCAAAAAATCTTAAAACGGCCTTGGCACAATATCTGTCTGGATGGTGGAGGCCAATATCCCTTGAAAAATATCTGCAAGAATTCTGTGCAATCAGAAAAACATACGTTTGACTACTTTTATTATCCAAAGTTGTATCTGATTCAGGCATATTCCCTTAAAGGAAATTCTTTGAATTGCATTTAATGTTTGTTGAAACCTTGTGTTGGCTAGGCAGGATGTGCCAGTCTGCTTCACAACTTTTGTCTTGTTCTTGAATCCAACCAGAAAAATGTCCTATTTATGTAGGACTAGCATTACACATTGGAAACTTCCTATCAGATGTATCCTGATAGCTTTGGCTTTTTAAAAATCATATCTTCAACGTTTTTCTGAGGGAAACTCTTTTTTAAATATACCTAAGTTGGGGTAGCCTGTCTTCCCAGCATGATTTTATGTACAGGATGCATGAAAATAAAGGAGAGATGCAAAGATCTCATGTGGAGCTCCTCTGTTCACTTCAATGAAATGTGTACAGGAGAATTTCCCAACAGATTGTTCCCATTATATTTAAATGAGATCATTCTGGAGAATGTCTGTGTTGAGCACAGCAGCCTTTTAATTTCCCCAAACCCAAGAGAAACCAAAGTTGTTTGGGTTCAAGTTGACTAGTTTGGGGTTTGGCTTTTGGATTCTTTTAGGTGGTAGAAGAAAATTACTTTCTCAGATAACCAAGGAGCAACGAACATGAAGCGTCAGCAACATTTTAAGCCAGGCAGCCATTTCTTCAAGGTTTCAGAATGTCAGAGTTTCTCCCAAACATTCGGCCAAAGCAAACCCACTGAGAATTTCAGGACAAATTGACTGGCTTCCTTTCCCTCCCCTTCCCCTCCTTTCCTTGATTAGTTGCTAGGTGACTATGACAAGGTGAAGGCGGTGTCCCAAGGCTCAAACTGCCAGTGCAAGTGCGTGGTGAGACCCTTGGGCAGAGGAGCATGTCAGAGGATCAACGAAGGCTCTTTCAAAGCTGAGGATTTTTACATGGTGGAAACAATTACTTCTGGACCAGAATGCAAGTGCTCCTGTGTGGCTCCACCTTCTGCTCTCAATCCCTGCGAAGGGGACTTCAGGCTGAAGAAATTGCAGGAAGCAGACAACAAGGACTTCAAGGTATTTGCCTTTCCTGAATTTTTACATAGTTAAAATGTATTTTTATTATTTCAGTTGATGCCACACCTTTCTACCCAAAGGGCAGTCATGAAAGTTTTCCTCTCCCAAGTAATGGGAAAATTAAGGCAGGTTTTAACAGGAGTTTCATCTGGAGATTTGGTGTTTCTTTGCAGTACTTGCAGATGTACAAGGCTGAGATACCAGGGGACAGTTATCCTCAATTTATGACTACAGTTGAGCCCAACATTTCTTTTGTTAAGTGATATGGTTAAGTGAATTGCTCCATTTTACCACCTTTCTTGCCACAGTTGTGAATCACTACAGTTATTAGGTTAATAATCTGGCTTCCCCATTGACTTTGCTTGTCAGAAGGTTGCAAAAGGTAATCACATGATCCTGGTGCACTGCAACGATCACATACTAGTCAGTTGCCAAGTGTCTGAATTTTGATCACGTGATCATGGGAATGCTGCAACATTGTACACGTTATAAACGTCATAAATCATTTTTTCAGTCATTTTTTCAGTGCTGTTGTAATTTCAGATAGTCACTAAATGAAGTTGCAAATGGGGGATGCTTCCCCTGTTCACAGTCCAAATACTAAGTTGTGATCTGGTTTGTATGTTAAGCCATGGTTCAGAAATGTAAATTGCCATGTTATAAAAACCAAGGGTGATTCAGTTCAGAGAGCACATGTCAAGACCAAACAGACCACATAATATGCTCAATGAGGTGTGGGAGCCCCAGTATGTCTATTCATGCAATCTTAGCAGGACAGGGAATACCTGGAAGGAAGAAGCCAATGGCACTTAAGTCCATTTATGCTTATAATATAGCTATTACTAGCCATTAAAACAACAACATAATCTGTTAAATATAATATGAGATGCACACCATCATAATGTCAAGTTAATTTTATAAACCGTGAACTGTGAAACAGTAAGATCAGGTTAACTAAAATGGCAACTGCAGTATTTCATCTTGGCTTGGTTGTCCAGCAGGTGAGAAATTCATTTGCTCCTAGAACAGCTTTCTCCAACCTGTTCTTTCAGCTGTTGGACTGCAGCTTCATAATCGCAGCCAGCTCATTCCTTAGCGTCAAGGGACCAAACGTTGCGAGTGGGCTTAGCAAATACTTCTGTATGAGGCTCTTTAAACACACTCCAAAGTTTACTGCTAGGAAGATTGCATCGAGCAGGAAGTGAACAGACTCTTGGCCTTCTCTGTCTGCTGGGAACAGGAAGAGCAACAGTCTTAATAAATATGTAGCTCTGAATTCTCCCACATGCACTAGGATGGAGACCTAACAGATATATGCTACATAATGGCACAGAAAGATACTCCAGTCATGAATGTTTTACCATTGTTGAATAGGCAAGGAAAGATTCCATTATGGAACAATCTTATTTGTTACAAAAATGTGCATTATTGGGTGTTTAGCACTCAGTTTAAGTAGAAATGTGGTAGACGGCAGGGATAGATTTAACATTGATCTAGAGAAGAGGGAGGGAAAGTGTCATTCCCTGGAAACTGTCCATTGACTGGTTGCCAGAATAGATATTTCCCCATCTGCTCCTTTTCTACCATTGTTGCTTGTTTTTCTCCCTTGCTTCTCAGGCCATTCTTGCCAGTGATGGCTTGAATTATGGCTTGCAGAGGGTTTCTGACATTAGTCCTAAGGCTGCAGATTCAGAAATCTCTGGTTAAATCAGTGTCCTTGGCTTAAGCAGTTCAATAAATCTAGTGCAAATTGGGAGGTATAAAATGGAATATAAATGCAAACACAGATGGGAATGTGGAGTTTGTACTCCCTCTTTCAAGTCTTCAGGCTGGTTCCTGTAAATGACCTAAAACTAAAAGTTCAAATTAGCATTAAAAGGGGGGAATCCCAGAATTTCAAACATTTTTTTGAGATGCAAACTTTAAAGTATCAGGACATCAGAAGATGTTCTTTAGCATCCAATTCTCAAGCTTTAAAGATAATGGCTACCATTTTAAACTGGATGTAATTATTTTATGCCTTGGTGAAACATTAGTTTGAGGGTCAAGATTCAAATCTATCCAAAAATAAAAGGGGGCAGATAGATCAAAACCAACTCTCAGAATCTGCTAATTGGATTGAGCTTCATTTCTTAATCCTCATTACTGGTCATAAACATTAATATTATCCCTTCCAATGCCAACCCTTGACTGAATCAGTTGAAACTGAGAAATGGAGCTGGGTATCATCAGCTTATTGATCACATTTCATATTATCAGAAAGAAAAAAATTAATGAAAAAATCAAAACCCTGAAAAGCCCTCTAGCTCAAAAATCAGTCTAGTAGCACTTCTTTCTGGAATTAGCCATCCAACAGGAAGAAAAACTTGAGCACAGTGCCTCCAATCCACAGCCAAGAGCAGATGGTCCAGAAGGATACCATGGACAATAGCAGTAAAAGTGGCTGAGAAATCCAGCAGAATTAGCAGAGTGTTACTCCCTGTAATTTCTGCTTGCAAAAATCATCTGTCAGAGTGATCATGGCAGCTTCAATATCACAATTGAATAAGTACTGCCATTTTAAGACATGGCCCTCCAAAGGTAAACAAAAGAGAATTATTTTCAAACTGCACAAACTTATTTTTGAGGAAAGGACAAGAGAGATGGGCACACTGCAAACAAGTAAGTAAGTAAGGGGCTTTATTCTAAGAACTGCTATAACATATTACCCCCTTTCCCAATCTGAATTCACGCTGGGGAGCAGAATTCCTGGCCAACATGGCCTGAGAATGTGCTGAATGAGAATACCTGTAGTCCAAAATACCCTGGACATGGCAGATCAAAAAGGATGGTATATTAAACTGAGATATGAATCCCAGTGTTTATGACAATTATCCTGATTTTTTCTAAAGAAAATCAGGATGATATATGTAGTTATCTTTCCCTAATTTATTTGCACCCAAAAAGTAGAATTTAAACTGGATCTCTCAGTAGAATTTACACTGGATCTCTCTGTTTGCAGTTCAACATTGCAACCATTCCAGTACATTGGCTCTCATAAGATCTTAAATTGAAGTGCCATCCAAAGATAAGTCAAGATTTTATGTCCTCTTTCCATAATCAAGTGTGGAGCGTTCTTATATCTGAGCTAAATTATTATTTAAATATATGTATATATAAATATTGGGTTTTGAATTATCCAAGATATATTATTAATGAATATGAATTATGTACTGATCAGTTCTGTGTGAATATGCTTCTCTCTGTCTAAACATTTTATACTTCTTGGCTGCAAAAGGTTTCACCATGGGTTAAGCTCAGTTTACATTATACTGGATTTCCTCATCACAAATTTATATCACTTTTATATTTTGCACTTCTTGTGGGAAATTATCCACTGAAGGAGATCATGTACGTGGCAGTGTGTGATTGATGCAGCAGGTCTGTGATGAACGACAAGGGGTAAGGGAAGAAAATAATCTTTCTGGAAAAAAAATCAGAATGCATTTTTAATATACCCTGCCTTTCTCAGCTGGAAATAAAATCTGATTTTAAAAAAGAACTGGCCAAGCAACATCCCAACATTCTTCTTTCTAATCTTGATGTACAAAATCACATTTATATTAGCATGTTTTTCCCAACAGCTATAAACTTGGAAATATTACAAGTCCAAGAATTGTGTTACTGGATCACATCAGTGGAACCTATTGAATTGCTATTGGCATTAGGAGGCAACAGCCCCATTTAGAGATATCTAAAGCACAGCATAAAAGCAGTGGCAGTCCCTTGAGCTGTTATTTTCCACATCTGGTACAGATTCTGAAAACGGAGGGTTCGTTTAATGTTCTGCTTTATTTGGTTTGCAGTCCAGTTGTTATCACCTTGGGACCGGATCCTCCAGGTGACTGCTTAAATTTACTTGGATTATCCTGTTAGGGAAAAGAAAGCCTGTTCTACAAGGCTGAGCCAAAAATGCAGGCAGCAACCAGCTTCACGTACTTGTTCTGGCAATGTTGTATTGTTTTATTTTCTGCTTACAAGTGTTTAGCTGTCCAAAACGTAACTGGAGATCATTGTTACAGTTTCTCGAGCAACGTTGTCCTTGAAGGGCATGACGAAATCTGAGCCATCAGCCCTTCCAAATGTGAGCAGCCTCAAATAAACTGTAATCCGTTTAACAATTTGACCAGCTAACATCTGTTTCAACAGAGTAACCAGGTGACATGGGACAATATTCCATTTCTGAAAGAGTCACTAGAAGAACATTATGAAAACCTACTGCAACATCCTTTCCCTATTTTACCATTCTGTTGGCAAATGATATAAATTCCCCAAACTTTGGGTGACTCTAATTATTTGTAGTTTCTTTAAGGCATAACTGTACGGTTATGCCTTTCCCTATAGCAATGATCTGTTAATGCAAAAATAATTTATTTCATACTTACTCCACCTATTTTTAAACTTTTTTCCTCATTTGTCAGTTGTATATTCCTCGGAAATAGCCTCTTTAGAACTAAAAATATAAACATTTGGAAGGATGGTTTTCTCTTGATTAAAGCAATGTTAAGCTGTCCCCTGTGTATTATATGGACTGAGGCCAGTACTTGCTGGATCCCAGGTTTGAGAATAAGTCTCCCATTGATCCTAGATGTTCTTCTTCCCATTTTCCAATGGAATAAATGTCTCTTGGTAGCAAAAGAAACAGAATCATACTTTGCATCTTAGAACCTTCTTAATGGGTCACCACTGCAGAGAATCCGGGCAAGTCAAGGTTGACTCAGCGTTCCATCCTTTCTAAGGTAGGTAAAATGAGGACCCAGTTTGTGGGGGCAATAAGCTGACTTTGTATAAATATACAAAAGTATGAAGGCTATTGCTTAACGCACCGTAAGCCGCCCTGAGTCTCCGGAGAAGGGCGGCATATAAATCAAATTAAAAAAAAGTCCTCCACACCAGATAGAAGAGGCAAATGGCAGACTTGCGTTTTGCTTTCTCCATCTGTGCTTATGGTGGTGGGTAATCTTTGGACTTCTGATCTTGAGAGAAGTTAACTGTGTTTCAATTCATGTGCTAAGAAACCCTTGCTTACCTGCTATAGAAACTTTATTTCTAAGGCAGTTTCTAATTTCAAAACTGGTGGTCCTACCCTATCCTGGCTTCAGAGTCTATACAGTTAACGACAAAACAGACCACTGTTCACAGAGAAAAGACTTCTCAAAAGAAAACGGGAATCACCCTGTTCTATAGGACACTTAGAGGCATTGACCAAAAGATGGACCTCATGATTACTTGTATGAAAAGAAAGCAAACTCTGGAAGGTTTAGATCAATTCAAAGGAAGATTGGCAATAGTAGCTGCCTTTTAGGTTGCCAGTGCAGTATTTTGGCTTTTGGGAACCTGGAACAGAATTTGGAAATCTCTTCTTTAGAAAGCCAGTTATGGACACATGCTGTTAGATGCATTATAATCAGCCTCATTCAGCAACACATTCTTTCTTTCCTGTGTTTGTAGAAGTCCAGTTAGTTTTAAATACATTACTTGGAACATTGTTTGATTTAAATGAAAAGCATCTGTCAAAAATACTGGCTCCTTACATAACACGTTTAGAACTGGAATACAATCATTGAGAGCCCCCCCCTTTTTTTTTTAAACTGGGTAGTAGGTTGCATTGACAACCAAGAAAAGAAATTGAGTTTAAGAACATCGGAGTTTGGAGTGTTGAAGAGTACCAGTTTCTTCCTATTTGTTCTGGGAATTTAAAATGAATAAGTGTACTTGTTGCTTCAAATGCTAGTCTAGCTTTGCTGACCAGTTCTCCTCCTAATCCTTAGAACTATGTGAAACAAAAGGCATTTTGTTCAAGCAATTTGATTGCACTAAGCTGTTGTTGTCATAGTAGACCAGGCGATTGTACAGACTAAGTAAAAAGCTGCAGCAGCAGTATTGTTTCTTTTGCAAGTGTTCAAAGGAATACATTTATAATGTAAGACTATTACACTTTCATGTTATGGATGATTGAGAGGGTCACAACTGTTCTATACACACCAGAAGAACAGCATGCTGGAGAATCTGTGCTGGGATAGCAGCTTGTTACATCCTGCAGTGACTTGTGAAATCAGCATGTATTATTTGAAATTATATAATTAAATTTCCACTTTGTCCAAAAACATTTCAGGGTGACAATGGAGATGCTTTGGTTTTATGGTACCACATATGGCATCGTGATTATCCTGAACTATGAATAAGGTTGTTCTTGATTTGAATCTTCCACTGATAATAGTGATTTGTCTTCCCCTGGTAATATAATAAAGCATGAAAACTGGTGGTTTGTGTGTGTGGAAGTAGTATTATTATCATTCTGTGCACAGAACATGTGTTTTGAATTCAGAATTAGGAGATAGACCAAAAAGGTTCACAGTGACTTTTCTTTCAGATTTTTTTTAAAAATCTGCCTTCTAACCTTTCCTTCTCATAAGCTCTGCGTTTCTGTTTTTTCACCTACCTTTTGCTGATCCTACCAATTTTATCCACTGTTCAAGTCCCAGGGAGAGGCCTTTCCTGGTCAAGATTCAGCAATGACTGAATCTGAAGCCTCTGTGTGCATATGGAGCAGGTACTCTGCCATATTGCTATGAGCTTTTCCTAAACTACTTTGTGCTCCTTAAAAATACCACTTCACTTCTTTCTGCCATTATCCCTTTATCGACTGTACATATCCCACTGCTTCCTGCCTTTCCAGTAGTGAGCAGTCTAGGTCATTGAAAGGTGAGGTTTGTTTATTGTTAAGAATAAGGTGATGGGTCTGTAATTTCTTCACACAGCGTAATTCACACATATGCTTCTTTTGATGGTGGAATGATGACAAGGGTTTCTCTATTCTACCAGTTTGGGCAGGTATCTCCCTTCAAATCCTGGTTCCCAAGTTGTTTATAGAGGTTTGAATCTGGCACATTCAATCATGGCTAGAAAAGAAAAGGCAACCAAAGCAGCTGTTTCAGGTGCAATATTACATAGGCCACAAAAGCTGGCAACTTTTTTTTTGTTCAGCTGTAATTTTCAAATTGCCTCCTTTAATTTTCAATAGGCCAATTCAAAAGACTCCTTAAAGAGGGTTATGCAAACATCCTTGGCTCTAGAACTCAAGCTGAGGACTCTCAGAACTAGGCCATTCAGGATGTGTTTCTGCCAAACCCAGTTCAAAGCAATTTATCATCAACGCTTCTCAATGTCATTTAATATCTTTATTATTATTAATTTGTCTAGCTTAAAGAAGAAATTGGTGGAGGTGGCAAAGAAGAGCTTGTTCTTCTTTTAATATAATGTTTTCCAGCTGTTGTGTAAACTACATGTGCATAAAAGAGCCTCTTATTGTACTCCAAATATTGTTGGAACGCACAAAAAGTTACTGTGCAATATTTTCTGATTTTGAAAATTTAAATTGTCATAACTGGATCATATCTGCATTGAAAAGAGAACAATCAATTATAAGTCTTGAAAATTAATGTATGAATTATGTACAAACCCAAGAATTTTAGAATAAACTAGATTAATCAAAACTAATTAAATATCTGGAAAAAAAGATGCATATATGCTCTACCAGATCAGAAATGTGAGATGGAAGGAGAGAGCCATGGAAATGGCCCTGAAGGGGTTATTCAGAAACCATCATAGAAGCAACAAGGGCAGAACCATTTGTTGAACCCTGGCAGAGGAGTTAATACTAGGAAGGAGCTCAGACTGGCTCCTCTTTGACTCAGAAGGTTATAAAAAGGGGGAAGGATAAAATACTTTACCTTTCAGATTTGCAAGATTCTATATATGTCAATAATTTATAGTTCTAGTCTTCCTATGGAGTCAGTTTCTTGATCTGGTCTCTCTCTCACATAGGGTGATCAAGTAGATCAAGTATTTATTTAAAAAAACCAAAATCACAGAAACGTACTCCTCTCTATTTTTATAAGTGTATAAAACCATGTGTGCAAAGGTGCCATATGGGTTGGGAAGGGTTTGCAAGAGATGCTGTGCAGGTTAGGGAGGGCATGCGGAGATGTGTGAAGGGTCCCACACAGGTCAGGGAAGGTATATGGGGTTGCAGTGTGGGTCAAGAAGGGTGTGTGGGGATGTGCAAAAGGTGCCATGTGGGTTAGGGAAGGCATTCAGGGTTGCAATATGGTCAGGAAAGGAGTATGCGAGAGGTGCGGCACAGATCAGGCAGGGTGCACTGGGAAGCATGAGTATCTGGCACAGTGCAAGTGAAGAAGGGCTGAGGAAGTTGCATGGGTGGAGAAGACTTACCTAAGCAATTTGCGACCCTTCCCCATTGCCAATGCTCCCTGTCATCTTCCACAAGCAAAGACTTTGCTTATGGAAAATTGGCAGGGAGCTTTGGAAAGGACGATCGTGTGACCATGACTGACTGTGGCAGTGAAGCAGTAGCAGCAGAGTGGTGCTGTGGTAGATAATGGATAGAAATATTCTATGTGAAAAGCAAGAAATGTAATTTTTATGTTATGGATCATATTACTCTTAAAGACATTGAAATAAATAATATTGTTTCTTTACTGGTGTTTAGTATACCAGTTGCTTAGATCCTCAGATCCGCTGCAGTGGGTTAGATTAAGTTATGATTACTTGTCCTGTGACTGTCATACTTGAGCTATTACATTTACTGCTTTCATCAAAACTGTATGCAAAGTGTGCTAATTAATGGAAAGCAAATCTAAAGTTTATAACTGTTACATCATCACAGCATTACTATCTGTTTTACAGCTTGCAGCTGTCATTGAGATGCTAGAAAATGCTTTCTATGGTTTAGACTTGCTAAAACTGCATTCTGTTACAACGAAACTTGTGGGTCGTGTGGAGAAACTGGAAGAGGTAAGAAGAATTCCATCTCCTTTGGGGATTATCTTAACCAGGGGTGAAATCCAGCAGGTTCTGACAGGTTCTGGAGAACAGGTAGCGGAAATTTTGAGCAGTTTGGAGAACTGGCAAATACCACCTCTGGCTGGCCCCAGAGTGGGGTGGGAATGGAGATTTTGCAGTATCCTTCCCCTGGAGAGGGGTGGGAATGGAGATTTTGCAATATCCTTACCCTGCCGTGCCCACCAAGCCACACCTACCAAGCCACATCATACCCACCAAACCATGCCCACAGAACCGGTAGTATAAAAATTTGGATTTCACCACTGATCTTAACCCTCTCTTTACGGCTGATATGCAGAAATCAAACAAGTTTACAGCCCCATTCCAGAAAAAACTTCCTCTGACTTATTATCTACATTGTGGACTGAAAAAAATGATATGCTGTATGTAAGTTTATGCTGAGTTGGAGAATTATATAGGTTAACATGTTGAGAATCAAAGCTATTAGTAATAGAAACTACTGAAGTCACTATATTTCATAGCCAAAATATGGAATGTGATCAAGTCAAGGTTGACCATTTAAAAGTTCTTCAGTGTGAGAATTTAAACAGGTGACATCTCTGAAAACTGCTAGGTTTTTTAAATATCAGAGTCTCTGGAAATAATTCAGGTGAAGTTTTGCTGACCGCATGGTTATTAAAAGCATATTTGACAACTCAATAAATATGAAACGACTGTTTTTTCACTAAGTAAAAACCATACTGTTAATAACAGGCTTAATAATGGGAAACAATTTCAAATTTGACATTTAATTCTAATTTTACACCTTCTCATATCTTGGAGTGAGAATCTAAAAAAAAAAAAGAAGCACTAGAGGTCTGTAGGGCAGTTGGATGGTGACAAGACTGCATTTTAAAGAGGGCAGTTTGGTCTTATTTTTCCTCTTTGAGAGGATTTACCTTTTACAAAAAAAAGTGACCAGGTATGTATATGTTATGTGAGCTTTACTATATGTCTTCTTTCATAATGAAAATGGGTGGGAAATGATTGACTGCTACTTGTCAGTGGTGCAATCATAGATGGATAGCAGGACATAAGAAAATGCATGTTTTTTTTCCATGCTGGCTGTGCGCACACCTGCCTTTTAATTTATTTTGTCTTTAATTATAGCTTTATTTGGACCTACTATGAGAACTAGGTAGCCTTTTAATATTTGGCATCTTTTGATGATTTGAATCATCTGGTTGAATTGAATTTTGGACACATTACGCAGCAATTGCCTGCAGAAAATATATGGATATAAGTTAAGATGTGAGCATAATGGAATCTCAATCCAATCTGTTATGGTGGAAATTGGCCTTGAACTTTTTTGCCAGCCTTCCCCAGTCTGGTATCCACCAGATGTGTTGGACCAAGTCTCACAATTCACAGTCAGAGGTAATGGTTCATTTATCTAGAGGGCACCTGATTGGCAATGCTGTAGTATTCAGGTTAGAAATACATGTGCCCAATTTAGATGGGAGCATATGTGTTTTTCCATAGATGTCTGATCTGATCACAGTGACTCATATCTTAACATACACCTGGGTTATTGTAATGTGCACTGTGCACAATTTGCTTTGAAAAGTATCTGGAAATTTACAATTGGTGCAGAATGTAGCAGCCAGATTGTTAACTGGAAATGTCTTTGAGGATCATGTTACTCCATTATTAAAATAACTCCACTGACATACATTCCATCTCTCAGTTTAATTCAAAGTGTCTATGCCCCTTAAAGCCCAAAGCCACTGGAAAATTGCTGGCTTCCATATGAGCCTGCCTAGTTATTATGATCTTCCAGGGAAGTACTTATGGCTTTTTAGCTAATTTCTGTGCTGAGTAAGTCTGAAGAATAGCTGACTGTGATATTCTCTCTCTAACTATGTTTATCTGGTCCCTGTCTGGATGGCTTGTGAGTCCTATATGAACAGAATCCTGCTTAAATCCAGCCTTGGAGCTATTATGCTGCCTTTCACTGCTTAAAAATATTTTGCCAATTTTCGTGTCACTGATAATGGTTGATTTTTAATTTGAACTTTAATATTTTATTTTTTTAACTGTCATATTTATATTTGCTCTTGCTGCTAGCTACAGGCCAGACTCCTGGGAAAAAAATGATGGCAAGAATAGGAGATGATTTAGGTAGACCCACAGTCTGACTCTGTAAAACTCAGTTCCAACTTGATGGGCAGCTTTTGTAAGCTCATAGCCTCATAAAATTGAATTGCAACCTGGAGCTTTAGCATAGGAACAACATGCTGAATTGCAGCAACACGCCCAGAATAGTGAATGGTCCATCACAGGAAGCCTTCAAAAAGGTTTGAACAGCTATTTGTCCAGAATACAATAAGATGTCCTGCCTCGGGCAGGAGGTTGGTCTAGAAGACCTCCAAGAACCCTTCCAGCCCTATGATTCTATAAACTGTTAATAGTAAACTAAATGTAAATTTTACATAGTTTAAGTATTATTGTAAGAGTGAAATTTTTGTTCCTAAAAGTGATGCTTACTGCAAATTGCACTTTTTGGGCTAAAAGGAGCCAGAGACAGCATGACTTCCAAAAGAAAACAGTTTTTGGAGTCCTGTCTGGGTTGGAAGCAGAATTTAAGGTGAGTCTCCTTGGGCACTGTTTTCCTCTTCAAAAGAAAAGTGGCTTGTATATGTTTATTTTTTAAAAATCACAGCAACAACGTAAGATAGATTGTTTCATAGTTTAGTTGTTACAATAAGGAAGACCAGTATTCCTGTCTTACACTGCAGCTGGAGTTGAAGATATATACTAGTGTCCCCTGAAGAGCTTGGAGTTTAAAGAACAGGCCAGATTTCAAGGAGAGAATCGCTTGTTTCTCAGGTGTCCATCCCCGTCCCCCCTGTTCTCTTAAGAGTTAATTTTTCACAGTAGGATGGCTGATGTGGATTATCTGCATTTTTCCCCCACATCTAAAAGTAATTGTGCTGTTGCCTTCCATTAGAATTGGAACTGCAGCCTTTCAGAGAGGCCATTTCATCCTATCGACTATAAAATATCCATCTCCACGTGACAAAATAGAAAACACACACACTGTCTTTCTTGATAAAGTATTGCTGTTGTTTGTTAAAATGCCACAAGGGTCCTTGATTATTTTAAGGCCACAATCAAGTTTTTGCAGTTTGTAGTAGGAGGGGGTAGACATTTAGTTATATACAATATAATGGGGTGTGTTTGAGCCTTCAGGTAATTCCACATAGTCATTGGGTTTACACCTTTTAGTAGCAAACTTAACAGGACTTTTTTTAATGTTGGGTAAATGAACCCATGGCTGAATTCCACCATCCCATGTTGCCAGCCAACTGGCCAAGGGAAGGGGGCAAAAATGACAACCACCCCCCAGCCTGTCCAAATGTAAGAACTTCAGTTGGCCACTAGAGATGGGCCATGGGAAATCTCAGAAGGAGTTAATTAACGTGGGAGATCCTGCCAATAGGAAATTACCACCTACCCTGCAGCTCCAGGGGAAGTGCTGCAAAGTTGTTTGTGCTGTGTTTCCTTTGTAGCAGGAGATGCGCCAATAGTTAATTAGCTTGGCTTCCTAGTCCCCAAGACATAGTGAGAACATGTGTTGAAAGATTTTAGGCAGTTATTGCATGCTGAATTTAGGAAGCAACAGCATGCAGGGATGCTTCAGTTGTCAGGAATGCTATGCCACATTCTGGCATTGGATTGTTTGACCCATGGCAAGAATTAAATGAACTGTTGATAGATCTGGTGTCCTTTTAGAAATAGAGCTTGAGTCCTCTTGGAAATAATAGATGATTATGTGCCATTTACTGCCAGACTGGGCAGGTCTAAGCGTATATTGTACTGAATTGCTGTTGTTACAATTTGAGCAGAAGGAAGATAATATATTAGCAGGTGTTGTTGAATGGAACTGAACTGGTCCTGCTTCATTTCAGTGATACTCACCAGCTTCCCTAAATTTAATACCTTTGTGTATTTTTAAAACACTAAAGGGAAAGTGATTACATGCCTCCTTTTTCTGGCTATTGACTGAACTGGGCTCTTTCCCCCTGTTTCTGGAAATTCAAGGCAATTGACCATTGAAGGCAGAAGGAAAACTCAGAAACAAGAGGATCTTTGGTATTACATTGCCTCCCTGCCCAACACGAATTATAAAGTATTGAATGTATTCCAGATATAAATGATGTTTACTTTCTCATTTTGAAACATATTCTAGAAAACATCTAGAAACCTCACCAAAGACAATAAACAGAAGAGACAGAATGCAGAAGAAAGTTTTCAGGAGGTGGATATTGATAGCACAATTAATTCTTCCAACAACCATGCTGACAGCCAGAGTTCATTGCAGAGGGATGCTGCAGCAGTTTACACACTCACAGAGGTAAGGCACACAATTCAATCAGATTTCTATTCCACCCCCTCTGAACATTAGAAATATCCCTTACAAATAAAGTCAGAATTCTGTTGCCCTCGTTTTAAAATCTACAGTTCTGTGAGGAGCCCACTTAGTCCAATTACAGGCAATTTTTTAAAAGGGAGAAACTTAAGCAATGGGTAACTGGATTCTGCACTTTTGAACCCACCCTTTGGGTTTCTGTAGGTGGATGATACCTTTGTGATTTAGAGTTAGAGTGCGAAAGAACACAATGAATTTCTAGACCATCTAAATAATATCCCCTCTAATATTCAGTTTACTATGGAGATTGGACAATATAGCCAACTTGTATTTTTGAACGTTTTGACCAGTCAAGAAAAAGTAAGGCTTATGGTATTTCGAAAGACAATGAAAACACATTTCTATCTACATAAAAATTCTAACCATCAGTCCTGCCAAAAGACAAGCATAGTAAAAAATGTTGGTGCCTCTGCCAGACGTATCCGTGAGCTGGCAGATTATCAGATGAGTTGAGCCATCTTGCTAATGCTTACAGGATAATGGATATTCTTCCAGGGGAATCAGGCAAGCCATGTGCTCCGACAATAAAAATAACATTGAATAAGGACAACCCACTCCCACTGGGAAATGTCTTTTTTCTTTACTCTGAGAATGTTACAGATCAAACTGGTAAATCATTAAAAAGCATAACTTTTTAAATAACCAATTATAAACCAACAAAAAAGTCCAAAAAATTATTTCAATCACCTCAGGAAAGTAGCGGTCCAGTCCCGTCATTAGTTTATTTTATCCCCTGAAATTTTTGTCAGGTTTATCTTGGATCCACAAAATGTATTAATAATACCCAATTAAAATAACATGAAAGGATTGCTGATTAGAACAGCTTAACAAATCAGGATGTGCACTGCTACATAAAGGACATAAAATCCAGTTTAAAGCCATACACAGGTATTAGTAACCACAATGCTTATATATGGTTGCATGGAGAAGCCATTGAGATTCACAAATATTCTAACAACTTTAACAAGAAGGAAGAGAGTCTAATGGTCAATCAACCAAGCCTGGATTGTGGCTTTATAGTTTACACTGTACCAATACAAACAATCTTTAATTAACCACCAACAAAGGGAATTTGCAGCAGCCTCACCCAGAGAAACACATAGCTATAGTTTGTCTCAAAATCAGGCTAATCAAGAATCAGTTTCCTTTCAGATTTCTTCACAAAAGGGAATTTGAAAAATCACCTAGTTAAAGAATCAGTCTAGAATAACCTTTCTCTGATTCCCATGAAATAATCCAAGGAGACAGTAGTTTGGACGAAAGATCAAACAGCAGAATTCTAATACCCAGCAGGTCACTTAGCTTTTGAAGATGTTGACCACAGATTCTGTCAGATTATCAGAAAATTAGACCAGAGCCACTTAGTCCCCAAACCCTCTGACTTATTTATTTATGATTTCAGACCTATGAAACACAAATAGAAAATTTAAAATACAGAAAAGGCAAACCTAAAAAAATAATATTGAAAAGAGGATACCAACAAACCTTCATATTTTTAGGACATGTATGACATTGACAAGCTGCTTTTGCCCAGGAGGAGAATAAAATGTGTGCACCATTTTAAACTGATAAAAGTAATTTCTAATACTGATGCCATGTGGTTGTTAAAGCAACCTGCAACTGGCAAGTCAGAAGGATCAGCAACAAATTGTACCCCATTCTTGCTTTAATTGGATTTCATTTTATTTAACCTTATCTAATCAATGTCTATGTCTTTATTGATTTCTAGAGAAAAGAGAAATAAATCATTCACATTAATCCGTTGGTACAGCTCTGATTTCCCTGACATATATGATACACAGTAATCTAAAATGTGATTGAAATACTTTTCTCATTTTTCAGCATATTTAAAAGACTGTTCACAAGAGACTTATGAATGGGAATGGAAAAGGTGGATAGAATATGTTCAGAACAAATACCAAACTAGAAAGTATC